>NC_045951.1:6875000-7500000 GCF_004382195.2 Drosophila sechellia | reverse complement strand
AATAAATTGATATCACAGCGAATTTGAATGAGCAATATGGTGTTCCTGCTATTTTTCCTGCCCTGCCACTCCTTCCTTCATATATCAGCGCTTCTTTTTTTGCCATGAATTATTTTGCCCGCTGCATGTGAAATTTTGACCAAACAATTGCAAAGCAGCAGATACACTTCAAGAAGTTTGAGTAACGGGAAATGATAAGATCTCTAAAAAATATGCGGCAATATATGGAGATTGCAATGAATTGCTTATCATAGTATAACTTTAAACACCTTCATTTAACATCCTGTAGGATGATAACATACATTTTGCTTAAAGATTTTTATCTGTGTAATCATAGTCGTGGAATGAATATGATGCATGAAATAACAATAATGAAATGACAACAAAAGGCACGGATAACAAAAGGATCGCCAGCGAGAAAGAGACAGACGCACGGATGATGGATAGAGAGGCAGATATGGAGCCACATGACTGGGGCAATTCAAAATCAAATGTGATTTTTGGTCACTTTGAAAATTGTTGATTAGTGACGCCTGAATGCAGCCCAATGAAACCGGAGGCCGCTGCATTAAAGCAATTTCAAGATCTCCGCCCGCCTGTCACTCAACTGCCGGAATCCAAAGGGGTACTATCCTGGGAGATGGGTTAGAGGTGGGGCTGGAATGGCATGGATTGGGATGGGTTGGGATGAGCTGGTCAACTGGACATGGCACTGAAAGTGCAACTCAGCCGGGCGTGCACTTGGCACACTAGTTCCAACAATTGATGGGGTAAAAAATAAAACACAAAAATGGCAGAGACCTCTGCGTAACCATAACCTCGGTGCGCACGGCTGTGTGTGGGCGATTCCATTTAAACAATTAAAGCAACATAAATTAAAAATGTGGTTACCGCCAACAGCGACAAATTGCATGTACTAGTGGTAACTAGAGCCACATCTGCCACGCCCCCACATCACTGCCATTAATTCGAGCATATTAATTCGTATCCACATGCCACTCTTCCTTGTGTGTTTTTGGTTTTGGCATAATACCGCAAACGGCAAGCTCCCCCACTCACTTTTCTTGTTAATCAATTACAAACTGCAGTACGTACTCAATATTTGCCCAATTATTAGCTCTATTTTTCGAATTGGTTGGAAAATCATTGGGAAATACAAACGAAATTTTTGGCAGAAAAGTCATAAAGTAGGTCAACACTTTGAACAATATTTGCAAACGACTTTCTAGCAGTTTTAAGTGCTATATCCGTCAGTATCAGTGCATTTTTAATCGATATATACATTTGAAAAAGAAAAAAATAAGTGTTTTATAATCCATCAGTTCTTAATTGGTAAGTACAAATTTATATAGTTATAAGGAGATTGGTGTTTATTGTGATAAGATCATAATATTGGCCAGTTCAATGTAATTTAATTATAGCTTAGAATTTAGAAATAATTTAAAATATTTATTTCCGATTTAAATTTCCGTTATCAGTGCAATGTTGCCGTTTCCTGTTTCGGTATTTAAAAGGTGAGTTGGTATGTTTTGAATAGGCGAATCGTCTCGGGATTTTTTTAGCGCCCAAGTGTGTGTCACACTGCAACTCGTGTTATTTAACGTTCGGCAAAAACAGCTGTTTATTTCTATTAAAATAAGTGAATTACAACATGTTAGGCCTGCGAGCGGTGCTGCCAAGAGGGAAACAGTTTGCTGTTGCCCTGGCAAATGCCAGTCGTCAGATTTCTGTACCGCACAACTGCAGATGCATAACAAGTGCCTCATGGACAAGACCACAGCAGTCACAACCACAGAACTTTCAGCAAAACAGGTGGCTTTCGGTGAAGTCGACGAAAACTGAATCCGAGGATGCACTGCAGCGGATCTACTATGGAACTCTGGCGCCACGCATGAAAATGGTCAAGTTCTTTTCGTTGAGCACCAGCTTAGCCGGCTTGGCCGCCCAGCCCATTCTTCTCGAGCAGGGAATGAAAATCGGAGGAACTGGCATGGCGGTATTCCTATGTACCGTCGGAGGATTCTTCACCTTTGTGACCCCTCTGCTGCTGCACTTCATCACCAAGAAATACGTCACGGAGCTGCACTACAATCCACAAACAGAGGAGTACACGGCCACCACAATATCCCTGCTTCTGCAAAAGATTAAGGTGGGTAAAGAGAATTTAAAGGTGTTTTTCTTCGATGTACATACTATTTACCTTCTAGACTACGTTCCGACCAAATGATGTGGTCGTTCCGGAGGTTCCCGGCATGTTCACCTCTTTTCTGGTCAACAAACGACCCCTGTTTGTGGACCCAGCGCTTTTCGACGATCCCGAGCACTATGTTAAGATAATGGGTTACGACAAGCCGATCGATTTCAAACTGGATTTGACTCCGAATCCCGAAAAGTCGAAAAAGAGCAAGGAGCAGCAATAAAAAAAAAACGATCTTTATGATAACGTGTTTTTTTTTAGGATAGGATAGGTTTAATGGGAATAATTCTAAGATTCTAAATATAAAATATAAATTCTTTAAAAATGCAATAATATTTGGAAGTTAAGAGCATGTGAATGTTTATAAATTAAGATTCTATATTTGGTACTATTTTTGGACGGTTGAGTTTTTTTGAAAAGCTAAAACGCGGTCACACATTTATTTACATCGAACATATGATGGGCACGCCGGAATTAAAAATTATATTGGAATTTAGGTAAGTAAAGCCTTGTTCGAATTATTATTTCCAATTAATGAGACCATTTGTAATTTAATTTGGTAGTGCCGGGGCGGAGTTACTATTTGGTAACATAAAACGCCGTGAATTGACCTTGGACGGTAATCAAAAATGTATGTTCTAAAAGTGCTCTTAAAATTGAGTGAAATCGCTTATGAATTATATATATTTTAAAGGGACTATTGCTAATCTGCTTAAGTGGATGCATGCGAATATTTTAACGGAGCGTCCGGAACTCTTTCTTCAAGAAGATACTGTGTAAGTTTGGCTTAAACTATAAGGGATGCATAGTTTATACTTTCTAATTTGTGTTTTCAGGCGACCTGGAATTTTGGTTCTCATAAATGATACAGACTGGGAATTACTGGTAAGTAAAGGTACAGAATTTGGAATTCTATTAACTATAAATAACTCATTTTCTAGGGTGAACTGGACTACGAGCTGCAGCCCAACGACAATGTGTTGTTTATATCGACATTACACGGCGGTTAAAAAACGTTCTGGAATCTAAAATATAAGAGCAAATTTTATTTTTATACAGCAACCCATTAAATTGAAATCAAAAAACAAACAAAAACAGTATTTGACTGAATCAGAATTACGTCCCTTTACCAGAGGCAAAGGCCCACACGATGGTTCGGGTAGTAAAGTTTTCATCATATCATCCAGAGATTGTAAGCTAGCAGGTTTTCGCTATTTATAAAAGCACTGCGATGAACAAGCACTTGGGAATTGTAAGGAAGCTAAGAATAGAAAAACTCAGCTGTGGTTTGGCGGGTAATTTGAAATGAAGTGAAGACAACACTTTCGTTTTACATTGAAGCAACATTTATTGAATTTAAATTTTCGCTTAAAATTATTTATCGAGTTATGAAGTATAGATATATTTTTTTATGTTCGTTTATGATTATTTTAACTATAGGCACTTAGGTTACATATCAACTAACTGTACGTAATGAAGTTCGATTCAGATATGTTGGGCATCGGCCACGCCCCTTTTTCGGGTGCTGCTCATGGCTCCCATCGATTTCTGTGTGTGTGTGGTGTGGATCGTTCGATTGTGTGGACTAAGAAATAGATATGTATGAAACTTGCTTCGACATTGATACGCTGAATTCAATAATTTCGACTGATTTTTCCGAAAAACAAGGCCAAACGAAAAGCAGCGACTATGACAAATCAACGAAAATTAAAAATGTAATAAATAATAAATAACAAAAATAATGAAATAAAATTAGCGATCGAACGTAATATGATGATACTACATGGGATCCGATGAAACCGTTCTGCTAAAGCTATTAATGGGGATTTATCCTATATCTAGATGCGATGCTCCAGGAGCTCCTCTATTTGCCGCTTTCCGGACTTGCAGACTCCGCTGCATGGGCGTAAGATCTATATCGCCGCAGGATCACCGTGGATGCACTCGTCGTTGAAGCTCCGGATGCTCCAGTCGTTGATGTGGACCAACTGCTTCGGCTGCTCTCCGCCGCCGATTGTTCCTGATCCGGGGTAACGCACATGTCCGAGACAATGCCGCTTTCTGAATGGGGGGATATTTACACATATTGGATATTATATTTCGGATACGAACAGGTGGCGCCAAAGCGCCAACAACATATAACATGGATCAATAAACATGCAGCACACGGACAGGCACGGATTACGGGTTAGGTTTTGGTGTTGGTGTTGGTGGGGAATTATATACAGTAATACTGGGGTGTTCTTCGAGATTATGTACAGGGATCAACTATTAGCTACGGGATGCATCTGGGGCCCTAGAAGAAGTAGCACAGTTCAAGCTCTATACCCATGGACAGTTGGCTGACAATGGTCGTCGATCGTTTGTGGTTTCGTTTGCTGCTCCTGAGTGCGTTTCCGTTTCCATTTCCGTTTCCGGAAGTGTTGCCTCCGTCGGCGGGCGTATCCGCCCCCTTGATTCCACCTCCACTCGGGGATTTGGCCAACTTCAGGGCCTGAGTTTCGTTGATCAGCTCCAAAGTGGCACTGCAGTTGGTGGAACTAGCGCTGTGTGCTCCAGGTAGCTTGCCAAAGTGCAGGCTGTGCCTGCCACCGCCATCATTGTGACCCGAAGAGGAGCCACCGCTGATGGAGGAGCCACTGGTGGTGCTGGTGCCGCTGGACAAGGAGCTCTCCGATATCAGTGAATTGGGACGCCGCATGCTACCCTTTCCAGGCTCAGAGTGTCGCAGTTTGGGAGCTATGCAAAGTTCATCGAGGAAGAGATTTTAATGAAATCGTGACCATGGTTATGGTTTAACCTAAGAGGGACTTACTCTTATTTAGCTGTGCCAAGGGAATCGAGCGATCACTGATCTGATTGTTGCTGGGTCGAATATCTAGACATGGCTTGCTGCCAATGCCCATTGAGGACATCTCCGCCAGGCGAACTTCTGCAAAGTGATAGGTATTAGTTGGAAGTAGACTAATCAGATATCTGATAGATATTGTAAGTCACACGCACCTCGGTTTCGTTTCGCCTGCTTCCAGAGCAGTTTGGAGATCTCCTCGGTCCAGGCGTTCTTAATGTCCTCCGACATGCACTGCAGCATCCACGTATCATCGGGCTTTCGTTTCCGGAACCAAATCTCAAACTTGGTAGCCGAATCACCTGTGTGCGCTGTGAGGCCGATATCTGAAGTTTTAATGCTGTTCTTGTAGATGTAGATATCCAGATTCTGTTAAGGAAATATAAAAACATTTTTAAGCAGTTCGAATTTTTTAAAAAATATTTTATGAGGTACCTTAAGCCTTTCATACGTTGCCTTTTAATGCGTGAGAGTTAAACATAAAATGTGTTTTTATTTGTTGCCTGCTTTCTAACTTACTAAGACTACTTATTGGCGTATCATAAATGCTTTGAGCCGGAATCTACTTCTGGTATATATTTTTTGAAATGCTTACCTTATGATCGGGAAAGCGGCGAGCTTTGCTGAAGAGCACCAGTTCTTCGAAGAGAAACACTTGTCGCAGAGTTTTCTTGCCACCGCGTCCTTGCCAAACAAGGAACTCATTTTGGCGCAGGAGTCGTCCCTGCTCCTTGACATTCACATCGCAATCGCGCAAGGAGTCCATGGCCAGCAGATCATTTCCATGGCGCAGCTGAAACTTGACCATTTCTTCTGCTCGCTGCAGCTCTTCTACATCCGCTGCGATTTCCTGTAGAGCTGCTCCTTCGACTCCTTTACAAGCTTTGACCAACTGCTGCAGAAGCAATGCATATTTTCCCATTCTCTGCACGGGTTTCAGGAGGTAAGAGGCCAGATCTAGCTTATCCTGAAGCTGCATTTGCTTGGGCTTGAAGAAGGTGCTACCATATTCGCTTAGCAATGTATCGCTTTTGGGCTTATTCTTGTTGTAAAGCGCATATAGGTAGAATTTGGACTCCATCTCCAGAAAGGCAGCTCCCACTTTTAAGGGATTCCTCTCGTAGCGTTCCAGTTCGCCCAGGAAGTGAGAGTTATGGAACTCGAAGATCTTCTCGATATTACCGAAGATCACATTTCTCTGGCCCCTCAGTGGCTGAGGTATATCCTCGCGAAGCAGTTCATCTATATAGTTCTCGATCACGTAGTACAGGGAGCGGACATAGTCGCGTTCGGTACCAATCATCTCACGCATGATCAATAGAAGCGTTCTAAGTGGGTTTAATATTAATATTATTATTGAATAATTGTGGCTGATAGAACTCACTTTTGTATCTTGGGATCCAGGCAGCTGAGCTCCTCCAGCTTGGGCAGCTCTAGACTGGAGCCATGGCACTGCAGATGGGCATTCGCCTCCATGGGCGAATGCATGATGTCCATGTATCTCTTAGAGGGTCGATCGAAGCACTCGTCCTCGAGGAGCTCATCGTGACTGAAAAGGGATTGGCTATAGGTGAAATTCCACAAAGTATTTTACTGTTTCCCAAGTACTCACCTCTTTTCGTTAAGGCTTTGGCAGGAGCAGATCCTGGCCAGCTTGGGATTACGTTCGCAATTGTCGCAAACGCCCACACCAGAATCGGCGATCTTGGACTGTTGTTCCTCTCCATCACCACCGTCGCAGTCCTGCTCCTCTTCCTCCTCTTCCATTTGATCCATGTCCTCCAGGTTGCGACTTTCCCGCCAGCAACTGCAATTGCTGCTCGATGGACCTCCCTCAAAGGAGCTCCCACTGGCCGAGCTGCAGCGATAGCTAACCCGTTTTCCAGATGCTGGAGCCGGTGTGCTACTGGCCACCGGCAACGTATGGCTCTTCCGCATCACCGGCCAGTGCTTCTCCAGCAGCGAGGTGGCGCCCAGTTGCTCCGCCAAACGCTGCAGTTCCTCCCTGGCAGCGGTTTCCCGCTGATGCTGGGTGAGCAAGTGCAGCAAACGCCCGGCAGCCTCATAACGTTCGTGGGCTAGCTCCAGTTTCTGGGCGAACTGATCCAGGGCGGACTTCAGGTTATTGGCGCTTTCACTTAGGACAGAAACTTTGAGGGCAGCAGCATGCAAGTCGCGTCCTTTGGCCAAGTGTTTCTATGGGGTTAGAAATGGACACAAAGATTAAAGAAGAGTCTTAGATTTCTAATCATGCACTTACCATGGCTATGAAGTAGTACTTTTCAAACTCCTGTTCCTGAGTCCTCAACTGCGACTCGTTGTCCCATTGCAGCTGTGAAAACTTTTGCAAATTCTCCGCTCCATCGCTGCCCAGCCATGAGGTGACCTTAAAAAATAGGACATCAAAGCAAGAAAATCAGTGGGAAACCTTCAACTCGCTGTAAACAAGCCCACGCGCCAGGCCAAGGTTCCCCATTGCCATGTTCCACTTCATCATAATCACAATCATGATCGTCATCAGCGTCTCCATCCCAATTTTCAATTCCCCATTCACAGCGCTGAAAAGTGAAACTCATAGAAATGATCGTCGCTCTAATTAGCCTCCACTTTACAAATTAAAATCCAATCGAACACAAATCAAATAAAACGACTCAACTATGGGTATTTTGGAGGTAGCTAAGCCTCCCAAAGGCATTGCAAACCACAATATATAAGCCAACCAACCAACCACACAGGTAGACATGCCGTCCAAACAAAAACAACAGCCACGGGCAATCAACGATCTCACATTGATAATTTTGTGGCTCTAACCAATTTTTAATCACCTGCTGCGTCCAATTGAATTGATACAATCGACGACGCCGCCGCTTGATGATGATGATGATGTAGCTGCTACGGAACCGAGCTAACTAGCTTCCATACCCATCCCATCCCAGAAAGCGCCCATCCGACGACGTCCGACTTCGATTTCAAAATCCCAAATCCCAGGTCGCGACGCGTGCACCGGCGCATTCACTTTCCGTTTTTGGGTTCTGCCCAAACTCTAGTTCTGCACTAAGAAAAACATCTTCATCTTCATAGTCTTAACAACGCAACTATTTCCAAATATCTTGAATATATTGGTTATACTTGGGAAATAGTTAAACTTGAGAAGATACATGTAGAAGAGTAGTAACTTAATTTTATCTCATTTTCAGAATCGATTTGTTTACACAAACTGCAATATGATCGCCTGTTTTTTTCCAAGTGTCATCTCTCTAGCTTAGAGATCCACTATCTCTATCCTCTTTTGGGCCATGTCCACGTCTGCAACCCACCCAATGAATGAAAATAAAGTCCCAAGGGGCTGTGGAGTGGGAGTCGGACTTATTGGGGGGATCTGGAGCAGGGGCTCGAAACAGCTGCTCCAGTTTCACAGTCGCAGCACAATCGGCTGTCAGAGACGCTGACTCTTCATGCTCATCAGATATGGCAGGCACGGCTTTTAACGTAAATATACATACATATATATAGATCTAAGCATTGTACAGGGTGAGGCAATCGGGTTGATTTCTTAATTGACTTCGTTCTTTAATTAATCTAATTTCGGAACTGAGTGCTTTTTGGCCATTCGATTGAGCATGGCAGATTGATAATTGCACTCATGAGTTTTTCAAGTTACTCAAAAGGTGCTTAGAAGAATTGACTGGAAATACCAGACACTTACGGAGAAAAGTATTCAAACTTATTCATTGCATTCATTCACATAATTCAAATTTTTCACATTTGGACCGAAACAATCGAAAACGCTTAGTTGAATCACAGATTTTAATTTTTTAAGCTTGAGCAAGGAAACAAAAGATTTAGGAAAATGACCCATTTAAAAATTTAATTGCCACACTAGTGTGTTTATGACCAGTGAACACAGAGACGAAAAATAATTAAGCCGGACATTGAAATCGAACCTTGAATTATTCCATTTAGTGGCTCAACTATTTCCAATCAAATAGAACAGAACACACAAATCGATGATGTCATTAAGTACAAGTATGTCAAAACCACTGGATTGGGTCACAAAAACTTTGAATGGTTTTTTGAGTGCACTTTATCTGTGTAATGGATCACACTTAGTCTGAAGAACTGCAGACACCCTGTATTTCGAAGATGGAGAGCCGGCTTGCTGAAAATTGTTTACATTGAAACCGATCGATAGACAGGGGGGAAGGCAGTTTGGCCTTTTTGGCTCCATAAAGCCAATCGGCAGATTGTTTCTCAACGATTGCCCCGCCGCACAGGCTGGCCATAAATTAATTAATTGATTTAGTAAAACTCGGCCCCAAGTTGATTTTCACTGCTAAAACCGATGCCGATAAGAGGACGTGTGGGCTGATCGATCAAGTGAACTGTGAACTATTAATAGCGCCGATACGATTGCTATATTACTGTGTCCGATCGAAGTCAGTTGCTCAGCTGACTCACATAGTTGGCTATTTCGGCTGCCAATTTACCGGCAACTGGCTCTTCTGTTTTTGGCCCGGGTGTCATGACGCGATCGCTTTTAGTTTAGCAGCAGTTGTAATGGTAACGAAGTTCGCCAAACGCGTCAAAAACAGCAGCAACATGCCACAGGCAGCTCAGAATCGCGACTGGATGTGGAAAAGCTGAGGCAGTTGCTCCGCGTCATCCGTGCCCACGATCTTCTACGTACATGTACGTATATGTGTACACAAGTACTCAGCACATAATGAGGCATTTTCAATTTCATTTCGGTTTTCCGTCCTCTTTGCTGGCAGGCGGCACTCAATGAAATTCAATAAAATCAAAACAATTAGCAAACGTAAACAGAAAAGAGCCAAAGAACATAATAATACAAAAAAAAATGGCAAAATGGGTTAGACTGGGAGCTCCGGCACCCGGCACCCACGACAAACGGATGACGATGTCGCCAGCAATGGCGGAGTGGAGTCTTGCATTCGCTTGCACTGAAAGAATAAGGATCAGAGTGTTCTGAAATAAATTTGAAGATCTACTTCTATTCTAAGCCAATTTTACTTTTAAGTTTTACTCGAGATCGTACAAGATACAATACTTCATAAACGAATATCTATGCACACATCCTGATCCATATTATGGATATACAGCAATATGATCTGTTCAATTTCAAGAACAGATCTCATAACTCAATAATTTCGAGTGTCTCATTTAAGTATAAAAACTTTAAGGAGTTTTTCTTGAAGTGCACCTAAGTAAATAGGCAAATGTCACCCGTCCGCCAGCGACTTTGTCTTCGGTGGCTGAAGTTGCTTCTGGGGCGATAAGAGCGCGTCCATCTATGGCGGATGTGGAGCTCTTTGGTGATAAGCCACTGCTGCATGCGAGTTGACTGCACTCTGTTCTGGACGGGATGATCTTAGGAGCTGTTCCCGCTGCCGCCACACATAAAACGCAAATTTAACGTGACAGTTCAACAAGTCGATCGCATGCGCCATAAAACACATGCAACACCTACAACTACAACAACAACGGCATCTAGTTGTGCGCATGCGTGGCTCCCAGTGGTGGCCACTGCCTCCTCCCACCTCCTGCAACCATGATTCCTGCTCCTTGCTGCTGCTGCTGTCGTGTAATTTACACAAATGTCGCGCACTTATCTCGTGGCCATAAACATTTTTTAAGCCACAATATCGAATTTATTTTGACACTTAACAAAGTTGTCGCCAATGCAGCAGTTGTTCTTGTAGTTGTTGTTGTTGTTGTTGTTGTAGCAGCCTATCATAGACAACCGAAAAAAAAACAGCAACAACTATTGGCAATAGGCTTACCCTTCGAAAGAGTAAATCGATTTTGTCTGGTGATTTGGGGTACTTCATGGATCATAAGCTTTTATCGTAGCCAACACATGTGGTCAATTTAGTTTGAAGTTTATATTCGGAACTTATGGTTTCCTGTTTCTAAAAGTTTCTATACAGATAATTCAAGTATTCTGTTTGGTTTCTAACACATTAAATGCGACCCTGACTCATCAGAAAACTTATTTTTTGTAAAGTCTGAAGATTTAATATATACAAACAGAATCATATAAACATTTAATGCTTATTTATTGGCTATTGTTTGCATTTTGTAGAACATTTGGGATTCGGTTTGATTTGAATTACAAGTATTCCTGTGGAGTGAGGGTTTTTCGACTGGGATTCAGCGGATTCTGCTTCTATTTCTGGTATTGGGTAATTTATTTGAAGTACCTCTTAAATGATATGCTTTTGCCATTTGGCTGTCTCATTTCTTGTTGGCTAATTTGTTCTCTATGTTCGCCGGTTGTTGATGGTGATGTTAGTGATGTGTCGCCTGGGTTTCTCAAGCATATCGCAGCCGGCTTATCTCAGGCCTTTAGGTATTTCTGCTCTTGTCGGGCTGTTTCGCATTTGAATTTATGGCAGCATGCTAGAAATTATAGCACCGATAACTGGCTGGGAGATCAGAGGAATGGCAATCGGAATGCGAGTGCGCCAAGTGAGACATTAAACATGAAAGCCGGCCGTTAATGGAGAGGGAAAAACCAATTGGAACTTCAACTCTTCTTAGCACCTAGCTGTGCACCGAGAGAAATATTGAATCGAACCTATAGATACTTTAAATTAAAAACTACTAAGTAGATTTATGTTTTGAAAGATAGCTCCCTTCAGGTAGCTGCTGTTTTAGAATATTCAGATATCACAAGTCAATGGTTCGACTTCATTTAGTCTTAGCTTAGCTTTCTGTGCATCATTTACCAACTGTCAAATGTTATTTATTCGGTTTCTTATTGCCCTGCTAACCAGGTTGGTAATCCCTTCGGGCCCACATACCCACATTCGGCATCCCACTGGGCCAGTAAGGGGTTTATGGTCGTAAAGTATGGTAAACTCTTGGCACGCTTGGCTGCAAACATTCCCGAAAGTAATAAAGCAATTTCGTTTGGCTATTTTTACGGCAAAAGGCGATTACAATTTTACTTATTTTTCACTTTCCAAACCAGCCAACTCGGCCAACTTAGCCAACCCAGCGGCAATCTGACGTCGAAATCCCATGGCCCAGGTCTCCAGATAGTGCGACACGCACAAAGTCATAAATACTGGCCACAAAAGGCCAAGACGTTAATGTGGTGACAATATTGCATGCAACCGAATGGTGCACCTTGGTGTTGCTGCTGCTGGAAAAGCAGCTTTGCCGCCTGCTTTGGCACAGCAAGTGCAGTGCGTCGTACATGTGTACGTGTGTACATATGTATGTTCATATCTTGGAAAATGAGGGGCGGGTCTGGGGCTAGGGGCGTGGCAGCTTATCGGCGATCAGGCGACGGCGACACTGTTCAACTTCAAGTCCAACTCCCAACTCCATTTCAATTGCATTGGGGAGCGGACGTGACGACGCTCAAAAAATGATGACAGCTGCTGATGAAGTTGACGATTTCTAAAAATGCGTGTAAAATTAGTGTTAAAAAACATGTCAAACCCAATGTGACAGTTACGTTTTGACATGACAACAATTACACTTTGTCTGCCCGCCAAGAGCAGTATATGCATACATATACTTATGTCTGGCAGGTTTCGAGACCCAGAGTCCAAGAGCAGGACCCCGAACCCGTGTTAATTCAATAACCTGGACATTCTGGCCAAAGCGACGATGCCCATCGGCGATGGCTGGCTTGCTAAGCGTATGATTAACGTCCGTTTTGATGACACAGCCAACATGGAATCATGCAGCCATGAAGGAGGTACGGCTATATACATATATGTGCAGGAGCAGGAGGATCTCATCTGCATTGTTTGTTTGCGTGGAACATTTGCATGCAACAATCTCAACCGGTTGGAATTGGCGGCACTTGCGGCAAGCATGTGTTCATTTCGTACGAGCCACTCTTGGTATCTTGGTAGCTTTCGAGGTAGAGATGACAGCGGACACGGGTGCAACACAACATCACGCACGAGGAGGTTGCAACATCAAAGATATACCCATTATTATTATTATTAAATATATCTACATTTAAAATTCTAATGCCTAGATTTAATGTATCGTGTATAAAGTTGTCTCGGCAAGCCTTAATTCGAATGACTGTTTGATCTCAACTTTAAATCCTTTTAAGCTTCTTGTTTGTCTAGTTTTTTTTTAAATTTTTTTTGCCTTTGGTCCACTTAAGATTTGTCAATCTGGCAAAGTGCCTATAAGCTTATTTTTCAATTCTCGGTTTCTGGTTAGCATTTATCCAAATGTCAACGGCTAATCGACAGTTGGCTAAGCAATTGAACGACAGATAAGTGCGTCGAGTGGAAAATGTATAAAACCCGAAATCAAAAACTAATTTTCCGACGACTAATTGCAATTAAGGGTAATCTTATTTTCCTGTATGCCAACTAGTTTTCCACACACTTCAGTGAAAATTAATGATATATTTATGTAATGGGGTCTTGAAAGCAACAGACTACATACGGATATTTATGTGGAAACGTGGAGACATTCGGTATAACTTGGGTTAATTATGAAAAGAACTATGTTCCATCTCTATTGGATGGAAAAACTTATTATGCCCCCGAGGGCTAATACATGCGGTTATTATTAATGCCACTGTGGATGGGGTCCCGTGGTTCGAGGTTGCTTGGCTATCAAGGGGGTTCGCCTCGGCATGTCGACAGTAAATAAGCCTTCATTTTTCATGGCTCTCGCCTGACCGAATTCTATGCAGCCAGTTCTTGGCCGAAAGCAGCTGGCAGTGCGGTTATGCAAGCTGGAAGAAACAGCGCAAAAAACCGGGAGAAAGGAGCTGGCGGTCTACTGCCCACCGCATTCCTGGCCCAAAAGACAGCCGGTCAAGTGTCAGGGGCCATAAATAAGCCGGCTTCCGTGACACAAATGTTCGGATCTTCGGATGTTGTGTGCCTCCGCAGAAGCTACAGCCAAATTCGAATCCAAATTGCTTCTTATGGCCATCGCAATTCAAGGCGCGAAACAATTAAACATAGTTTTCATTGCACAAAGAAGCCGACATTGCGCAAATTAATTTGTGCAAAAAATAAAACACGAAATCAAATAAAGAAAAAGAGCAATCGTCTCAAAGAAAGCGCGCTAAGCAAATCCAATTTCACCGTCAGCAATGTTTATTTATCTGTCGCCACAGCTGCATTTACCCCTTTCTCCGGCCAGCGAAGCAAACACCCAACACGGCCATATTTGTGGAGCAATCCACCTTCATCTACGGAGGGGACCCCGAGCTCTAAGCTCCCAGCTTCCAGCTCGCAGCTAATGCAGCCGATCAGCAATTTAGATACAATATCGCATATCGCATCATAATGTCGTCGTCGTCATCCTCTAGGCCAGCAAAATGGAGACACCGTAGCAGCAGCAACTGTTGCAACTGCAGCAACAGCAACTGTTGCAACTGCAGCAGCAGCAGACACATCAAGCACGGCGGCATCTTTTTTCGCACCTTGTTTGAATGCTCGCGCCTAATGGACGACAGCAACATTAGTTTGCCGGCCGGCTGGAGACGCTTTTTGTGGTCCAGTTTTGTGTGTTCGATCGTCTTGTTTTGGCATCGCAGATTATATATATTTAATTAAAAAAAAGAAACAAGATGAATGCGAGATCAATTGACACGGCCAGCGGTGAATACACTATCCATAGATCTCACAAATATTTTCTACTGATAGAGTGAATCTAACTAGAAGTATGCAAATAGTTGCAAAGGGCTGGGAGTGTTGATATCTCAAGTTTCCCACGCTTGAAAGTTGCTTTAAACCAATCTAATTAAGATTGGTGAAACATTAAAAAGACCTAAACCAAAGCAATATAATTCCAATAAACGCTAGTTCTACGCACTTTAATTTTGTTTGGCATCCATTAACAATCTAATGTTAGAGTATTTAAAAACTACAAGAGGCAAAACAAAAGCTAACAACGATCTGCTCAAAATTGGTAGCTGTCAACGCCTTTTTAATTGAAAGCGTGTTGGTGTTAAATACTCGTAAGTATCTCTTAGTATGATTTTTGCGCCGATCGCGATATGACAAGCGGGACAAGCCTCTGGTGAACGGACATGCGGACGGACAGACTGACTCTTGAGCGGACATACAGACAGCTGAATGGACGTGGTTGCTGCTTATCGGTGAACTACTTTTGGAATGAAAATGAATGAATTCAAATCGAATGAAATGAAATGAAATGAGCGAAGTCAACGAATCGAATCTAATGCGAGTGCGAATCAATGGGCGCCCCGAACCGCCGACAAATCGATTGAAAAATCGCACAAAAAAAACAAACAGCTAGTAAAAGACTGGGAGTGCAAAACAAAGATTGCGCTTAATTTCTTTAACCTTGCTTTCACTTTTCTCATTAACTTTTCGTTGGCAATTAAAATTCAATTTTTGCTCAAAAATCAACTCAGATAAATGGCCGCACATTTCTCAAACCGAAGCGGAGTGCGCGGGAGCGTGTGAAAAAGGCCAAGAAAACCAGGCAAGACGCCACATACGAGTGTGTACGTTAACAAGGCTCGGTAAATTTTTAAATGCCAATTTCCGCAAATTATTAAATGAAATTGAGGATTCCGCACAGCTATCTATACATCTTTGGTTATGGGGAATTCAATCGGCTGTGATCCCATATACGGTGTGTGGTGCAGAGCAAAAAAATAATAAAAAAATAAATTATTGGAAGATTATCTATGGATTTTTAATAAGATTATAAAAACTGGGATTTAATATATATGTAATGGAAATATATGTTAGGGTATTAATGGGATTGCAAATCTGTTCTTTTAGTCGAACAACATTTTGTACAATATGTGACGATAACTATTATTTCAAAAAGTACGATCAATATAATATAAAGTTATATATTTTTCACTGTGCATTAGCTGCGTGTTTTTGCAATTTGACATACTTTTGTTAACCAGCAACTGCAACTGCAGCAGTGGCAAAGGCAATGGCAGCATCTTGGGGCAGCATCAACAATCATAGTAATAATGGCAAAACTTAATAGTGGCGCGAAAGTATGACGAATATGTAAACTGCAGTTAATCCCGCAACAAATGAATGCGATAAATCAACGGAATTGCATTAGCCGGGCCAAAAGGACTCGTCCGAAAACGGGCGTACCTCGAACTCTCACAGTTGCTGATTAAGCGAGATTCGCAGCATAAGATACTGCGACGAGTTTTGTGGGTGCGTGCGACTGCAATTATGCGCATGGCGCGCACGGTAGCCGAGGGCATGCGATGTGCACTGTGTGCAGCAGATCCCTTTCCCCCAATTGCCCAAAAACTCATTAGCCAGTCAATTAAAAGGCCAGGAAGTGGCAGATGCACCGTGTGGCGTCTTCTGTCTGCTATCCAGACACCTGGATGCCTCCGCTTATCTAACGACTCCATTTGGCCGCTGACTGGCAGCATCATCTCTCAATCCCAATCTGCCGAGCGATCCTGAAACTAATGCGAAAGCGACTGGAGCAGTGGACACTAAGCGGATGTGCGTAATAAATTAATAAAGCCCGCATTAAACGCAATGCATATTCAATTAACAATGTCAGTGCGCCGCCAGTGTATCTTGCAGATACATTCGGCATTTGCCATTCGCCATCCAGCGATTGGAGTCACATTCGCCGCATTTGGCTGCGCCTGCCGCATTTCCTGTCAGCAAATGGCAAATCCCAGGCCATAGCTCATTAAAGCTTCGCGCTACAAAGTTGCCGGGAGAAACCCATTTTATGGATATTGTAAATCGTTCGGCGAACCTAGGGTTTTGAAGCTACCAACAGAAATACAGCCATTAGCCCAGAACATTTTTACCTGGACAACTATCAGCGATATTTGCTGTTGTTTTAGAATTTTTAATACGATTCTAATAGTTGATTTACTTTAAGATTAATATTTGAAGATATTATTGAGTATAACCCATATTTACTATGCATCACGTAAGAGTTAACAGTCCCACTTACCCACTTATATGTTCATTCATTAGTGGACTTACCTCACTGATCTCATCCTCGAGGGCCCGTTGCCGGGTCAGTTGCCTCAGTCGCTCCCTTCGCTGCTCAGTCAGCTGTTCCAGGCGCTGGGCCGCCCGATCCACCTCGTTGAAGAGGAGCGTCACCTTGCCCAGCTTGCATGCGGCATCTACGTTCAGGAATGCCCCCGAAGAGGAAGATGAGGGTGATTGCGGCTGTGACGTCATGCGCGGCGAGCCGGGAGCAGAGGTGATGGCCCTGGCCAAATCCTGCAGCCTGGCCAACTGGCCAGCACCCATCTTGCGCAGACTGTGGAGCTGCGAATCCATCAGCGCACGACTGAGGGCGCGATGCTGGCCATAAAGTTGGCGGCGCGTGGGCAAACCCTGAAGATCGGCGGCGCGTATTTCGCTGAGGGCGCTCACCAAACGACCGCCGGCCGACGAGCATTGGCGCTGGAAGGCCTCCAGTTGGGCGAAAAACTCCCGCCACTTGGTGGCATCGTGATGACGCTGGCTAATCCCGGCCAGCGTGGACAGCGCGGGCACGGAGGGCAGCAATCCAGCGGGCAGCTGCGATGGCGCAACACTTGTCGTGACTTGGTCCACGCTAATGAATTTAACCAAATCCACTGGCGACGGCGACGAAGGCTCCTTTTTGTTTGTTTGTTTTGGGGTCAGAGTCAGAGCAGAGAAAAACAGCGGATTCGTTGTCATTAGTGGACAAGTTCTGTTTTTAACCAGTCGGTCATGTCGGGGAGGGTTAATTGGATGGGGATCAGAGTCTCAAAAGAGCACGGGCTGGGGCGTTAGCCCGTTGCCTGGCCTTTGGATCTCAGCCCCCGACAAAAACACAGAGAAAAATGTATTATATTAAGATACATTAAGCGTAGAACCATTTTGAACAATGACTTTAAAGAAAGTTTTCACAAAGTTTTTTAAACAGTTGTGGGCTCTAAGATAACTAAATTTTTATTTTGTATGTTGTTAAAGGTACTTATATCATTTTTCTCTGTGATCCTTTTGTGCAATCTGAAAGGTCAGGCGGTATAAACTTTAAACTCACCGGGTGATCACTGTTATTGTTCTGCTGCTGCTGTTGTTGCAGCTTCTGTTGCTGCTGCCCATTGCACAATTGCAGCAGACTCGAATCGGGACAAACGGCCAAAATTTCACAATTGCCAATTTGCTTGGCCAAGAGTCTGAGACTTTGGCAAATTAAGTCGATTACGCATAAATGTTGAGACTTCTCGATGGCAATTAAAATGGTAAATGTCTGTTGGGCGGGTTGTTGTTTCTGCTGCTGTTGCTGCTGCTGCTGCTCAGTGCTTTTATGGCCATTGATTGTAGCTGTCGTTCCGGGTGTTGACGAGGTGGTGAAGGGGCAGGAGCTGCAATGGTAAGAGCAGTGGAAAACGAGCCATGAATTGTGGTTCAAACCGGCCGAGAAGGTGCACGGTCAAGTCGCATAAATAACATCAAAGTGTTCGCCTGCTGTCGATCAGAGGTGGGCAGATATCAATGATCGGGGGAACTAGTTCTACAGATTCTTAGATACAAAATCTAACTTTTTTTATTCGTAATTTCAAAGCTGCAATATACAGTATATTAAGGTGGCTTACAGCAAAACTACTAAGCCTCCATTAAATTCAACTTTTTATGCAAAGAGTTGTTGAAAGCATAACATTTTCAAGAGCTATTAAAACTGTTTTCGTGGGAGTTTCAATTACATTTAAGAACTCTATTCAGACCGTATTGCAAACTTCTTCCAGACATGATATTAAAACGGAAATTTTCTTATACTTCACAAGGTGTCTGTATTTGCAATCCCCTCCTTCAAGATGAGTAAATGCATCTAACTGCGCCAGGGCACCTTATTAGAATTGTTAAATTTGATGCGGCCGCAGGCTGTAATTTTTAAATAAATCATTATAATCTCATGGTGCATTGCCCGCCTGATTCCGCCTGCGAATTAATCGCTCTGTTTCCCGCTGATTCCCAGGCTACCATGTGAACTGGTTCGCATATGGGCCGCACAGATCCAAGAGTGGGGGAATAAAAAGTGCATAAGTCTTGGGCGGATTGGGTGGTGGTGTCCGTTTGGGGAGCAGAACACACCGACTTGGCTACGCCCAAAACAAGTTCACTTTAATTGGCAATAAGCGGCCTCTGCACTTGGACTCGGCCAGATGAAGCACTTTACCTTTCAGTAGCTCAGCGGGGAGAAGTCACGTAACTATGACAAGTTGGTAGCCACTTTTAATCAGCGTAAATAAAAATTGAAATTGCTGCTAATGGCGGCTGGTGGGCATTGCATTAACAGAAGCCAAGAGCCGTGTCCTAACACTTTAGCCAAAGTTTGCACAGCCGCTTGAAGAAATTCTTTGCCGGCCAAGATAAGCTAACTGTAAACGCATGCCAGGCCAGGCCAGAATCTCGTTTCTCACATGGTTCTCAATGGCTCTCAATTGGCAGTGCAGGCACAAGTCCACCCCCAGGTTGTCTTCCAGATACAGTTGCTCTCGCCGCTGCAGTTGCAAATTGCACGCAATGCTCACGGGCCAAGTTCCGCTGATGGTGGCGTGCTTCAGCGGAGTCTTTGGGTCTCAGTCCGCGGCTTAATGATGCCGCACAGTGCACACAGGCTATAAAGATCGCCTGGCATTTCAATTCCATAGCAGCCCATACTCACGCTTAAATGAGCCGACAGCGACTTTTTTTTTAGTATTTCCAGGTCGCGGAAGAAAATACCCTAACCTTATCATTATCTTTGGTCGGGAAAACCTTTATAGTCCGGCATAATTCTGTTAATAGATGAATCAAAACATGTATTTGAAATCATAATTGTATTTGAAACATATTTCGAAATATAGAGTTACTAATACTTTCGTCCATAAAATTTGTTATTTAAATCATAAGGGACACTTGGTACTTCCTTATACATCTTTGTCATGGGCAATTATAATTGTGAACCTCGGCTGGGCTAAATCGAAATGCATTTGGGTTTTGCTCTCTCCGTCGATTTTGTAGGGCAAGACGCATTAAAATATGAGCACAATCCTAGGTCGAGCGTGTGTAACCCGAGCTTTTCTTTTTTTTTTATACCCGTATTATGCGCGGGCATGCATATTTATACTAAAACTCTGGCGAACTCTGGGTACCTTTCGCAGCCGAAGATTCCCAGAAGTGCAGCCCGCCAAACGGTGTCCATAAAAACAAATTTAATTGCAAGCTGTCACACACACACGATGGAGGGAGTTGTGGATTGGCATCGCGGTCTGCCTTTTTTTTTCTTAATTTTTTATTTTTTGGAGTCAGATAGCCAAGGAGTCAGGGAGCAGGAGCTGAAGCTGGAGATGGAGTAGAGGTCAGACCTCTGGCCAGACAAATGATGTAAGCTATGGATAAGCCAAGTGGCCATGTTGACACTGACGCACTGGTGAAAACTGAACGCAGACCAAAGAGCCAAGAGCCAAGAGCCATGAGGCGAGCGAAGCCAAGTCAGCCAACATCTAATATTTGCCGTCCATCTGGCTGACATTCGGAATTGGACAGGTAGCTAATGAATACCTTACACATGTCGGCAAACAAAACGCAAATAATGTCAATGGTCTGGCAGATCCAACTCGTCATGAGTCAGGTCAAAAAAAAAAAAAAATAAAAACTGGATGGCATGGGATAAGTGTAGTGGAGTTTAGATGCTGATAATGATGATGATGATGAGGCGATGAGGCTACAGCAGATGTGCCAGTTTTCAGCTGCTGCAGCTTTTTGCTGCCACTGCCAATGTTTGTCAAAGACTTTTCTACGCGATTTGGCCGCGTTTTTACCAATTGGCATTGAAGCAATTAACATCAGCATGCAGCTGGATTTTCAAACTGAGTCGCGCTGGCTTAAACTAGAACGGGAATCGCACTCAACAACTCTAAGTGGCCGCCAGATAGATACGAGTGTGTTCTCCGCTGTCGATTTAGATTTCACAGATTTCTGATATTTCCAGGAATCGTGTGGCAGTTGGAACCTTTTTTTTTGCGAGGCAACAGCAACAACCACTGCGCAAAACTAAAAGTTCACATCATAAATTTTAAAGTGTCACGAATCTGTCTGGGAGGAAAATGAAAAAAAAAAAAAAAATCATTCATATGCCTGCAGTTATCGTTCCCTCTCCTTCCACCCCCACTCTCACCCTCTCACTCTCTCCTCAAAGGGAAGCCGCACACAGTCCCTCGAAAGACGTGCCCGCTAGAAGCAGCCCCACAAACATTGGCAGCCAGCCTGAGTGGAATTCTAATTTACACTGAGCAGCAGGCGAAAAGATCGGTTCCTAGGAGTTCATTGGGTTTTCCCAGACCCATTCCCATGACCTTTGAGATGAACTTGTTAACGGAATGTCGTTAATACACTTTTAACGCGCGGTGTGAATAGGCTATTTCTTATGAAGAGTTGAAAGATCTCATCAAAATCTTGTTTTATTTTAAAAAGTTTTATATATTGAGTCTTTTAAAAGTGGCAGATTATTAAAAGTTATTAAATTCGGTTAATTGTTTCTCTGTTGGCAGGCCATTATCTTTCGATCAACCTTATCTCATATCCTTTAAAATCCTCAATCGCTCTTGACCCTATTGTTTGAGCACCAGTTGAGAGTACCGATTTTCCCCGCCTTATTTGTTTACTCCATAAAAATTCCCCCCCTTTCACTCAAAGATCTGGGGCAGATAGCCAACCCTGCTGGACAGTGTTTATCGACTTTTAGCCCAGACTTTTGTTCTATTTTCTAAGGCAACGTTCTTGGCTCACAATGCAAGTGCTGTTCGATGTTGCCGTTGTTTTTTCTGCTGCTGCTGCATGTTTCCTTTTAGCCAAAGTGGCAAATTGACTGACATGCATTCGGGCCGAAACGAAACTCTTGCGGGAGTGAAGAAATGGGAAAGGGGAGTGCAGGTGGAGCAAGATTCGAAGAGTGGGAACAGAACAGAAAACCACCGACTTAAAGGCTTAAATGCAGCTCCGCTTCATTCCCAGCGCCATTTGGCTGACTGGCTGGCGCATTTGCATATCGGCTCGTAAATATGGATGGGCCGACGGGTCTGCCGGGTCTGCGAGTCTATGAACTTATTGCCAGACAAATTGAAATGCCTGATTCGGCTGCAGATGCTGATTCTGGCCGGGGGATTCTAGACGGGGTAGCATGGAGTACTCGTACTGGTTCTCGGCGATTGCCTACAGCTGCTTGTTGAGCCCATTCCCATGCGTTACTTTGACACTAAACCGATGAGGCTGATTCTAATTCGGAATCAGATATGGAAATTGAGATATGCACACAGGGAAAAAAGCGCTATGTGCGATGATATCATACTATAAAATAGTATTAGTCTTAGTTGAAATGCCAAGTTGATATGCTATTTATTAGCTTCATTGGCATGCGTGCATTCAAGTTCTCGGCTGATTTTTGTGAAATTTGTTCCCAGTGTAGTAGGAACCCCCACTCACCTCCGCTCGGGAATTGTGCTGTAGTAGAGGAGCAGCGTGGCCAGCTCGTAGCAATTGAGGCCGGCGGACGCCACACAGGCCGCGTCCACAGTCACAAGTGGGTCGCCTTGGAGGGTGCGTGTGCCTGCAAAGAAAAGGAGATATGTATAGTACGAGCGTAGTTATGAGATGGGCCATAAAAGACCTCCAGATGTGGGAAATCGCACTGGGACGCGGTCTCAATTGGTGCACCCTGGGTGGCCACTTCGCCATCGATAATGTGCGAAAAAGCGTGAGCACATTAATTGAAAAGCGCCAACTTTATGCACTTCCACCAACCGCTTTTCGCCAAACACCAGGAAAATCGCCAGCGGCAAATTGCCTGGCGGGGCGTTACAAAAACGATTCCAATTTATAAGCAAATTTGCCGTTGATTTTGGCCCAGTGAAAGTCTAGAATTAGTTTGAGGATCGGACTGGAGGAGCGGCGAAAATGGAAAGTTTGTCACCTATGTGCACCGCATGCGGATGGATGCTCACCTGGTAAATAGACGCCGCTAGTCAGCAGTTTCTCAGGCAGCTCGCCAATCGAGCTGGGCGGCAGTAGCTCTGTCTCGCAGGTCTCTGCAGAGAGAAAAAATATATTAACATATAAATTCATTCATAATATAACAATAAATTCAAAAAAATACAAAATGCATATACAAATACACAAAATACAGAAAGAAAACTTTTTGCCGACTTTAAACCTACTTCTTAGTCAATCCTTAAAACCGCTACATATTTAATAACATTTTATTAAGTTTGAAACAAAAACTTGTTAAACATTTTTCTCCGTGTTAAATTAGTTATCAGAAAAGACTTGCGAAAACTCACACGAAAGTAAAGTGCCTAAAAATATGGGTTAATTGTATTTTAAACGCTTGACGGAACCTTGAAAACTGGTCCAGGATCTGCGCGGTTTGCATAATAATGTCATTTGATTAATTTCCAGCTGCCGAACGGCCCACACCAGCTCTCAATCTCTAGGAAGGGGGGCGTGGTCGGAGTCGCCGCCGCCTCCGTGGCTCGTTGCCCCAAAAACTAGTTCGTCATAAATTGTGTTCAGCTCTGCCCCGGGGACTTTCGCATGCGACAAATATTTCCCAATGATAAATGCGACACATTTCAGCGTCTCGGGAAATTCTGCACTCGTCGCTGTGAACTCCGGCCACCTGTTGCCGCTTTTCCAAATGGCAGAGAGCCAAAAACGAACGCGACCCGCTGCATTGTAATTCAATAGCCCCACCACAATAGCCCCCGCACTTGCCAGCTGATTTATGTCCGCTTGCAAATTGCACCCACACCCAGCCCAGATCTCCAGTTGAACGCATTCCAGGGAACAGTGGTATGATTTGGTGGCAAGGTGCTCACAGAATAGGGTTCTTTACTCGGATGTTCAAATGCCAAAAATATAAAAAAACATTTATTAAATTTGTTAATATTGTGGTAAAGTATTTTATCTCTTAAGTGTGACTCTTCCTTCCCAAAATCATACATCTTTCCCCCACTTATTTTGGCTACTTTGAACCACTGTGTCTGCACACTGGCATTGCTTTGGTTTCTCATTTAATTTTCATATTTTAGGCTTTGACAAATTAAAAGGCATTTGCACCGTTGTGGCTGCCACAGAGACAACGATATTTTGCGGCTAACCACGTCTCGCCGGATGCCGTGGGTTGTCGATGTTAATGGCTAATGGCTAAAACCACTGCTGCCGGCGGACCACCTCCTCCTCCTTCTATTCCCCCTCAATTGAGCATTTTGAAGGGGCATTTTTTTTGCAGTCAATAAAGAACGGCTTTTAAGATTTTTTCAAAAAATAAATGGGTACATATAGAAGTGGCAATTTTCCAACATTGCCAACTTAATTGAGAATGGATTTGGCATTTAATGGATTGTGTTGTCCATGGTATTATGTTTTCGGTAAGCTGTTAATTAATCAAGCGATAGTGGCATAAGCGATAACGTTGTGGCATTCCATGAAAACAAAAGCCGGATGCGATGTTTGAGATCCCAACCAAACATCATCCAGATAGCAAAAAAAATTTCAAAAAAATTACAATTTCACTCTCTGCTACTTTCGCTAGAATTCAGAGCAACAAACTTCCATTATCTCTGAGCAATCTTTGGCCATTAATTGATTTAAATATCGGGCAACATTTATGAACAGCAAATATATCAAATTAGCGCCAAAACTAAACGCTATCAAAGCGCTCCATTAAAACCCCACCCCCCAAAAAGGAAAAATAAATACAAATCGACTTCAAAGCGCCTTTCGAAATGAACGCAAATTTGACTCCAGTTTGGGTTTAACCGACTTTTGGCTGCGGGGCGTTTAATTGAATAGTCCGGGCTCACAGATTTGCATACGATGCAGGCCACGGGGCTAAAACAAATAAGACAAATCACGCCCAGCATTTGCGATAAGCGAGCCACGAACTGGTCGCTCTGTTGCAACTGTTGCAGGTACACTCAAAAAAATAATGGCATAGCAACTAATTAAAAAGAGAACTAGCATCGAAGATGTTTTTAGCAAATATCGAAGCGATCTCCAGGGTTTACTTTTCCAGTAGATATTTTCCTATAACTTCTTTCAACTTAAAAAACCTTGAGATAGTTGTAAACGTTAACTGCAATGTGTGCAGTGTATTAATAGCGAAACGAAATGCCGACCGATATCAGAGTAATTTAAGTATCCTGCGGCTATCGGTGCGCATGCGTAATGCGATATTACGTATACGGTGCGTTGCACTGGTGCTTACCTAGACTGTGGTGTTTCCCCGGACGGATGCTATCGCTGGCCTCCTCATCGCTGTCGATGTGCGGAAACGAGTTGCCCAGACAATAGAGTGGCAATGCCGGCGAGGTGGAGGCACCACTTGCCTCATTACCACCGCTGTTGCTCCTCATTTTGGCCTCCGAGTGGCTGGTCAGGAGCTCCTCGCCGGCACTGGAACTTGAGCTGGAGCTGGAGCTGCTGCTCCTGTCGCTCACATTACTGTTACCCGAAGAGGTGGAGTTCATGCTGTCCTGGCGATTGGTCAAACGCCTTAGCATGTAACG
This sequence comes from Drosophila sechellia, assembly GCF_004382195.2. Taxonomy (NCBI): domain Eukaryota; kingdom Metazoa; phylum Arthropoda; class Insecta; order Diptera; family Drosophilidae; genus Drosophila; species Drosophila sechellia. The sequence goes on along the minus strand of NC_045951.1, from coordinate 7,474,428 downwards.
GCTGTTGAACAGCTTGTTTTTGGTAATCAAATCGCTGCGTCGCAACGCGCACTTTGGTGATCCCAACAGGTTATTGTTGCATCCATTATTGTTGGCCTCATCCAGAGAGTCCTCCCCGCGGTCATGATGCATCGGCATCTGCAGCTCGTTTAGCGAAACGCGCTCGATGCTGCGCTCCACGCTCACCAGCAGATTCTGCAGCAGTTGCGGCAGTTCACCGCAATCGGATGCCATCAGTGCCGCCGCTGCCGTGGACATTTCCAGCTGGAGCACGCTCAGGGGCAACTCGCCGGGATTCTCGTGGTCGATGCAGTGGCTCTGGACGCTCTCCTCCTTGCGGGACGAGCGCCAAACAGCATAGAGCCGCGGTGTGCAATCCGCGTCGCCTTCTGCTGAAGATTCTGCAAGGGGAAGATGATGGGACTACAGATATGTACATTTAATTTATCTGATTTCCTAATTTAATACCTAAGTACTAGCTAAAAGCTGTATCCTTTTAAATGAATTAAAATTATATAATTATTTAAAGATATATAATGCTAATCATTTAATTAAATCTGCGAATTGTCTTGCTCTTACGTATTATTGTACGGGCCAAGTCGTAAATAAGTTATTAGTCATAAACATATATGGTTTTCGATTGCAAGCATACAAAAATATGGCAATAAAATATTTTTACGCGTAAGTTTTTAGACTCAGGCACTAAAAAAATTATCACTTTACAAAACAAAAACCGATTCCCTGAAGTTTCGGCAAAATATCATCAAAGCTTCATGTTCATTTGTATCTAATCAAGAGAGTTAAGCACTGGCTACTTAATTTTGTTGATCATCAGCTGCACCAATGATTAAAGTTGGAATCTGTATCTAAATAGATACCTAGAAACCTGCTTGCTTTACTACTCTCCTGCTCTTGCTACCATTCTAGAGCATTTAAATTGCACAAGCAAGCCCTAGACGGTCGTAAGTGATCGATTATATTGATTGGTGGTTGCGGACTCGTGTGCCTGCCATAATCATAGTTATAAGAAGGGCCAGAGCACTCCGATCCCGATCCCGGTCGACCCACTTACCCAATTTGATGCAGAGATACAGCTCCGCCGGACGAAGTGCGTGCGCGATCTCAGCGTCGCTCAGCTGCAAGACCAGTGCTCCATTGGATGTTGCCAACGGCCAGCCGGGATGCCATAACCAGGACTGCAAGAGACGATAAGCGGTATAAGTGCCTGATTGCAGATTGAGTAACGAAATCATTTGCAAATTTTTATTATTACTGCGATTACATGTTCGGCCAGAAATTGTGCAGGCCACAACACCCGCAAGTGTTAAGCTGCGGAAAGGAAACCGAAAACGATAAAGAAACCAAAGCCATAGCTGGCCAAAACTAAGCGAAAAGACCAAAAACCAAATGCCGAGCCTCACCGCCTGGAAAGCGCATTAAAAATGGCCCAGACTGTCCGACGTCAGACATCAGAGCTGGGATATTTGGATATTTGGATATTTGGAGGCCTGAATGTTCGAGGTCTCCCCCATGTTTGTCCGCCAGTTGGCCATATCGGAGATGGCGAGTGTGGCACCTTTTGGCCGCCCCAGTACCAAAAGTGCACAGGAAAAACAGATATCTATAACTATTTGTTAACCACAAACTAAGGAGATATGATTAGTTCCCTTGTAAAAGGAGAAAAGGAGTTTCCAATCGACTATGGACTAGCTTAAGATATATAAGTTACGCATATTTAAATTTTAAGGGTAACAAAATAATACAAAAATTAATAACAATTCAATGCAAGAATGAAGTTCCTGTTGTACTTCTTAACAATAATAACTTTTTTTTGTGTGTATTCCCGAAAAGCCCACGAAAAAAAAAAAACAACGGAAAACAGGCACCGCCTGGCGATGGCGATGGAAAATTATAGATAAATCATGCAAGTCAAACTTTTGGCAATTTTTGCTAATTTTTGGTTATTACCCTCAGCGTTTGTGCCAAACTGAAAAAGACTGAATAGCAGAAAGCCCAACGCAGATTTCACCCCTACGGGAATGTGAAATCGAATTTGAGACCCGCGACTGCAAAAAGCTAGAAAAACTAAAAACCAAAAAATCAAAAAACCAAAACCCAAAGAGAGAGAGAGCTCCTAGAGACCCGAGTTAAAGTCCGATCCTTTTGGTCAGCTATTAATTGTTACAATGCGAAAATATTTCTTCACATTGTTGCTAATTTGCCAGTTGCTCAGCGATTTTTTTTCAACATTTGATTTTGTCTTGTTTTCGTTTCGCTTTTTTGGAAAATCAGATGGGGAAAAAAAAGGTGCGCACTGCCTTGATTTATAGCGCCTTTTGACTCAACACAAAAACTTGGATATTTTATTGGTAACAAAGCGATGGCTGTTGTGTTTTTTTTTTTTTTGTTATTGCACATGCCACCCAGTTAGGAGCGAAAGAGAAAGACATAGCGGCGCAAAAAGAGAGAGAGACGCGTACATAAATCAATTGTTGTCGCTCAAGAGGAGGCATTGGATGGGGGGCTGGGGATTTTTTTAGGGGTTCCAGGGGCCTGAAAAGGTTGCCCGATCGAAATCCATTCAAACAGAAAATGATCAATTTTGTCATTTGATCAAAGCCGCAGCAACGATCGCAACGCATCGTTTACAATCGATTGAACAAAATGATCATCGCCGATCAACCGAACCACACAACGACAACAACGCAACCACTTCCTCCGCTCGAAAGCCATCTCCCTCACACCACTTGCTGTCCCCCTCTGTCTGATATTTCGGACCTGCACTGAAAAAAAATGTACATACAATCCATGGCTAAGTGCCTACCAATGCATTGTAAAGATTTCTGTTACTTGTTCATAGATACAAGATATTTTTTAGCATTTCATTTCTAAAGCCTTAGTTAAGGTAAAATGTATAAGAGGTACTAGAACATTTTTTTTTAGATCGTAAATAAGGAAAATAATCCTTTTTTCTTTCAGTGTGTTTCAGGGAGGTATCGTTGTATAAGCCCCTGTCGCCACATGCTAAAATAATGATTTTCGTAACATTTTCTGCATGATCGCTCCCAGACCCAGCTCCATGCCAAGTACCATGTTCCATTGGCGGTGACGGTGACGATGCCGGTGCCTTCCCCATCTCCATCTCAGATCCGATCTGTTCCGATCGGATCCAATCCCATCCAATCCGAGGGGGTTCTAAATCATTGGAAGCGTTTCAGTTTCGTCGTCATTGACCCAAATGCGCGCGTCGCTCGGACGCCGCTTGTCATTGTCGTCGATGTTGCTGAATTGCTTGTTAGTTTTAGTTGTCGTTTGTTTTCGATGGTGTCGCCTACACTGAACGTTGTACCAACCCTCCATCAAACAATATTCGATTTAATCGCCAAAGACAAGTCACTGGAAATGGTTACCATAGGAATTACTTTGAAGGACAGCAAGTGGTCAAGTTAGGTGAGTTCGTTGTAACTCAATATACTTAAATGCCATAAATAAGCCTCAAAGGTGGGCTTACTGAAAAAAGCAGTATAAGTACTTTAAAATCCATACTATGCTTTGTTAGTTTCACAACTTCTTCAAGAATTCTAAACTTCTTGAAGGTCAGCAAATGGTTAATGGACCATATCTGCGCTAGAACAAAACTACTTCCCCTAAAAATATTCCATAAATTTAGTGGTTTCGTGTCTCTTCCCAGAATTGTAGACACAAAAAAAAAGGAAGCGAAGGGTATTTCACCACAAAGATACAAAAGTATCTTTTTTGTTCTTCAGCTTGGGTCGTTTTCAATTTGCTGAGGGGCGACAAATTTCCGTTCCATTGGCGGCTTTCGGCTTTCGAGTGCCTGAATGCCATAAATCTGCGGGCAGATTTTGTCGAGGATTTGTCTGAATCCTTGCCCGGATCAGAGCATATATTATTCCATCATGGTTTGTTGTTCAATTTTTTGTATATACTTTGTTGTATTTTTTTGCACATTCCCACGCCTTTGATGTTAAAAACTAAATTACCGACCGGCAGCCGCAAAAACGAAACGGAATGATACAAAAACCCACCAACAGGCGGCGAAGTCAGCGGATCGACGGACCGTTTATATATGAGTAATCAAGCCGACATGGCCCGGCATTAGCATATATGCAGATATAAACATATCTGTATCTAAATATATACATATATGTGAGTGGTGTGTGGCCGAGGAAACCGAGTATGAATGGCCATGTCCCGGCGTGTGGCGCCCAGCCTATGGCAATTATTCAATGCGGGTGCAGTCGTACACACGGATTTGGATTTTGGACTTCGCTTTTGGATATTGAAAGAATCATGGGGACCACCATCGGTGCCGACAACATTACGCATGCGAAGGAGCACAGGGCGCGTTGCACACAGAAATAAAACGAAATGAAATAAATCGAAACATTCACATGCACTTGGCTTGTTTTCTTAACAAATTGTAGGCAAAAAATGTGCGCTGCTGGGGCTCAAATTTCGTTTATTGCCAATTTTTGGCATCACATATATAAAGTCTTTTTTTTTTAATTTCTCAGCTCGATCCGTAATTAATTTGTTGGGAAAGAAGGGCCACACCTGGTCAAAAGCGCCGCCAGCAATTGATAATTATGATGTGTAAGCGGCGGCCTCGGCATTTTATATACTTTGTATTTAAGCATTTTTATTTTGGGTGGAATGTCCAATGTTTGATTTTGGCCGGCGATTCCGTTACTTTTGGCCAAATGATGTTTGATGGCTTACAATTGATATTTGGCTATTTGTTATTTAAGTTTTAAATTGCCGCTGGTGGGTTGACCAACGAGGCGGAATTTCAACAGGCAGCAAAAAATGGCTTGAAAATTAAATAACACACTTCTTTGTCGGGAGGAACATTGCAAAAAATTATATAAGCCAACACTTAAATTTGTGATATTAATGGCAAAAAATTAACTTTCTTCGTCGGCACTTGTGTTAATAAATAAACATACAAGGAGAAAAGAAATGTGCCATAAATCACCTGCCGAAGTAGTTAAAAAAGTAATTTGAGTGCTTATTAGCAATTACTTTTTCGAATTACTTATACGATGGCTGTGAAAAATTGCAAATAAATGGAGCTATAAATAAAGCAATAAATTTGTTATATATTTAAAGTTTAGAAATGTGGGCTTATTATTTGGATAATTTAATAAATTAGGGATACGATTTGGGAAGGGGGCTATAAAAAAGACAGAGGAAAAATGTGAAATGCAATGCTTGTTTACGATTACAGTTAATAGATTCGCTGCTCCAAAAACGAAGCCATTAAATTCATTGAATAGAATAGCTGGCTATTTTCGCCATTTCCTATTTGGCTGCTCCAATTGATTTCCTACTCCACATGTTTCCTGTGTATCAATTTCCATGCCCAATATTCTCGATTGTCTATTAATAGGCGTGTTATTTTGCACTCCCCCCCACTCGATTTTTTTGAAATTTTTCAGCAAGCTTTGAACTCTTGCAGCAACAGAGCGATTCACTTTATATTTATTGCCGTCAACGTCACATTTCCGCTTGATCTGGCGCGGAATGGCCATCAACGGAACGTCATTGGCAACACCAACATATGCAGTTGTATCCACAATGCACCACACATCCATGAACACATCCATGACCACGTCCCTGTAGATGCCACATTTGATTCGGATCACTCCGGCCACACCTACAAATTGTTTCTGCTCCCCCATAGTGTGTGTTTATGCGCGGCGGGGGTGGAGCAGAACCGCTATATACTTGTAAATATATAATATAAATATGCACGCAGAAAAAAAAATGTATTAACTTTATGAACCAATATAAATTGAGTTGAAAACTATTAAATCATAGCTAGCATATAATAGGAAAGCGACAAATTGCTAACCAAAAATATCTATTGCCTTTAGATTTTATAGAATTGAAATGCTTGGTTAGTTATAAAAGATCTTTATTTCTTCAAGTGCTTCATATGTGCACCGCTTGTGTGGGGCACACTTTTCGCAATGCAGATGGAAGATGGCACCGGGAGTGAGACGAAAATAGATCAGGTCTAGGCTGTCATGGTAGCTGCACGGTCGGAATGCCACGGCAGCAGTGTTCTTGGAAGCCCCACACTGCCCCACTGAGTGTATCTGCAAATTTGTTGTATTTGTTTGCATTTCGGTGCAACGATCGGTGCAGCGAATTTATTTCGTCTGTGGATGCAGGAAGTTGCTGCTTACATTGGCCCTCGATGGGGTGTTGAAATGGGAATCAGTATGGGAATGGGATTGAATTCGATCGGATCGGATTGGATCTGCTGTCACAGTTATGGGTTACGGCTTGGAGGGCTTGAGATAACAAAGACCGTTTCGATTTCGTGGCAACTTCAAAGGCCAGATGCTGGGGCAGGCACAGGCAGTACTGTTGCAAGTTGCTGTTACATCAGCACAAGACTCTCTCAATTACGAGTCCAATTGGCTGAGGGAGGGGGCACGAGTGGCAAGTAACAGCAAAAACCGGTATCAGCACAGAGGTTCTTCTGGACCGTGCAGGCTGCTCAGTGCTCCAATCAACCACTTTCAGTTCACAGCTGATCATGAACTTCGGCTAAATCAGCTGAAAACGAGTTTTTATGGCATAATAACCAAAACGACCGGGAAAGAAGTTAAGGCTCCACACAACAATGATGACGATCTGATCTGAGCGAAGCTCTGTTGTCTGTGTTTGCTCAACTGCTTCGCTTTTCCAGCTTGGCTGGGTAGTTGGACTTGGACTTCGACTTGGACTGCGACTTGGACTGGGTAATTGAAAAAGTTGTTAGCCACATCAATTCCAAAACGGCCGTAAACTTGTTAATGCAATCCAGACGGGCAGAAAACGCATTAAAACACCAATAAGCGTTGTGCCCGATAGAATCTGAACCATCATTGCCCAATTCAAAGGGTCTCGATATTCTGCTCTGGATTGGAAATCGTATTGGCCAATAAGGAAGTACAAAACGGGTAGCACAAATATTTGTTTCTCTGATTGTTTTTTGGTGGAAAATTCTGGGAAATATTCTAAGTTGCGACCACGAAATGTAATTCCTTGGAAAACTCAGCGAACTAAGGACAACTGTGCAGCGACAAAACAACACGGCGAAACAAATCGAAATAAACTTTATGCACGTAAAATTTTAATGAGCACAGCACGAAGTCAATTTCAATGCTAATCCGGCGGCCAAAAGCCAGACGATGGACAAATGGACAAACAACGGACATTTGACCAGGAGTTTGGCGGACCACCGAGTTGATGTAGTCGCTGCTGCCAGTTGCTGCTTGCTTGCTGCAGTTGCCACTGCCGCTGTTGTTGCCGTTGTTGCACATGTGCCCTAAAGCCACAAATCACGAAGGTGGCGCGATCTGACATCCTACTCACAACGAAGGCCCTGGGGCAAGGTGTCGCTAACACTATGTAACCAACGAGGGGATTATCATAGCTCCTGCACGGAACAAGGGAGCTATAAAAAAGTGGCCATAAACTTTGAGTATTTCCGTAGCGATATCTATGTATTCTGTATATTCCATATGCGGAATATATCGGCAAAGAAGTGCACGGAATTTTGCAGCTTTTTAGGTTCGGTCAGCCAGCTTTAATAGCCCTATTAACGGGTAAAATGGAAACCCATTAATGAACTGCACTTAAGAATCTAAGCAGACTTTCTAATTTAATTTAAAATGTAAAATGTAAAATGTATCTACAGCTTATGTTAGATAATGTTTGATCCTAAGGATTGGTTACTGTTCAAACCCCAGTTGACTAGTGTAGACATAGAGTTACGCTTGAACTTGACAAATGCCCAAATAACGTGATGCCGAAACAAATCCTGGAGGTGAACCTGAACCGGGAGGTAATTTATTATTGAACCATTTATTAGAGCGTGTCGTTGTCGTGGTCGTGGCTCTTTGGCTCTTTGGCCGTTGCAGTTGGAGCACTTTGTGGCCAACTGGGCACAATTGTCGCTAGGGCTTGTCAGTCATTCATGGGATGATTTGACGGCTTCGTTTGTTCGCTGAACAATTTATAGGTAACTATTTGCTTTGCCCGGAGCGTTTCTGGCATTTGAAGCAGCCGATTCCCACCGACTACGTTCACGTCTGGCCAGAGGATTGGGAATGGGAGTGGGAATCGGGGTGGGAATGGGTCTGAAATGGGGATCGGGCACTGGTTGGATGGATGGATGGATGGATGGTTGGGACGCCTTTGTCTTGGTCTACCTGTTGGCATTGCAGGAAGCGTTCACCTCCACGCACACACCGAGCAATAGAGACATGCTCATAATGAGGATAATCACGATGGCGATGATGACACAAAGACAAAGCTAGAGGCAAACAAATAAGCAAACGGCAGACAGAAGACAGCGATACACAAAAAAACATAAAGGAACAAAAGTATCCATATATGCATGAGTGTTTCTGTGAGCGCCGCGGATTCGGATTCGGTGTCTGCCACTTGACGTGCCTGCCCCATACTACTCCACCTCCATTCCCCCACCCCTATATATGGCTACCATCCCAATCCCTATCCCAAACCCAAGCCAAGCCAAGCCAAACCGCGACTCATCGCTGGCCTGCGGCTTTTGTGCTGGGTTAATTACTAAGCGAGTCACACGCGCTTGAATTATTCAAGGCTATCTTCTGGATGCATTCGTATCTATTGCCAGCTGCGCTCAGATACAAAAGCCTGGAGATGCGCAGAATATGCTTATCTATGCGATACTTTTGTAAAGCCGGGTAGCATGATTTTGTAAAATATAAAATAGTTTTATTATGAGTTTTGAAAACTATTTACTTAATTAATTTCTGACCTTTAAAAGGTTTAATAATATTTATTTTTGCTAAATAAAGCTGATGCTTTGAGCTTCATCTCTGAAGATCCGTGAATCGCAGTGCACACGCGTCTTGTAACTCAATCTGCTAAATTGCCAAAGGTGGAATTCAGAGGGACGAGGCATCTGGGTTTGTATTGTTCGGGGCGACAGCATTTATGACTAAGTATTTTATAATGAAGTGGCAAATGTGTAGTTGCTGAGTTGTCCGGCTTTATAATTGTTAACATTACACTGCAGATTGCTTGCATTTTTTTGCAGGAATTTATATAAAAACAATGGTATCTGTAGTGAAAATATTTATCTTTTAAAGCCACCCAGAGGTTTGGTTATTTAAAAGCGGCATAAGATACTAGAAGTAATTATTATTTATTTGTTAAAATGGCAAGGGAGTGCTCATTTAATGTTGATTGTTCATTTGTTCTGGCTAATTTTATAAGACTTTCAGGATACCCGCAATATTCACCGAGAATCGGTTCTTCAAGTCCCGGGGAACTGAGCTCATTGACCCGTCAAATGCTATCTTAACGTCATGCCACATATTTCTGTCAAAATAATGTGCACATTTAGCTGCATAATATTCCCATGGCGGGTATTTTATTTCGAATGTTTGCTCATTGGCGAGTCCAGTCACATATCATCCATATCCTGAACAGCGACTTCCTCGGCGATCGTGTGCCTATATGCCTATATATATATATATATACAGTCGGTTCAAACAACACGTGTTCGAATGGCGATTGCACTCACATGAACACACAGCAAAATGCACAGAGACAAACAGACGGAGCGAGTGAATTTTACAAGTTATTTTATGCAAGCCATAAATATGCACTTTACACTTTGCACATTTTCCCCCCGTCTAACTCAGCGTTTGTCTTTCCCTGGGCGGGCAAAAACAAACCGCATACATATGCCTTGGTCAGATGCTCTTAGTTAGACCAACACAAATACTAGATATATCCATGGCATTCAGACACTTAGACAACCAGACACATGGCAGACGCCATGGTACTCGGACCACGGACAACGGACCATCGACTACGGAGTAGTGGACTCCAGAGTTGGGTCCATGAATGGCGGCCCCCAGAGCCTGCATACAAATTATGTACAAACATGTTTTCAGAAATGTTCAATTCATTATCGCTAACAAATGCCGATCATGTTGTGTTCAACACAGTTCAAAGCACTTTTCTGCAAATTATTGCACAGATCTGGCCGCTGGATTGATGGACCGTTTCAAATGCAACTCGGAAGCACAGACACTCACTTCATACTTGTAGGCATTTTTTTGCTCGTTTTCCCCAGACTTTTCACTCTTGGCGCTGCGCTCCTAATCGTAATTGCTGTTTGGCTAAGTGATATGCCGTGTTCAGAGATTCTCAATTACACGGCAAGAAATGTTCTATCATATCACTATCATATGACTTCTTTTTAATATGAAGTCCGTATATTAAGCTATTATAAATTTCCAAATAGTAAAGAAACAGCTGGTCTTCTGCTTTTAAACACCTAATATCTTAACTGTTGGTGTAAAAAAGTATCCAAATGAGACCCTTAATATGTTTTGTTCTCTGCTGATTTCGAGTTTACGCTGGAATCTGTTTAGCAGACTGTACGGCTTTACCCCATCGCTCCCTTTGCTCGAGAACACTTAATACACAATTTCCGCTTTCGGTTCGGTAAAGGGGGAAAATCAAAATAAAACCAAGCCAAGCCAAAGCAATCCAAACAAAAAAAAACTCTATAAAGTACTTGCTCTTTGGCTGGGCCACTCTTTAGATGAGAACGCTGCTGCGTCTGCGCACAAAGGCGATTTAAATTACAGAACGTGCCCGGCTGCAGAGGGTATATAAAAAACACAAAAAAAATACAAAAAATGCCAACTCGACGCAACTTTCATTGAGTTCTGAGGCGGCACACAGAACGCAGCACACAAATTAAATAGCAATTAACATGCAGAGGCAGCTGCAAGTTAGCAGTTGCAACTGCTAATCGAGTTGCCACAGGTCAACCAGATGCCCGCCAGTTTACGACTCCAAATCAGCGGAAAATGTGCGCTGTGGCTGATTGATTCAAATAAGTTTATGTGGTTGGACCTAAGTGGGTCACGCCGAGCACTTTACAGCAGCTTTTTTTTTTTTGTACTTATAGTAGTATTTTTTAGCTGCCTCCCACGGACCGAGCACCACATGCTCCACAGTGCGTATGCGTTACGAAAATGATTATAAATTACATTGCAAACGGAGCTGGGGAACTGATTAGTGGACCCAGAACCTCTGACAATTCCATTTAGAAGGGGCATATAGCACGTAGTGCACAACCCACACTTGCCACCACTTTGTCATTGAAATGGCTAAAAAAAAAAAAAAAATAATAATAGAAAGACCTCTCTCTGCGATTCTAACAAGTCCAAAAAGCGTAGGCTGACCCGAAGGACGCTTCCGTGGTTTGTCTTTTACTTTTCATGACTTTTGTCTCTGGCCATGTGTAATAAGTATGCAAATTGCCAATGCGAATGCGAATGCGAGTGGAAAACAATTGATTTTTAATGAATACTGAGGTCAGGGTCGGATTCAAACACTACACTACACTACACCATACAACTGAACAACGAAGAAACACTCGACAATTATTGGCTATAAATAATAATGAACTTCAGACTTCGGGCCGCTTAGCTAATAAAATGTGAAACCAGAAATTACCTCAAAACTATTTGGCGAGGAAATCCTCTGATTTACGCTGATGTGACGGCTTTAAAGCGTTAACTTCTAGGCTGATAGCAGATATATGTGGCACTTGGGATAGGAGTATATATTTATACTACACGAAGCTGATTCGCACTTTTACGATTATTTCTTGCAGATTGTAAAAAGATCACACATTAAGGCACTTTTATAACGTATTTGCAGGCACTATTCGGGCATCACTCTGTCGCGATTTCAATTTATTTGCATGTTAATTCAACGATACTTTGCACATTTCTTTCGGCGCACTCTGTTAGCTCCCAATGGCGAAAAAATGCGAGACTCTGAAACTACGAATTTACGTATTTAGTTGGCAGTGGCACGTTGCACTTGGTCGGTCACTCTGTTTACTACTCCATATACATTCGTCTTCGAGTCGCTTTTCTTTTTCTGGGCTTGTCAGTCGCTTTTTGCCGCTCACAAGACTGCGCGTCGCGAGTTCAAATGTTCAACTGACTTCAGAAAATCCGAAGCACAGACCCGTTAACAGTGCTTCGGCGTGCCACCAGCCGCTGTTAGCGCGCTGTTAGTTTTGACCATTTTTAACAGCGACTGTTAGGCGCCAGGGCTGCACAAGCAGCAGTTGTAATGTTACAACCGGTGACGAAATTTGAACATCAATTTTGTATGGAATTAGATTAGTGTTTAAGGAAATTGGTATATCACGTAAATTTGTGATTAAAATGTATAAGCTAGTAAAGTGCGATTTACTTAATTAAGTATATATTCCAGTATGGACAAAAATATAGTTTGGAAACGTTCAAATAAGTGGTATGACTTTGGCTAAAGCTTAAATTTACAAATGCATTTAAGTATGACTCCAAATAGTCTTTATGCTTTGATTTTAGTATTTATCAGTAAATACTTTATTTGCAAGCCGCAAGATACTCCTCGTTCAACAAGAGGACACAAAACATTCCATTGCAAAGTGGAAACCACAGTTGACTTTTGTTGATAAGGGCAAACCTCTGGTCAGTGTAGGTGATATAATCTTGAAAGATTAATTGCGCTGACGAAGAATGTGAGCTGCATGAAGTTCAATAATATGTTGCTGGATTTGATTATCATTGTTATTAATTACAAGTGAAAAGCTGCAAGTATTCGTTTCTCCATTAACAATATATGAAGATGGTATTTGGTGAATACATTTTTTGACTCAAAAGCAAATACCCTTGAGCGAAATTCTAACCCACCAACAACTGCGCCCTTGTAATTTTCGCAACTATTTGCTACGGAGAACACTTATCGCCTGATGATCGACCAATCTCCCGGTGATTCCCCAATTTCCACAACGATTTCTCAACTCAATTGTTACCCAACCATTTCCATTTGGCGGATAAAACCAAAGCAAACTATTTAGCTGCGTTTAAAGAACTTCATTCGGGGAGAGCCAAACAAATTGCGGCTAATTTCGCCTGCTGCGAGTAACTGCCTTGTAAATGATATATCTTTTGCCCGGATTCCTGTGTTCTTTATAGGACTCTTACCTCGCCAATTTGATGGGCCGTGCGCAGAGTCGCGGCAATTTGCGCAAATTTGCATAGGAATCGCTGCTCGAAGCGGACCAAACTGCCGTCGAATCCGCACACGAGTCGCTCACGTGCCTGCTGGATTAAAATCGCACGCGTGCGTGCCCAGTAGACGGGATAAATGTGCGACAGATGGCTGTCAATCAGCCGGGCCAGCGTGGCGTCCACGTCGGCGGGTAGTCGAAGTTGCTCTGGTGCAGGGATTCCTTCGAGGTTGCTCTGCGGTGGAGGAGTTGAGGAAGGTTCCGTCAGCTGGGGACAAGAGAGAAAAAATGTAGTAGATTCCAAAACTTCATGATAATACGGATTCCTAACAAGCAAAGAAAGAGAATCATACAATTAGTAATACTACTGTCTTATACAACAATCTTCCAATTGTTAAATTATATAAATCGCTTGCAATATTGAGTTCCATTTTCGCTCAGTGCAATTACGTACCTCTGTCTCCAGTGGGACTTCCTCCTCCTTTGGCGGCTCCAGCTCGTCGACCGCCTGCTGCTGCTCCTCGGCAATGCTGGCACTCAAACTGCATTCGATGGGCAGGGCGTCTGCGTAGGACCCGTTACTGCCCTTCGCCAGGTATTCCTCCTCCTGCTCCGCCAGTGCCTGCTCGATTGTCGTGGGTGCTGGCTCATTCCTGATCAGTGTGATGGTGGTCGTGGTGGTGGAACTGCTCGTTGGCATCTTGAACTGACCCGTTAGCCGCTGTTTGCACTTCTTGAGGTACTTTTGAACCCGCGACTTGCTGCGGTTCAATGTGTCTGCTGCGCCGGAGGTGGAGGAAGAGGTTGTTCCCGGATATCGACAGCACACATAATTAGCATTCGTGGACAGTTGCTCCACCTCTGGAGGTTCCTCCTCCTCCTGTCCATGCTCCTCTGGATCCTCCGCCTCCTGATCCTCATCATCGCGAGCTATGGGCGCTGCTCTGGCCTCTTTCATGTCCCTGTCAGTGGACTCTAGGCTCGGAATCTGCCCTCCTGGGATTCCCCCACCGGGAACATCGATTTGCGTGTCACTCGGCACCAAGATCTCGGCTAATTCCGCTCCTGCTCCTGAACCAGTAACAGCTGCTTCTGCTCGCCCTGTCTCGATGTTCGTGTCAGCCTGAAAATGCAGAGGAAAAAAAGCTAAGAAAAAGACCTCAGACACGTGTGGAGTTCAGAGTGCGCTTGTGTATCCGCCAGATACACAATTGCCGCATTTCAAATGGGCCAAAGTTCTTTGGCTCGCGGCACATGCACAGGTAATGGGCCAATGCAAAGAGCCGCATTAAACACAATTGCTTCGGTTACCACTGGCAACAGGGGGCATACAGTGGGGCAAACCTACATATCTACTGTACCAAAAATATAAATTAATATTAATTAATTTAGAACAAATATAAATATTTTAATAATTGTAACTTATTATTTAAGTATCTCAAGCTAAAAACGTAATTTCATTATTCTTAAGAATGGTTGACATTAAAGCTGCTAAAGCGAAGAGTTATTGATTTAATACACAGGAAATCCTTTAAGTGACTAAATATGGAAAACAGGCTAAGCTAAGTTATAGAAATGCAACTATAGACTCTAAGATTCGATCCACTTTCCCACAGCAAATAGTGTTTAGAGGGGGGAGTGTGGAGAGGCTCGGGTTGCCTTGTTGCATGTTAAAAGTTAAACAGAAATCAATTGGGGACAGCATTGATCCAAGAGACAAGACTAGGAAAAGGGGGGCCGCATTGCATGACAATCAAATGAAACGTCAAACGTTCGTTTCCAGTTGGTTGTTAGTTGGGAGGTTGTTGTTTTTGCCGCTGCCTCAGTTGTCGTTGTCATAGGTCAAGTGTAGCACAGTAGAATTCACTTTCTTTCAGATACGAGCACACACAAATTTGCAGTGAAAGTGGATGTGGTTTTCGGCTCGAGGATTTCGAGGGGAGGATAGCGTGGGTATGCGGCCTAGCAAATAGCCAAACTTTGACCATAACACACATAACCAAAACCTGGCATGTTAAACTTTTCGTTTGCCGAACCGAAATACTTTTGGTCTCGGCCAACAATGTGACATTGTGCGGTGCCGGCGCTTTTTCATTTATTTTCCCATTATCCACTCACTCGCCTTTCCACGCCCAAACGAATTTAGCTACTAACTTGGCCAAGGAATGCGGCTAGCTCTGCAAGTCCTGCCGCCAGCAGCTTTTTGGTCCTTCGTGCCGGCCTCTCAAGCGCCAGCGATGGCCGCCAGATGTCGCCCTCGGCGCCTGCGCATGCTCAATGAGTGGGCCGCACACCCATACCCATACCCATACCCATGCCCAAACTCGAACTTGAACACCTAAACCCCTTCACTCCACTCATTTATTGGCAGTACGAGCCCGCAGAGACACAGATTTCTGTTGTCGAAGCTTATAAATTTCCACAATTTGTTCAGGCCGGGCTTTTTGAAGTGCGGCCAAAGCGACGCCAATAAATACCAATAAATATATCATCAATATTTTCTTTTTGGGCCAGGCACTGAGCGAAAATCCTAGCTCGTAAATAAAAATAAATTTACAAAATTAAGGAAAAGTAACTTTTCTTCTAGTTAGGTACACTAATAAGTTAATCTTTTCGAAACTAAATAGCAATCTTTAGAATGCATCCCATTTTCTCACAGTGCCTGATTCTGGGGCTGCATTCCGGCGATTGGCCACCGCTTGAAGATCAGTGCCCAGTGGCCATGGCAGTGGCACGCACGATCTGGTAAAAAAAAAGAGGCAGAATCAGAGGCAAATGCAATTTGCTGTCATGCCAACTCTTGACCAAGTGCCGACCACTGCTCATCAATTAATTGCCCCGACTGGTCTGGTTTGGTTGGCTTTTGGCTGTGCTTTTGGTTTCGACTTGGAATGGGTTCAGCCCGCCCGGGGGCGTTTTGTCGGTGGGTTTCGGTGGGTTTTATCGGCGGCGGCGGTGGTGCGTGAGTCTTGGGCAGTGGGTCGGTCGCTGGTTGGAGCTGTGCTGCTAGCCCGCTGTTCAAATTATGGCCGCGCGTCAAAAGGAAATCGAAAATGTTGCACTAGTTGGCTGGACAAGCCATTAAAGGAAGGTCGCCTCACTGCACACCGACAGCGCAACCTTGGGGCTATGCCATATATCTAAAATATATGCCGATCTTCCATCTCCCATCTCCTATCCAATCCGATTCAGCACTCTCTCACGCATCTACGGTTTCACCTAACGCCGTCGTGACCCAAATCGGAATCGAACATCTACCAACCACCAGCCAAGATACACTCCCCTTTGATTTAGTGGACTCGGACAAGATTGGAAATTAATTTTTATGCAATGTGACAAGAGACATTTGTGTTAATCAAAACATTATGACTGCGTTTTCGTTTATTAATTGGACAACCTACTCCGCAATCTAAACAACTGGCGAAAGAGCTGGAGCTGGATGGAGCCTAAAAGCAAAAAAGCTGGAAATGTCATTGCCATTGCCATTTGGACGCACTGCCTCTGCCCACAAAGCAAATTTAATTTATTGCGTGTGATTTTGATAGCGCAGAGATATACAGAAATATTGCGTCAGTAACTAATTTGTTAGACGATCGTTGTTGCTCGTCGAAGATTGTAACGGGTCGAAAAACTTTGACTAATATAATAACAATAATTATTAATCACCATAAAGCGAATTATATTTTCATCTCGATTTGTTTATTCATCGTCTAAATAACTTAGTTTAATAACATTCGCATATAAGTGGAACTAAAGGCTGAAGATTTAAAGTCGTATACCTTTAAAAAGTAATAAAAAAAAAGCCTTGTTTTAGCAGCATATAAACATGTAAAATAAAATATGTTTATGTGGGAATATGTAAAGATAGTGTAGGTTGTGCAAATTGCATTTTTTAAGAGAAAGACTGAGTGTATGTGCGTGTGTATCTGTGTGAAAATGCGTGGGCCAAAACTGCCACTGCTTCCAAATTAAAGTGACAGCTCCAAGAAATTGAAAATGACTGTGAATGCGTGTCGTTAATGGGCTGTCCTAACCCCAGACTAAGGTTAAAGAAAGAGAAACTGAAAACTGGACAGGAAAACAGGTAAACAGGTAAACGGCGGGGGTGGCCAATAAGAAAATGCATTTGCATGGGAGGGTGTCTGAAAAAAAAGGCCAAAGTAAAAATAATAATCTTATATGACGGGCTATGCTTTTAATGATTCCTAATTATTAAATGTTATTTTACGAAACATCATGTTTAATGATGAGTCACTATTAAGTGAATAATGTGGCAATCAGAAAGCTAACATATGTTTTGAATTAATCAGAAAACCCTTTTTAGGTTTTATAGAATGCTATCCTGTGACTCAGCTAACTCGACTGCCATAACTTTGAAATGATAAAGAAATTGTTATTAAACAATTTCGCATTTAAAGGCGAACCATGACCAGTTCAGCCATTGCACTTCCTTCCACTTATAGGTCAGATCGTCTTATTCGATTACAAAGAAAACCCATTTCCTATATCAAATTTGCATCTCGTGCGTTGAATAACAGCTGCATGCCAATTGTCGGAGGTTTATGAAAGGTTCAATGTTTCGGCCTTTTCCGCGCTGAGATTTGCAAATGCGTTGCAGATTTTGGTTTTGAGTTTTCAGTTTTGAGTTGCATTTCGCTGTCGCCGACGAAGACGAACTCAAAGTCGCGAGTTGCAAAAATTCCCACGTCGTGCGTGAGTGCGCGGGAAAATATTAAACAGATTTTCATGTCGGAGGAAAAGCATACGAAAAATCGCTCTCAACTGCAGTTAACAGCTTCGGAGATTCGATTTGAAAGGCGTTCGTCGTCGGCGATTTTTTTTTTTTTGGTTTTTTTGTTGGCAATCGCATGTCGCGGCGTTTTTGCATGATTTCTAGTTAAAATGCAAAACTCTGGCTGCGATAAATAAATATGCATGCCTCGGATGCAGCGAACAATGTGGAAAACGGCAACCGAAAACTTAAACTGCACTTTGAATCGAAACTGACGAGCAGCGGATGCACAGCCCCCATCTATCCCATACCAACCCATCCCCATTCCCATGCCATCCACCTATTTGGAATTGGCCAGTCAGCCAGCCAACCAAGTTAACAGCGGCAAAATCACCAAACAGGCGGCGCAATTAGCCACCGCTGCCTGCTGCTAGTTGCAATTTTTATTTGCTCTCTTGCTTTATTGGCCATTGAATGCACCGCTCCGCATCCACCTGTCCGTCCGTCCGTAAGTCCGTCCATCTGTCCGGCCAACAAATGAGCCACTGATAAATATTATTAGCGCACGGCCAGTCGCAGTGGCAGTCGCACCACCAAAACCACCGAAAACCAAGTGCAAGACCAGGTCCTGCACCCAGAGTACACTGAAAACAATTCTACATATGTTCAAGAAAAATGACATGATATTTTCAAGACCTCTATTGTTCTTAAAGTCCATTCATAAGTCTCATTCTTCTAGTTCGCCTTAAATGTTTAATAATATTTAATATTTCACATTTGTCTTAGATCATTTTTTGCAGTGCATAGTTCGGTGCACCGGCTGCCACATTTGCGGCATAATCGCAATTTATTTAAATGCGATCCGGGGACTGCGGGTGATGGGACTATTGGCTACCACTTGAATTGTAGTCCTACCACAAGTGCTGCCACTCTGCAATTAATATCGACATTTTAACACTTTACGTTGAAATATTGCATCTCTTACTTTTCCCGATTGTTATTATCAATGGGGGCAGACAGTCGCAGTCCGTTTATCTAGTTTGGTGGTCCCTGATTCTCCGCAAACAGCTTTTTGCCTTGTCTACTCTTATTTTGACTCCTGCTTTTCCAAGCCGCCAAATCGCGGCTATTTCCTTTGCATTTTCGCGTTGACTTTTCCTATACCCCCGCTATCGTATTTCGTTAATGGGCGGGAAATGCAACTGTTGCCGCAATCGAATGTCAAGGAAAACACCGGCGTACATAAGTAGAGATTTGCCCTGGCTGCTGATTGAATAACGCCAATCGAGGTGTGATCCAACTAGTTCGGTGTCGGAAATTGCCAATCCTAAAGCGTAGCAAATGTAGTCGTAAAGTTTTTCCTCAAACTGCTCGAGAAATGCAGTTGATTCGGTGCTAAACAGTGTGTTTTATGAACTAAGGCTTTAAATATTTTAGAACCAAAAAGTAATATCTAAATTAAACGCGCCAGCTGCAAAATTCCACAGATTCCCGCGAAAGAAACCTGTTGCTCGCAAAAAAGTTCCCAAAACTCCTTGTAATGCTTAAAACTTTCGCCAACTTCCCTTAACGAACTGACCGACCGTTTAATCACAAATCAACTTTCACGCCCCCCCAAAAAAACCCCAAAACTCTTGAAAAATATGAACTCTCGTTTTGAGCGCTCACTTAAAGCTAGCCACATTAATCTACAATTACTTTGTATGGCCAATGGCCAGAGCCGAGAAAAATGACTCAATTTAAATCAATAAAGGGCAGGCTCTTTCGCAAAGGTACGTGGTGACCCCGAATGCTGTGGAGACTAAGGCATTCGTGGATAAAGGGATAGAGGGTGACCCACCGTCTGAATGGCTGCATACGAGTGCCAGATCAGCTTGGGACTGAGGGGCCGAGGATCGTAGTGCAGGCGGGCATATTGCTTCATGAATATTTTCCAGATTACATAAGCCATCGTCGAAGCGTCTCCGGTCATAAAGATCGATATCCACATGCAAATTATATGCGTGCCAGGAAACTGCCGGCACATCCACGTCCACATCCACCTCCAATCCAGATTCGGGTACGGACTTGATGCGTAGTTTGTTGGATTGCGTTTATTGTTTTCACAAATAAAGCGCAGGCACACCGAAATTTGTCGGCTCGCATTGTTATTATTATTATTATTATTGCTTATTATTATTGTTGCAATGGCGATATTCACTTGGCCAGACAGATTCACTTCATTTTTCACAGCACAATCGCACAAAAAACCGATCCGAACCGAACCGAATGGCTTAAACCAACAAAGGCAAAAGGCAAAAGGCTGGGCGCATACAAAAGGAAGGCAGTGTGGCAGATACTTTTGGCTCCCCCTTCTCGTGATCTTGTGTATTATTTTAATATTTATTTACATTTTGAGCATTTTGCATAACGCGCGGGTCACGACGGAAATCGTCGGCTGGCAATTTATCAATACATAGTTGTGTGGCCTAAAGGAAAAAGCCAGAGTTAGAGCCGCGGAAAAACTAAAAAAAATGGGCAGAAAGGTTCGCAGACGCGAAATCAAAACAAATGAAAAACGCGCCAAAAAATCAAAACGCGCACAAATTTTGCTTCACTGGGCGTACGTTTTCCTTTTTTTCCGTTTTTGTTGTATTGCTGAATCGGTCGAAAAGATCAATATAGGAAAAAACGTCAAGAGCCATGAAGTCCGTCTGTCCGGGAAACGAGTTCAAAGCGTTTGCGGCGGCCGCTTTGCGCCAACTAAATTGAAATAAGCGGAGCGCGAAATGGAAAAGCCCAGTCGGCATCGAGGGTGTAACTCACAGATACTCGTACTCACCCAAACCCATTTTCCACGGCAGGCTTCAATGATTTTCCATGCGTGCGAGGGAACGCTTGTTGTTTGCATTTCGCCTGGGCTTTTTCGCTTCATTACAGCTTTTTTTTTTTTGCTCAATTCGAGCCCAGTTCAGTTTACTTGAGCTCAGCTGACTCAACCGCCCATTTGAATGGCCGGCAGAAAAACGCTCGCGGAACATCAATGGCAGCAACAACAATAAACACAGCACACCCACAATTATCGGTGATTTATAGTGGATGTGGGGATAGGGATATCTCCACTTTGACGGGCGCTTGGTCACCGATCGCATTAGAATACAATCAGCGAAGGAATACATTTACATACATTTCCGAGAACGATGCTTTTCAATCTAATTGTTTGGGGTTTTCGGCAACTCAGAAAATAAACATATAAATAAGCAAGTTATTATGCAGATCAATGTCCAATTATTTCGGGCTGCAAGATTGCTTGGTTATGCAAGCAAAGTGATTAAAATTAAACAAGAACTGCACTATGTTCTATTTTAAGTAGTAAAATCTCTGCTACGTCTTTATCTTAATTGAATTTGCTATCTTTATGATAGATAGAGTATCTCATAGTTCGACATGTATCATTCACTTCCATTTAGTCAGTATTTCAGACTGGGGACTGAGTTCTGTTTTATACACAATGTTATTGTTTGCCCCGCTGAATAGCCGCCGCCGCCCTTGTTTCATGACCATCCCTCTGCCATAATTGTGGATACAATGCATCATATATAGACATCTTCAACTCCTGCCTTGAACTTGGCAAGTTCCCATATTATACACATATACAAAATGGAGGGCTGGCTGTCCACATTTATTTTGTTTGCTACTTTGTCGGTGTTTAGCTTTGACGGACATTTGTTTACGATGCCAGACGCAGGCTTACCCTAGAACGCTAACGAGCTCGGGATTTCTTTGGTTCCTGGCTTCGAGATCCCCATGCAATTGCGTTATCCGGAACACGCGATGAGTGTTTACTTCGCTCTGGTTTCACAAAAAATATCTGAGCAGTCGCTGAAACTTCGAGTGGTGCGAATAAACATTTGCCAGCGGGATAAACAATATATGGGCTCCACCGATGGCCCATAAATATAAGTATTAAGTGCTCTACCCGGTGGGTCTGCCATATATTCCACTTGCGAATGCGAACGGGCATTAGAATAAAGTTGCACTGCAAATTGGGTTGTGAGTAAGAGTATCAATATTTCCGCAGTCAATTAAAATCAATTAATTGCTAAGCTTTTTGTGATTCACTAGTTCGTGTTTTGATTCCGGGCTTAATGACTACGTATATCATATCATATGCCCTTTACAAACGGTTCTCTAATTTACGTTAATCATACATATGTATTATAATATTTCAGAATTTTACTATTAACTTTATGCATGCAATTGCGGCATTTCAACTTTTTGAAAATTCAGTTTCCCTTCAGACGAGTGTCATAAAAACAAATCACCCATTTTGCAGTCTTTTGGTTTATATCAGTTTGCAGCCTAAATATTAGAAAACTTTTTAATATTCGATGGGCGTTCAACTTAACCCCTACGTGCTCTGTTTGAGATCCGCATTGTTACAAACTCAAAATTTCGAAATCGCACAAATGCCAGCTACAAATAATTGCCAAAAATCACCGGCAAAGTCAACTCAACTTTCATAAAACGGCATTCAATTTGATTTGCACAATTTGGGGGCCTCTTAGCGGCTCCTCCGACTGTCGGTCGGTTTTCACATTTGTGGCATTTTGGCGTTTGTTTGAATTGATAACAGGCTGAAAGTGCCTTTCAAGCTGACAGCCATAATCGCTCAACGCCAACTGTTTGGCGGGCTGAAATAGTTTGGGGGGTTTGTTACGGAGTTTTCCCGACTGACAGGGGATGGAACTATATAGAACCAAGCCTATGTCTCCGCCAGGTCGATGGACACACCCACCCAGGCAGAGCGGAAACGGAACAAAGCCTCAGACAGTGGCTAACTTGGGCTCAGACCACTCCAAACCGGCAACTCCGATGGAGAAATTATAGCGAGTCACGCGAGTGCTAAACTTTTCTAACCCTTCTTCAGAAAAACAGGCTGTGCCCCGCGATTCACAGGAAAACCAAAATTAGCTAAAAATTGCACCGAATGCCCGAAATGATTGTAGTTAATTGAATTTGCAGCCTGGCTGAATAACTTTTAATTGAATTCCAGCTAAAAATCTAAGGGTTGTGAGCTGGAGTGATGACCCACTTGGGATCTAGTGCAGGATGATCTAAGCAGGGTAATAAATACATAACTCTAATTGGTTAGCCAGCAAAGGGGCAAAAACATTTTCAGGGTTAGTAATTAGCCATAGCTTGGTAAAATACAAAACTTATTTTGCCGGCCTGTATAATAGAGCACTGACTTTATTGACTCTAGAAAGTGCTAAGTACTAAAGTAATGAAAAAAGTCACTTTTTGCGATTAATATTAATGACTACACAGATGCTTCTATTTATTAAGTTATTTTTGTTGATTAATGGTACTCCTGTGATCAGTGCCAATTTACGCAACTTAGTGCATACTCAGTTAAAGCTGCCTATTAAAAAAGTAGTTAACAGCTGTTTAGTAATGCCTAGAGCAGCCTTGAAATAATTGAATTCGATTTGCACTTGTTCATTGGCTTAATAAGGAACTGCACTGAGGAACTGCATCGACAGAATACCCGAATACCCTCTATGCAGTAAAATCTAGGGTATTTATTTGTTTACCAATGATCTCATTTCAAAGTCCATCAAATTGTTTAGCAACTGAGATTAAGTGGAGACTAAAATATCAGTTTAATATGGCAATAGAAGTGACTAAATGATGGGGTCACGTTGCTACTAACCCATTTCTTTCGGTGTACTCACGTGACACTGCCTTCTGGCCAGTCGGCGCCTAATCCACTTGAACGCCTCCTGGCGACGCCGGACGAAGGACATGCTGGAGCGGTGCCACAGATGCAGTACGATGACGAGGAGGCGCTGCACCCAGACTCCCAACCGCTCGCTCCACACTTCCCGGCGCAGCTGGAACATTAAGCACAGCACTCAGTCCGATTTTCAACGGAATCAAATACCATAACTTTCGCACTGCGATATTCCTGGTCGTTTTGGCCAAGACGCGGCTAGCTAATAGAATTTCACTTTTGTTTTGGGGGCGGTACGCGGTACGGAACCGTTGTTACTTCAGTTGCGTTTGTTGTTTGACTGAGAATGCCGCCGAGTTCGTTTCTCCACCTCGGCAAACTTTGAGTGAGTGTGAGCAGTAGACTCGACTTGAGACTCAAGACTTGAGACAGAGAGAGAGCCCTGCACTTGCGATTGTCACCGCTGCTGATACTTATACTGTTTTTTTTAATGTTAACGTTTTTTGTTGTTGCTTTCCGCGATTTGTTTATACAATTTTCTGGTGCGTGTGGCTTACTGGGGAACCCAGAAAAATCGTACTATTCGTACATAAATAATGCAATTATTGGGGCCCCACCGAAACCGAGACAAAAACAGAAGGCGGAAAAATTGAAAAAAAATCGAAACTGTTTTTGCATTCGCTGCACACACACACACACGCACCCATCAAACATCACACCTCTTCTTCTGCTGTCCCAACACTGGAATACTTGAATATACTCGGCTTTTAACCGAGCTTTGCACTCAATTTGATTGCCGGCAGAAGCGACTGCAAAATCCACAGTAGTCACATGTGAAACACGCAGGGGAGGCCCATTTTACGGTGAAGGCGAAGGTGTTGCTTTTGTA
The DNA here is from genome assembly GCF_004382195.2 of Drosophila sechellia. Classification (NCBI taxonomy): domain Eukaryota; kingdom Metazoa; phylum Arthropoda; class Insecta; order Diptera; family Drosophilidae; genus Drosophila; species Drosophila sechellia. The sequence continues at coordinate 7,449,989 of NC_045951.1, read as the reverse complement.
ATCCGCGGCCTAGGCACAGTGGTCTCAAAACTACTAAAATGGGTATACTAAAATTTGGTATAACAAAATATATACTAAATACTTTATTAAATGGATGAACGAAAAATTAGCAAAATATTTATGACGTGCCACACTGCAAAGTTTATATAGTTTATTAAATAGTATGAACTTTGGTTAATAAAAAAAAGTTTTCTGATGCCAGCAGTATTAAGTGGGTGAACGAATAGAATCACTCACTTGCACTTGACATTCCTTAGTAACTATTTTAATTTAGAAAGTAGATTTAGCTTGAAACCTTTAGGATGAAAACTAATGAAACTAAGCGGCACAATATTTAAACAAAAAATAAACCCTCTGAGTAGCTCAAAATTTGTTATAATATTTTTTTAATATTTTATAAAATTTTAATCGTACATTTCTCCATATCCTCTTACCACTGTACTTGCACTAGTTCGTGTGTGGGTGTTTCTAGGCGATCCCTTGTACCGCGCCCAGTCTTCGAAGTGCAAGCGCCGCTAGGCGACGAAGGCAAACAAGTGTTTTGGGTGTCTGCTATGCTCGTAAAATGCGAGGAGGACAACAAAAGCCCATGGAGCGTCCATCGGAAAGCTTTTGGAGCGTAGATTAATGTTACTGGTGGTCGGTCGGCTGGCCGTGTTGCTATTTTGTTATTTACCCGCCGCTCGTTGCTAGTACGGTTATTTATTTATTTATGCTAATGTTGCTGGCAGAGCCGCTGACGCTGCATTTGCATTGTTTAGAATGAGAACAGCGAGAAAACGAGCGCAGCAACAAAAAGGGGGCACAGACAATTACAACTATAACAACAACATGTGCAACAGCAACTGCAGCTACAGCGGTAGCAACAAAAACACGACAAGTGGCACTCACGCGACAAAAGCCCATATATAAAGTGTTCTCATGGTTATCTCGTTGCCTGTGCGATACTTTCAAGTGTTTCACATGCAGAGGAAAAATTGATTTTTATCAATATAATAAACAATACACATATTCACATATCTCACTACACATAATTTGCCTTGAAGCCAAAGCAAACTCATTCATAGTTTAAAGATTTCACAAATTTATTTAAGTACCTAATAATATGTACCAAAAAATTTTCTCACTGTGTGCGTATATTTTGGATACAAGCACGTAGAAAGTTCGAAGTTCCCATCGCGTAGAAATTGATGGAAAATTCTCAGCACGTTCGTCAGTTGGTTCTCCTGCTCCGTTTGATTGACAACTGGGCGTCGGATCGCCCAGCTCGACTTGAATCGTTGAAGTATGGGCCTGAAATGCACCTGTGGCTCCAAACTTCGACGAAACCAGAGGCGAAGATGTCGCCGCTGGGCACGATGGTCGATGGGGATCCAGGTTTAAGACCAAGTTGATTTACCGATTCAGCGGATATCACAGAAAGTAACCACCTTTCACAAATGGCTGGAATTATGTTTGATAATAAGCAGAAATGGAAATCAGAACTAGCAGAAGTTAAGTACTCCAACCAAAACTGTACTAACTCTTCATATATAAGATTTGAATTAAAATTTATTTAATTATTTTATTTCAACCTATCCAACATACCTTAGTAATTATTGGCATTTAAAGGCAACACCTAAATAATTTTAAGCTTCGAAATTGAGCTCTGTTCCTGATATATTTTCTAATTCACCATGAACTCTAACCAATCGGAGAGTGACTTTGCGAGCAAGGTGCGCTTTCACCTCAGCAAGGACGAGTTGGAGCGGCAAATGAGGAAAATTCATGACCGTGAGGAATCGCAAGACGGAAAAATGCGTCCATCAGGAAGCGAAAACAGTGGTTATAATTGCAACGCCAGCTCGTCCACTAGTCTGCCAAGGCTGGAGTCGTGGATCTTCGAGAGCGTTGGGGGTTACTATCTCGCCAACGAAAATTTGTCCAAGATGAGTTTGCCTCGTCAGGAACAGTTGCTGATGAGGGATCTAATCTATGCCTTCTCGGGTGTCCCCTCTGCATATGTAAGGCCTGATATTCAGATCGATCAGATTTCCGAAATGTCTTCAGTGGATATAGCCAAGGTTCGATTTCGATTGAAAAAGACCTTCACCGGGCCTTTTAGGGCTTTGGTCCATGAAATATTGCCCCTGATAGGTTACTATATTAGTGTACAAAGCTATATAGAGGAGACCAATATGTCGCCTAACTGTGGAAGGACACGACTGACCTTAGCCACTGCCTTAAGTGATCAACTGGAGGACTATTATGATCTACAGTCCAAGTTGGAAACGGATTTGCAGGACAATAAGTTGGATCTTAAGGAACTGGTGCGACAGGTGCGTCCTTGGTTGCCTATTTTGAAGACTTTTTCCAACATGACCTGCAGTGCCCGGGGTAATCTGACCAGCGCCCAGGTACTAACATTGCTGGACCAGTTCTACCGGGATCTGAAGGACACTGATGTGGATCTAAAGGAGCGAGTGAACAAAATTTTGACTTTAACTAGTCGCGTTTACATGAAAATCGCTCAGCTGTGGATGCAAAAGGGTGTTCTATTCGATACGCGGCATGAGTTTTTTGTGGAGGACACGGAGCCCTCGAGTACAATGAGCAGTACTCTATTGACGCCGGAGAAATGTTGCCACGCCTACTGGGCGGAACGGTACCGCCTTTTGCCAGACCGTTTGCCCGGCTTCTTGCTTTCCCAGGCGGATGAAATTTTTCTGGCCGGGAAGTATCTAAACATTTTGAGACAGTGCAATGTTTCATTAAAGCTGCTACAGCGGCCACTATCTTATAATCAAGACGATTTGGGGCATGAGGAGATAATTAGAACGAGCTATGAGTTGCCAGCACAGAAGTTGCTCAAGATTTTGGTGGAGGAGCACAATTTGCCTTTCCACATTCGCAATTTGAAGTCCTATTTCCTGCTGCAGAAGGAAGGCTTCTCCGAGACTTTTCTGCACAAATGCCAGGAGAACCTGAAGTACAATGTGGACAGGCTGATACCCGAGAAGCTCCAGACCCTTCTAGCAGAGACCCTGCAAAAGTCCAATGACTACATCAAGGATAATGTTCGCTGTCAGCTTAAGAATTGCGATGTAGCCACACAATTGGGTAGGCAACATAAAGCCAAGAGAGCTGAAGAAAATGAAGAAGAAGAGGAAAAGGAGAGCTGCAGCGAGCAGGATCCTCCGGAGGCCCTAAATCTCTACGGCTACGAGGCATTAGCTCTTGGCTATGAAACGAAATGGCCACTAAGCTATATTATCTACCCGGAGCTTCTGGAGCAATTGCAGATGTTGCAGCGTGTCCTGTTTTTCTTGCACTATGTGAAACACCATTTAACAGTCCTTTGGCAAAGTCCTTCTGAGGGTACGGGTCTCGAGCTCACCAATCGATCTGGAAAACTCCGCCACCGCATGCTAATGTGTATGCTAAGTCTGGAAAACCACATCATGCAGGACATCACCGAGCCCCGATGGCAATCATTGACCTTAACGGTGGACAAGGCCAAATGTATCGACGAGGTACTCAACAAATTGGAGAGCACCGTAGAAGAATGCCTGCGGCTGGGGCTGCTACCCACTGCCAACACCTTTGTGAAATCTCTATACACACTCGGTCATGTGTGTCTCAACTTTAGTGACTTTGTGGAGTCCTCGATAGGAGAGAAAAGTATCAAAGAACTCGAGCAGGAAGTGGTCGAGTACGAAGAAGAATTTAACAGCTTTTTGTCCAGCATTTTGGAGTTGGTTAGCCAGTTGGCTAAGACGAAAGACTGTGTGGAGCGGGACTCCTGTAAACGATTGCTCAAACGACTTGGGGAGTTCATCGAGGTTTCCGATTCGGATAAGGCTGACGTTTCCACTATTTAATGAAGGGATTGAAAACGTGTCCAACAGATTCGCCAAATCACCCGTTGTCTTTATTCTCCATGCCCATTAAACCTTATTTCATAGACCCTTTGAAGATTTAGTCCTGTGTTTACTTAACTATATTATAAGAGCGCTCTTGCAAAATGAAATTAACTCTTTCATTTACTTCATTAATCCTATGAGATTCAAAAAGCTATCAATCCATTACCCACAAGTGTGAGCTTGTCTTATGGGTATGACACCTGTGGCGGTCTTCCACTTTTGAGTTATTGTTAAGTGGCGCACAATGGGCGTGAATAATCGATGTGTGCGTTTAATTTCTGGACAACGAGCATTATGTCGAGTCACGGTGGCAAGTTTGGGAGCTAGTGCAACGAAAGCGGCGATTTGCATAAGATCGTAAATTATTTTAAATGGCGGTAAAGAGATTTTAATGCAGTCCCGCAGCCTCAGCCTCCGTCTGCGGATAGCCCGATTCGATGGACAGGCTAAAGCCCGCTGCCAATTTGAATTCAAAGGCCAATTGTTATGTAAATGCACTTGCCTCAGTTGCAGACGCACGCAAGCGCACGAAAATTGTATTAATAAATAAATGGGCAAAAAAAGGAAAACTCGCGAGCGGCTGTCCAGAAATCACTTAATACTTATCGCTTTAAGGACAACAGGTGGTCGACGTCGATGATGATGATGCAACGCAAAATGTATCTGCAACTTTGCATTCAACTGCCCAGAGCGCGCCAATAATAATGCACTCGAAATTATGGTTAAGTTCAGATGCATTGCTTCCGAAATGTATATCATTATCTGCTTGCGAAAATGATGGACTGCCGCTGTCGGTTTGCATTCAAATTTACCCCTGCCTCAATGCCGTTTACCTGCAGTACTTTGCAGCGGATTGACCAGAGGTTGCATGGCCGTGGGAATTCCCCCAGCTCGGCTTGGAGACGAACCACGGGGTTTTCTTTCGCCGTTATGGGGGCAGGTTCATTAAACTCGGGGCACGCCTCGTCCACGGGATGACTTCATTTGTGCACACAAACCAAACATAATGCCTAGAAATGTCATAAACTTGAACCCGCCAGCTGGCCGTCGAGCGGAAGCGGCTCTTCAAGGTTCAATGGGCCCCTAATTGAGAGCCGAATTTTATTTGGCAAACGGGCAGAGGCAGTCAACCGTTTAGCACGATGGGTGGGTCACTTTGAATGGCCAACAGAGTAGTTAAAAATAGAGGGAAAACACCATCTGAAATGTGCAATGGCTTATCTAAAAACAAAGCATAAAAAAGAACATTAAAATGGCGTTGAATGTCAATACATAAAATTCGATTTTGTCTTCATGGTGTGATTAAGTTTCCGTAGATGAATTTCAACTTTTTACTTGTAAATTAGACGGTTGTTTGCAATTTAAAAGAACAGTTTTTGAATATATGCCAGTCTATTATTAATTTCCGTATCACACCTTTATTAATACTCGTACAATTCCATAACGAAATTAATTGAAATTTAAATAAGGACGCATCAAAACTTTTAACCGTCTAAATCGTCCACAATAATATCGCTGTTCGATTTGGACATCATTTTCTGAGGAGCCGCAAATTCGGGATGGCTGGACTCCTCCCCCTGAGATCCACTAATGGGTTCGTAGATGAACTGGCACTCGCTCAGTTCACCCAATTTGACCCTTTCCTCGTACCACCGCAGTCGATCCGTATTTCCACCCAAGGATTGATCCAAAAGTTGACGCCTCTTGCGACCACGTTCCAGAAACTCGATATAATCGATTGGCTCGAACTCTTTGAAGTTGTTCAGGATCTCGAAGGCATCTTCGCACACCTTTTCGTAGGAGTCCGCGTTCTCAACCTCTCGTTTTACCCTCTCCGCGATCATCTCACTGCGCTGCATGTCCTGAAGCTCTAACGGCAGGATTCTGGCCCTTATGTTAGCGATATCGTTTTCCACTGTGCCTAGGATATCCAAATGGGACTTCTTCTTGGCAGCCTCGTAGGCGTGACGCTCCTTCTCCAGTGCCGTCTCCCTGGCCAATTTCTCGGGATCCATTTGCTTGCGGGACATCAGAATGGTCATCATCCGGTTAAGATTAAGTTCGTCCCACTTGACAGCCATTTTTTCGTTGTAGTTCAAGCCGCTGTAGTTCTTCTTACCTCTGGGTAGTACAAAAATAGATTGAATGTTAGCTGGCGATCATATTAATACCTACTTGGTCTCTTCGCCGCCTTCTCCGCCATCTTCTCCGGACTTTTGGCCCTTTTTCCTGCTGGCAAGCTGCTCCTCCTTTTCCTTTTTTTCCATTTCCTTGCGGATTTCCGCTTCAGCCTCCCGCTTTGCCTCTATGATGTCCTTGTTGAGTTCATAGTACTTCTGTTCCCACGACTGAATGCCCATCTTGCGGCGCTCCTCCTTCAGCACGTACTTTATCAGCTGATCGAGCTCATTGGGCAGGGGCACATCGAAGGAATGGGGCAGCTTTACCATTCTTATACTACTGTTATAATCACCAATGCCCAAGATCTTATGGGGAAGAGAGGGTCGATGCTCCGTTATCGCTGTAATGATACCACCGCCAAGGATCTCGGTGAGGCAAGCATCATCGTCGCGGGCTGTTCAGAGATATTGTAAATACCTTTGGTTCACAAGATAATGTACAAGTATATATACCCAGTATATCCCACGCCTCGAGGATTCCATCGATTCTAGTTAGGTACAAAACAGCCGGACGCGTTTCACTCCAGGCGACGGCGGTAAGGTCACAGGCTCTTTTTCGCCAAAAGATGGGTGAATAATTATAGTCCTCCTTCCAAATGGCCAGGATGGTCCGTCCAATGGAAGCGAACAACTCCGGATAGAAGGGGTTCTTCTTCACCATGACCACAGGTCCATCATGGACCATGGCAAAGGGAGTCGAACTGTTAATAAGCTCAGTGGCCTCTCCCTCCGTATATGTGCCCTGCCAATCAATCCGGCTGACATGGCCATAAAATGTGGATACTATCATACTCTGGCGCATAGTGGGTGGATCCTTGGCTATCGTCTTGATTGGATAATTCGAGGGATTGGCTTGTATCAACTTGGCAATGGGAGTCAAGCACGAGAAACACGAGGTGTCCGCTATGATACCAGTTATCGGTTCCGGGAAGTAAAGGTTGTAGGTGGGCTTAATGACCATGGATTTAAAGGCGGATTCACTCTGGGTCAACTCCTTGGGCAGCATCCGGTTGCGCATCTTATCCTTCGCACTCTTCCCTCCTTTGCCATCCAAGTCCCAGAAGCTGATAGTGCCATCGAAAGCACACGTTATAAAGAACTTGTGATGGTTTCGAATATCGGGGTCATTGTAAACCTTTCCAAATTGACTTAAATATATGGAACGACCCAGCCAATAAAATGCTGTGATGGCTCCTTTCGGTGAGCAATCTAATAAGGAAATAGTCGCCGGCACGATGACATTGTCCTCGATGTCAATAGTCCAATTGAGGAACTCCCCAATCATAACTCGGTATTTGGCCTGGGCCGCCGTCAAGTACTCCTCCTCATCCAGCTTCTCACAGCGACCTTGAAGATCCCACAACACCACCTGACCATTCTTACTGCCTCCCAGTAAGATATCCCCATTAAAAGGGCAAAATGTCAAGGCGGTGTTCTCGATTGGGGCCTCAAATTCCAACTTATAGTTTAGGTTATCCGAAAAGCTCCACAAGAGCACGGGATTGGGCTCCAGAACTGCACGCTGCACATAGTCCACCCGGTTAGTGGCCTCATTTACGGTAGCTGGAGTACTGAATGCATATGAAACCGCTATGAGTCCGGATAGTTTGGGATACCAATCGTAGCCAGCCACAAAGCGCTTGTTGCTCTTCGAGATGTTGGCAAAACAGAGGAACTCCTGCAGATAGGGATTGGTGTACTGCACCACTTGTCGGAAGGATATCAAGGAATAGTCATCACTGGCGAGAATTCCCTTCAGGTAAATTTAAATCAAACTAAATCTATACTATACCCACCGATAGCTGTCGATCTGATTAAATTCCAGGGTATTGAGCAGCATTTCAATCTGGGCGGACATTTCCGGGGGTTTCTTTTCCGGTTCCACATAGGTACCCGGCTTAGCTTGGGCCTTCTTCTTCTCCTCCTCCTCGTCCACATCCGTTTCATCCAGCTCAAGGTCTTTGGATGTATTTAATATCATGTTATACTATTAAAACAAACGAAACCTACCTTCATCATCAATCTCATACAGATACTGCGACCAGGCGTTCGACGGAAAAGTCGGGTTAGTTTGCTGCTCTCTTTCGATTTTTGGAGGAGCAGACTGCACCGACACATTAACCCGCTTTTTGGTCACGTTTTCCCATTTTATGTTTTCGTTGGGCAAAAGCTCGAGCACTCCATCCCGGACATCGCGTGTCATCCGGTAATCGAAGGCCACATGCCGCGGCATCTGAATGGGATATACACTCTGGATCTCCACATCGATGGGTTCGTCCTTGAATCGCTCCACCATGATGGTCATCTCCTCATCGGTGCCATGGCTCACCCATCGACGGGGCTTTTTTTTCAGTCGTCGCTGCATCCGCCAACGTTCGAAGTGCTCCATATTCTGGATGATACTCATGGCCATTTTGGACTCCTTGATGCTCGAGTAGAAGATGAAGGGTTCGCCCTCCGGCGGATCATCTTCCTGTTCGGTCAACAGTGGACAGAAACCAATGAGGATAAAGTGCTCCGGATTGAAGTTCTTGAACTTCTTCATCAGCTCAGCTGAATTCTCCAGTTCGTCGAAGAGCACATCTCTAAGGTCCTTGAACTGCACCTGTTTCCATGGGAACTCCTGCGTCACATTGATGCCCACCTCAATCTTCAGGGCCTTTTGAGCTTTCTCACTGCATAAAAACCGAAATACAGCTGGGTATTGAAGGCTTTACAAATTCCCTACATAACTTACGAGACCATGACCTTTTGGCAGCTGGGGAGGGACATGAGGGTTCGCCACGACTCCTGGACATTGAACAGCTGTCGCGGATCAGCGATATCCTCGTCGGAGTCCGGCTCTTTGAACTTTTTGAAGTAGGGCTTGCTTCGCCTGGATGATAAAGGTGCCGCAACATCGGTAACCTCCGAATCGATCGGAAAACCTTCTAAGTCACCATCTACTTCAGATTTTCCCGTGACCTCGATATCCGTGGTCGACATGGTTAGTGAGTGAGCCGCTCTATACCTTTTGATAAAGTGTCGTCCGATTAGTTTGTTTATATGTTTTATTCCTACTGACAACCGGAAAACTACGATTCTGTCATGGCAATCCGGGAGCATGCGCAGGAATCAGATGCAATATTATTAAGATTTTACACATTCAAGGGCACAACTAAATGATTTTATTGCCAACTTTTTCAAAATAAAAGTTACATTTTTCCGTAAGCATTTTTTTGTTTTTTAGGAGCTGAATGGAGTTTCTCTTGGCCCAAACGTGAACGCACATAAACAGAATTAAGTTAAAACATTTTCACTCATTTACATGGACGATTCGCGTCGGCCTGGCAATTTTTCCTCAACGATTTTTGAGTGGGTGATTGCCTTGTTGTCGCTGTCGTTTCGCTTTTGTCGCCGTTGTTGTTTTTGGGGGGATACGCTGTTGTTGCTGCATTTCACATCATTATCTTTGACCAAATACGGAACTATGCGCAAAAAACGCAATTGTGTGTCACTCACAGAGACTTCAAACCCGAACGAAATATGTGTTTCTTGTGCGATCTGTGGCAGTTGTTGTCCGAGTCCCAGTGCCAGGTCCGGTCCCAGTCCCAGTCCCAGTTCCTGACCCTCCTCACGTTTGCGATCTTTGCTAGCACAGTGAGAAAAAAATAGAGTCTGTATATCCTTTTGTTACTTATTCGGCTTCTAAACAAAGCAGACCAATTAAGAAACATGTAGGAATGAGTGCGGAAAACAGAGCTAAGAGGCTTTTAAAGAACAGATAAAATATTAAAAAGAAATCAGAATTTTAATCCTCAAAGTTGGTTTTATTGCTGAATTAGTGTTTTGGGTAACACTCCTTACAGGGACCAATTTTTCAGATCTTTTTCTCAATGTAGACGAGATCGGTTCAACAAACGCCACAATGGAAAGTCTTCGAGTTGACGCACTACGCAATCGAAATCGAAAGTTCTCTGATGGACAGCTGCGAATGCGACTGCCGTGGTGCAGAGTGCACCGAGTCAATGCACCAGCGCGATGTTGGTGATGGTGGTGGTGCCACATGAGTGGCACACATTTAATGGATGCACGTCGTTCACTTTCATTCTGGGCGTCTGCCCAACTTTCGATTTTAAATGCAATTTATGCACCTGTCACTCAGCCAGCTGATAACTGGCAACTCCGATTAGCCGCGGCTATTGTGCCCAGTGTTGCACTGTTGCAGTGGCAAGTAGCTTGCAACCAACGCCACAAAAGCCAATAAATCAGTGGACAAATTGTTGACAAAACATTTCGTAATTTAAATAAGAGAAAAAACAGCGACAAGCTGCCGATAGTTGGTAGCATGCCACAAATGCAGCCCAGTCCAAAAAACTTCCTCATCCGTCTGCAGTCTGCAATGCAGCACCACAAAAAAAAATAACAAAAAACGAAAAACAATGACAACAGTCCACTCTAGCAACTGAAAAACCACAAAAATACAAAACAACATTGGGGCAGGCTGATAATTTTCTGATTGCCACTTTTGCACATGTGTGCATTTGTGTTGCAGCGAAAAGTTGGAGGTTTTTTTTTGCAACCAACAACTCTCCCACCTACAGATACCCCCTTGACCTTATTGTCAACCCCAAAATCATAAGGTTGTGCAGGGAAATGGAAGATAAGATACGCTGTATATTAGCATTACAAAACATAATTAATAATTAATGTACAGAAAATTCGATGAATTTTGTGGTCATGAGTTAAATGCCTTATTGTTTTGCTAAGTAAATAACCTGTATCCATTTCTAAACGAAAAACATGAAATCAATTAATAATCCACTGAATCCCCATAATAACCCAACACGCCACGCAACACTTTTACACGACACCAGGTTGCATCTTTGATGATTGATTGCCCAGAGGTAGGTGCTAAAATCCCATAATCTCCTTAGAGGGTATCGCCTGGTCCTGGGCTGGGGTTGCCATTGCCATCATAATCGCGAAAAGTCGTAGGCTGTGGCCAACTCCGTGCAACACCGGCAACATTTGGCAGTCGGCATTCGGCAGCATTCAGGAGTTGTACAACCGGCGACAAAATGTTGCATGTTCGTGTGGCGCTGTCACCGGGGCTTAGAGCTCTTGGTGGCTTCGGGATTTGGCTTTTGCCTGGACTGGGGGAATGTATGCAAAAAGGTGCTAAAAAGATCAGAGGCAGCGATTTATCTTCATTTGCATTTGACGTCGCTGGCTGTGTGTCAAAAAGGTGTTAAGTGCCAGGCAACAGCCCAAACCGATTCGATTCGACTCGACTCGAGCCGACTTTCGGCGCCGCTTTTGATGGCGGCCACAGTAGCCGATGCGCATAATTTTCTATATTTTATAACATTGCGGTAACCAAAATGAAAATACCAGGGGGAGGTGGAAAAACTCGGCTGTTCACACAGAGGCACATCAATCCGTTGAACCGCGACCGCCCAATAAGGCGAAAACCCCCCAGCACGAAACGCTATTATGGCCAGGCAAATTTGCCAAAAAACCTCAAGCGACACCAACAATGGCTACTTCTAGCTGGGCTAACCAAAGCCTGAAATACCTGAAAAAAGCAGAAAACAACCAAAAACAAAACTAAATAGAAACCAAACGAAAACCAACCCATGCTCAACTGAACTGAACTGAACCGCTAAGCGTTAGATAGTCGCACCGATAAAAGGGACATGAAATTCAAATTTGAGTGCTGCAAATTTGCCTGGCGACTTATCAGCCGAGTGAAATTTGCAACTAGAAACGGCTTCCGTATTACGGCGTTTTGTGAATTATGTGAGAAATTTGTTTGTGGGCTAAATAGTTTTCATGATTTGCCGCCGTCGCCGCCCGCGGATCACCCACATTCATGATGGCGCAACACGGCGTATGGGTAATGGGACGAGAAGGAAGTGCCAGAGATGAAATCAAGATAGGGAAACCGTAAAAAAATGAGTTCGCCGCAAGGCTTCCCTTAAAGGAGTGACTACAGATTGTCTGAAAAGTGAAAAAACTTCACAAGGTTCTCAATGCACCACTAATTGCGTTGGCTTATCAAAAACTTGATACATTTTCCCTCTTCCCATGAAAAAATTGGCTAATTGCTTACAAGTATAACAAGCAACCGACTGTGAAAATATAACTTGATTTTAATAAGCAACTGCCAACGAAACATTGCAAAATATTAATGAGAGGAAGCGCTGAAATTGGTGAAAGGGAAATTGCCGGCAAACGACGTTTTGGCTGTCCCTCTTGTAACTTAATATGAGGAAGCCAAAGCAAAAAACAGTAATAAGTTGACTTTACTGGAAAGACTTTCATGAATATACATTAACTTAAAAAGATATTGCAAGACACTTAATCGTTCTAAGATCTTTAAAAGTATGGCTAAACAAGAAAAGAACTAATAGGTTCTTATGATATCCCAATCCTAAGATTATAGGATTGGTTTGTAAAGAGTTTATTGTTTTTGTCAGTTCTGGTCTCTTCACTGCCATCTGTAAAATTAGGACTCACATCCATATGCCAAAGCTTCATCCACATCGGATTGTAATTGGAGCCCCCGAAAGTTGCAGAGATCGTGGCTGATTCGAGACTTTGTGGCGGGAGTGTGACAGTGATAATCCCCCGAGAAATATGCACACAAATTAGGCATGCATGTGGCCCAGGTAGGATGTGGTATGTACCATGGTTTGGGTGGAGGGGCTGTGGTTAGTGTGCCTTAGTGGCTTTCGGCCATTGTTGGCATATTTAAAGTTGTAAAATAGCAAACCAAACACGTTTGACCGACATTCGTGACCAAAGTGCGGCTGCCGATCCGTTTGGATCCCCAGCTTGGCTGGGGCTGAACCAGGATTTCAATTTCAATTTCGATTTCGCTTGGGCTGGCGACAAATGTGGTCCGTTCCCCAAATCACCAGATCCCCCAGATCCGCCAATCCCCTCCAGTGATCCCTGCAACTCCATCCGCCAAGCTGACCGTGTGACTACTTTGGCAAATGAAAATGCTTAGAAGAAAAATAAAAGTTGCGCTGATCGCAGCCGCAAAGGCAAAATAATTTATGATGCACTTTTTGAGACTGGGGCCTCCGTCTTCCAGCTCCCTTCATGCCTTCCGTCCCCGCTTGGTCACTGGATAACTCCGTGAGTCATGGGCATGGGCCGCTCCGCTCGCAGCCAGGTGTCGCTCAAACAAAAGTGAAACCATTCTGGTCGGTGGGTCTCCCACTTTATCGGTTGGGGGACTCAGGGACTTGGGAACTGGGACCAGAGACCAGCGACCACGGAGACCCTAAAATATGGCGCATTTGATATTTATGATTGTCTGCGTTTTAGCGTTTTAATCACATGCCCAGGGTGCACTGACCTGCCGCAACCTACGTACTTCGGCTTCAGCTACTTGCCGGCTACCGAATTGCGGTGAAAATAATTCGCAGTTGCAGTTGGATTAGCAGGGCACTGCAAGAAATATCATAGTCCAAGGTCTATGGGGCAATTACTTAAGTTCAATCAAAATGGATTGCTCTGAACTTAAAATTTAGGAATTAGGAGTATTTAACGAACTTCAGAATATAGTTTTACTTTGATCTATTTCGGTTTGATATTTCATTTCTTCAAGTGACAGAGGTGGCCCACGGCCCAGCTAACTATGTTAAACAGCGAAATCAGGCTCGGGCCAAGACTAAAGACTAAAGACTGAAGACTGAAGCCTGAGGCCTGAAGACTCAAGACCAGGTTGGGGCTCATGACTTCCAGCGTCATCAAGATAAGGCGCATGACATACGGCGACAAGAAGCTACCAGAGCGTGCTCCATTCAGCGCCTTTTGGCCAGGAGGAGGTCGCTCCATCGCCCATCGTCAGCGTCACGGCCACAGCGGTGGACCAGGCTAAGTAAACAAAAAAAAAAACATAGCAGAAAGAAAAAATGCCTGAGCCACAAAACGCTGCTACCAAATTTGGTCAAACGTGCAACATTTCAGCCGCACGCTGTCAAAGTTTTGGCGTAGAAAGCGAAATTTTGCGCGACTGAGGTAATCCAGGCTACTGATGACGAGAATTACGAGAATGTGGCAACCGAAAAGGAAAGTATTTGTGCGGCCCAACTTTCGGTTGAACTCGTTTGTGGCAGCCACAGAAAAATTGTTAATCGATCTTGGGCACCCTCTCAAGGTCCAAATGGGTAAGACAATTTGTTTTATAATCGTTTAATGCGCTTGTTTTTCCTGGAGTCAAGAGTTGGAGTTGCACGATTGTATATATATATATAATATATCTTGGATCATTATAATCGCCGTGGCGATTCCCTCGCTTGGCGACGTGGCAACATCAGCATTAACGCGGCCCACGCGGCGAATGTGTAATCAATCAACTGGCCATCGCGGAGGCCAACACAGGAGTGGTTCCCCTTCTCACAGATCTTGGCCAGCTATCGCTAATGGCTGCCACACAGTGTCAGGGGCATTGGTTGCAACTTGCAGGTTGCAGGTTGCAGATGGGGTTGCCCATGTGTAAGTTGCCCATTTGATAGACACCGAACAACGGGCTGATGAGGCTTCGCACTGCCGCATTGGAGGGCGTAATTACATTTTTATTGAAGCCTCCGCAATGCAGGTGCTGCATATTGTGTTATTTCATCGCAGGCAGGCAGCCAAAGTGCCAAATGGAAAACTACCATGAAAATTAAGGCTCGTTTCCGGCGTAAACAAAAATCGAAAATTTACATAGTTCACCGCCCCCGATGGCAATTTTAATGATTAATTTTCTCAGGCTCCAAATAAATGAAAAACCCATTGACAATAACGTTCAAATTGTTAAAACAGAAGCTGGCAAAAAAGGGATCTAAACGATATTTAAATGCCCTTCCTTAGCTAACCTGCTTAAAAAGTCATATTCTGGAAAGCAACAAGAACATAACTAATTGATTCTTAAGGTGTGTATTACTAAATCAATTTCTGTGATATATAAGAAACTTTTCCGATAAGTGCAATTAAATTGCAAACAAAACAATTAAAATAAATGATATGAAATCACCAAAGTTTTCGAAAAGAGCAAAGTTTTCGTTATCCACCGAGAGTATCGTATTTTTCCAAGTATTTTGCCAAGCGCGACTTCAATCGATATAAATCTACAATTTTAATTTTATTTGGCAAGAACTCGCAGCAATATATGAATGGTC
Source organism: Drosophila sechellia (assembly GCF_004382195.2). Classification (NCBI taxonomy): domain Eukaryota; kingdom Metazoa; phylum Arthropoda; class Insecta; order Diptera; family Drosophilidae; genus Drosophila; species Drosophila sechellia. The sequence continues at coordinate 7,434,746 of NC_045951.1, read as the reverse complement.
GATAAACATCGACGGGCACGACTCATACCCGCTGCCAGTGGCAGATCTTGGCCAGATTCGATTCCCCGGGCCCAGAACTAGCTGACATTTTCGTGGGTGTGGGCCGCCAAACAAAGCCAGCTTGGGGACCAAATGAAATACAAAAAAAGGTCAACAGGCAGCAATCAAAATAACTGAAAATAACTCAATTTTCTGGAGCAATTAACATGGTGCCGCGATCGCAGATAGGCCCACACACTCCTTTGGGGCGGCAAACTTGAATAATTCGCGCAGACGAAGAAAAATTGCATGTAATTAACAGTTAATAATCAAAAATTACGTATACGCATGCGCGGCCGAGTCGCGGCAATTAATTTGGCCATCGATTTTGGTCGGCACTCTGTGAGCTGTGAGCTTGGAGCCGTCATGAAAGCCACGTTTGGCCTCCCTGACATCCAGTGGCAGCTGGGCGAAGATGGCCAACAAGAAAGAGCTTCACCCGCAACGAAAGTTTCGCATTCTTGCCTTTGAGTGAAATGAAAAGTGAAATTATTTATTATTAATGAAATTAATATATAATCATGTTTTGGGTGCGTATGCGCTTTGTTTTTGCGCGACAGCAGCACGTACATATGTTAAATCACAAAAAAAGCGACGATAAATAACCAACAAAACGCCGGGACCAACATGACCAAGTCCAACACGTTTCGCAGCATCCAGTGAAAAAGGCCAAAAAATATACGAAAAATACTTTTGGCCAGGCTTTAAAAAGTTCACTTTCGTTTGTGTCCAAAAACTACGTCTTACATGGCATCTGCTCCCAGCAGCCGTATGATAATGAACACGTAAAATTGGGGGGAAAATGTTCGAAAACTGTGCGCAAAAGCACAAGAGCGCATCAAAACCAGTTGCTGCTCCAAAAATCATTGCAAATCGAAGGCAGATGCTCCATGTGGATGAGGATGTCTCCTGCCAGCTGACAGGCTGAAGGTCGCCAATGTCACAGAATGTGTGCTCAGTCATAAATATGGCCTGAAATATGAAGTTGGCTGTGAGAAATGGCCTGCCGAGCGCTGCTAAGTAATGATAAAGGAGTGCCATTAATTTATAGCCACTAAAAAGTACTCCAGATGCAAGAAGTACACTTTATTTGTTGGCCATTACAATCAGTACAAACCAGACAATTTGGGCTAACAATCTGAATTGGTTATATATTGGTGATATAAAACAGTCAATTGAACCGTCATTTCCCTATAGAATTGTACAATAAACCAACCGTATAAGCCATATAAATTTAAATCAAATAAAATAAGTGGCCTCATCAGGAGGAAAATTTGCAAATTAAGTCTACCAATTTCGGTTGAGTAATTTGCCATAAAAAGTAAAGAAACTACATACAACTTAATTTGCCTTAATGGCATTCATAAATTGCACCCTATAAAAATCAAATGAAAACCAAGTGTTTCCTCCAGTCGCGTTACAAATTAAATGCGAAATTTATGCAATTTCAATTTCCTTGTGGCCTTTTTAATTAAAACATAAATATTTATATGGAATATTTCAAATGGCTCGCACACTTGCCGCCGCCTGGCCAAAATTAATTCAGCAAATAAATAATAAAATCATTTACAATATAATTGCAACGGGCCAACAAAAACACTTTCACCTTCGCCACGAAGTCAAGTCTTTTCCCAATTTTTATTTTTTTACTTTTCTCGGGGGAGGTGAGAGGGTCTGATTTTATTTTTTCGCTTGGTTTTGGCTCGGTTTTTTCACAGTTCGGGCCATTGCTGTTTTTATTTATGCTTTGTGGGTGTTCAACATGCACCATTTGACTTTTTACCACTGTTTTTCCTCGACTGCCGCATAAACATATTTATGCATCGCAGCGTTAGGCTTTTATGGGATGCCAGAGAGCCTGCAATTAGCCGGTGCCAAGTAAAGTGGCTTATGCCAAGAAAAACAAATCGTCGCAAAATATGTGTGCTCGGAAATTGCATTTCATTTGGCCATTTGACACGGCCATGGCCCCAACTCCCACCAAAATCTTCGATCGACATCATAATAGAATCTGGCATTTAGCACCTGACTCCCCGCCATCTACAATTAATTTAGCATTAAATGTTTGATTTGCACTAGGCACATACATAAAACATGGCTAAGTTCGCTGGAAGGCGCGATCATGATGCCATCGGAATTTTGACCAGATAGGCACTCCAAAACTCTGCACAGTGGTTTCAGTGGGTTGTATGCGGAAAACGGACATCGGATTGCTTGCTTAACTCAAGACATAATCAAGAAGTGGACCCATTTAATAGTATTAAACAATCAAGTCATTCGGTTACAAAGTTATTAGCTTTCCTAATTTTTTGACCTTTACATTCAATTTTAATATCGATGTTTCTTTAAGGTATATATATTTTGTATTTTGGTATAGAATCTCATTTCGGCCGCTATATGAACTACTTTAAACTTGAATACCTAAAAACCAACAAAAATAACCGAAACCAGAGTGCAATTACCTGCTCCTCTTTCAGCTAAGAATGTGCAATCGAATTCCGGAGAAACTTCCAATAACAGAACTTAGAACAACCCATCCATTCTCAACCAGGTTAATGCCCACTCAATCGGCGTTGATCCAGTGTTCACTAGTTGACTGACTGCCTCACTGGTTGTCTGGTGGCTCATAACTCATTACTAAGTGGCAGGCTTTTGTTATGTGGCACAAAATGCCAATGAACTCCGGGCATGAGTTTTATCAACGGTTCCCATTCCGCTTAGAAACACAATGAGTACAAAGAAAACGGAAGCGTCCTCGGCGCTTATAATTTGCGGCCACTAAGCATGCACTTCTAGTCGGAGATATATATCCAAATAAATATATATATATATATTTGTATCTGTATCTGAACATGGCAGACGCATCCGAAGGCCGTTCGAGGAAAAACGGACCGATGGACCGGCGACGGAGGAGTGCATGCTTAAAGCGCGTTAAACGATGATTTAATGCCAATAAATAAGTGTAAACGTTCATTACAGATAATTAATGTATCTGCACAGAGGTCAGACAGTCAGGGAAAAAAAGTGAAACTTCAATTAGACGGCTTAACAGCATTATGGCGTGGACGATTAAGACTTGAGTTACGTGGTGCGGTGCGGCAAATTGACATTTCACCTGTGCGAAGTGGTCGTGGTCGTGGTCGTCTCTCTGCAGCTAAGCTGAGCTCAGTTCAGCCTGCCTTCCTGCCATTGATCTCTTTATCAGGTGGTTCGGGTCTTCAGTGTCTAGACCCTGGGGTTCCGGATCGGAGAATGATGAACGGGTGAGGAGGGAGGCTTGGGGTCTTCGTCGTCTGGGATTTTGGACGGGCGTTAGTGCTGCACATGCCCCAAATCCCGGCAACAATCTCAACTCTGCCCGCCTGACAATGTCGCCCAATTCGTCTTGCACTTTTCATGCCCGCCGGCTGGAAATTTCGTATTTCTTATACATATATCTTTTCTTGGTTTTTTCCTCCATCGACGAGCTGGGTTTCAGTTTTCAGCGATCGTTTTTCGGTTCGGTTTTGGGTTTCGGTTTTGGTTTTGGTTAGTCTTTTCAATTTAAAATGTAAATCAAGTGTGAAAAACAAAATCTGCAGCGAAAGTGTTGCAATTGCAATTTGCTCGTTGCGATTTTTGACGTTTCTCGCTCCGAGGCTGTGTATTGATTTATTTTGATTGTTAATCAATTTGGCGAGCGCTGTCCCCCGAACACTGTCGCTCTGGTAATAGTTCAATGAAATTATAAATCAGTCGGCCAATTCCCGTCCACCCGATTCCGGAATCCCCCATCACCATCCCCATCCACATCCTCATCCTCATTCCCATTCCCTCGGTTTTCAGTTATCGCAAGCCAGTTGCATATCGAGTAATTCAAGACAAACTCGAAAGAATGCAAGTGACACACTTTTGATCTCTTTCACTGCGGCACCATTAACCCATTGAGGGTGGCAAATAAATGGGCGTAAAACTGAGGGGTATTAAGATAATACATATCATTGGTTTATCAAGAAACTCATCAACCTACATACCTACTTGTCTATTTATGTATATTTTTAGCTAAATTCGATTTAAAGGTTTTCCCATCAAGATTTATTCAATGGAATTTTCTGCAATTAAACAGATGAAGTTATGCACTTCAACTTGTCTGCCTAGAGTTTTTCTCGTTTGAACAAGATATTTGTGACAGACAACCAATTTTTTCTAACCAATCTCCCATTTCCTAAAATTTAGTGGTTTTGCCTTTACTAGGTCAGAATATTAACTAGCAAGACACATTGCCAGCAAATTCTTAAAAACTCAAATACCTTAAGGTACTCGAACAGAACTTTCCTTGGCCACAGCAAGAAGCAAACACCAGTGGGTTAAGCCGATGGGGAGGTGGGTCATTTGTCAGCAGGAAGCTGCTGGAATCGAGGAAAGCCACTGCCAATGCCGCTTTTGCAGCAAAAGCAAAAGCAAAAGGTTATGGCGCAATTTGCGCATGCGCACGCAAATTACGCGCCATAAATCATGCGACGGAACGCAAGGCGACTTTTGTGGCCATAAAGCTGGGAGGTTTTTTTCTTTCTGATTTTTCGCTTTGTGTCTCCCTGGGCTTGGCTTTTTGTGGGAGTTGCCCCAACTGTCACCGTTGCTGATTGCCGGTGGCTGCCGCATTGCAAGATTAGCGAGAAGCGATAAACACATAAACCAAAATAAATTGTAAAGAAAGTAGATGTGGCTATGGATATGGTTGTGGACACACATTCGATGGTCGCGTGCGTAAGCAAATAATGGTCATATGGTGGCTCCAAGAGTTGGGCAAGCGGCTGCGACCATGTGTGCATCTGTGGTCGCTGTGACATTTGCTATCCTGACCCTGACCCACAAAAAGCTCGGCGGTTCGCTGTGGCAAATTGAAAAAGAAAACTCAACTAGAGGCATGTCAATCACTGTGGCACTCCATCGCCCCCCAGCCACCCACTCAGGTGGCATGCAAATCTTCTGCTTTACCCCAGGTATTTCACTTCTTTGCCAATTTTTTGTCTTCGCCTTTATTTTAGTTTTTTTTTTTAACACTTTTTGCACTTCTTGACGGTCGCGGTTGGCTGCTGTGCCCCCAAGGTTAACGGCGCAAACAAAGCGGGCCAAACAACCAAATGGAACCGGCCAAAATGAAATGGAATGAAGCTCGTCATGGACCCCAAAGCCAGCGGCTAGAGATGGCCAACTGACAGGCGCTCCGATTTGGATGGGAATCAATCCGAAATGTGGGAGCGGAACCGTGTTTATGGAGATCAAATATCGGTCAGTTTGGAAATAGTCGGAAATATAACTAGGAGGAACACAATAAGGTCTTGAATAATGTTAATAAATGTAACCTTTAATCCTTTTTAATGCCAATATGGATCTTTTGTGCAGTAAATCTATGTTAAACCATCTTGTCATACAACTGAAGCATAAATCGTTCAGATTTAGACTAGATCTAAATCTAGATGCTGTGGTTCGGTACATTCTAAAATTCTATCTTATAAACTCATGTATTTTACTGATATTTTGCTTTTAAAAAGTTCTAAGAATGGTATTTCACTTCTTATTTTTTGTTACCCTTTCCATGTTCTTTCTTCAAGAACCCTTCAAACCAGTGCTAAATTTAATTGTCTAAATATATCAATTTCAGTTTGGCATTCACCTACTTTTTGCTCCCTTGGACTGACCCAGAATCACTGATCACTTCTGGCAGCCACAAGTGCTTTTGGGTATCCCAACTGCCGGCCGGGAAAATCACGAGACGAGTGCCATAACTCTCACGCTCCGATTTCGACCGTCTCTAGGCCTATGGGCACTTCGGCGCCGACTTTGTTCTTCTGGCTGCCAAAGCCAGGCCCAAAACGTCACTCCAAAGAGCCAACACTCAGCTCGGTTCGCGTTCTTCTCATCGTGTTTATAGTTGTTTTCCGAATCGGATTTGTTGAGTAGCAGCGTCTGAGGAGCAGCGGCATTGGCTCCATCTGACAGCTCGTACTGCCTGGCATGTATGTTCATTTTTATGGATTTTTCGGGAAGATGTGGATGTGGATGGGGATGGGTATGGAGCATTGGCCGTAGAACAGCTGAATTCTTGGAAGTCAAAAGCGAGACGTTCTATGGTTGTGTGTGGCTGTGGCTTCTAACTGTTGCTGATTGAAGTGAAGACCCGTCTGGTGGCCAGTTTCGTAGGGCGTTGCAGAGGTTTCTGATTACAAATTGAATTTTATTAGTTTGCTTGCGCCCGCATTGATTTATGATTTTTCTACCAAAAGAAATCTATACATAAATGCAAAAAAAAAAAGCCCAAACTAGAACTGAACTTTTGTAGGTTGTCTTTAATTAAGACCAAGTGTCAATATGATTTATGCTCCACACATACTCGTTGCTATAATTAAAGATTCGAAATCATCTCAGCTTGTTGTGGCTTTCCCTTTGGCCAACACCACATTTTTGTTTGGTATTTGTAGATTCGAGAGGTGGACACATTGCGTGCGATTGCATTACGAGTGAAATTTGCCAACTTTTACAAAAGATCTTGGGATATTGATAACCTTTTTGCCTAGGTTTTGGATTGCTGCCGCCTCCGACTTGGCTTTGCTGCTCCTTCTGCCGCCGCTGACATCATCAAATTCGAATCCAAGTCCAAGCTGGCAATTTCATTTCGATGGCATCCATTTGGTTTGGCTTTGATTACATAAATTTGGCGCCGTCTGCGATCGCGATGCGATGCGATGCAAGGCGATGTGATGCGATGCCATGCGGTTCGGTTCCATTTGCATCTTCAAAGTCCAAGTGGGACCTGGAAATGTGGGTCAGCGGTCTTCGACTTGGGTGCGGCTCCTTGGCTCTGGACATCGCCATATGTAATTACAATAACTGCAACTTCCAATGCAACAACGGCGATGCAGCGGCATCAATGCAAACAACACAGCACTATACACAACACTACACGACTCGATCTCAAAGTAAAATGTCTCGAAACCTGTCGCTTTTAATTAAAGGCCCCGCAAACTCCGACTCTAAGTAACTTTTCATGTTCCAAGTTATGCGCACAATTTTAAGCGACAGCCCCCACAAAGGCATTCAACATCAAAATAACTTTTGCATTTAGTCATAACTGCATTAAAAATGTTATTGTTGCGGTTAAGTATTGTAAATGTTTTCGCTGTTCGTATGCAAAAAAGAGGTGGTAGCATAGAAAAAAAACTGGGAAAATCTCAAATTTTTCGGCTTGGGTTCGCTGCTCAGGTCCGACCGACCCACTTCTGTCATGTTGTACGATAAATACTTTGAGATTTATTGTCTGCCGCGGTGGCAGGCATAATTACAATTTATGCCCAAGGTGGTCCCCCCAAGAGCACCCGGCCAAGTCCCGTCTTGTGCAATAGACCCCAAAGCGTTCAACTCCTCCCCGAGCCGCCAGCTTCATCTCAATCCCAGTCCAATCCCAGCACCAATCTCCGCCAGCTTGCCAAGTTCAAAAGCATGTTTGAGGAAGCTGTCGCCAAAGACAAAGGCGCATACAAATTGCCAGGGAAGCCGTCTAACGAGCCGACCCTCTGACAGCCACTTCGGTGTTTACCTGTCTCGCAATTGCCATTATTCTTGCCTGAATCGAAAGTGAACACCTCACAATATTGGGAATATGAAAGCTGTTACTGTGGTTCGAAGATCACATACCCCTTGTAAGTAATGTCCCCACTTAAAAATGGTTTAATTTCGATGTAAACTATTTTCATTCACTACAATGAGAAACAGGTTTCCAGTCAAAGTATACCTATTATTGTTTCTTAAGAAAAATGTCAGGGTATTTTAAATATAATTATTTTCATTAGGCATACAAAAGTCGTACAAAAATATTTATATAAACTGCGCATCAACATTACATAATATTACATAATAGTTTCGGGTATCAGAAATTTGTATACTGATGCCAAAGAGAAGTCAGCTTGCCGCGTTTTAGTTGTTTTGGGGATCTCGATTGTGGACGTATATTCTTCAGAGTGCAACCAACGGGCAGACTTACCTAGAAATTTTAAAATGTAATTTAAGTATAAATTAAAATCATAAGATTGATGGTAAGTCAGACTTACGGATTCAACGGTCACCCGGACGGGCTCCTTATCCGGACAGACCACATAGGTTTGGGAAACATCGGAGTGAGTCTCGGGCTCGGAATCGAAACTGATCTTGGGCTCGATGGGTGCAGGAGTGGGCTTGGCAGCTATTTAAATACAAAAAAAAAAAAAGAAAAATAATTAATTTCCTTTAAGATTTTAATAAATTTAAAGACATAAAAAATTGATTGTTTTTTTATACTTACACCTGACGTAAATGAAAAATGTGCAGCGTAAAGTTTTTCCATCGGTGGTGGTGGCTTCGTATTTGATTGCGTGATCGCCAACTTTGAACAAAGAACCCGGAAACTGCAAATAGATAGTTTAAGTAATGATATTCTAAAAGCCATTTGTTTTTCTTACATGTGACTTATAGATCTTGAGCAGATTTCCCTCGAATCGTGGCTCATCCCACACCACTGAACGCAGATTCTGGTGCTCCTTCAGATATACTTCAATGGATGGAGGACAATAGTTGGTGGTATCTGAACCCAAATCCACCCGTGTGCTTTCACTAGAAGCAGGAGCAGCACTTATAAGCTTGGCTGACTTGGGGGAAAAGGGCTCCATGCTGGAGTAGGAAGATGACCCAATATCTGGCGAACTAAAGCTAGGAAATTCCGACTGGCGAAGTGAACTGTGTGTGGAAAATGAACCGAAGCTCACTGGCTTGGGAGATGATTCCCGAGAAAGAGACTCTAGTTTCGAGTAGGGTAATGACTCAGAATCTGTGGAAACGTGGAAATTGGTAAAGGAAACTGGTTTTGGAGTTGCATCCAGGGCTTTGAATGCAGGAAATGAGTATGAACTACTAGTGGACAAAATCGCAAATGGAGCCGGTCTGGGAAGTGATGATCTTGAATAATCAGATATTCCCGAAAAGGTAAATGGATTTGACTCTCTAGGTGTTGCAGCCTTAACAGTAATTATTGTGTGGCATCCAATTGTGAGTTTGGTCTCCGGATCGTTAACTCTAAAGTCGACCTTATGGACTCCAGCTGGCAGATGACCCTGAAGTTGACCAGCCCAAGCGGGATGGGCGACCAATCGGCCATTCTTAAGATTGGTTTGGGGTCTTTGAAGAGTCACATGAGCCTTCTGCTCACCGGCATGCAGTAAGATTACAACATTTTTCGGGCACTTGATATAGGGCCTAATCTGTTGCACATTCTGAATTTGATGAGGAGTCACTGTTTCCGGAGAATTCCACTTCGAGGATAAGTGATTTCCAAACAAACCGCTGCCGAATGGCTGACAGTTGAGATCTGTACCGAACGACCAGCCCTGCAACACCATGCAGGCGGTCAACAAGGATCCGGTGGGCACGAAGCCAGCATTGCACTGGAGATGGCAAACGTCACCAAATCGGGATGGACCCTGAGTGCAGCTCGCTGGGAGTACAACTCCGTTTCGGGCGGGCTTTAGAGCGGGGCAGATTCCAGGTCTCTGTACACGAGGTTGGTTGATGGCTGCGAAAAGATACGGAAGAGATTTAATGCCAACTGTATAATCTATTACTTAGCTTATTGACTCACCAACACACTTGGTCTCGGGCCCCTCCCAAATTCCGTTGGCGCCACAGCTCTTGATCTCAGGACCCTGTAGAACATAGCCCGGATTGCAGGAAATTCGGCAGCGACTGTTGTAGAAGAGCTTTTGCTTATGGCGATACCTATTGCAGTGGGACTTGCCATTTCGTGGTGCCTGGAATCGAGGGCACAGATCCCTGGGCTGCAACTGATTAACGCACGAAGTTTTGGGTACTTCAGGACGCTGGGGAATGGGTGCTTTCGATGTAGGTATGTCAGCAAGGGGCGGAAGCTTTGGGAGACCATCCCCCTTAGGCAAAGATGGAAACTTGGGCTCTGGGTAATCGAACACAGCCGGTTTCTTCGGATTCTCGGGTATTTCATTTGACAGCTCGGTGAAATCAGGATACTTTGGCTTCTTGAATTCGGTTTTGGGCGATTCAGGCAGTGACGAGGCAGTGGGAATCTCCGGCAAAGCGGGGAACTTGCGGAACTCGCAGCGGAAGCCTCCTATCTCGTTAATACACGTTCCGGTGATACAGCTAGTATTGTCTTGGGCACACTCATCGATGTCCTGGCAAGTCTTTTGATCACTATCTAGTTTATAGCCCGGTGGACAGCTGCACTTGAATGAACCCTCGGTATTGGAGCAGCGATGCGAGCAGCCACCGTTTCTATTTTGGCACTCATCGATGTCCACACACTTGTCGTCCGATCCCAGGGTATAACCCGGATTACATTCAATTGGAGCACATCCATCGGCGGATCGCTGAGTGCCCGGCGGACAACCCACCAGAGCGGGACGACAGCTGCGACCATCGTCGTTGAGGATGTAACCCAAGGGACATCCACACTCGAAGGTACCTGCCTTATTGATGCACTCGTGGCTGCAACCGCCGGAAAGAAGGCCAGCACACTCATCCACATCCTGGCAACTTTGCTTGTCCTTGGCCAGCTCATAGCCCCGTTCGCAGGCACAGGCATGGGTACCTAAAAGATTGATGCAGATGTCGCTACAGTTTCCATAGTCCTGCGAGCACTCATCAATGTCGGCGCAACCGAATCCATCTGCAGTTAGCTCGAAACCCGTTTCACAAGCGCAGGCAAATCCCCCAGGTTGATTTAAGCAGAGCTGCGAGCATTGGCCATTGCTATCGAGGCACTCGTCAATGTCCTGACAGGTGCGCATATCCTCGGATAGAGCATGGCCCAAGGGACAGGCGCACTGAAAGCCACCTGGTTCATTCTGACAAAAGTGGGAGCAATTCCCATTGGACAGAGAGCACTCATCAATGTCCAAGCATGTAGGCGCTGATGGGGCTTCGGATGAGGTTGAATCAGTAATGAATGAGCTGTTTAGTGATGTGACTATGTGGTTATCCAAGCCCAGGGCATATCCCGGTGGACAGAGGCAGGTGTACGAACCATTGAGGTTCTCGCAAAGCATTTGATCGGTGCACCCATGAGTTCCCTGTGAGCACTCGTCGATGTCGAAGCAATAGCCGCGTATGCCATCCAGCTTGAGGAGCTCATAGCCGGCGGCACATATACACCCATACGAACCTGGAAGATTTCGGCACACCTGCTGGCAGCCACCGTTATTTACCAGACACTCGTCCACGTCCTCGCAGCTCTTGCCATCGGCACTCAATCGGAATCCCTCACGACAGGAGCAAGCTCCTCCTCGGGCAGTCAGGCAGATCTGTTCGCATCCGTTGTTGTTTACCTCGCAGAGATTCTCGGCCAAACAGGTGTACTCCTCGACCAGGTTAAGTCCTTCGGGACACTGGCACTGATAACCACCTGGTGTATTCTGGCAAGTGTGACTGCAAAGGTGAGTATCCTCTGCGCACTCATCAATGTCCTGGCAACTGAATGCCTCACTGCGGTAGCCCGTTGGGCAAATGCAACTGAAGCTGGTATTATCCTCACTGGCTAGACAGGTTCCCGGGGAGCACTTCTCAACTCCATTTTCTGTGGAGCACGGAGATTCCGGCACCAAACAGGAATGCTGATCCTCTGATAGTTCATAACCCTTGGGACACACGCATCGGTAGCTTCCCTCCGGCAAATCCTGGCATTCGTGGGCACATCGTGTGCGATTCAACTGGGGATTCTGCAGATCCGTACAGCTATCCAAGGCACAGCTCCGCTGATCTTCGAGCACGTGATATCCTTCAGTGCAGGAGCAACGGAATGATCCAATAGTGTTTTCGCACTTCTGCTGACAGACCGCGTTATTATCAAGGTCCTCAGGACCCTCTACCTCGCACTCATTAATGTCCTGGCAATCAGTGCCGTCGTCGGAAAGTTGAAAGCCAGAATTGCATGCTTTTCCGGCGGGTGCTTCGGAAACTTTCACTGGTACTTGGTTGCTCTCCTCGATGGGATTCTCCACAACTTCTGTGGTCTCGGGCATCTCCTCCAGCGGCACCACACAGCGATAGGAACCAGGCAGATTCTCGCAAGCACCTTGGCAATTCGATGACAGTTCGGGATTGGCACATTCATTAATGTCTGCAAATAAGTATATACCATTTAATGTAAGCTTTTTTTCTCTTTAGAAATCATTTATAAAAACATACCAACACAATTCTTTCCTGACTCGTCTAAGTAATAACCCTCTTGGCAGCTACATTTATATTCTCCTGGAAGGTTTTCGCAAATTTCCGAACAACCACCATTCGATTCCAAGCATTCATCGATGTCTTGAAAAAGAATAATATTGTTTAGCAAATTGTTTTAATTTAATTAATTATAATACACCCACCGAGACAGGTTGCATAATCGTTAGGATCCAGGGTATAGCCCTCTCGACAATCGCATTTATTGATGGGCTGGTTTTCATCTGGATAAAGCAATCGCTTGCAAATGTGCGCACAGCCTCCATTGTCTTCCCCACAATTGTTATCCAATAATTTTGGTTCATAGGGATCTTTGGTGGGCTCAACAGATGCATTGCTGGAGTTGAGTACATCAGTTTGGATTTCCGCTTTCAGAGGAGTTCCGTTTTCAAGGACCTCGTTCTCAGTTTCAGTCTTCGCTAAAGTTTCGTTTTCACCTGATTTCTGATCAGGTTCCGATTCAACGACATCATTTGCATGACCATCATAAATGTCGATAACTATTTCTGGTTCAGGCTTGACCTCGGCTTCATCCACTACCGGTGGTGGTGGTGGCGGTGGTGTCTCCCTTTCACTAACCTCTGGCTCCTCATCCTCATCAATCTCACTTTCCTCGACGTCATCGTGGGGCACAGTTTCATACTCTTCAAAATTATCTCCCCCATCCCAATCTATGTCCTCATCAGTTTCTACATAATCCGATTGGGGAATGCACGTGGGTATTTCACCCAACCATTTCTGGTTCGAGCAAAACATTTCAGAGATTTCGGTTTCAAAGTCGTAGTTATCATCGCACACGAAAAAGGCCACTAGGAAGACCATCTTGCCCCTCCGGCGGCGATCGAAAAGGGACACCCTACCATGGTTAATCTTCGGCGGAAGGATTTTGGCCGACAAGCAGCTCATGTCCAAAGTAGCAGCCAAGGAGACAGGCACTTTGGGCTCCTCTGGAATATCCATGACATTTTTCATTTTTCGCTCAGAGCTCGGAGAAGCTAAATGGAAATAGAAAAACATAAATTTTTATCATATAATCAAAAAACGAGCATTAAAGAAATCTGTCGAAATTTGAGGGCCTATTAAATGGAATTTCCAGGGATTGCAGTCATAAGTTCTAAAAGTTTGTGCGATTTTATAACAATGATGTTGTATATAGATCAAAAAAAATTAACATGCCCATAACATATACATAAACGGTTTCCTATGTTATGCATCCAAAATTATTTAGTGCACTTAAAGATTTCTCACCAGAGTCCGAAGGCAATAAAACATTTTATTGTTCGTTCCATACCACAAACAGCTGTTCACACTCACCCAAATATGTTAAAAAAAAAGACCCGCCAATACAATTCTAGAATCTCTGCTTTTAAGGGGAAACCCATAAAAACTAGGTGAATCAATCTTTTGAATCTTTGCCAAAAGTTATATTATTGCCATCTAGTCTTCACGGTTTTTTAAATTTAATTTGTCATTTTGGGATTTGCTTTGTTTTGATTTACGATCAGTTTGAATATATTCAGTATTCATAAAGCCGGCCGGTAATTTGGTGGTGAGTAATATTTCGCTAAGATAAATAAGTGCCCCGTGTTAGCCATGACTATTTTGTGTTACACATTTTCCTGAGAGCGTGTCATAAAACTATGAATATATGCTCCATTAGCTATAAACCAAACGGTTTTTATGGACATTTTGTGGACATTTTAATGGTCAATAGATATACATTTGAAAAAATGCTGGAATTTTTAGACTAATTATGAAAAAATTATAATTATTTGTCATAAATTCAATTTTTTTTTAATTGGAAAGGATTTATTTAGTGTTATTAAAACACTATATATATAGATTAATGTTAAAAAGAGGATTATATATTGAATAAGACTGAATGAAAATGTATGGGTACATTTTACATACTCCATGCCATCATTTTTCAAATGATATATTTCGTAATACCCAACCGATCGCTCTAATCTAAAGAAGCACAATCCAAACTATAATAATCTTTTACAATCCCAAAAATTCCTTGTAAGCTATCCAATAAATTTCCCATTTCCACAAAATCCGTGGTATATTTTCGATTTCCACCCACACTCACCTGAAGCAAATGCAACGCATGCTAGCGCGCATAAAACATATTTCGCCGCCCACATTCTGCAGCCCTATTTCCAATCCTTATAGAATAGCTTCTACACACCTTTCCACTCTTACTTGTGTCGAGTTCTTGGGTTCAAATTTTATAAAAAAGAATACATTAATAAGATTTCACGACATTCGTTTCTCTTTTTATTTGTTCTCCAACATATTTATGGGACAAGATCTATATATGTAGCGGCGTATAGAGGAGCAAAGCCATTAAGATTAAGGCGGCTTTATAAATAGCACATGTTCAACACTTTTTACATATATTCACAGGTCATTCGTGAAGTAAAAGGGTCGCATTTACATCAAACGAAGGCACTTTTTGCAATTACAGTTCAATGAGAGTTCCACTACTTTAATTTATTTAAAACACATAAAAACAGTCTGTATATATACTTTTGTAGTTTAAGGAAAAACCAGGAATAGTATTATTATTTTGGAAAACGCACCGATTCCGTCGAGAGCCCAGACAAGACTGATGAGCCAAAGAAATTCGGACTTTTCTCGAAGGAAACGAGCAAACAGTTTTCCGATGTCTCCAAAGATTTATATATATATATATATATATATATATATATATATATATATACGTTTATGGGTGTATATATGCTGATATTTCATAGATATCATAAAGCAAATTAGTGCGAGAGCGCACAAATGTCACCAGAGGGGGACGCGAAGGGGGAGGCTATTTTTACCCATGGTATTATCATTAGCATTGGGCTGTGAAAATTAATGGGGTTCCGTCATCCATTGAACTTGATCGCATTGATCCTTCAGCAGCTGTCAAATGTGGTAGTCTGTAACATAATTTATATTAGCTGGGACTATATAGAATAAATAGGCTGCTCAGTCACTATGTAGATTATCACAAATGGTTTTTAATCGAACATAATTGGAAACAATAAGACCTATAACGTTAATATAGTTTGAAATTCTAAATATATTTTTTTTTAGGACATAATGTATTTACACCCACATCTACCTGTTTCAAATGCAAATACTCATAAAGCATTTTCGCTTCCCACACTCAACAACCGATTATTCCATCCTTCTACATGTCAATAAATTTGCTTTTTCATTTTGACTTTTCTGACTCAAATTTTACTCGTATATTTACATTTTATATTCTTTTCAACATTTTTATGGTAAGGAAACTATGTTAAAATGGGCACCTTTAAAAATAACTCATGATTTTATTTTTTGATGTTCTTAAGTTTATTAAATTGGTAAACTTATAAAAATAACTTTCTTATAAAAGGTGAAAAAGTCTGAAAATATTAAATCTGATTTCAACTAAAATTATTTAAGTATTACAACACTTACACATTATTTCTTTGATTTTGAAAGAAGACCATCAATAAACAAATTGCCCATCTAAACTCAAGATAATGGATGAGTGTTAAGAGGCGAAACTTTCGCATGGGGGAGTCCATTACATCACAAGATTGGTCGACTGGGTCCCGAGCACTTTTGCTCTATTGTTGAGCGCATAATTAAGCGCCGCTTAGCTTATGTAATTAATGTCAGCCAAATGGCAGTGCCAAGAGCCCGAAGTGGAGTGTCTAATGAACCAGCTGCGTGTGCTGATTTATATGCGACTTTTTGAGCTGGTTTGTTTGTACACAAGTATGTTATAGGTCTGTCCGTCTGTCCGTCCGTCTGACTGTTTGTTTGGCCTGGCCAAATTGTGTTTTGTCACCGTCACCATCGCGGACGACGTCTCTCGATCGCGCACTTAGGCCTCGTTTATGCGCAGGCTCTGCTCGGTACTCCAGTTTCTTGGCCCATGTGAATGTGACATAAGTCGCCGGGTGTACGGCCATGATATATGAATATGACAAAGCGACATGGACAACTTTATTGGCTCATGAAAAGCGCTGTCACTGCTTGACTGACATAAATCACCGAACGGCAGAAATAGGAATTCAGCGCCACAAGAGCCAATCGATTGCAGCAAAAAAAAAAACAACTGGCCAAAAAAGTGTTTGGCCAAAATAAATCAAAAATCAATCTTTTCGAAGGGCCCCTCGACGATCATCTCTGTGCGGCGGTGTGGGCCACAGTGAAATCTAGCGCAATCGAGCGATTTGCATAGGACAGAATATGCCGAATCGATTGCATAGCTGTTATCTGATTGGAACTGTCAACCCAGGCGGACATTTCGCTTCATTCATGGGCATGGACAAAAACGCATATGGAAATTAGAGCAACAATTGGACATCGTGCAACGTTCTAAAAATAATAACCGAGTGGAGCCTTTATTGACCAACAGACAAACACACAAGCCCACGTCACGAATGTGAGCAAGCGAATGCACGCCACCTATCGGACGAACGAGGCGTATTCCGACACGCTACCTCCTCACACATACACACACACGGTCAGATTTTCGTATCTGAAGCCTTGTTCTTCACTTTCCCTTGTTGTGTTTTCTCTTTGGTGACGGGTACTCATAGGCTACCAGGGTATGCCAGCCATTAAGTGATGCTCAAGATCGGTAAACATTAGATTACATACATTTTTCTAACAGTTATCATAATAACTTATAAATAGGTTATATATAGACAGCGCCAAATCAATGATAATGCAATAATTTGGACCAAAAATTTAACATTTTCTGGAAAATTTCAACTATAAACTAAATATGTATAGTACGTTTAAGTAATATACGAGATATGCTTAAGCAAACTGATTACACTGATTAAATAATTTGTTTTGCATAACTTCCGAACTTAATTTTGTATAATTCATTACAGTAACAGGTACTCGCTGGTCTAAGCTCTCGCTAGTCGGAGCCCCACCTTATTTTGTTGCAGACCTAGAACCCTTTTAGCTTTTGGCCTATAACTACCTTAACTATGACTATGGTAAGTGTGCGCCCAACGCGCATGACCTCAGCAATTTCACTTCACTTGAAGTGCAAACGCACATGCAAACTGTGGGACTCGAAGTGCTCCATGGGTCCGGTTGACCAGTCCGGCTCAGAACGGTCCGGTCCTGTTGCGTGCCCAGTAAATGGCAATGGTAGGGATGTGAATGTGGATTGTCGGCGGTGGTCGAGTGCCGAACTGACCCTTCACTTTATCAGCGAATGTTTTGGGTCAGTGGTCAGTTGCGTTGAGTTCGTGACCAAAGGCGGGCGTATTTCTTATACCCAATTCATAATCATATTCATATTCGATATAAATAAATCCTCGGCTGTTGCTAAAGCAATCCACATCGATTCCCGCTCCTATCGGCATGGTACCGCGATTGTCTGGCTCGAATTGAGAAGAAGTCATGGGCTGTGCCAGCAGCACTCCCATGGTTGCAACGGCGGGCAGCGAAATGCTGAAAGCCGCCAGCCATGTCAAACAGAAGGGCGAGGCCGTCGTGGAAGGTGTGTGTGCTTGTGCTTGAGTGTGTGTGTGTGTTACCAATCCGTGCTGGCCATTAGTTTAGGTGTTGGCCAGCAGATGACATTTAGGAGTGTGCAGTCGAAGGGCAGTTGCAAGCTGGCAGTCGGCGTATACTTGATATTTCGAGCGGATACTTAATTTTCAGCGAAATACAGTCCTAGATCTAAACTCAGTTATTTGATGTTAAGAATTCAAGAATTTATCCTTGTCTTGGCAATTGACATTACAACAACTACCTTATTTGTAGTTCACCAATGATGGGTGGTTTTGAGTAACTTTTCCTAAGTGCTTTTTATACTCCTACCTCGATAAACTAAAGTCCTTGACCCCTGGCTCAAATCAATAATAAATTCAGCTAATTACCGGCCACCAACAAGCTAGTAAATTCCCACTTAATGCCAAACAGAAATTCGATACATTCAGCCGCAATGTATGTAATAAATTTGGTTGTATTTCGCATTATTATAATAACAAGCCACGTAATAAAGGACAATTGGCCAGCGCAATGCGTGCCGCGGAGCCTTTTTTGGCCTGATTTTTCGCCATTCGGCCGCCTTTCAGGGGGTCGCAAGTGAAAGCGGGCTCCATTGCCATCACCCGACCATATTTTTATACATTTATTTAACGCATATGAAGAAAAACGACTTGGTTGCGTGACCAGACGTCAACGAATTAGAGCAAAAACATTGACTTAAAAATATTATACGTACATGTGCACTGCGGGAAAGTACTATTATTAAATGCAGACTAAACTCTGCAAATTGGCTTCAATTATTTCAAAATGTGTTTTTTTGATATAAAAATTGGTCATCAATTCTCTTTGCAGGTGTAGTTTAAAAAACTATTTAAATTTATTATTTAAACTAGTCAAGTGTGGTGTTATCCTATTAATTATTTTCTTACTGCACATTTATATACTACCTTTGTAGTAGCACTCCCCTGTCGGAAGCGACAATTGAAAGTGCTTTCATTCCCGTGCTTTCCTTGCAGACGCCTCTGAAACACTGACCACCACTTTGGACACGGCCAAGGAGACCGTTGGCACGGCGGTGGCGGGAATTACCACTGAGCTGGGCAACGCCTTTAAGGAGGGCACTCAGGCTCTGGACGAGGCCAAGCACAAGGTGATGGAGGGTCTGCACCTGGAAGAGCCACAGGAATCCGAATCGAAAACAGATCCGGTAGAGGCAACGATGAGCAGTTCCCGAGCACCAACGCCCAAAATGCAGGAAGATACGGATAGCCTGAAGACCTCCACTCCAGAGCCGGAGATCGAACGTGCTCTGGCCAACGAGGAGGAGAGCCCACCGACTCCGAAACCCTCGCTGGAGGAGATGGTTCTGATAAGTGCCGAAGTCTCGCAGGCAGTTGCTGCGGATGCACCTGCTCCGCCGGCTGCCGAGCCTTCATCCGCTCCAGCAACAGATGCACCCGCAACCGAATCCTCCGCTGCCGTGGAGTAAGTAAGCCTAGAGTGCACCTGAAGCATCGCAAATCCGTAATCGCTAACCCGTAACCCCCGTAGCCCCATCGCAAATCCGTAACCTGTAGCGCCACTGCACCCTGAAGTTTTCGCGTAGTTTGTATCTGCAACGTTCGCTTATGATTCGTAGTTACCGTCGTAGTATCCCGATATTTACATTTATTATGGCCTAATCAACATACTTTCTCCTCTCTCTTTTCTTGACTTGTATGTAAATTGTAAATAAACTTACTCTACTTCTATGTACATATCATATACTCTGCCTTTGTTTACTTGCGACCTCAGCAAATCAAACTAACAAGAACATCAACAGCAAAGTCATGTGCGTAGTATTGTGGTAATATTTTAAATATATTTTACACGTTAATTCATATTTTATTCGGCTTGTCGAATAAGTACATAATTGCAGAACTAATGACCTTTTCAAGTAAAATATATTATTTGAGATCGTTAAAGTTTGGCAAATACCACTTTTACACACACACAATCTCACTTATATACTAAAAAAACTAAACACACCACCAAAAATTAAAACACTAAAAGACAATCCACACATAAATTCTTACACACTTAATCATAACCCCCCAGAAATCGTAAAGTGCGCCGCAAATTGGTCAAAACGAAAAAAAAGGATGAAGAGGAACATAGACCCAGTACCACCGAGTGGGAGAAATTCGCAGATCAGTTAGCCAAAAGCAAGAAGTTTAAGCCCTACGAAAGCTTTGCCCACGGTCAAAACAAGTTCTCCGTTTACCAGGATTACACCAGTCTGAGGGATAAGCCGAATCACTACGATGGTCATTTTAGCGGTGGAAACTCACAGAGTGCCTCCCAATCGGATTTGTCCAGCGGCCACATAACTCCAGCCCCCTCTCGCAGAGGGCAGCGGGAGTTTGCCAAATTCGTGGGTTCCGAACAGGCGGGCAGTATATCCCGATCCAGTTCCAGGCTCTCGAATGCTGCCACTTCCAGGACCTTCGATTTCAATCCACAACGCGAACGCATCAGTCTTTCACTGGCCAATCGCATTGGTTCCGGTATTCAAAGAGCTCCTGCTGAAAGGATTTCCGGTTGGGGTAGAGGAAGGCCGGCTCCATTGGTGGAGGAACCTGGATACGGACGCAGGATGAGCCCTGGAGTTATTCAACAACCTTTGAGAGCCGGAAGAGAGAAATTCCTAGGCAATGGAAGTCACCGGGCAGTAAAACCCATAACCCCGACAAGGGAAAAGTCTTCCAAGAAGCAGCCTTCCAAGATTATTTCTTCGCGAGAGTCATCTTATTTGGATTTCGATCCTCGCAGTCCACTAAGTATTAGCAAAACTTTACCAAAGGATGTAGTACGGTCCAGAGAACAATCTTTGAATGAGTTTGATTCCATTAAGGCTCAAAGAACACCCTTAAAAGGATCAAAGCCCTTAACTAAGGCTGTAGTGCCATTAAGGAATGTATCTTCCAGAGAACCATCTTATTTGGAAATAGAGTCTTTGGAAACCAATCATAATCCTTCAAGGTTAGAAAACCCTTCAGTTAAGGAGACTGTTAAATCTAGAGAGCCATCCTACATAGAATTTGATTCTTTCGAAGAGGATAAAAGTCCGCGGAAATCAGAAACTATGGAAAAGAAAATGGTACGCTCAAGAGAGCATTCATACCATGAAATTGATTCCTATAAAGCGCAAACAAGTCCTTTTAGAACAGCTCCACCCATGCAAATAGATAAAGCCCCGAAACTACCTCAGAATTTTACCGAATCAAACAATATTTCAAAGGAGCACTTACCTCAGAGGGATTGCAGTCCGAGTGATGCAACCCAAACTTCAACAAACCAAAATCAATCCTCCGCACCCCAAACACCTAAAAAGACAGACACTCCAAAAGCGGTTGTTTCCAAATCAAAGATGCCATCCCCACCGATTTCCAGGGCTTCCAGCGCAAAATCCTCAGACAGCAGCAATTTAGATGTGATAATCCAACCCATGAGCAGTCTGAATACACCTAGTATAAAGTCCTTTACCCAGTCACCGGATCAAGTTGTCATGGAGGGCTATGAGGATTCCGATTTGGAGGCTGCGCTGGCCAGGCTGGAAATCTTGAGAGGATCAACGGCCACATTGCACTCCCTAAGATCCTGCAGTCCTGGCAGGCACACCTATACAGCCTCCTTACTAAGTTCTCGACGTACTTCGCCTTGGGTGATGAGGAAGAATTACGGAGGCACTCTGGGCCACAAAGTAAAGCCACAAGAATTGGTGGAGTCCCCGAAAACTCCACAGGACATTCATCAAACCCTCGAACGCTGCGATATTTGCTACAATGAGTTTCTTATAAACTAGCTTGTTTATCCTATTCTTAAATATTTGTGAGAAAGTTTGTTTCCATGAACGAGGATAATAGCGAACGTTGAGCTTGTAATACTTTTAAAATTCTTATATATTTATTAAAATAAATTTATACACGAAATTACCGCCGTAAATAGCTGAGAAGATAGTTCTAATCTACTATTTTTACTTTCATTTCGAAGTATCATAAATGAAATGTTAGATAGGTACTTAAGAAAATGTATATTTTTTTATATAACATAGAATAACCACATGGCTCCACCCACATATTTACGCTGAAAATAAAAAGTATATGTACTAATAGATTGTTTAATATAAACTGTTGAACCACAAACTAAGAAGTTGTGTGCTATTGCAACGCTTTAATTGCGAAACTTTTATGGAAGGCAATTTGTCTCCCGGGAGTTCAAATCAAAACCGATTCACCCTGCAGTAGGATTTGGGTTCCTCTAATTGATGACTTAATAACGAAATTGAAATGTTTATCTTGCCGTTCACTCAATTATTCTGCCACTTGAAGTTGGCTGCCTCGGTGCGGCGGTATGAAGTTCGATTTTACGTTTTACGGCTCCACGTTCCCCGTAGCCGTGATTCCACATGGCTTCCACATCCACATCTCCCGTCCGTGACTTAATGAACTATTAACAGCAATGATAGTAATTTGTTGCAGCAGCAGCGGTGGGGGCAGCGAATGAAATTGCTTTCGGGCAACAACGAGTTGTCTTCATGGCACTTTTTGGCAAACAAATAGACAATTCAACAAAGCGACATGCAGACAAATGGCTACAGTGGATACTACCAGCAGCAGACATATATCTGCTTGGCTTTTGGCGGGGGTGTTACCTATGTTTTTGTTTTACTCACCCCCCACCGCACCCCCATGCACCTGCTCTAGCCTTTTGCCTGCAAATTGAGTTTGGCTCTGGCATCTATTTTGGCACGATTTTCAAATTACGTACATTGACTCGCAAAATGTTTGCTTTATGCCGCAATTAATTCCCAGGCGGAAGAAACAGTGCCCCCCACAGGGGTGAGCGGGTCCAAAAGTTGAAGGTCTTCGTCGGTCTCTGTGGCGTGACATTGAAAGTGAAAGAATAAGTTTTGATGGGCTTCGCTTTGTTTTCTAATTTTAATGACTTTGGCATAGCCACTTGGTTCATTGAACGCAGTGCCACGCACAAAAAAAAAAGAAGAAAAAATAAACGAAAAGTAACCACCGCTAATGATCTATGAAGTGCAAGTGTCTGTACTTTTACTTTCATTTATCAAAAGTGGAGGCGTCATCTCTTTTGGCCAAACTAAGTGGAAATTAGCAGCTGGCCGGCCAAATGCATAAAATCCATCTTAACACTTCATTTTCTGTTTATATCTCTCGTTGCACGTAAGTTTGTGGTAAAACGTGCTTTTAATCAAATTTACATGTGCCACTCATACGCACTGTAGGCTGGCAAAAAAAAAATACCTGAAAAAACAGCAAATTTTCTGTGTGAAATTGATTTATGCAATTGTTGTTTGGGGCAAGCAGCAGCTGATTTGTTTATATGTTCAAGCGGCAGCAACAAGCATGGCAAATCAATAAGTTTATGCAACAGGCGGCGATAAAATCTAAGAAATCAACGAAGACAATGCTTTAACAGAGCTTCCTGCTACAGTTTCGTTTTGACCAATTTTTACATACATTTTTCGACCAGTTTTAACAGCGCCCACTGAGTTAACAGTGCTCTGTGCGCATGCGCATTTTTTGACTTTTTCGGATTTTCAATTAATGTCTTTCCTTTTCATTTCCATTTCAGTTAATGCGGCAACGCACTTGCTGCTGGATGCAAATAGCAATCATTTGTTAGGCAAACATTTCTACTTTTCGGCTGCTTTCGTTTGGCCTTTTGCCAACATTTTGCATAACCTGGGTCAAGACGGAAATGCAGGAGGAGGCCGGCCATTAATAATCTTTGGCTCTCGGCTTTGCGAGGCCTCAGCTGCCCGCTGCTGGTGACTTCTTCAATGCGTTTCGACAGAGCCTTTTGTTTCTGCCGGTCGGCCAGTTGGTCCAAAACGTGCCCGGGCCAAAAGCCAAACTCAAATAGCAAAACCCTGTACCACTCACCCAGAAATCAAAATACTCACAAACACTACACTTAAATTATGATTTAAAGTATTTACACATCAGCAAAGGAACAAATTGATTAAAATAGAACACAACATTAAATTAAATAATTGCATTATTTAAAAAACAATAAATTGTTAAGAAACAGGCTTTTAAACAATTAAGATGACAATGAAACACAAATGTTATTATTATCGGTGACCCAATCTTTTTCACCTCCGCCTTTTTTCCGACCTGCACTCCCTGCTGCAACGAGCTGGTGTTCAGTAGCCTCCGCATAATCCAAATTAAATTGTCAAGAGAAATGACAATTCAATACACACAATCTTGTTAAGCAAATATGAAAGAAAATACCAAAACAAAAAGCACTCTGTCATCCGTGCTCTCCAACAAAAGCGGAGACAGCAGGAAAGAGTGAGAGTGAGGCGAAAATCAAAACTGAAAACCAAGACCCAGACAGAGATGGAGATGGAGGTTCCAAAAAGTGTCAAATTAAACTGTCAGAGCGACTTTTAACCCATTTTCGTGGGCCATTACATAAGCTACTTATCAGTTGATAACTGGGCTCTCGGAGTGTTGGAAATACTAATAGGGAAATAGAAATAGAAATGCGAGTGCGTAGGTGGTGCGACTGTGGAGCGGTCAGGCGCATAAATCAGCTTGGACACTCAGCCACTCGAGTTCATTCGCTCATGCGTCAGCCAAACAAAAGACTTAGGCAACGAACTCCAGACGCTGTTGCAACAGAATGCATTCCTTTCGAGTGTGTGAGTGTGTCAACAGCTGGGACTGCCACTGCATATTCTAAGCCATGTGTGTGTCTAGCCCTACCCTATTCAATGCCCACCCCCCCACGTTGCATTCCCATGTGAACTGCGCTAATTCGTGACTACTTTGTTGGGCGAATGGTGAGGACTCCAACAAACACATCGTCGGATGCACAGAGAGAATTGCCTCGAATAAAATATACAAATTAAAATTTCTCTAGGTAAAAAGTGCACTATGAATGTGGAAAAAATCTATAGAAAAGGCAACTTTCGGGTTTTAGTTTTGATTTCTTGCTGTATATTTTGTAGCCATTCTTTATCGTCATGTAAATAATTCATTTTTCTCCCTCTGCCTATAAAAACAAGAAAGAACACTTAATGCCCTATTCACACGCCCGTCACCCCAAATAAAACGGGGAGGGGGAAACCCTCTGTGATAGATTCGAATGGAGCTACCGCCTCGAGGACTGGCGCTTGTGAGTCAGAGATCGGCTCGCTATATGTCCCATTTCGATGGCAGTACCCTGCCCACGCCGCAGGCGCAAACACTTTACTTTTGTTTTCGAAACGGTCGCAGTTGCAGTTGCAGTACCCAGTTAACTTGCAAGTTGCAGTCCCAAAATGAACTAACCAAATGAACGATGCAGGCACACAGCTCTCATTCTTCGTCGTCAATTGGATTCGGCTGTTTTCTGTTTGCATTCGAGGGGTTTTTCTTCTTCTGGGTTCGACAACGTTGCGGTTGTCGCTTTCGTAGTCACACAAAGATAGAAATCGCATGACACGATCTTGTAGCCCGAAACAGGCGCCAGTAACCCAGTTTTCAGGTTTCAGACCAACAGCAAAAGCAAAAGAAATACATACAGCAACAACGCCAACTACGATGACTCCCTTTGGCCAAAGCCAAATGAAAATGAAACGTTTTGGGCATAAATAAATAATGACAACAGAGCAGCCACCAAAAAGGCAACAACAAATGATCAGACAGTCCTCCCTGGATTTGCATTTGTTTGCATACCTCTGCCACAAGGGTATAAACCGTTTATGAACGGGCTTGGTATAAATGAATACTCAAAATCATTGATAAGGCTTTTATAGCATCATCTAGCGTAAAATAAAACAATTAAAGCGATTTGTTGTTGGCTTGTTTATTCATATTTTTCTCACAAGGAGAAATATAAGAGCTTCGATATTCTTTCTCTCAACTACAATCGAATGATATAAATCTTTCAATCTCCTCGCATAAAACTATAAAAGATGCACTTGGACTTTCTTTCAGTCTGTGAGGGTAAATTGGCTTCTGTTCACTAACCAAGCGATTTCTTGCTTACTTTTTTGTTATTGTTTGTTTGCTGCCTGTTATTTGTTTGGTTTTTTTTAACTGCGGCATTTTGGTTTGTTTGTTTCAAGTTGTTTGGGCTTAGCCTAACAAGCTGGCGACATCGACGTCTGCCCATTGTCTTTGTGCCCCACCGTTTTCATGTGGCATTTTTAGATTCAACCAGCCAACCCAGCCCACCCCCTAAAAACATGCGCTGACCTTTGACATTGTCCCCTGTATAAATCCAGACGCTCTCGATCTTATTGGGCAGGGAGAAAACAATTTGTATTTTAGTGAATTTTGTTTTTTCGGTTTAGAAAAATAGGTTTTTTCTTTTTTTTTAATAAAAAATATAAAAGCCTTCAAAGTTAATATGTAAGCTATGTAACTATTGTAAATCGAAATGCATTTAACTTTCTTTCTTATATTGGTTATAAAATCTTCTTCCTATAAAAGAAAATCAATTTAAGTTGATACTAAATTTGGGATGTATAAACTTTGTTTATGTGTAGCAACTGAACGGCGATGGCGAACACGGTACAATGAACCGCAACTTCAAGGCAGACCCATAAATCGATAGATGCCGATGCATAAACGTCAAGTTTTCGCTCAACTTCAATTCTAAACCGTCGACGGCAAATTTCACTTTCATTGGCAGTCCGTCACCCACGACATGGGGAGCGGCGATCCGCGCGTCTGGGAAAGCGATTCACCCTACGCATCGATGGATGGATGAATCGTCTGGGATCCGCGAATCGCCGGACTTTTTCGCAACGGTAGCCGAAAGACGGGGGGCGACAGACCAACGAGCATGCCAAAAATTGCATTTTCTACAACAAATCAAGGTGACTGGACATCAAGATAAAAACATAACAAACGATTTGACTAAGCCAAATGGTAATAGGCCCCGGCAACACAACATCGCCAACATCATCAGCAGGAGCAGCGATCGTGGCCACGAGCTCTGGAGTTTTAGCTGGAGCTGGATTTTAGCCACTGGAGCGATCATCGAGCTTGTCCGCCGTTATTGTTATTGCCATGGCCAAAAGCCTGGCATCGCATCGGATGGCTGGAGCTCCTGGCTCCAAATTTGGTGCGAAACTGCGTTGTCGCGGGCGCTTTTTTCCCCTTCGTGGATCGGGCACAGTGGGACGAAGGATTAGGGATTGGCAAGGATAGTATTTACCTAACCAAAAATATTGCATGTTTATTAAAAACAAAAATGACCATTGAAAGTATCTTACAAGAAAGAATTTAAATAGATTAAAACCTTAAAAGCTGACCTTCAAATAAACGTAGATGAATCCACTGTGCTATGGTTGTCGTGCCTGTCGTCGTCGTCATATTGAAATTGAAAATAAGAATCGTATTTGGTAATTGTAATGAAAGCGAAAGGAGTGAAAACTTTTCTGCTGTTGTAGGTATGTTATTTTGGCCACTAAGATAGATCACCAAGGATAGCGGCCGAGCAGCGGTCACTTTCTATCTATCGAGCCGAGCGGTTCAATGACACGGTCCCAAACGCCCCCGCCTTCTGTTCACAGACGATTTTTTTTCATTGGGTAGTGTGTCCATGGGTTATAGGTGCGGAGGTATATATTTTTGTGAAGTGAACTCGAGCTGATGGCAACACTTATCGCTGTCTAAGCCGAGTGCCTAAGCGGCTGAACGGCAATAACCACATCAAAATGCCAATGAAAACCTTTTGACATTTTTATCACGCACAGTACCGCAGATCGAAGATCGGAGATGGAGCCCCGACCAAATGCTAATTGACCTTGACATGCGGAAGATTTGAATGCGACGATACAGCGCGCCCCGTTCCCCATGCCCCATCCCCTGCATCAGATGCACTTCAAGAGCAAGTCGAGTGGCCGCTGCACTTGGCTTGGATGTCTGGGTTTTGGGTCTGGGTCTTACCACCACTGGATGGATGTACATCTGTATAAGAAGTAAGAGGTACGGGGCCCGAGGTCCGAGTTAAGTGGTAAGTGGTAAGTGTTGCGGTTGCAACATCATCAGCGCCAGCATCGAAATGTGAATGCATATGCACAGTGTTAATTGCAATCGCCACTGCAATGTGACCAAGGTGCCTGCAGTTCAGCGAGTTAAGTGTAATTTATAAATAAATTAATCAAATTATGGAAGCTATTAGGTTTCCAGCTATTAGCTAATCAAATGTGTAAGATGTTAAGGGAGCGAGCCCTTCTATCTTCAACAACCACTTAATACAAGATTGTTAATTGCTTAAATGTTTTCGATTTTCAATCTGAATTACAAAATTACAAAATTGGGGAGGGGTATCCAAAGTAGGTGGACCCAAACATATTCAATTATCTTTTAACACTTGGAGATTCGAGCGCACAAGGCTGAAAATTATAAACTATTAGTTTGAATTTTATCCCTTCCTTTCTTCATTAAATCCATGTAATTTTAAATAAATCTTCCGGAATGATTAGTATATGTGTTCCTGGCATGAAAAGATACATTTTGTGTACTTGAATGAAAAACTTGGAAACACTTTCAAAACAGCTCAGCTTCTCGGTCACACTTTAACAACATTTAACGAAATGATGTGCAGTGGGCCGCACCTGATTAAATGTCTGGTGAATAAACAACGAAAGTGCAACAAGTTGGGGCCCATACAAATGACACCAGTTGGATTGGACGCAGGGGGGGGGGGGGGGGAGTGGCAGGAGGGGCAAGGCCGGGCGACACGTCACCTTGTGTTGTTCAAGTTGTTGTTTCTGCTGTTGGGAGCCAACGGTTATTATTTTACACGCTTTCAGCTACAACTTTATTTATTTTGAGCGCGGCGTCTTAATGTCTTGTGCTATAAAATGAAATTTTACGCACTAAGCGCGGCATTTTGTTAAATGCCAAACCGGCAGACAATTTCAGTTGTTGTTTTTTTTTCAATTTTTAATGGGCCATTGGGGGGTAGGGAAATAAAAGTGAAACAGAAACTAAACCAAGGTTGCCCCACATAGTGCCCACCTGCCACCTGCCACCGATTTTCACCGCTCACCGCCGAAATGCCACATGTTGGCCAGTAAAATTGATAACTCTATTGCCCATTTTCTGATTTAGATGACTTCGCTGCTGGCTGCCGCTCGTCAATTGCTCACCTGATGATTGATTTTGCTGATTGCCAACGAGTTTGCATCGCACATCTCGCATTTGCATTTCGCATCTCTGCATATTTACCGCGGCCAATTATAATTAATTTCCCCGGCTTGTCGCTCTCTCTGTCGCGTGAATATCGCAGAATCCGATGCATTTTGTCAACATCAGCTTCAGCGGCGTTGGAAAACCGAAAACGAAAGTCCGCCAACTGACTGAGTGACCGACTGTCACCGTTTCAGGTGTCCATTTATTACCTGTCATAATCAATCGGGATAGGGAAACGTCAAGGTGCTGAAAGTTGGTTATAGGTTTTGGCCATAAAGATGAAGAAAGGCGTTTAAGTTGGTCCAGAAAAAGTGTAAAAAAAGAAATAACCTCTACCAGATTAAGATCTAGATATATTTTAAATATATTAATAATTGGAAAACAATGAAATTATAGCATATTAAAAAACTAGTAGAGGCATTGAGACCTCCTATGTATGTAACAATAGGCAACTGTGCAGATCAGCTATAAACAATCTTATTTCAATTCAAGGATTCCCCGAAGAGAACTTTCAATTTCCCTGGAAAGAGAGAGTAGAGCTCCATATGGAAATGGAAATGGCGAAGACCTTGTCCGTCACTCAGATGCGGTGAATGTGAGAGTACTGACCTGGCTTTGCCTTCATCCGCTGGCTCACTGACTGACTTTCAAATGATCAGTGATCACTGATCTGCTGGATGATGGGTTTCCGCAGGAGGAGGGGGACTACGGGAGGTTTTCCGAGCCTTAAACGGATTGCAATTGCAACTGGGAATGGTGGGGCTTCGTGCCTAAAACATTTTGCATAATTTGTTTTGCTCACTTTTTATATGTATTCCAAGGCTTGTAATTTGATTGCGTTGTTGATTTTATTATGAAAGTTGCGAGACAACAATAACAACAGCCAGATTAGCATTGCCCAGTTTTCTTTGGGAACACAGAAAGAAATGGCAATCTATTCCTCCATATCATTTGTATATACATGTATAGTATCATGTAAAGATTACTTTATGCATAAGTTGTATTATTTTTAAGAGAATATCAGTATTTTTGTACGATTTTGGTAGGCCAAACCCTCTTTTATATACTGAAGACTCAGAAGATTACTGAAAATTTGTAATATATTTAAATGATACATCTACAAATTACTTATATCACTTTAATCACTCAATATGCATATATAAATCTTCCTTTTTCTGTGCAGACTGACTCACAAGCGCCAACATTTTTATTTGTATTTTTTATTTCTTTTTCATTTGCGGCGTAGCATGTTGCCAGCAATTGAATAAAAACCCTTTTCATGTCAATGCAACATTTGTTGCTCTGCCAGTCGCAGTTCGATGTGGACTAGCCAAGCTGCAACAATTGGCGGCGCTTGGCTTTGTACTTGTCTCTTTGGGTTTGGATTTGTATTTGGATTTGGCTGCTGCTGCTGCAGTTGTTTCCTATTAACGATAAAAATCACATGACACGAACTGGTCGCTCGATCTGGCTCCATTTTCTGCACTTTTTCCCTGGGCCGTGCTTTGTTTTGGTTTTTTGCCCCGATGCCGCTTCAAGTTTTTGGATTTGGCGCCGGCGCCACTAACCCAGTTTAAGCCCAGTCGTTCGGGCCCAGTTTTAAATCCGACCTGGGCTGGCCAATTATGCCACATTATTGTCCAGTTGATTGCCGCTGTTATCGCCCTGGAATGACAGGATGCGGCGGCCAATTGGCAGGGCCACGGCCAATGCCTGGAGATTACGCAACGTCAACGTCAATTAAATCAGTTTTACTCCAAATATTTTAAGCCAATGTCAACCGAAAGAAACCGAAACGTTAAGGGGATGGGAAAATATATGGACATCGTCTGCCCATCGCACGTACACCTTTTGGCCGATCTCGATGTGGCAGTGGCCACGCCTGATTGAATTTATGGCCGATCGGCGGACCAACTGACCAACTGCAAATCGAGACCCTCGGGGGGATTTGGGGCTTTGTTTACACAAAACTTTCACAAATTAACCCAACCTGTGAACTGAAAAACTCAAAACTTAATGCATCCGAAATCGCATCGACTCGATTAAAATGCTGCAAACTTAATTGGGGCCCCAGTTTGTCGCACATTCTGGGTGGCCCGGGTACAGTGGCCACCAATAAAAGGAAACCCAGTAACTTTAAATTATAAGAAATGTTGGTAACTTGTGTCAGATTACATGACTGCCTTTATAGTATCCACAGATACTCAGTATCTGATAATAACATTGGAAAATCTTCGAAGATCAAGTAAACTCTATTCTAAAAATACTACTAATTAAAAATCCACTTAACCACGGTCAGCTCACTGTGCATCCGTATCAATATGTGGTCCTCCTGGAGCACCATGTCAAGTGCAAGTGGCAATTTAAAGAATCGGGCGAGGAGGCTTCGCTGGTGCAATGAATCGGGTGTCCCGGTGTCCCAATGTTGGCGCCCCCATATGCGCATAATAATTTGGATGGAGTGCCGAAGAAAGTTGCCTGGTTCCTCGGCATCGTTTCATGTAGTTGAGGTTGTTTCGCAGCGCATGTTGCTTGTTGGCTGGTAAGTGAAATGAAAAGTGCATAAATCTGCCGATCTGGCAGCGGAGTGCAGCGTAAAAAGCGGGGCGATAAGAATCGAATCGAAGGAGCCTTTTTTCCCGTTTGGTTTTTGGTTAAACGCAAGACAAAAGAACTTTCGCTTTCGTTGCGCTCTTTTTTTTCGGCGAGGTAAAAGTGGCCAGTGGTGGTGCATTATTTAACCAAATTTGGCCATTGAATGCAACCGGTCGGCAGTAGGTGCCCCAGTCATCGATATAACAATTATGTGCGTTTAATGAGAAGCGGGAGCAGATCGAGGAGTTGCCGATCATGCCGCTGACGGCTGAGATTGATTGCGTAAGTGTATAAGGAAAACGGCCTGCCGAGTTGCAACATTGTCACCCGCTCCCGTGGAGCGTTCACTTTCACTGCTGCCCCCCACACCAGAATCGCTTAGAAGAGTCAGCGATTTTCGCTTGTTAGCTTTATGGGATGGAGCAGTCGATCGATGGTAAAAGTGATAGTCGTTTCCAATTGGAGATTATTATGGCTTAAGTATTTTACGACTTATATAACCACACACACACAGCACCACGCACGAGACGTCAAAGCAATTAAGCTACCCAAACACACATGGCCGGCGATACCAATGCAGGCACTTTTCTAATTAATTTCGAAAAGAAGCAGGGGGTTTCGGTAAAAATCTCAATAAAATTTCATTTTCATTGACAGCCGCTTTTCAACTGCAGCTCCACCAATTCCAACATCGCGCTGCAGTGCCGCACCAGTCGCATGATGAAGTGTGGAGACGGCAACAACAAGAGCCACCACTCGGTGCACTTAATTGACAAGTGTGAAACTTTCGATTTCTATACACCCATTGACATACAAAACGAGGCAGACAGAGACACTCGAAAAAAAATCTAGATCACTCTTTTCTTACTAAAAACTTAAAGAATAGTCTGTAATAGGTAAAGGTGATTAGGTGACAAGTTGCCGAGATTAAGTATGTAAAAAAAACCTAATTTATATTTATGATATTATATCCATAATATATTTTTAATGTTAATGTCATTGAAAGAATTTAGGAGACACAACTTTAAATAGTCCCATTTATTTTCACGAATTTCTAGTGAAATCCAAAACTTTTTAGCTGTGCAATCTAATGATCTTGCCTGCTATGATTTGTTGTGTCTAAATGTCACAATTCTTCCAAGTGATGGGCGGATCCCGGGCGGACAGGACAGGAGGGTCTAAGGAGGAGGAGGTGGAGCTGATGCTGGGTGCGTCTGGCCAGATCCAAGTGGCGTGGAGCTCGGAGTCTGGAGTACTCCGAGCTTGCTATCGCTATCGGCAGCTGATGGCTACGGCGATAATTGCCGATATCTGGCGACTGATCGGGTGCGTCTCGCGTGCTGACTTGACAAAAAGGCAGCGCAATGCCATCAAATGATTAACTAACGGCTTGGATCGACATGAAACGTGCGAAATGGGTGAAATTTTCTTGGCGTGTTCGAGTGCCGGCCGGTGCGATTTTACACTACAAAAATTATGTTTCAATTATGCCAGAAAATGAAAGTTGGTGCAGAGACCACTGTAATGGCTTAATTGCTGCCACCGAATTGCGGGTAATCCAAGAGATCATAACGAGATATCTTTATTTCTTTTACT
Organism: Drosophila sechellia; assembly: GCF_004382195.2. Classification (NCBI taxonomy): domain Eukaryota; kingdom Metazoa; phylum Arthropoda; class Insecta; order Diptera; family Drosophilidae; genus Drosophila; species Drosophila sechellia. The sequence goes on along the minus strand of NC_045951.1, from coordinate 7,401,528 downwards.
ACGAATTTGACGGCCAGATGACCTCATGCAGTCACAGTGCGACTTTGAATTTCGTTTTCTTCATAAATGACAATAACTTTGATATCCTGAAATTACAATTTATAACAACCTTGTATAATATTATGACGATGAGAGCAGTTTCGGCTAAGAGATAAAATAATATTTATATGGAAAAGTTTAAGTATTGCCTGTAGTTTAAATTTAGATTCGAAAATACTCAAAAATTCATTAGAGCTTCAACAGCTTGTTCAGTGCCGCCTTTCAAAATCTGGAGTTCTCAAAGTTGCAACCTTCCCAGAACAGACAGCCCGTCAGTTTGGTATTTCAACATGTTTTTCGGCAAAGCCATAATTAAAAATCAATTTGGCCAAAAAGTTCCTATTATGCAAGAGCCGCCGCGACAGGCTCGTAATAACCAGGTTCGTTGCCTCAGTCTTTTGTTTGCCGTTTTGTCAAAGGTGCAGGCAGGCAGGCTGGCAGTTCCCCCATCTGCCGTCAGACATCAACGTGAGCCGCACATATCGAGCATAATATCGCGATGTGGAACGGCATGGTCTATTGGAACCCGGGTTCATGCTATGTCAAGCATGATTTCGCTGTTTGGGGGCCGTGCCTCAGAGACCCATTAATGAGCACACAAACTGGCATTTGACAGATTTTTTAATTAAACCATACAAATTGCGATTCTTCACGCTTTTCGCCACGCGAAACAGTGCGGATATTATTGCTGGCCCACATGGTCGTAGGCATTGAAGCTCCTCCCGCTCCTTTCCTTTCGGAGGAAAAAAAAAACTGGCATTCCAGTAAGCGATAAGCGAGTAATCTCGGCAAGAAACGAATGAAATGCCACCGTTATCGGCTATCTGGCAGCTGGCAGCTCCCGCGTAAATGCAATTTAAGGAGCGGGGCAAAAAGAAATTTGCATAGGCGCCGAGCTAATGAATTTTTGCTGCCTGCTTACATAATTATCGGCGGCACCATTATGGCCTAAACCTGGACCTCGTGCTCCAAGTCCAAGTGCTCCTTTCACTTTTGTGCGAGTGCGCCTGCCTAATTATTCCTGCCCGGCCGTGTCCACATCCATTGTGTCCCCTGTGATTTCGCACATAATTAAGCTGCGCAAAATTTACATTAAATTAATAGTTTTATTGTTTTGTCTCCGCCTGAGTTTGAATCGAGCTGGAGTCATGCGGAAGCGGCGCCCTACCAAAAATGGGCAACTAAAACCTGCCACAAAAAATCCAGAAGTGAAAAGGGGTTGTAAGCGATTACCACTAGCGGCAATAAATAAAGAAGAAGCCAAAGACCCTCATTTCACTTTCTTGACAAATCGCAAAAGCGAAAGATTGGATTTTTTAATCTGGTTCTAAAATATCAAAATTAACCCATATCTTCTACAGTTACATAAAACGAAATCTTTTGTTATTAAATTACTATAAAATTTAAGATTTCTTTAGATTATTGAATAAATTGAATATTTTACGATTTTATATACAAAAAGCCCAAAAAGAAACATGAAATATATTTTTCGTTTGCCATTCATTCTGATGACTTCAGTTGGAAGGTTCTCTGCTATCACCAAACCAAGTTCAACCGACAAGGGTTAAAAATTGCAAATTCAAAATCTGACCTATTTAGCAACTTATAAATAAAATGGCAAATTTAAAGACTGGTTTTTAGCCATTACCATTAATGAAGGCAAAAATCGGTTATCAAGAGGTCGAAAGGTAACTCGATAAAGTCAGTCAATTCAGTCAATTCGCGATCTTGAACTCGAGCGGTTATTGCAATGTATCAAAGGTTCCTAGGGCTTGTCATATGTGCGCCACTACTACTGCTCGGATCAGGAAGTGAGGGACGAGAAAGGGATCCATCGTGGTCAGGATACTATAAGGACAATGGAACTCATTACTTGCTGTACGGAAAGCCGGAAGATATCGCACCAATACCCAACTTTGTAAATATATCCTCGAATCCTTTCATCAACGCCCTGGAAGCCCAGGAAAGTTTTCCGACAAGAATCGTCAATGGCAAAAGGATTCCGTGCACAGAAGCTCCCTTCCAGGGATCCCTGCACTACGAAGGATACTTTGTTTGTGGCTGTGTGATCATCAATAAAATTTGGATCCTAACTGCCCACCACTGCATTTTTGGACCACAGCGCAGCTCAGAAAAGTACACCGTGCGAGTTGGATCGGATCAACAGAGACGAGGTGGTCAGTTGCGTCATGTGAAGAAGATCGTAGCGTTGGCGGCCTACGATGACTACACCATGCGACACGATTTGGCCATGATGAAACTGAGCTCACCGGTCTACTTTGGCAAATGTGTTAGGCCTGTCAAGCTACCCTCCACCAAAACAACAAAATTTCCCAAGAAATTTGTAGTCAGCGGATGGGGTCTTACCTCGGCTAATGCCCAGAATGTCCAACGCTATCTTCGCCGCGTGCAACTCGACTATCTAAAACGGTCAAAGTGCCAAAAAATGTACAAAAAAGCCGGGCTGAAGGTATACAAGGACATGATCTGCACCAGTCGAACGAGCAAGGATAGCTGTTCCGGAGATTCTGGTGGTCCGCTGACCAGCAGTGGCGTCCTTTATGGAATTGTGTCCTGGGGCACTGGTTGCGCCAACAAAAACAATCCCGGTGTTTATGTCAACTGCAAACGATACGTTCCTTGGATTAAAAAAGTCATTCACAAATATTAATAATTTAAAATACAATCTAAACTGTATTATAATAATAATAGTAAAATTATTAGCAAATACATTATTACATATATACATATATAAAATTGCCCATCTCAATAAAGTTCTGGCACTTTAAATGGTTTTTTTATATTTTTTTTGTTATGTCCCAAACTAAAAAAGCAATTAATTAAATTAAAATGTTTGATTTAAGTCAAATTAATCACGTTCAACTGAAAAGCGTGGCTTATGACAAAAATTTGACAGCATTTCAAATACGAAGAGCGCTGCGGGTTAATTTTTTGCCAGAATCCGCTAATTACCTTAACCTACTTCAAGGGAGCTAAAGCTAAATGCTCAACAAGAACCGGGATCTAAGAGGTCAAAAGGTGAGCCTTTGTTCTAAGATGGCTCAGTCGAGAGGCGATCTATGCTGCGATCGGTTAAACGTCTTTTAGGATGATTTCAAGTTTATCGGGAATAGTTCTTATTGCGAATCTGTGGATTCTGGTGGCAGGTGGTCAACCAAACAACTGGAGCGGTTACTATGTAGACAATGGCACCCACTATCTGCTCTATGAGGGCCACGTGTGAAGCCCCAGACTTTTTTACCCGGAAATATATCCACTAACCCCGCCATAAATGCTCTGGAGGCACAGGACTACCTGCCAACTCGAATAGTGAACGGCAAGAAGATCAAGTGCTCCAGGGCACCATACCAGTGTGCTCTTCACTACGATAATTACTTCATTTGTGGTTGTGTTATACTTAATCGGCGATGGATTCTAACTGCCCAGCATTGCAAAATCGGCAATCCGGGAAGCTGTACAGTTCGAGCGGGATCAACGCAGCAGAGAAGAGGCGGTCAACTTCGACAGGTTCAGAAAACTGTGTGCCATCCGAACTACAGTGAATACACCATGAAGAACGACTTGTGCATGATGAAGCTGAAGACTCCACTGAATCTCGTCCGGTGTGTTCAAAAGGTGAAGCTTCCCTCCACGAGAACGAAGCGATTTCCCAAATGTTACCTGGCCAGTGGGTGGGGTCTGACCTCAGCCAACGCCCAGAATGTCCAACGATATCTGCGAGGCGTGATAGTGTGCAAGGTGAGGCGAGCCAAGTGCCAGCAGGATTATCGGGGCACCGGGATCAAGATCTACAAGCAAATGATCTGCGCCAAGCGAAAGAACCGAGACACTTGCTCCGGAGACTCCGGAGGTCCACTGGTCCATAATGGCGTGCTCTACGGAGTGACGTCGTTCGGAATCGGATGTGCCAGAGCCAAATATCCGGGAGTATATGTCAATATGTTGCAATATACTCGCTGGATTAAGAAGGTTGCAAAGAATAATTAATTTCTGATTTATGCAAAAAAAGTAAAACAAAAATTTCATCAGTTTCATAATTCATTATAATTTGATCAGATGCCTTTGTAAGTTTACGTAAATTTTATGTTTGGAATTTTAAAATAAATTATAATACTAAAGAAATTACCTAAAAAGTGTCTATGGTTAACAATAAATTGGATTCTCGTTCAAACAAAAAATCAATGCTTAAGATTGCGTTGTCAGGCCCCCAAGAGAAATTATATAATATATATTTATAGCGCCAATTAATATTCATGCCAAATTCAGTAGGTCGCATGCCAAACCCGGAGGTCATTAGCATTATTGATTCCCAGCTAGCATAGAGTTCGCGCCCAATGGTCAAGAAGTCGACTTTCAGTTATCGGCACTTATTGCTTCTTTACGGTCCATTTGTTTTTGTACGGATGATGAGAATTTTGGCGTTGATTTTACTGCTCATTTGTGGTCATAAAACCAGTGCTTTATCGCCCCAGGAACGGATCGTGGGTGGAGTAGAGGTACCCATTCAGCTTACACCATGGTTGACTTCGATTACGGTGCATGGCAACTATAGTTGCAGTTCGGCATTGATTACATCCCAATGGTTGGTCACGGCTGGACATTGTGTTCATTGTGATCCAGATAGCTACTTCGTTCGCGCAGGATCTACTTTCACTTCATCCAGATTTCACACTACGTACTCTGGAGAACGACATCGCCTTGTTGAAGTTAGATGAACCTTTTACCTTGGGAGGAAATATACAGGTGGTGAAGCTACCGCTTCCGGGTCTTAATATACTTCCACAAACTCTCTTGGCTGCCGGTTGGGGAAATCCAGATGCCACTGACAGTGATTCCGAGCCCAGACTACGTGGCACAATGGTGGAAGTTATTGAGCAGAGACGTTGCCAGCGACTTTACTCTCATCTGCATCGTCCCATCACGGTTGATATGGTGTGTGCAGCAGGAGCTGGACGAGATCATTGCTACGGAGACTCAGGAGCTCCTTTGGTTCACCGCGGCAGTAGCTATGGAATCGTATCCTTTGCGCATGGATGTGCTAACCCACATTTTCCAGGCGTGTACACTAAACTGGCCAACTATGTCACCTGGATCTTCAACTTGAAAAATTGAAATCAAACAATATAGAGATTTTTTGTTTTTTTTTATTCCTTTCTCATTGTACCAGTTCTTCCTGCATCTGTTGGATGCTCATCGCTCCTGGAATACCCGATGCATTATACAATACGCCAGCATTTTCCCAGCCATCTGAGGAGCCGCTCTTTTTCGTGCCCAACCGAGGCGATAAACTCGTACCGCCGCTCGACGGCAAATTTGTGTAAATTATGTATTTGTGCATTTTGATTTCATTTAAACGAAGTTTCCTGATGGCCCCTGGCGCATGTCAAATATCAAAACCGAAACCAGCCTGCCAGCTAGCTGGCCACTTGCGCAACAGCCACATCCAGCAATCCATATCCATATCCAGCCCCATCCCGATTCCATATCCATATCCCCACATACCCACATCCCCATCCACATCCCAATCCCAGCTGGCCAAAATATCACTGCCATATGCGGTGGGCGTGCTCCGTTAATGCTGCACTCTGGCGGCCCCCGAAATTAACATAATCGTGCTGCCTTTGCTGCTGGGATCGGGATCGGGTTTGGGTTTGGGGATTCGGATGCGGATTGCTATTGGGATTGTCTCTGCCTGTGCCCTGGCCCGATGTATCCGACATGAGTGTGATGATGCCCCAACAAAGTGTTGAATGCTGGCGCAGGCTGTCAAGTGGAGGCCCCCGGGCATTGGCACACTCAGTCGCCACCCGCTTAGTTGTGCAATGGGAGCATCGAAAGTGCTTTTACCTGGATTTTCTTCGCTTGTTTTTTTTTTAGATAAAATAAAGTTTTAATAATATGAAAATATGCTTAAAATTTGCAGTTTTGCAAGTGTATATGTGATTTTTGGGGTTGTGTGTCTTCATATATATAAAAGGGTATCAGCGTTGTGGGGTGTATACGCTTGCTAGTCAGGCATGTAAATCTCTTAAGCATAATTTCACACCGAATCGGCTTTCTTTATATATATATATATATGTATATTTTGTTTATCATTAAGTTACTCTTATACAATTCGTTACGTATTCTAGCCTATATGTATACCATCATTTTATTTTGTTTTGTTTTAGTTTTCGATTTGCTCTTGTAATCTTGTTCTTTGTATATGTGTTCAAAGATTTTTGTAAATTTTAAACTAGTCGCTATAAAAATTTTCAACAGCAAACTCGCGTATGCATTGGTGACTTGAAGGTGGACCAAAAGCGAATGCACAAACAAATCAACTGTCAACCCGAAAAAATCGTAAAAATGTGTTTAAAAATCGATAGACAAAAGCCATTAATAATTGTATTTGGTTTCTGCAACATGCGCGCACGATAAATTTTACAAAAATGAACGTAAAAAAATTTACAATTACAAGCACATATAATTTGTTTAACATGGTTTTAAACATGTTTGCTTTACCAATGCATTCTTTAAAGCTATATAACAATTTTTTAAATTTCATTTTGCATCGTTAGTTTGGACTCGATTGGATCTCCTTATGCCGGCTGCCTTCTGGTTCTTCCCCCAACAAGGATAGAAATTAATTAACAGCAAGTGATCAACTAAGGAAGTACTTGAAGACTGACAGTGAATCATTCCCCAGGGACCACTCAACTTAAGCGGGGCACACATACCCATGAGCTTTAAAAACATTAAAATTTGATTGTGAATTATAGGGAGAGTAATTTCATAGTCAGCTGAATGGCGTGGGGTATGCCTTGCGATTTCTAATGGGTTGGTTTTTACATATTTAGTTATTGCAAATGTGTTAGACTCAAGTTCAGTTTAATTGTAAGCTTCCTGCGCACAACTTTTCTGGGTGTCGTTGCTGTTTCTATTTAACTCCTCAATTTCTATTTCGCTGGATCTTGGCTTTCTCTCTCACATACATCACATATTTTACACTTTAGTAATACTTCCTTACACATAATTTATTAATTAATTCATATTTCCCTCTCTGCAGTTATGTAGAGCCAAAGTTGTTTGCTTCTGCTGCTATTGTTGCTAACGCTATTGGACAGCTTCTTATACACCAGTCAGGCCTTTATTAGTTGACTTTCCCTTAATTGATGATCCCGCTGCTGCTCCTGCTTACATTGTTGTGATTGATCGGCGCCAGTTTACGACAAAAACGGATTTGTTGCTGCTTCCGGTTTGATCCACGGCATATTGTTATTTTGCTGCAAAATTCAATGTCTATTAGTTTTATTTCTTTTAATGTTTCAGTTCGCGAAAGCTAATGTACTAATAATAGGCGAATGACATGCAGAGATTTTAGTTTTCTACAGGATTTAGTTAATTTGTTTAATAGTTTTAGTTGCCAGAGGGTATTCTACGAGTTAAATAGCGGAACATGCACATTCGAAAAACATTTTACCCATTTGCATTTATTGCTTAGTGTATGTTTTATTTAAGCGTCCAAGCCTCCATTGATGGCTACAATTAGAAAATATTATGGGTCAACTGGGTTTTAGCAGAGCTTCTGGTTAGGATGAGTATGTATTCTTTTAGAAGCAGCATGGCAAACTCTTTGCTGCACTCCCCATTCAGCAGCTCATAGTACTCATACTTGCAAAACAAACAAAAAGAAAACTAAATCAAAGAAATAAATTTGTAAAAAAAATGCAAGCTAAACATTAAACAACAATTTTAGGCAAAGGTAGTAGTGTGGGATTGGCAGCAACAACAACTTTATCGGCAGCAAACTCACTTCCAGCTTGCATTTGGCCGACGAGGATGAGGGACCAAAACTCATGACAGTATCGGCCTCAAATCCCAGGGGAGCAACACTAATTCCAGGGGTTTCGGCCAGAGAATCGGATAGGGCGCTGCTATAGCTGGCAGCATAACTTGAATATAGTCTGGGAGTACCATAGTTGCTGTTGATATTGTTATTATCCTTGCTGTTGTACATGTAGGTATCATCAGCAGGTGCTGTTGGACTATTAAAGTATGGACGTTCGGTGAATATATCCATATTGCGAATGCCATCGACGCCCGGACTAGGACTTGAGTAATAGCTGTGTATGGTGCTGTTGCTGGTAGAGCTATTCATATTGGTCGCGATGTTGCTTTTTCCAAGGATATTAGTGCTGCTGCTACTTTGATACGCATAATTGTAGACCTGCGAATTGGCCTGTGGCTGGGGGATGTGGGCGGTGGGAATGATGGGATTACTAAACGCACTCAACAGTTGAAATTCACCCACGGACGAGGGCCCCAAATTGAGGCTAGTGGGACGTACGGGAGGCGGAAGTTTTGGCTGGAATGTCGGGTTTTACATGCAACAGTTGCTCAAAACGAAATGACAGAAGGACAAACGATAGTAAAAGGAAACAAAATGCAGACGTGAAATGATAAGATAGTTTTAAATAGTAAACAGAAATATCGATAAGTCATCAGAGAGCAAACCCTCAAAAATAATCAAAATATAAGTACAAGTACGCAGAGTTTCCCTAACACCGCAGACGCACGAAATCCTCCAAATTCTGGCAACTCACCTGTGAAGTCGTACTAACGCCGCCCATTACAGGTGCCCAGGGATCTTGGTTCATGCTGACTGAAAACGGGGCCTGTTGTTTTAGCTGATTGATGGACGGCACCTAGTGGTAAACCACAAAAAAATAATAAGCAAATCTACAATTATCTATTTATCAAATTCAAAATTCAACTCACGGCTGGCTGCTGTTGCTGGAATAGATTCGTCCTCGGTGGCACTACGTTATCGCTGAAGGGATTGTACGCCGGCTGATTACCCGTTTGCGTCTGTGGCGCAATCGGTTTGATCAGATTGTCTAGGTTAACAAGCGCAGAGTTCTCCCCGAGGAAAGAATGAGCATCCTTTATAGGTTTCTTTGCCGTGGCCCCCGTCGACGGATGCATACTGCTATTTATACCCCCATTTCCGTAGTTCACCGATAGCGGATCCATGTCATCGAGCAGAGAAGCTGGAAATGGTTTCATGGTGATAAGCTCGAAAGTGATGTTGTCATACTAATGCCTTACCATTATTGTTGTTGGAGGCGTTGGAATTGCTGTGCTCACTCTTGTTCCGGTTAGTAATCAAATCGAACTCATCAAACACGGGGGATTGTTTCTGAAATTCACAAGAATATTTTACATCATATAAATATATACACAAAGTGTAAAAAATTAAATTATATTATTGAATTAGCTCATATTAAATCTAATTATCAATGCAGTTCAATAAACTAATTATAATCTTATAATCAATTTAAAGATTAATATACCGCTTACCTTAATGGCGCCAGTTCCGAGTGCTTTCCATGGGTCATCCAGTGCCCCCGCACCCGTCTGAGCTGCTGCTCCTGACGCCCAGGGATCTGCCAAGCCAACTGCTGCTGCTCCTCCTGCCGCCGATGCTGCTGGCTCTGCTAGCCAGGGATCCGAAGATGAGCTACCATTATTTGCTGCATGATTAACAGGCGCAGCTCCCAAAGCTCCGACAGCAGTGGATTTTATCAGCCAGCCTTCAGCAGGAGGGCCGGCCGGAGTGGGTCCACGTCCGTTTTGGTTGGCATTACCATTGCTTTGCAGCCAACCCTCGTTGGAGGAGCCCGAGGCCACCGAGGGCGACTGAGTGCGAGCTCCCCAGGCATCGTTTCCAGCTCCTCCACCCAATGGCGCCGAAGTCATCGGCACTCCGGCACCCAAGATGGTTCGTGGGGCAGCGGAGGGGTTCCAGGGATCCACTTGAGGCGAGGAAGTACCGGACCAAGGATCGGACAACTGGCTGGGAGCTCTTGGGCCTGGCATGGCCCAGGGATCGACAACAGCCGTGGGGGCGCCGCCTGCAGCGCCCAGCGGCGGACTCGAGATACTCGTAGCCCCCAAAGAAATATCCAGCAGATCTAGCAAATGGCTCTGTTGTTCCTCCTTCTTGGGCGCAGGAATAGGTCGTCCGTTTGGATCCCTAATAAATTGGAGGATTTGATTGGTATTGAAACCAGACGAGTCGTTTTATTTGACGTTCTCTACTCACTTGAAATCCTGCTCACTCTGGCTGAGGGCAAGTTGCAGACGCACATCATCACTGCGTCGCTTGGCCTCCTCCTGCTCCGCTTCCTCTCGTGACATGGCCATGGCCAGCTGGAGTTGCAGCTCCTCCTCACCGGCCGTCTGGGGACGAACCATTTCCAGCTCGGATACCGATTTAGGCGGTTCCTCCTGCCAGCCTGGCGGCAGGTCTCGTTGCGATGGTCCATCAATATAGCCATCGCTGCCGAACCCGCTCGGGTTCTGGGCGAATCTCTCCCTGGCCTTCTGCGCCTTTACACGCTCGTTCTTCAGGCGCTCGTCATCCTTGAGAAGAGTGACCAGCTGCTTGGCCTTCTCACGGACATGGGTGCCCTGATCCTTGCCCTCCTCGAAATACACAAACTCTCGCAGGGTTTGAATGGCAAAGATGTTCTCCTTGCACTGCTGGGCCACCTTTTCCGAGCCGGTCTTAATCAGATACTCCAGCAAAATGAGTGCTTTGTACACATGTCGCCAGTTCTTGCCGTGGTCATTAAGACGCTTCCAGATCATCTGCATGATTTCTGAAAAGGCTACCACATTGTTAGTGAGCTCCGCTATCTCGCTCATGATGGCGGCCGAAGGACCCCATGGGTCATTCGAGGTTGCCTCGCGCACTTTGACCTGTGGATATCAATGTTGGGTTTAAATAGGTAAATTGGCTTATGGATCCTGTATATCACTCACCTGGGCATCGGAGTAGTTGTGCGCAAGGTTCTTGATGTTTCTGCGCAGACCAGCGACATTGACCTGCATATCGTCCTTTTGCTTTCTCACTGTGTGACAAGAATGATGGAAAGGGGTGTTAACATGGCTATATCTTCTTGATCCAACCCGTTAAGTGGGATAGGGGGGTTTTTGGTTGGATTGTGAAAAGGGTTATTAGATCTTAGGTTTAGTCTTGCTATCGAAGAGTCCCGCTTTGATGTTAATGCGAATCGGTGTTTGGTAAATTTGGGATTTGGTTTTTTTTTTTTTTGACAGTTTCTGCAAGGTTTTTTGAAATGTTTCCAAATCTAAAGTGTTAAGTGTGTTTCGGGCTACAAAATTTGAACAAAAACAAAGAGAAACGTTGAAGATGAATCGGTACCAGTTGGTGTGGAACGTATGTGGAATGTGTTACGTGATCTTTTTGGTTAGTTTTGCTGCTCTGTGTTGCGACTCGGTGTGGTGAGAGGTGAAACTCTAGTTTCAAATCGAATCGGATCGAATATTTTCAATATGTCCCATTTATAATTGGCGGTTTATTTTTTATTTTTGTTGTGGAAAAGAAATTGAAGTTATATGAGATGAATTAACATTCAGACTTACTTTTCGTTTGTTTTTGCGTTTGATTTGCTTTTTTATTTTCTATACAGAAACTTTGGACTTTTGCTTGAATAGGCTTTAGATTTTTTTTGCTCTTTTTGCTTTTAAATTCGTTTTGGTTTATGTTTATTGCTGTTTAAGTGCTCCAAAGCAAGCTATATATGAGATACAAGATAAATACAATCAAAATACATAGTAAAAGAGTACACATACGGATATACATATTTATATAGAGTCAAATGTCGGTTGTGTCTGTTGTTGCAATAGTGCAAAACACACAAATTAATAGATAAAGTAATCGCCAACTCAAGTGCACCAAACAAAAAGAGTGAAAGCATATGTGGAAACCGAACTTGATATACGAAACCCTGAGATTTTAAAGCGCTGCTTTAAAAGCCGCACCAGACTTTACAATACTAGATACACCCAGTCCGAAAGCCTCTAGAAGAAATAATTCAATTTGCGGGCAAACAAAAAGCAAACGGAAAGGAAAAGAATGGCAAAAAAGAAATAAAACAAAACATGGCAAAAGTGTATTTCCCTTGACATTTCAAAGTCGACTAGGAAATACACAGCACAAAAATAAATCAAGATATAATTTTGTACAAACTTAGCAAAATCATTGAATGAATGCAACATTTATTTGCCACCGAAAGTGCTTAAAATCAATTGATTTTTAACCATTAACAATATATACAATTTGATATCATTGCAGCAAATCAATCTCATTTAACTCATAGAGACTCTGCTTGAACTTAACCCATGGCAGACCGAAACAAGAAGCCGCAAAAGTGCAAATAGCCAGTGCTCAAGAATCAGAAAGTGGACAGACAAACGTCTACGACTATGTCTGGATATGCAAATTTTCAGACCAAACTGCATTATGCATTAAATGGCAACCCACAAGCACAGCGAGAATTTATAGCAAATGATGATGATTGATTTTCCACCGCCCTCTTGGCGCGGTTCCATCTATTTTCAAAAGCGAAAAATGCACACCGGCTAATCAAATTGTTATCGATTTAGTTGCAAAAGCGGAGAAAGTTCTTTCAGAAGAATTTAGAGTAATGTGGTTCTCGACCATTAAGAATTTCAAATATATATATTAGTAGAAGGGAATTGATGCTGATTAAGCATAAGATAACTACGTGCATGTGTACAAAGTAAGACGACGAGTTTTACGGCTTTGTTTGGGAAAAAGTAGATAAAATGCACAGTACGTGTGTTACACACTTTATATCGTTGTTAAATTTATTGAATATAATATAATCGAGCAATAAATAGAAGAGGCAAACATATACTTGATAAGCGAATACCACATTCTTTTTTATTAGGTTATCGATAAGACTAAGAAATCCAAAAATATACCACGTTCTTGTTTCTAGATATCGTAATTTGATTAGAAATCACTTTAAAAACAATTAATAAAGGCAATACTTGTATCCCAACATATAACACAATAAAGCTTTAACAAGGTCTTTTCGCCAGTTAAGATAGCAATTAACCCCAGCTAGCCCCAGCAAAATCTCAAAAATACTGCTAAGTTAAGTGGCGATTATTAACCAGTTTGTAGCTGAAGAATCGCTGTAGTTTCTGATATAACCACCGTTCTTTATGCGGTCCGACGGGTCTGCATTTATTTTTGTTTATTTTTCGTGTAAACAACGCACTTGACACATATCGAGAAGAGCCGGCCATGGGGAAACTCCATCGAGAACACGCCTCAAAACTGTATCTCACAGATAAACCCGTTCCGCAGGCATTCGAGCTATGCGAGAAATCGAGTGAATATGAGGGGGAATACTCATACTCGTAAATGGGCAGTGAAATTCATTGACCGATGATCGTAGTAGCGATCCACTGCGAAAAAGGGCCGTTTGTCTGCCTCGCTTGTTTGTTTTCATTTGGGCAGTGGAAGGCGAAATAATTTAATTAAATGTCGCGCAGTAAGACGGGCGAAAAAACACTACGCAAATGAAGTGCAAGAGTCAAGTAAAAGTGGGTGGTGGTGCGGTGGGGATGGTGACGGTCTGTTTTTGTTGTGTTGGTGGCCTGAACTTGAGCAAATTGAATGCCAGACAGAGCAACGACGAAGCTTTCTTTGTGTTTCTGTGCACTTGACTTTCGGCAAAACGTCGCCGCTTCGCTTTATTGCCAAAAAATATACAGCTGCGCTTGTGTGGGTATCAAAACAAACAGAATGCCCAACGAGTTGCGAATCACTTTGTTCCAAAGGCTGCGAGCCTTGACGCCAGCCAGCGGTTCAATGAACGTATACACTCGTATAGCTAAGAGGCAGAAAAAGCTCCCCAAACGCTCCAAACACCGAACTAAACTCGAAATTGGGAGCAACTGCGTGTGCGGTGTTCGCCGATTGATATGCGCGGTGGTACTGATCAGTCTGCGATCACACTCGTTATATCCAAACGCAATTAAATGCGAGGAAAATATTCCACATTCACGAGGCTATTTGACGTGCATTATTGTCAGACGTTTAGCATGTTTCCGCTAAGGTGAAAAATATTGATGAAAGTACGTCAGTCACAAAAGATCGTTCTCATCTACGATTCCTATATACATACTTTTTATATCATCAAACAACAGGGAAGCTTTTCTATTTAAACCCTACAGGTTGAATTCAATTCTCTTACAATCTTCGGATTAACAAAACTTAAACAATTAATACAGATTTGAAAATTGAATAGAAGCAATTCGTTGTTTCGACTTAAGAAGAGAATACTTCAAACAAACATTGAAGATTGTACAAAGAGAGACCACAATAACAATAAAATGTCTGTGTTAAACATCTGGCTTATCTGGTAGATGTGGAATTTTCACATTCTGAAGATATCTACGTTATTTTCGCAAATGAAATGTTTGCTTTTCGTTTACGGTTATCTTGGTTCTTGAGATGTTTTTCTATTAGCACCTCAAACAGGTGGAAAGGGCTAGCCGCTGGTGACGAAGGTCACTGCTCGCTCGCTGATGCTGCCCACTGTGCAACACGATCGCCGGGCCCCTCCCAGATCCCCCTCGGTGTCGCCCCCCACCCCTCCACCGTACCACTGGGACTGTTGCATTTTCCAATGTTGCTGCATCTGTTGTAAATGCGGGCGTACATTAGGTATCATTTATATATAATATATAGGTATTAATGGCTACATGGGTGCTTTCTGTGGCTGTGTGAGTATGATAACGAGCCAGAAATGCGATTAGATTTCATTTGTGACACTCGAACTAGTCGCACACACACACGGCCATACGCACACGGACGCACTGATTGGGGGGCACACGAATGTGCGAAACTTCATTCATTACTCCTCCGCCCCCCCTCGCATACATAAACCCGTTTCCACCCACGCCCCTGCCAACCCTGGATCCACTATGACTAATCACTCGACCGGCTAACGGCAGTTATCAAATACAAAAAAAAACAAAAAAAAAAACACAAAAACCAATGAAGCGCTATCAATAAGCATATGTAGTAAAAAACGGTTAGCGGGGAATTACGTTTAGACAAGGGGGATCTATAATTACGGAAAATTATTATTTAAGAAAAAGAAGCCCCAAAGAGAAAGAGAGAGAGAAATATGTTTGTGGCCCCCTCCCACTTACTCATTTGCTCACCTGCAATGTTTCTGTGTTATTGTTGTTTTTGATGCTTCACTGCAGTTCGCCTTTGGTTGTGTGTGTGTGTGTGTGTGTGTGGGGGCTCCGCTCGGCTGTGTATGTGTGTGCCTGTGTGTGCGACTCCTCCTCCCCAACTAGTTTTTTTTTCTATATTTTACGACTTTCTTTTCTTTCTTTTTTCGGACTCGAATAGACACGGTCACAAGATGACGATGACGACAATGCGACGTCAACAAAGGGGGAAAATAGTAGAGCTGCGCGCACGATATGGATATCCAAAAATCCTGGCACTTTATCGGGTTTATAGGGCTATCGACGGCAATTGCGATGATATTGCAACTTATTTACCCTTTGCACTCTGCACACAAAACACGAATTATTATTTCTTTCTCTGCTTTTCGCTTTGTACTAGTGGTGGACCAAAATTGATGGGCAGTCGAAATATCGCGCTATCGATTTATTATTCAACCTATCGGTTCTTATCAGTTTCGAAAATTAGTATTCTAAAAATACTACCAATACAAGATCAAAATTATTCCTCTTATTTAATTATATTCATGTGCTGGCTTGTAAAATTTTTAAATGAATATCAATTTATCTTTGACAAACAATTACATTCGTTCTTTTTAATTATCTATATGTACATTAATAAATATTTATGCTTTTAATTAGTAGAATGTTAAAATTATCTACAAACAGTCTACATCGTAATATTTACATTTATCGGTATTTTTGAGTTGTCATTCCGATGATAATGAAACATGATAATCCAGAACTGTAACACATCACCTATCGATATTACTTGCCTCTCAAACTTACCAAAGTGTGGTGAATTTGCATGCGTGAAAGTGATAACGTTACTTCTCTAAAGTATTTACAGTTGTTCATGGATATTTCCAACGGCATAACATGAAATTCTGTCTGCTTCTAAATATATTTTCTTATAGTTTAATAAGATAAGCATTTGGCTTTACATTCTTGTTTTTGTGACCTAAAAAAATTTTAGTTCCCACTACTACTGTTAGCAATACCCAAAATGGCGCCAACTGAACAATTTCAAAAACAAAAAACGAACTTTGCACTTCCGCTTTAATCGTTTTATTAAAAACAACGCCAAGAAACTTTGCCGAGTAATTTAAGAAGAGAACAACAAACTTGAGTTTTATTTATGATTTTATTTAGAATACCATTTTCATTTTCGTATAATTACACGCTAAAATCTATTTTCTCATTTTGTTAACGAACTGATAACAATATATTTTCTCGTTTTTTTTTATTCGTATTTTTTTCAGTTTGTGCATGTGCACGGCTACGGCTGTGATTGTGTGTGTGTGGTTTTGTGTGTTTGTATGTGAGTGAGTGCTTTTCGTTATTAACATTA
Source organism: Drosophila sechellia (assembly GCF_004382195.2). Taxonomy (NCBI): domain Eukaryota; kingdom Metazoa; phylum Arthropoda; class Insecta; order Diptera; family Drosophilidae; genus Drosophila; species Drosophila sechellia. The sequence continues at coordinate 7,385,027 of NC_045951.1, read as the reverse complement.
GCTCGATGCGATTTGTTGTTGCTGTCGTTTAACTCTAAGTACCTACTTGTAGATGTTCAACGTTCATACGTGTATACAGTTATTAAATATATATAATGTGCATATGAAGTTGCATATTCGATATCGCCGACTTCCTGTTTCTATCGGTCTTGCTTTCGTTTTTTAATTTCTCGGTTTGTTTCAATTTATTTTTATGATCATACTAAGCCAACCGAAAATATATCACCTACATAGTTTTGAGTCCATATATTTTGAGTATTTTTTGAAAATAGTTTTAAATTCCGTGAAATTGAAAACCGAAAGGGTTCCGCTTGCCAACGCCAAAGCACACATACGCGAAATTGAGCCCCCAACAAATAAGCTTAAATCATAAGACTGTCCTCGTACGTTTGTCCCGAGTGCAGGATTACAAAAACCCCAGTAATCGTATCGAATTTTGCATAAAATCGACGAAAAAAACTCAACAAAAAAGCGTTTGGTCCGACAAACTGTTCGATTTAGCGATGGCTTAAATAAAACATAAGAACTAAGTTAACTTAAGGCATACAAATCCGAAACTCGCTCATTCCGCCGTTTGCATGCTGCTCCGTCCGCCCTCAATCGATTCCAGCGCCTCCATCCGTCTGCGATTTACAGTAAAATAATGTGGTTATTTTCGGGGGATTTCCCCCGAGGAGCCTAACCCCCCCAGGCGGAGGAATCACTCCTCCGGCGGTTCCTCGGGAATCTGGAGGCTCTGCGCCGCGTGGGGATACTCCGCGTGCACAGAGTTGGAGTGCACAGACTCGGAGTCCTCCTCCAGCGCATTCGCCTTGCTCGGAGGCGGCGTCATTGCATCACTGCCCACTGGAGGCTGCACCAGATTGGGGATGTACTCGACCGTCTCGTACTCGGTCTTGGCCACCGCCTCGTGGTCCAGATCCCGCTCTAGTTCTCGCTCTCTTTCGCGCTCCCTCTCCCTTTCCAGATCCTGCTGCAGGGGATCTAGAACCACTGGCGGAACCAGGACAGATGCCTCATCCTGAGCCACTCCGACATCCGTTTGATTGACTGCAGTGTCCGGTGGATTGGGATCCTGGAGTTCCACAATCACGGGCAGCGTTTCATTGGGTTTCGGTGTTGTGGTGCTGGTGGTCGTCGTCGTGGGTGCTGTGGTCGTGATCAGCTCGATGGGAGCCACCTGACTACTGGACTCTGTTGTTGTCGTCGTTGTGGTACTTGTGGTTGTCGTGGTCTCCTGAGTGCTATTCGTGCTCACTGGATTCGCGGTGGTAGACTCAATCTTCTCAACTTCCGCTTCCACAGGAAGTGACAGAGGCGGTGGCGGTGTTGTGGTTGCAAGCAGAAGTGGTGGTGGTAGTGGCGATATCACCGGATTGACCAAATCGGTGCTAATGAGCACTGGATTACCCAGAGTGGCAATAAGTGGCGGCAATAGCTCATTATTGGCCTTGATCAGCGATGGTACGATCACCCGCACCATTGGCTTTGGAACCTCGCGGCCCGTCAACTCCAGATTGGTCACCATTATGGGCAGGTTCACATTGTATAGCATTGGCAGTACCGTGCACACCTCCTGGTCATTCTCAAAGCACTGGGATCGACCACGAATTCGTGCCTCCTGGACGGCCATCAATCGACACAGCTCGTTCAATCCCACGTCACACATTATGGGATTGTCTGGAAAAGGAATAAAAGAGTTTATACATTTATTCTACATGATTATTATAAAAACACAAATCTATAGTATTGCAGCTTAAAACGAAGGAGAAACTTGTTTGCGTGCGCAGTTTCTACTACATTTTAAATTTAATACTCAAAAAACCCTCTTTAATCTATCTTTTTTATAAGTCAATAAAAAAGTAATCTCTATTCATAGGAAGAAACCCATAGGAAACATACCATCTAGATGTATCTCAAGTTTGCCGGGAACATTGTGATTTTTGCAGCGCGTGTTGGTCACGAGTTCACTCGATATGGCCGATATCTGGTTATTGGTCAAGTTGGCCTGGCAAAGAACGGGCAGTCCCTTGAAGTCCTGTTCCAGCTTGGTGATATTGTTGTAGGCAACCTTAAGGATTTTTAGGCTGGGCAACAAAGTCTACAAACAAACAATATCAATTAGTACACAATAGAATTCCAACATTAAATAGAATTTTTACCATTTCCAAGGGCTTGAGCTCCGCCAGCTGATTCCCGGTCAGGTCAAGGATGTCCAAACGGATCATGCCATCGAAATCGCCCACCTGGAGGTGTTCCAATCGGTTTCCAGCCAAATTGAGTATCCGAAGATTGCCCAAGCCAGCCAAAGCTCCATTCAGAGAGTCGATTCTATTGTTATCCAGATCCAGATTGACTAGCATCAGCTCCTGTACTCCTCGGGGATCGGGCAGCAGTCGTTGGATGCGATTGCTGGACAGCTGGAGGGTCTTCAGCGAACGCAGTCCGTGCAGTTCCGCCATGGAGAACTCTTCGATGTCGTTAAACGAGAAGTTGGCGTTCTTCAGCTTGAGGATGGGCAGTAGCGAGGAGTTGAGCGACTTGATGTGATTGCAGCCCATCTGCAGGGTCTCGACCTTGGAGCAGGAGGCGAATTCGTCCTGGGCCAGGTACTCCAGCTCATTGTTATCGGCCATGACCTCGGACAGATTGACGGCATTGCGAAGTACGCGGTCGAAGGATCTCAGCTGGTTGCAGTGTATGTGGACCGTCTCCAAGCTGTGCATACCGGCCATGTTGGCCGGCAGGCGTTCCAGCCTATTATTGTGGGCCATCAGGAGGCGCAACTGCCCTCCATCGGGTAGCTCATCATCCAGCGTCGTAATGTTATTCGCATTGATGAACAGAGACTCCAAGTTGTGCAGATCGTGAAGCGAGCCATTTAGCGACTCCAGTTGGTTTCTACCCAGATGCAGGATAAGTAGGCTCTTGGGAAAGGATCCTCGGTCCAGGCGCGTAATGATGTTGCTCACCAGGATCAGATTCGTTACCCGTTGTATGCCCCGGAAGTCCTCCTGCTGCACCGACCGTATCTTGCACCGCCCAATGTCCAGAGTCATAAGGCTCGGCATGTGGCTCAGGGCGTGCTTCGGGATCTCGTCGAGGTCGTTGTCGCCGATGCTTAGGTAGGTGACATTCGATAACCCGCGGAACGGCACCTCGGGCAGCGATCTATAAATAGCGGCCACAAAACAAATCCATTACAATTTCGTATTATTAGACGGAGGGAGCCGTATATTGGACACACGGCCAAAAAGCCAGTAGGATTATTCGGATACATTTCAGCAAAAAAGTGAATTTTAAGAAGGGTGGCAATCCATTCCTAATCAAAGGATTGTTTTGTACTAAATTAGATCTAAGGGGAAGTATACAACTTTTATAAGATGACCTAACTTATGAAAAGATCTTCGGAATCTGTTTCAAGGAATTGGGTCTCCGGATCTCTTCCATTTTGAAGCACTTCAAAGTTTTTGAAATTTTCTTGTTTTGTTTGGTATTTCCCGATAATCAGACCACAAATATGCATTGTTTAGTAGATAACACCCGATCGCTGACGACATTTTTTCAAATTCTTGCGTATTCATTATTGAAGTATTTGTTTGCTAAATCTAAAATCGCCATTAGTAACAACTGGATTAGCTGCAAATTTATTGGCTGATTACAGTCTTGGTAATTTCGCAAAAATTTATGCTGTTATGAATGACACTAATGATCAATATAGTACGAGAGAGCAATGCCCCCTAAATCTGATTCACGACATGAGAGTGATTCAAGCCGATCTGTAATTAGTTTTGAATGGGCCCATATCAAGTTTCGCATCCCTGGTCTATCTTTGGACCCGATGACGCAGCCTTATCAGGGGCTATGGCCCCATCCCGCTCCGCTGCACCTGATCAGTATCTTTATCGACGTCTGCAGGTGGCTATTAAGTTGTCGCCGTCGAGGCGCCAAACGGCCCCCAAGAACAGCAGATTCATGATGGGAACTGGGCTGGATGGCGTGCCAAGTGAATCCTTGGCGCCCGTTATTGGCATGGGGATGTCGACTGGATGTGGATATATGGACTGGACATGTGTAGTACGGTGGCCAGTGCAGCAGATTGATTGGCAGTCTCTATTTTTAGCCAGACGATCTTGATTGATTGCCGGCTCCAAAGAGGAGGAGGAGTGCTACTTTATCTTTATCTGCGAGCTGCGCTTGTCAAGCCTTGATTATGTAATGAGTGAAGCTGGCCGAGATGGACGCTCTACGCAGATACTGAGATACTGTATCCGTAATGAGCCCGTTGAACTTGATCACATAGATATCGAGATAGATAGATAGATGGATGGATGGATGGATGGATGGATGGATGACTGGTATGTGCGATCGTGCAGAGATGTATCCACCATTCCTTAACGTCAGCGGTATAATTGTCACACGACCTAAACTGGCCCCTTGATCATTGATTGAACGTAATAATAAAATTCAATTGGACTGCCTGCTTCGCTCTTGACTGACCCCGGACCAAAGACCACGGAACACGGAGAGAGCCCCAATAGTATAGCATATATATATATGTATGTATATAACCCCAAATCGAAAACAAAAACAAGTTGGAAACATTCCATTTTAGAGTACTAGCAGCATTTGGTCCATTGAACATTGAAGCTCTGTTATTGTTTACTACTCTTCCTGCAGCGATTGAGTAACTTATAGTTAATCCGTTTCCATCGCAAACATTATCTCTCTTTTTGGGCCCAGACAGATCGGCTGGGAATATTCCATCGGGCACCGGGCACCGCCAACTCCCAATAAATTATGTACGAGTAGTTATCATAATTAATTGCCAGCCAGCCAGCGAATGAAGCCGTCAACATTTTTCTCACTTTCTCAGGGCTGTGACTGCAAGCCGATAATGCTGGTTATAATATGCGATCAAACAAATCTGCGAGTGATTGAACACATAATGCACATATAGTGGTCCCCGAGCATGAGACCTGCTTATCGCCTGAGAACGCACCGAAGACCAAAGCCATCAATCCGTCCGAAAAGGCCACATAGCAGCTGGACGATTCCCAGCCCCCAGATGTCCTTATGTCCCATTCAATAGTTGCCCACAGTTCACTCAAGTGCTCACCGATGGCGGGCGATCGTAAAAAGTGATCGTAAACTCGACTTGATTATAATTTGGCGCCAGCCATTAAACATATTTAATAGTCATACAAAAAAGAAATCAAATAAACAGAAGCTCTTATCACATTATTGCTTTCAGCTGTGGTCTACATTTGGGCTAGCATGATATAGAAATGTGTACTATTGTACTGTTAGTGATTTTCCCAATTTCACAGATGATCGGAAAAACAAAAAAAAGCTGAGTGGCAGAAATTAAATTTCTTGGGAATTTCATGCATATCAATATTTTAAAAAATTATGATTTTACGATGGTGCCACACAGAATATAAATGATTTTAACTAATTAATAGATTATAATAATAATTATTTTTACCCTTAAAGGTCAGATAGATAGGCCCTCCCAATTTCTCCCAGTGCATACGAATACACACATGTCTGCTGACGATGCTTTTCCTGGCTGGCTGGCATGATTTGGTCAAAGCGCGATATTAAGGCAATAGGTCAATTGTTATAAATTGACATCAATGTAAAAAGCGTTCCCCGAGCAGCCAGAATCGAAGGCATTGCCACCAGAGGCACGCGCTCTGGATGCTGGGTTCTAGATGCTGGATAGCTGGATTCTGGGGGAGATCGTCGATTGGGAAGATGGTGCATAACACTGATTCGATCAAGTCGGCTAATTAAATCATGCCGCCTTCCATGCAAACACGCAAATTGCATTCGCAGAATGATAAATCGAATAGTTTAATCGCCGGGGTATTTCAGATTTCAGAAAACCGATTCAAGAAATGGATTTTCCCAGAACTTAAAGGTCATCTGTTGATTGAAGCAGCTTTCGATGATTTGCTATATTACTAAAACGTGTTACCGAATGTACGCCTAATCTCAGTTTCATCCCACACAGAGCAATTTTTTAATTGATTCCCAAAAACAATAAAGATAAGCGTTTTTTTTAGGAATATAAACATGAATGAGTCTAGTAGTATGGATTGTAACAAAGAGATATTTCCATTCGGCTAAGACAAAGATACAGTTGAATGAAGCTATTGATAAATTAAACAAACGCTTGTCCTTGTGACTGAATTCAGTTTTCGAAAACATTTTTTTCCTGGGTCTCGAATTTTTTGGCTGGCTTTGCGCCGAATGAATTTCTTTGGGCACAAAGAATCCTGAGTCATATTTTGTTTTGAATCGCGACTGTAAAACAACGGAGTCAAATATCAATGAACCCGCGACAGGCGCTTATGAAATAGGCTCGAATGTTATTTCTATATTCGCAAGTGCAGATCAGTGGATCGACAGCATTTATTTATATGCATTAATTATAAATGTCAATATGTGCACATATAAAACACAATGCGACAGTGAATTGAAATTCATTGAGAGTCAGAGTCGGAAAACGTGCAGGCGCCGTTGAAAAGACGCCTTCAACAAACTGCAATTATCAATTTTGTGTACGCATTAAGTATACGTCGTATACCTCCAGTCAGCCATACGGCTAAGTACATAGGCGGAATCCTATAAAAACACTCGTAGGTGATAAGACCTTATCAGTTATCAATTGAACAAGAAGAAGAAGTAGAAGTAGAAGTAGAAGAAGACGAGACTCGAGCTGCGGCAGCACATCCCATAGTTGGGAGTTAGCGGCAATTCAATGCTACTTCCTAATTGAAAAATTAAATCATCTGGGGGGCGGCAATTAAGATGCGACTGCACCATCTCCAACCCCGTCCATCTCCTTCGCAATTTGCCCAATTGAGCCATAGATAATGAGGCGGCACTGGGCTCTTTGACGTAAACAAACGACATTGTTATTGTTTTAGTATCTATGTACCGTGTATGGCTGTAAACAAGATCTGGCCACCCGAACCGATCTGCGGAGCACATTTTTTCGTGCATTTATATAAGCGTATTGAAATTTGTGTACATTTTGCATTATTATTTTTCGCTCGGTTTTTATTGGGTTTAAGGAACCTAAATTGATAGCCGGCCGAGCGGAAAATTCTGCCTTTCTGCGGAACTTGGCTCTTGGCCTTGAACTCCCCCCCACAGTAGAGAAATTTTGATAGAATCTATGGCAGGAAAATTCCCCCAATCGATCATTATACCTCGAACTACACAAATTGGCACACGCTACCAAGAAATATAAGAGACTGTATTTCATATCTTAAATGTATGCTATATGAAAAGGAGTGCTCCTCAGTGCTCCTCTTGTTAACAATGTATGAAATGTATCTATAACAACCAACAATCTTAGTTGGCAAATGTTAAGATGCGACTTTTTAGTCTGTTTCTAGAAATCTAGTGACTCAGCAAAGGAATTTGGATAGAATCTACACCACAGCTGGGAAACCCCTTATAGAGCTATTTGGCTCCTGATCTCGAAAAGCGCAACCGAATCGATGACTCAACTCACTTTAGACTGTTCCACTGCATCCGTAGCTTGTACAAGTTGAAGTTCATATCCGTAAACGAGCGCATTTCCAGGTCGTCGAGTTGCGAGTGCGTGATCTTTAGGTCGATTTTGGTGTCGGCATTGAGCTTATTGGCCAGGCTGTCCACGACGGCATTGAAGGATTCCAGTTTCTCGCAGGAGAGCTCCACATGGTTCCAGGCCTTGCCCGTTTCGCAGGTGCAGGGCGAGATCTCCGGACGCACGGAACACTGGAGCGAGGCCAGGTGAAAGACGGTGTACACGAGGGAAGTCATTTTCGTAGAGTGATCTCAGTCACTCGGTGAATGCGATTTCACAATTCTTTGGCCAGAGCAATAATATATATATATGTACACTTTTTTGTTATCTACGATATCTCAGTTCACAGTTCGGTTCACAGTTCACAAATCACGGTTTTCCGGCTCGAGACCAGGACACGTTGCATTCGCTCGGACGGCGGATTATCAACTGTTCGAGCAGGCAGCTCGGAAATCACGAAAGACTCGGGAAATTACCCACTAGGCGCACATATGCGTGCGTGCGGGGGTTTCCATGGCAGCTCGGTTTTCCAGCAGGATTTCGTTGATTCTCTGAACCGCTGGCATCGGATTTCAAAGCCGCACTGTCACTACTTTTGAAAGATCTTTCGAATAACACACGCGCACCGCACTTAAGGTTAAGTTCGGTCGATCGATCGATCGGTCGTATCGAATCTTAACGGCTGGGATATGGAGAACTCGAGCTGGAGCTGGAGCTGCTACTCCTTCGCCTCCTCCTATCTGCTAGACCTCCTGACCCGCGTGTATATAGATCGCCGATGCTCGGAATTAATCTTCTAAAAAATTGTATTTGCCTGTTTGTTTGTCGAACACCGCGAGTATATCTCTATTGTATTTTATTTATTGATGGGCTGCTGATCACGTCTAGATTGCAGGGCGGTCTCTTTGCGACTGGGAGTGGAAATGCTAACGTTGAGGATTCGTATGTGCTGCTGCTAGCTGCTGCTGCTGCTAGCTGCTGCTGCTGCTGCTGCCTTCTGCTGTTGCTGCTGCCGGCGGGGCTGTTGCTGCTGCGGTGCGATATGTATTGCTGCTGCTGCTGCTGGTTTTACTCTCTCTCCGATCTCTTGGCGCTCCGGCGAGATGCTCGAGCGGCTTTTTGGCCAATTGGGGACTTGAGATGCGGCTATAATTGTCCACGACACTCAATTACATGTTCTGTCGGCGCCAGGCATCAATCTCCATCTCTACCATCTCTATCTGCAACTCAATCCCGATCGCGATGTGCGATGTGTTTGTGCCCCCTTCAAGTGCTGATGCTTGTTGCTACTTGCTACATGCTACTTGATTGCCCATGTTGCCGCTGCCGCTGGGATCTTCTGCGGAACCTAGTTCTATGTATGGGGCATCATTATATTATCGTGGACACATGTTGGTACTTACATATGTGCAGCTCTTGCTCTACGCACTCCCAACAAATTGTCCTTTACATAGACAGACATCTGGCACTCGCCTCGCTCGCTCTCAGCTATGTTTTTAATTACGACTTTTCGGATCGTATCATATCGGATCGTATCGTATCTGATAGGATCGTTGGCAGTGTTTGAATGGAACCGGCTTGTTTAAGGATCTGCGCAGCCCAATTGGGATTGGGCCAAGTGAAAATTTTCCACTGGCGCCAGAGCGATTCCGAAACTCTGGCGGGGATGGGATCAGGCAGCTGGGAGCAGGGAGCTGGGAGCAGGAGCCATGCATCAAAGTCCGCTGCCTTAATTTATCTCCAAGTTCTGGGCCCGCATGCATAATTAAACACTGGGCGCCTTAAATGCGCTCGCCACAAATTCCGCAAATTCCCCGGATTGCGCGTGCCAACGATGTCTCCTCCTCCTCGTCGTTGTCGTGGTCGTCGTCGTCGTCTGCAATTCTGGCTGCAATTAATCATCGGGATCATCGGGGGGCGGCCACTGGCTGAGTGACTTCTGATGCCCAGCCAACACATCCATCTCCATTTTCCATGCAGACTTCCAGCTCCCGAGGAACCTTGGCACGTTTATGTTATGTTTAGGGCCGACGGAGAGATTAACTTAATTACATACAGCCGGGCTCATCCATTTAGAGGGATTTAAAAATTAAAATTATTCGATCAATCCAATAATGTTTCAATTAATAATATTCCTCACGTAATTGAACTACTTTTAATTTTAGTTTTGTTAACAAATGGGATAAACTCCTCTGCTAGGAACCTGTTTTTTCAATTTCCACAGTTTTTCCTATCAAATTTATTAATTAACAACTAGGATGTGAATTAAAAGAAAATAATGGCCATATCTGGAACGTTTTTTTAAATAAATTGTTTAAAGGTTTCAAAATTTCCCGATTCTTAAGAAAAAATTCGCAAATCTAACATTAATTTATTGATACAAACGCGAATCAATTTTCTAAGAATTGCAGATAGTTTATTAAATTATGATCTAAAACTGGCAGTTTGTAATCAAGTAGAATGTTAAATTCTTTAGCACAGCAACTGCCGAGCTTAGCAGATGCGAATTGTGGTGTTACAGTGCTGAACCGCACTGTAATCAATAACTGTAGGTACGAAAATATACCTCGATTACGTAGCCAACCTATTTTTGGCGCACAATCATCTCGAGTAAATATTTAAAGAAAAGCGGAAAATATTTATAATTATTATTTATTCATATGTTTTCTTTTCTTTACGGCTTCTTGGTATTTGATTTTGTTTTTTTTGCACATAAATATTCTCAACATTTTTATGTGACACATTTTCGTGTTTCGATTGCAGGCGACAACAATAACAAGAGTAGCGTAGGCTTCGGAATTCGATGACGATGAAATGGGATGGTGCGGGTTGCTGGTACGATGGGATGGTGTGGATATGCCTCCGAGAATGCTTCTGCTGAAGGCTTATCCACTTGAATGGATCTGCACATTGCGGATTGGTCGTCATCGGCCGTCCAGCAATCATGTGCCATTGGCTCACGTCAATGGCGATTTGGCGCCGGCCAAAATACTTGGCTGGAATTCGGAATTTTGCTGTCGTCACGGGTCTACGGGTCTGTTCTGATTTAGCAGAACGTCATGCGACGAGGGGACGCCACCGCCATTTGGGACAATTGAAAGCATTCCGCTCGGTGTGTGGTCTAATATCCAAGTCCATTTAATCCAATTCCAATCGCCATTGTTTCGGTTAATATGTGTGTTTATTTTGCTCATTCATGCAGCGCAAAATTGTTTTCGATTGGGCTCTGTTGTGTCTTGACCCATTGTGTGTGTGTGTCCGTCTGCGTGTGTGTGGATAAATATAAGTTGGATATTATTATTCTAAGTAGTTTGAAGCATTTGCTAAGGGTCCACTCCATGTGTTGGTGTTGTCGCAATCTTCGTCGTCTTCTCGATTTAAACAGAACTTAGCCATTAACTAAATTAAATACAGTTCATTAAAGTAAAATGTACAAGACGCATTTGGTGGCCAGGCTTCCGTCTCCGCATCTGCCTCCTACTTTTGCTCGGTGAACTTGGCAATCTGCGGATACTTGCTGGTCTTAAAATCCACATCCCGCTGGATACGCTCTTTTAAACTATTGCGCACCGCATCCGTGTAGGCAGCCTGAATGGTGGGGTCGTGAGCAATGGATCCGATTACGGTATCCATACTGATCGACGAGCTGGAGGCGCTACCACCATTGCTTCCACCCAAGCCAACGCTCTGAATAGCCCTCTGCACTCCGTTAGCTAAGAGACACTCCACGCTGGCCGTGGGCTTTTCCGACTGAATTATCTTGCGGCGCTTGGCGGACATGCCCGAGATATAGGCATCCGAGAAGGGCTGCTGGGGACGATTACTCTGCTGCAGGATACATAGATTGAGACATAGTTTTTCAAAAAGTTTTACGGAATAACCTACCTCTGACTGGGTCTGTAGGTCGCGCGTTATCACAGGCAACCAATCATTGGGGAAACTCATGTGCCAGGGCTCTGAGCCCACAATCACAGCTGGTAGCTCGGCTGCCGGTGAACTGTTGCTGCCGCTGGGGGCCACTTCGGCCATTTCAACATCCGTATCCAGAGATTGCTCTTGCGGTTGCTGCTGTTGTGGGTTGAAGGCAAAAGGCGGCGGCGACACAAATGGCTATTAGTGCATAAGTTTTTGCGCATGGAAAGTAGTTTTGAAACCTACCTCGTCGGCAGCTGTTGGAGGAGCTCCTTGAATGCTGCGCAAAACCAGGAACTGTTGGGCATCCACTGTGTCAGCCTGGGCGGGAATCGTGGGGTCTATGTAGATGCACAAAAACTGCAGGGCTTCGTTGCGGAAGTCTGCAAAAGAAATATTGAGTTAACCATGATACATACGATCGTTTTTGGTGTGGACTTACTGGATCGCATCGGTGCGCAAAGCAGGCGCATTAGCTGGCGCCAGTAGAGCTCCGCATTCGCGCTTCCAAGGCACAGGAAGAGAACGCTGTACAGACGCTTGCGGAACTGGTCACAGATCTGTTTGAGACTTTGCTCGAACTGAGCACTATCGACACCGGCCGGAGCTCCATTACAAAGCTCGATGATCAAACGGAGGCTGACACGCAGGATGTTGCACACAGAGTCGCGGGAGTTGTACTCCGGACGCTCGTACTGCGGCAGGTAGACCAGGCTCTCCCCGAACCAGTCTAGTGCGCGACCAATGGCCCCCGGGATAGTCTGCTCGTTGATGGGCACTCCGACAAACAGGCTGTCGTTGAGGAAGCTGCGCAGTTGCGAACGCAGGTTGTTCGAGTCTCCGCCAGGAGTGAGTGTGGATGTCGGCAAAACAGTTTGTGGCGGAGCAGCTGGCGTGGTTGAAGCAATTGGGACAGCTTCTCCTGATGGTGAGGCGGCCGTATCTCCGACGGCGGCGACTGCGCTGCCTACCGAAGCTGTTGGCGCATTATTTCTCATATTATTAATCAAAAAATTAGCGAGTTGGGTGGGTAAATGTCTGGACAGGCGACTGGTGGCGGCCTGTAGTCGCCCCCGTCGGCCAGAGTTCAAGCCTCCGTTGGTGCTGCCACCGCCAACGTGGGCCGTTCGAGTCGCCAGCCGATCACGATTGATGGTTGATCCTCCCACAGGCCGCACTCTCCCGGCTCCGACTCCGGCCCCATTGGTACTGCCAGCACCAACGTGGGCACTTGGAATATGAGTGGTTTGGGTCTGCGCCTGAGCCCAGGCTGCCGGTCCCAGGCTGCTTAGTTGCTCGCTTGCTGGTCGCTGGCGACGCGACGACCACATTGGGCGGATTGTGTTACTGCCGCGTTGGATGCGACCAGTGGTGACTAAATGATGATATGGATAAAATGGAAATTAATGTCAGAGATGGAGGCCAGCCGGCGGTCGAGATAGCAAATAAATAGTTTTTTAGTATAGGTTTCTATTAAATTTTAAAATCGCATAGCATTTAAAGTTTTATCGCGGCCTGATCCAACAGGTTTTTGATAGACTGGGCTTTCCATCTCCGGTTGGTGAGTGTGCGCATGAAATGGATCGGTGGATTGGCGAAATGGATCGTGGACATAAGGTAGTGTTTGCTAGATTTCTCTGGCTGGGAACCGTACTCACCAGGACGAGTTACTGCAGCAGATGTAGGCGGAAGAACGGTGGCTCCTCCTGCTGGTGCTGTCGAAGTGCTGCGACTGGTACTGTTGTTTTGGAGCAGCTGCTCTGGTTCCCGAATGTGATGACTATTGCAAGGCAGAAAGCGGTCGAATGCCGTGTGTGTCGGAGCAATGCGTCCGCCCCAGTTATTGTTTCCGCCAATCTGAATCTGTGGTCTTGATGTCGAGCGCGTTTGCGTGGCCGTGGTGGGTAAGGTATTGGCCCTCTGATCGCCACTGCGTGTTCCACTTGATGTTGAAGCTGCATTTGGAGACTCTCCATTGCCCGATGCAGGAGCACTTTCAGGGGAGGAGGAATCAGACGCAGACTGTTCGGCTGTTTCGTTCGATCCAGCTGCCGGAGCCTGTCGCACGGTCGTCATCACATGCACAGGCAAGTTAATAGACATAACGTTGGGGGCATTGAATTCCACATGGACGTCGTTCGGGCGTTGACCATTGACCATTGCCTGAATAATTCGAGCCATTTCCAATTGGGGATCTGTAAAGCAGCAGGAGTTAGTAACAGCTCTTTAAAGCATTCAGTATAGCAAGGGTTAATCTGTTTAGGGCCGGGTCAGTAAAAGAATCAAACTAGCTAAGTGAAAGTGAAACCAAACGAGGGATGCAGTGAGTGAGCAGCTAAGATTATGGTTAGTCTGCCATGACTGAGGCGTTGGATTCAACCGAACAATCAAAACATACTGGGCGGTGGCAAAGTCACTGGCACATAGACACGCAGCCTAGGCACTGGTCGGGTTTCTCGTTCGGGAGTATCACTTTGATCATCGTGGTCGTGATCTAGAATATTGTCAACAAATAATACGGGAATATTTACGATTCAGAGTCACGAATTACTTGTCTAAGGCCAAGAGTGAATTCGATTTAGCACAGCCTCATCTGCATACAGTATTTGTAAAAAGTATCTTACCCATTTCGAGACGCTGTTGCTCTTGTGCTGGTGTTGCCGCACCTGCAGCATTTGGCGCCACCATAGGCTCGTCGACGGGATCCTCTACTGGATCACTAGATAAATCGCGAGCGGCGGCGGCAGCCGCATTCGCAGCTCCAGCAGCCGCACTTGCAGCTCCGGCAGCCATTTCCGCAGCGGCTCCAGCAGCTCGACTGGCGATCTCCGCCATGGCCGCTGCACTGCGACTGGCATCGGTGGCCGCCTGCAAATTGGCAGCCTGCGCCGGTGGCACAGCAGTTGGAGTGCCGGCGGTGGTGGCCGTTTGAGTGCCTGCGGTGGTGGCCGTTTGAGTTCCCGCGGTGGTGGCCGTTTGAGTTCCCGCGGTGGTGGCCGTTTGAGTGCCAGCTGCAGAGGCAGAACCAGGTGCTCTATTGCGGAAAGGCTCGTTGATAATACCCGAGGGCTGTGCCAAAAAGTTGGGCGTGAAGATGTTATTGGAGCGTATGTAGCCGCTCTGCTCGACGAGAATGGGTCGGCAGGTGAGCACACGTGGCCCTGGCTGCGACAGGTCAAGCATTAAATCGGATATAGCGTGCTGGGCGTGCGAAAGGTAGTGGAAAGCCTCCGAGACGCGATCGAAAATGCGCTGTGCGTTCTCGCGACCATCGGTGTCCTAAAAAAGGAATTGAATGTTTTATATTTTCTAATAGGCTGATAGAAGCTCGGCTTATTAACTTACACTCTCCTCGAAAGTGGGATCATTCTGGAGAATCTCATAGTACCGATCAACAAAAGGCGCCAAGCGAGTCTGTACAGCACGATAGTGGTGAATAACTTGGGCCAACACCTGAGGACGAGTGCGGCGCCTGGGTCCTGAGTTGTTGCCGCCTTCGGCAGCAGCGTCATTTGCTGATCCAGCCGAGGATGTGGGAGTCTCTGCTGCAGTGACTAGCTGGCCACCAACAGCTCCTTCCGCCTCCGGCTCTGGTGTTGGCGTGACCGATCGATCTGATGCTCCATCGGCCACTTCGTCGTCCGTTTCGATAACATCCTCGATAATCACAGTAGCAGCTGTGGTTTCACCACTAGCATTACTTGCAGCTCCACTGGCTGCTCCTTCGCTGGTTCCAGCTTCGGCAGTTCCCTGCTGGCTGGTCTCGCCATTCTCATTGGTATAAACCGTGGGCAGCTGCACCACCGTATAGTTGCGTGCTCCTGTATGCGAAAGAGCAGCGGTCACGGCATCTTGGACCATATCGATGATGTTATTGTTGCGTGGCAGATCACTCGAGGAGACACCTACTTCTACGACAGTGGACTCCATCGACCAGCGACCGCGCTGCAGAATGTCCAGAGATTGATTGTTCAGGCCAATGGCGGGATTTTCCAGATAAGCTGCTATATTGTCAGCACAATCGATCATGTGCAGGGCGACAGTGATGCGGTTAATGCAGAAGGACGACGAGTTGGGATAACGATTCGGAGGAGGACGTGCCTGCTAAGATACGTTTAACTACGCGTGTTGAAAGAGCTTTTATCTTAATGGCTTACCCCTGCTACTGGACCATTGTTCACCGGTATGGCCATGGTGCTCACCAGCATGCCATCGATGGCGCGGAAGTACGGAGAATTGCGCATTCCGGGCGGCTGCGGACGTGCCACATTGCGGAAGGTTCGCATGGGTTCATCATTGTTGCGGGCGTTGGCTCCGCGCTGCGAGAATGGTGGTCGTTCGGCCACATGGAGCACCTTTCCATCCACATCTGCATGGGCATAGATATTGTTGTATTAGATATAAGTGCATATATATATATATATATATATATATATATATGGAGTGCTCCCGGGGGACATGACTCACCATATTCCTTCACCTGCTTATCATCGACCAGAACGCGACCCTGGTAGATGATACGCTGGTTCTCCGCCGCAATGTTAGTCTTCTCGGCTATTTGGTCCTTGAACTGGCGGATGGTGAGCTGGAAATGGGTGGGGTGCATGGATATTAAGAAGCCCCGAGACCTGGACACACAACCTCAAACATTACCTCATTGTCGATGCTGAATTCGTGGATGCGCGCATCTAAGGTCTTCACCTTAAGGTTTATGAGCATTTTCCGGCCGGACTGCGTCGCAAATCAATTGAAAATCTCGTTTTTCTTTCGGTTTTCCCCGTGTGGTGCAAAAAAAAAAACAGTCGAATAGGGTTCGTTGGCGGGGGGGGAAGGCGGGGAATCTTGTCGGTGTCGCTGTCACCTGCTCTCTCGCTCGCACTCGCTGTCGTTGGCCTTTGGCTTTTCCGGACACGTTTTCGCACTGCTCAACTAGCGGTAAATACGTATACGTTTTCACTGATCTCCGCCTGCTTTCGGATCGGGCAAATATATGCTGGGCTTCTATGCTAACGCGCCGACCAACTTTGCAATTCAACAGCAGCAGTTGACGAGAATAATTACTGGAATTTGACAGTATGGCAGTGTTGCCAACTCTCGGAGTGAAAGAGCAGCCAAATGCCATCTTGCAAAAAGCTAAAATAGCAGGCATTGATAAATAAATTCCATTTTAAAGCTAAAATAAGGCGTTCTGTGAAAAGTTATATATATTGCATGCAGTAGTTGTAAATTATTTTATTGAGTTTGGTAACGATTAAAAAAATATTAATAGACAGATAAATAACCACTTGTCTGAAGCTAAAAATATAATATATTTACAACTTGTTGTTTAATTAATAATATATTATATCAACTCGTTTGAAGTTTAAAATATAGCTGCATTTGGCTACAAAATAGATAAGTTGGCAGCTCAGCAAATAGTACACAAAATATCCTAAAAAACCCACATTATTTTAGAGACACACGCAAAGAAGAATACAACACAGCTAGCTTCGACTCAAACCAGACTGTACGAACTTTTCCGCTTGTCTGGCAACACTATAAACCACTTGGCGGTTCTTTTGAATTTGTACGAAATATATTAATCTACTTTATTTATATTGTTTTTGAGCATTCTTGCTATTCTAACCTAACCGAAAGGTAGAAAATCTCCTGGGAATTGCCTAGACTCTTGCCCACAATGTAAAGCGTGTGGGGCACTGCGAGATGAGCGCTATAAAAACGTTTAAAGAAGTGCACATGTGAAATAAAATTCACCCATCAACTTTTTCGCTCCTAAACCCACACCAACCCTTAATCACACCACCGCCTTTGACTGCATCCTGTGGGAATTTTTGGGCACTGCACATGAAAAGCGGCGTTTGAATAATAAAGAAAGAAAACACGGAAAACAGGGGAAAGTCAGCCAAGACGCAAAGGTGTAGGGCAACTTTTCGCTTTGAATATTTAAGTGGCGCTGTGGCATCGGTAGTGGAAGTAAAATAAGCAGAAGGCTGCGAAGGAAAGCCAACCGCAGCTAACACAATTTTTCGCATACCCCTTGCCGGAATTGTGCGGAAATTTGATTTAATGTCTGCGATTGTGAGCCTTTCCACGGGTTCAAAGTGATTGCGACGAGCCCTTATTTTCCGGACTGAAAAGATGCCACGGAAATGGGCACTGGCAGATTGCCGAGTGCACCATTCTCTTTGAGAAGTTTTTTACTGAGTTCTTAACAAGCAATTGAATGATTAATTACAATATTTTCAAATAAATACCTTGCTTAAAGTTTGTAGAAATTTTCTTAAGATAATGAAAGATGATTTTATAAGCTTGTTGTCAGGATATATGCTATATTTAAATGTTTGATTCCCAAATAGAAATGACAAAAGATTCAAGTACACGTCTTATGTAAGAGTTAAGCATTTTAAAGAAAATTGATGTACAAATTACAAACAGTTAATTGTATTAAAATGCTCAGCCTACATTTCGCTTACAATATGGATTATGCTTGGCGTGAAAGTATAAATAATAATTATTAACGTTTTTCACCGACTTTGCGCGGCCCAAGTGCAAGTTTTACAATTTACAAATTGCTTTTAAATGGGCTGTGAAAAGTTTTAATGAGTTTTCCACGCAGCCGTCCTTCATCTAAGCGCCCAGTACATTCCGCCCACCGCCTTGTCAACGATTTCTGTTTATGCATTTTCATTTTCATTATCATTCCCTTTTTTTCGACCAGCACTGCCCTCTCGTTTTCCGCTTTCCATTAAGCTAACGCTTTTCGTTACTTTTTATTTCTTTTTTTTTTGCACCAAAAGTTTTTCCTGTCCCAGTGGGTGGTGCCACTACATTGAAAATGTTGTTTTTGTGGGCGGGGGCAAAGGTCGCCTAATGAAATTATATCAATCGGGCAGATCAGCCACCCATAAGTCGCTGCTCTTGGCAGCTGGCAAATGACATTTGCTTTTTCCAATTGTTCATATTTTCATTAAGCAACATTTGAATTTCCCCGAATGTAACCTGTAATCGCTTCACTTCAGAATCAGAACGAGAATCGGATTCAAGTTCGAGTTTCCGCATTGCATGGCTACATTTCTAATTTCGGTCTGGTCAAGAACAGGGCCCCAGAGCAAGTCTCACGTCAAATTAAATCAAGCTGTAATATAAAGAAAATTGAAGCCAAGTCCCCTTTGTGCCATAAACTACGGATGGCCAAGGAGCACGCGGTGGGGGGGAAAATGAGACTGGCATTGGTGTGCGAGTGGGTGGGGTGGTGGTGGGGCGGTTTCCGCAGCTGATTGGCAATATAACACCAAGGAACCACAGCATTCATGGTGGAATTTAACCCGTGTGCCAGTAGTTCAGATTCAACGGAATTTTGTCCTTAATATTTTACTTATCTCCTAATTCATAATTAAGAAATTTCTCTAAAATAAGAGCCTACAAAAATATGTACCTAAATATCACCATGAGGAATGCACTCAAGTAATTTATGTGTATTACAAATATATACAATAAATCTTAAAACAAATGAACAACCACTTGTAATTGCCAGTATATAATTTCGACCTGCTGGCAATGGCAACTGCACTGGCCTCATAAATACAACCGGCAACTAACCGTGCCAATTTATGGTCAACACTTAATCTAAGCTGTCAATGTGGATGCAACACCAGCGGTAAAAACTACAAAACTTGGCCAACGGAGGAGTGGTTTTAGTGGGTGGCTAGTATCGTAATTGGCGGGGATTACGACAAAACGTAAAAGTGCAGAACGGCATGTGAATGCGGAAGTCGAACTCGCAATTGGCCAAAGTGAAGAAGTCGTAAAGTTTTAGTTGCATTCTGCCGTCTTCGCCTCCGAATTGGACGCTTAATTTATGTTTCAATTCCAATTAGCCAGCGAGGCGCGGGCTTTTATGCTACTTTTCCTTGTTTTCGCTTTCGAGTGCACTGAGAAAAATGTCCTTTTTGTATTAAGTTAAGTGTTAAATTCTATTTAGTTTTAGTTTTTGAATTACATGTCTGTGGTCTTATGTTACATATATGTTTCGTATCATGAATAAAATTCTTAAGTGTTTTAAATTCCTACTAATACATATTTTTTTTTTTTTTTTTTTTTGGATATATTAATTTAAAACTGTCCTTCGCGGACAATCATTAAATTTGATGACTAAACTTAACGGTAGAGAATTAATTGATTACATAAATTGTTGCGAAACTATACAATAACTGTCGATATTGTATGTATGAAGTATATAATAATGTATGTGTATAATTTAATTTAATTTGCGTGTCTAATCCCAGAGAGGTCCAAAGGGTGTGATCGGTGCAGCCTCCTGGTGCGTTGACTGGTGTCCATCAGGTCTTGTGCCAGGTTGTTTGGGTGGTCTTGAAGCCTCTGCATGTACTGCCTGCTGCTTTTCTTAATCTCATCCTTCACCCAGGGGAAGCTGAGGACCTCGTGTATAGTGGCATTATCGTGGAAAGGGTGAGCGTTTGTGACTGTGCGGAGCGTTTTGTTTTCGAATGTCTGGATAATGTTGATGTTACTTTTCGATGCAGTGCCCCACAGTTGAATGCCATACGTCCAGATTGGCCTTATGATCGCTTTGTAGATAAGGAGCTTAGTGGAAGTCGGTAGCTTAGATTGTCTGCCCATCAGCCAGTAGAATTCACGGACTCGGTTCTCCGCCTGTTTCCGCTTCTTTAGCAGGTGTGGTCTCCATGTAAGTCTCCTGTCCAGTGTAAAGCCAAGATAATTTGGATTGGCTACCTCTGGGATTGGGAACCCGTTGAAACTAACTGGTGGGCAAGTGCCGCGTCTAGTTGCGAAGGTGGTAGCGGTTGACTTGTCGCTGTTTACCGATATATTCCATCTCGTGTGCCACGTGTTCAGTAGATCTAGTTGCTCCTGCATAGTCTGGGAGGCCTCTGCTGGGGTATCTGCTGTTGTTAGGAACGCAGTATCATCAGCGTAAGTGGCTGCCATAATGTACTGGCTCGGTATCACCGGCAGGTCAGCCGTATACGCGTTGTAGAGGAGCGGACCGAGAACGCTTCCTTGGGGAACTCCTGCACGGGCTTCTTTGACGTCTGAGCGCGTTTCTCCACACCTGACGGCGAATCTTCTGCCCTCTAGGAACGATTTTAAGAACTTGAAATATGGCTGGGGCAGGCCGTTTTTGAGCTTTAGGAGGAGACCGGGGTGCCAAACACGATCAAAGGCTTGCTTAATGTCCAGCATTACTGCTAGGCAGTATTTCTTATTCTCAAAGGCGTCCAGGATATATTGCGCTACTCGGTGGCCTTGCTCTGGTGTCCCGTGGCGGCGCCTAAAGCCAAACTGGTGATCAGGGATCAGACCAGCCTCCTCAATCACCGGCAATACTCTGGTCAAAAATACTCTTTCGAGTATCTTGGAGAGTACTGGTAGTAGGCTGATCGGGCGGTAGGAGGCGGGATTGGCTTCGTGTTTACCAGGCTTCAGGATCATAACTACTTCGGCGCGTTTCCATGATGAAGGGAAGTGCCCCAATTGCAAGCACTTATTTATTATGGTCGTGATTAGTGACTTGCTAATAGGGGGGAGGAGCTTTAAAGCAATGGCATTGATGGCATCATCGCCTGGAGCCTTGTGGTTACCCATTGCCGCTATTAAATTGCTGATTTCCTCTTCCGTGGCCTGGGGTATCGGCTCGGAGTCAAAGAGAGGTTCTGACAGGAGCCTGGCTGTTTCGGCTGCTTCATTTGGGGAACATCGATTGGCTGGTGTGAAGACTTCCTCCAAGTGCTCGGCGAATGCGTTGGCTCTTTCGGTCTCAGTTCTGCACCATGAGTTGTCTTGTCTTCTGATGGGCGGGATCCTCTTCAGTGGCCTCTTGATGCGCTTGGTAACATTCCACAGGTTGTGGTGGGGATCACCCGGCGCGAGATTACCAACAAAGCTGTCGAGGGCCTCCTTCCTTAGTCTGACCAGAGTTTCCTTCAGCTCCTTGGTGGCTCTGTTGAGAGCTGTTTTGTCTCTAGGGTTCCTGGAGAGGAACCAAACCCGTCGGAGACGCCTTTTCTCTGACTTGAGCTCATTAACCCGAGGATTCCAAAAGTGGACGTCTCTACTTCTGTCCCTCGTTTGGTTAGAGAACCTTGGAGCAGCATAAGTTGCTGCCTCCTGAATTTGCGAGGTGAGGTTCACAACGGCCGCATCTATAAGTTCAGGGGTATCCAATGGTGGATTAGTGACTGTCGAGTTGTTCAGCCAGTGGTGGTATTTGCTGATGTCGGACGTTTTGAAGATTAACTTTTTACCCGCGGATCTCAACATGGCTGAGGCGTAGACCGAAACGGCAATGGCACTATGGTCCGAGAGAAGGTCTTCCACCTCCTTGGTCTGGATTCTTGCCGGGTCCAGGCCGCCAGAGATCGCAAAGTCCAAGATGTCTGGAGTTTTTGCAGGGTCAGTGGGCCAGTATGTTGGCGTCCCAGTTCCGTGGCAATTGAGGTTGCGGGAGAGAACCTGCCTGCATAGCGCGCGTCCTTTTGGATTGCATACTCTGGAACCCCACCAAGTGTGCTTGGCGTTAAAGTCACCTCCTATGACGAATTTGGGGCCGAGGCTGTCCAAAAGCGAAGAGAAGCAATCGTCCGTGGCTCTAAATCTGGGTGGGCAGTAGGCAGCAGCTAAGGTAATGTCTCCGTGGGTGGTGCTTACCGATATTCGGGCGCATTGCACCCAATCCTCTTGAATTGGTGGTTGGGTGTCGAATTTGATGCTGCTGCGAATAAGGATGGCGGCGCCGCCGCGTGCTGAACCATTAGGGTGGATGGCTGACACGAGGTCATACCCCCTTAAGGTGAAGTAGGACCTGTCTGAAAAATGGGTTTCGGATATGAGGAGAATATCTGCTTGGTTGGTCTTGCAATAAAGCTCGACCTCTGGCCTGTTGTTGATCAGGCCGTTTGCGTTCCAGATGGTTATGTCTAGTGCTGATTGCATAGGGACTTACAGACGGTTGCCATCATCTGATTCATTTGACTCATTACCTTCTCCATCATCTGATTCGTTTGACTCATCGCCTTCTCCATCATTTTTTCAAACATGGCTTCCATTCTGCCCATTATTGTTTCCATCAGGTTGTCAAAATTGGCCTGAGTATGAGGGATGGCATGTGTCTCATCAGTTGCCTGCTTGACAGCGTTGGCAAAACTAACGTTAGGAGTAACCTTGCTGCTGCTCACAGTGTAATGGGCGCGTGGGGCTGAAGCCAGCTTTGGAGCGAGCATGCTTTTGGCCTTCTTATATGCGGGACAACCTTTATATGAGGCTGCATGCGGTCCTTCGCAGTGCAAGCAATGGGCCGGCTTATTATTATTTTTACACTCAACGGTTGGGTGGCTGTCTCCGCACTTGACACACCTGTGTTCTAGGTGGCAGTACCGTTGGGTATGTCCAAATGCCTGACAGCGATAGCATTGCGGCACGTCATTAAACTTTATCGGTGGCTCGATTGTCACCACTGATCTGCAAAGTCGCGTAACTTTATAGGCCTCCTTGTTGTTCTTGGCCGGCTCGAGATTGGCGAAAAATATGTTAAGTGGCTTTTTGGTACTTCTTTGGGTGGGGTTGTAGAGGTCTCTGACCTTGTGTCCGTGACGGTTTAGCCCATCCCGAATTTCCTCTGGGTCCGTTGAGTAGTGAAGACCTTTGATGACTACTCTATAGGCACGTTCGTCTCGGGGCTGGAAGGTTTGAAACCTTTTATTGGACTTGGCCAAGAAGTCCTTCAGGGCGGAGAAGCTTTCCTTGTCCGGGGTCATCACGCGAACGTTGTTGTTGCTTGCCATTTTCAGTGTGAACTCCACATCATTGCCAAGTACTCCAGCAATGCTATTAGTGAGAGCCTTGATATTGGTCACATCCGGTATGAAGATTGGTGGTGGCTTGAAAGTCCTGAGAGTAGTCTTGGGTTTGCCTTGGGTTTTGGTGGCAGCAGGTCCAGGTTCTCCGTCTTGGATGCCTTGTTCGTCGTCGTCATTGCCGTCCTCTTCGTTCGAGAGAATGGCAAATCTGTTTGCCAACCTTCGACGATAGGCTGCGCTGATGTTGGGCGTGGGTTTGCTCACAGGTTTGCGCTTGCCAGGCTCCGAATGCGAGGTGCTGGAGTCGCTGCTCGGGCTGGATTCCCTTACTCTGCGGGCCTTCTTGCAGGGGGTTGATTTCCCTGGCTTGTGGGCGCAGGGGGTGGCCTGCCAATCCATGATGAGGGGGGATGGATCGTGGGGGGGGGAGGGGGGGGACGGTGTCTGGGTACAGCTGGTCGGTGTACCAACCACTGCACGTGGGTGCTGCTGTGTTAAATTGCTAAAATGCGGGCTCTATGTGAACAACACAGATAACTCGCGGCCCGCAGGCACGTCTGCACTCGTTGAGTGTTCGATCGCGACGATATGCTATGGTGAACACAAAATTAACTTCGTAAAAAAAAAAAAAAAAAAAAAAAATGAAAATTTTTAAAAGTGATCACTAGATTATATTTACAGTTATGGATGGATTAATATGGTTTTTTTTGGTTTGGTGCTAAACATGCAAGCAGCAGACTTATTAAAATTTTTATTTAATTTCAAAAAAATCTACTTATTATTTCATTCATACAAAATAGGTCAAAGGGAAGATCATTTCCCACCGTGCTCCCTGGTAATTGACTTTCGGCCTGGCCCTGACGCGTCATTTGTAATTGTATATCAGCACGAGGAGCGACGAGGATGGCGGCGTTTATTAGCCATGGCCAAATGCAGCTAATTGAAGTTCAAATTGCGTTGGCGCATGAGTTGAAATGGCAAAGGAAACCGTTGAAATGTAAGCACTCACATGTGATTCCTGTCGGTTCAATAAAACGTTAAGTTCAGTCAGACGACAATGCAGACGTAAACGAAGACGAATCCACTTAAGGCCAAAGCGAAAATCCAAAGGGAAAAAAACAAGTAATGCGAAAGCCAATTCGACACTCAAACACAATCAGCTAAGAAAAGCAGAGTCGAAAGTTGGGCTGCGAAATAAAATCAAGCATAAATGCAATAATACAATTTATGTGCCGAATTTCATAAGGACCATAATGGACATACAAGCTCACACTCTCTCCCTCCACCCTCCCAATAATCCGCACAATAAAGATATGTGTTTCGAGTGGGACCAACAAAGGTGACTTTCTCAAGTTGGTCAGCAATCGCTGTTACCGTAATCGCATTTGGCGCCGAGATGTTGATGCTATTTGCCAGTGTGTGTCATTTTCATTGCGCAAAAGTTTTCCTCCGCTTTTGACGGCAACAATGTCCCCAACACTTGCCCATCGGATATCCGGTCTCTCCATCCAGTTCAGTCCATCCATTCCATCCATCCATCTTCCCATTCTCTGTCTCGTTTGGCAAGTTAACAACATTTGCTTGACGTTTGCCAATTTCATTATGACTCAATTGTGAGTTGAACGATTTCACGGACCATCCAAAGAATCAAAGAGCGGCATTGCATCAATGAGGCATTTTGATGTTGAGTTGAGTGTCGGTCCGTTGAGAGAGGAACAGAAACGGAAACGGAAACAGGGAACTAAGTATAAAGCGGAAGTGAGGCGCAGTTCGATCGAAAATCAATGGAACATTTAAGAAGTGATGCATTTGGATGTTAAATAGTTGATATTAGATATATACTAGATATATTCATATCTGCAAGATTTATGTTATGAGATGGATATGTTATTTTCATACGTTCAAAACAGTGATGGTTTCTTTGCTGCAACTATTACCACTTCGGATGATACAACTATCCACATTAAGATGCATATATTCATGTGGAAGCGTAACACACAGATTGAGATGCTAGAAGAGCTGTTGGAAGTGAAATGCATTAACAATTTGGCAGTGGCGTTAATGCATCTCCGATGGGCAATAAATCGCGCTGGCCGCAATATGTTTGGGCCACTTGATGGCCCTTCAGCGGACAATTGTAAGTTGCCATCACCGCGGAATGTGGAGCAAGTGCGGCAAGTGCACAGACCTTACCTTATTCCGGGCATTATGCAATGTCTATGGGCCAAAGTCTCGGGCTTCATAAACTGGGTCGACGACACGCCCTTCTCCATCGCCTTCCTCGGCTGATAGGCTCACCCCCGCCGACTTTTGTGGCTGTCACTTGGAGCTGGGCAATTGTAAATTGATTTGCCACGATCGAGGGATAGAGAAATGGATTTCTGAAAGTCACGCAAAGCCATCCGGCAAAGCTGAAACGAGTTTGAGCAGTGCGCCCGATTATGAGTAATTGGCATTGCGCTGGTCAGGTCTTCTATATATGGCCCAACAACCGACTTATCCAGCACAGTTGTTCCAATTGCTCCAATCGACATGGCTTACTTCCAGTTCCTCAGCGTTGCCTCCAGCTTGCTTCTACTCCTGGCTCCCACGTGGGCGGGTCTGATTGCCCAGCCGACCATCAGCTATGCTGGCGATGAGCACGCGGTGGCCCACACCCAGCAGAATGTGGTAAGGAGCTTCGATGGCACCGTCTCCCACTACGCCAAGTCGCTGGCCACGCCCTACTCTCAGGTTCACAAGCAGGACACCCGGATCAGCAACAATGTCTACCAGCCGGCGGTTGCCAAGACCTTCACCTATGCCCCAGCTCCAGTTCCAGTCTCGGTTCCAGCTCCAGTTTACACGCACCAGGCTCATCAGGAACCAACCAATCTGTTTACACAGGCATCACCCGTTTACCAGCACGCTGCTCATGTCCAGACTCCATCGGTTTACCAGCAGGTTGCTCATGTCCAAACTCCATCGGTTTACCATCAGCCCGCCCAGGTGCAGAGCTACCACCAACCTGGTCATGTGGAGGCACCTTCTGTTTACCAACAGAACGCCCACTACAGCCACCAGCCCGCTGTCATCCACTATTCTCCGGCGGAGACCGTTTCCCACATGAGCTTCGATGGATTTGGTACCCACTACGGATTTTAAGTGATCATTACTTTAGTTAAGATTATAAAGTATAGTTTGTGTATGCTTGTTAAATAAATTGTTGAACTAAAGCCTTTAATGTTTTTTAATAATTATTAAAAACGGGTCATTGTTTTTTCTATGATTCTATTATAGCTGATTTTATTTCGTTAAGCTCTGCAGTTTGTTATATAATGTTCTTGCATAACCATATTTGCAGCATGTAAGCAGCTTTTGCAATGGTTTTCTTGTACATCGTGTGGTTTACTCCCTGTTTATCACTCACGTTCAGAGGCAGCGTAAACAAATCATAAAAATCCACACAAAGTGCACCCTACAAATAGCCCGAAGTAGGACATTAGCTCTGGTCCTTACACCAGTCCGTGATCCTCAGATCCTTGGACAGAAGGATGCAGAGGGCTTACGTGATTTGTGCAGCGCAAACTCAAAAATCGGACATGAATGCTACGTGACTGGAATGGCAACCAAAGGAGCCAGGAGCATTTGAAAGGGCGAAGGACCATGAAGTGGCATGGCTTATGAACTAATAAGATTCTGCCCATCCTCGTAAATTATGCACATTGACAACTGTAATCGGGAAATTGAAATCAGATTTTTGCTGGCTCATTAATTCTGCAAAAGAAATGGAAAAACTCCATACGCAGCCGGAAGCAAATCGAAAACTTATGAATGCCCGGAGTCAATAACCAATTTGTGTGCTCCTCTTCTTTCCATAGTTTATCTAAATGATAGCTTCATTAGCTGGCCATCAATGTAATGGCCAAAATGATTACCAGAACAGGGCCAGCAACTTCTGTAGCGAACTTCCGAATTGAAAAACCGAGCAAAAGGCAGAAAAATTTGCGAAAAATGAAGCCATAAACTCCGCTTAGTCCGGCATCCTGCAGGACCTCCTGTCATTCCCCCTTTGAGCCACCACTTCTGTCCGCCACTTGAGTGCTAAAAGGCGCAATGATAAAATATTTGCCCGACCAGGGCTAGTAAATTTGTTGGCTGAAAAGTTGAAACAGCTAACAAAATGCAAAGGAGACGAAGAAAGGCCGAGCCGTTAGTTGTTGTTTTTATTTAGCTGTTGCGGCTAAAGTTTGCCCACTTTCCACAGCCAGGACATCGTCCAGAGGCAAGTTGGCGAAAAATAAAAGTGCAAAATGCCCAGTAAGACGTATTTATCAACATAATTACATTTTTTAATGGCCCTTTAAGCCGCAAAATGGCAAAGCCGCAAAGCAAGATAGAGTCATGGCGAAAACTTGCTTCTTTCCGTGCTTCCAACAAATATTAAGTCAATTTGGGTGGTTTAACGAAAAGTTGTGAACTAATTGTTAATGAGATTATTTACCAGAACTTAAATGATGATTTCAGTTTTACATGTGGAACAGTTGAATAGTTCACTAAAGATCGATGTTCAAATGGAAATACGTATTTGAAAGTACAAAAGGAAAAAATAAAATATTAAAAATAATTAATAAGTAGCACAAACCGATTAATAAAATTGATAACACATAAAGCGAATATTCGCATGCGAAAATGTATACTGCTTTTGTTTATTAGTTATAGCTATCAGCACGATTTTCCAATCTGTTGTTTATAAATAAATCTATTAGGAGAGATACAAGAGAGTTAAGAAAGCTTACTCTTTGTGTTTTCTCTTCATTTCATTGTATATGCGATTGCATGATTCTTTTAAAAATTGCAACAGAATCAAATGATATTAACTAAAAACCGGTTTAAGTATGAAATATGTGATACTCAAAAATTGTATCAAAAATTAAAGAAGATCGATAGAAGAGAGCCTTTCAACGTAAGAGAATGCATTTGTTGTTAATACTTATCAAGAGTCAATTTGTTAATAATGTAATAAGTATTTTAATTTAAAAGTGATAATTTGGAATTGGAGCAATACAGTATTAAAACAATTTCGATCCAGTATACAGTATTGATTACAATATTACCTTTTCAGCATAAAACCCCTTTTATGCCATTATCTCTCAATGCCTGAATAAATGATATATGTATATATAAAAACAAACACCGAGTGCTCAGAGTTAGTTCCCGGCAAACTGGCCGTCCGGCAACATGTGGAAAATTCTGTGTGGGATCGTCGTTCTCGTGACGATTGTGGTGAATCAGCTGGCTGAAGCAAGGGGAGTCCGCCGGCGAAGAGGCCATACTCTCCAATTGGACAACTACCTTAGCTACGATGGAATAATGCAGTATCTGGATGAGCTGGCTCTGTCCCACAGTAGCCGGGTGACCCTAAAGGATGTGGGCCGCACCTACGAGAACCGAGCCCTGAAAATGGCGATGATAACCAACGGAGATGGACGTCCCGGAAAGAGGGTGATATTCTTGGACGCTGCCCTCCATTCGCGCGAGTGGATGACTCCCGCCGCCGCCCTCCTCACCATCCATAAGCTGGTGGTGGAGTTTGCGGAGAATTCCGACCTTTTGACTGATTACGATTGGCACATTATGCCACTGGCAAATCCAGATGGCTACGAGTATTCACGGAATACAGAGCGATACTGGAGAAACACGAGGACACCGAATGGAGGCAACTGTTTTGGCACCAATCTCAACAGGAACTTTGCCGTTGACTGGAATGTGGGTTTTCCGGAACTAAAGGATCCCTGCGATGAGAACTACGCTGGGAGTTCACCATTCTCAGAGGTGGAGGCACGTACAGTGCGAGACATTATGCACAGCCTAGTGGAGAGCAAACGGGCTGTAATGTATCTCTCACTGCACACGGCAAACCGATCGGTCTTCTATCCTTGGGTCTACGATACGTAAGTTGTAATCTAATAGCTTATTAAAGTATATCAGATATATAATTTACTTATATCATTTATATATATATAGAGCTCCAGTGTCAAACCAAAAGGAGCATGACGAAATCGGAAGATTTGTTGCTGATCGAATTTTTCGAAGCACGGGCACCTTTATAAAAACGTGGCAATATGCTAAATTTGCCGGAACATTTGGTGGCACCAGCATGGACTACGCGCTGGTCGCTGGATTTCCACTCTCCTTTGTGTTCGAGATGTCTGGAACGGGAAGGGATCATGTGGAGTACAAGTTCTTTCCTCCGGCCACAGATATACGGCATTTGGCTGAAGAGTCCTGGACGGGAATTAAAGCGTTTGCCGAGAAGACCATTGAGAAATATCCTCCATCCAGGGTGATTTCTTATAAGCCAAAGGTTAAGCTTCTTGAAAACGCTGCACCACGGAATTGGGGCTTAAGTTCAATGGCTGGAACAGTTTGCCTCTTGTTTATATATTTGACCTAGCATATCTATCTAGCAGTAACTATATGATTATTATAAAAACGAAATTAAATCTTGTAAAGTCCTGCTGTTTTGACACTTTACTCTCTTCATTCTTTATTATATATACCTACTGATTCATCTTTTTTATCAGGCATTTTGCGAAATTTCACTTTCTGCCTTTGCGCTCTTTAATATATTTTTAATATCCAGCAAGGGAAACTCATCGTCCGGCATTGCGCATACGCCTCGTTGTCCGCTTGTTTGCACTTGCTATCAACGTGACTTGGCTGCTTCGCTGGCGTGGAAGAGCGCAGAGTTTTTCGGGTGGGGGAACCGGCATATCTCTCGCATTGTCCGATGCATTTCACATGCTGCAATTAACGCAACAAATTGCATTTTTAATATGCAAAATTAATGCGGAAAATCTTTCTGTGCGCGCGGACCAACAGAGATGAAACGAAGGCGAGATATATCCAAGTATTTTATTTATAACAGTCATTGTGAAAATTGAAAATTCACATTCACTGTCTACAATTAAAAACAGTTCCTCCCGCCTGCATTTTCGCGCACTCGTTCTGCTGGATATTGTGGATATGGTGAGTATTTAAAATAATAAAATGCCATTACAAAGTCAAAGTTGCCTGGCCCAGGAAGTCGCTGTTAATTAGTTTTTTCGAAGGCTGCTCTTGGCCAGCTGACGAGTCGCCCAGCCATCTATCTGTCCGTCTAGCCATTCATGCCCTTTCTGCGCGGGAGTTGGGTCAAATGTTTTAATTTCCGCACGAATGTCTCTAACGGAAATTACTTAAAAAAAAAAAAAGAGCAGAAAAATACACCTTACCACCCAGGGCGGTATGTCAATGGCCTGGAGGGCTTCTCGTTATCTTGTCCAGGGGCTTGCAATAATTACTATAAATTGGAGTACTTAATAAACTCACTCACTCTTGCCGATATAAAATAGTTTACGCAGATTAGCGCAATTATTGCGCTCAAGCTTCGCCAACTGCACTTTGAGTTACATATGAGTCCTACTCCGATTAGATATAGTATAGGCATTTCGCTGTCGCATCGCTCGGTTCGTTCGGCTTGGTTGGCGATTCAGAGTGAAACATGCTGCTGTTTCTGCTGGTTGTGCTGCTCTGCGGAGCGGGCTGGATCATCCATCTGGGCCAAGCCGATCGACGGCGGAAAGTGGCCAATTTGCCAGGACCCATTTGTCCACCGCTTATTGGCGCCATGCAACTCATGTTCCGTTTGAACCCAAAAAGTGAGTAGTGGCAAAAATATAATATGTTTATATGTTTAAATGTGGTAAAATATTCGCCTGGTATCAAAATCATAATTATAAGGCCACATAAAGATATTGCTAAAAGATTTAAATATTTTATATGAACGGCAACATTTAATTTAATAAGAAATAATAAAATGAATAGAGCTGCAGGAAAAATATCAATTACCTAAAACTGCCATCAATCAAAATTCAATTTATTTTATTTAATTGCTTAGTAAAGATTTTGATATGTGAACCCAGTGAAGATCTGCTGATTATAAGAAATAGATTTACATCTGATTAATTTGCATTTACTTTCAAATGTATCACTTATTGTAATTTGTATGTAGGTATTACTTATAACTGAAAAGCTGTTCGTGACTGCTGCTGTTTTAACTCACTGATAAGAAATAACTAGGTTTCTGTTTTTTTTTTCAAAATTTTCACGCAACCGGATAATGAATAATTTATATTTGATGTCAACCGGCTTTCTCATTATCAGATCAACAATAAAATACATTAAATAAGACAAAATAATTAAGCTAGCGAAAAATAATTGTGCACTTGGAGTTGGCATAGCGAAAAACTTTGAATAATATTATCAAGAATTTTTATTGGTACTAATAACAACAATAGTAAGCAATTTGAAAAGCCAAATACTTAATCTTAAGCTAATAATAATTTGATATTTTGAACAAACATTCGGAATTTCACTTATTATCGCTAAGCTATTAATGAATGGCCACTGGCTAATAAGATTTCTTATCAATGAGAATTTCTGAGCAGAGAAGGAAAGAAAATGCATATCGGTTCTACACATATAAGTAAATTATTTTTATGCTTCTTTAATAATTCTAATTGATTTATTTTGTTACTTAATATAAATACT
The DNA here is from genome assembly GCF_004382195.2 of Drosophila sechellia. Lineage (NCBI taxonomy): Eukaryota > Metazoa > Arthropoda > Insecta > Diptera > Drosophilidae > Drosophila > Drosophila sechellia. The sequence goes on along the minus strand of NC_045951.1, from coordinate 7,353,116 downwards.
TTTGAGTATATTTTTAAAAATATCAGGTTTCATAAAAGTGTGTCGAGAGTACGTGCTGAAATTCGGTCACCTTCAACGAGTGTGGGTCTTTAATCGCCTGCTGATAATGAGTGGCGATGCGGAGTTGAATGAGCAGCTGCTAAGTAGCCAGGAGCATCTGGTGAAGCATCCGGTGTACAAAGTACTTGGCCAGTGGCTGGGCAATGGACTGCTCCTCAGCGATGGTAAAGTGTGGCACCAACGCCGCAAGATCATCACTCCCACGTTCCACTTCTCGATCCTGGAGCAGTTTGTCGAGGTATTCGATCAGCAATCGAACATTTGTGTCCAAAGATTGGCGCAAAAGGCCAATGGAGATACGTTCGATGTTTATCGGAACATTTGTGCAGCAGCATTGGACATTATAGCCGAAACAGCAATGGGCACAAAAATATATGCCCAGGCTAACGAGAGTACTCCATACGCTGAGGCAGTCAATGAGTAAGTGGTACACCATACAATTGTATAATGAATTATTAAAATATGAAGTCCTACTTGATAATCCTACACAGATGCACTGCTCTGCTAAGTTGGCGATTCATGTCAGTTTATCTGCAGGTGGAGCTGCTTTTCACACTCACCCATCCTCATCTGAAATGGCGCCAAACGCAGCTCATTCGCACGATGCAGGAATTCACCATCAAGGTGATTGAGAAGCGGCGTCAGGCTTTAGAGGATCAGCAGAAGCAATCCAAATTGATGGGCACTGTCGATGAGGATGTGGGCTCCAAGCGGCGAATGGCCTTGCTGGACGTCCTGCTGATGGCCACTGTTGATGGCAGACCGCTGACCAACGATGAGATTCGCGAGGAGGTGGACACGTTCATGTTCGAGGGTCACGATACCACCACCAGCGCTTTGTCCTTCTGCCTGCATGAGCTTTCCAGGCATCCAGAGGTGCAGGAAAAGATGCTGGAGGAGATCCTGCAGGTGCTGGGCACCGATCGAAGCAGACCGGTTAGCATTCGTGACCTCGGGGAGCTCAAGTACATGGAGTGCGTCATCAAGGAGTCGCTGAGGATGTATCCACCAGTGCCCATCGTAGGGCGCAAATTGCAGACCGACTTTAAATACAGTAGGGTTCCTATATATAATCGTAGTTTTCAAATTGGTAATTTATTCAATATTTTTGTAAAACCCTTTTCAGCCCATTCCGTGCATGGAGATGGAGTAATTCCGGCTGGCTCAGAGATTATAATCGGAATCTTTGGTGTACATCGCCAACCAGAAACCTTTCCCAATCCGGACGAATTTATCCCTGAACGACATGAGAATGGAAGTCGCGTGGCTCCATTTAAAATGATTCCATTCAGTGCGGGACCCAGGAACTGTATAGGTCAGAAGTTCGCCCAGCTGGAGATGAAGATAATGCTGGCCAAGATTGTCAGGGAGTACGAACTGCTTCCGAAGGGTCAAAGGGTTGAGTGCATTGTTAATATCGTTTTGCGATCGGAAACGGGCTTTCAGCTGGGAATGCGAAAGCGAAACAATAAATAAGCGCACTAACTAACTAATTTAAGTGGTAAAATACAAATGGGTTCATAAAGTATTATTCCATTATCATATCTTTAAGTAAATGCTAAATAATAATAGGCTTTATATCCATGAATTTTTGTACTTTTCTAAAAATCTATCGTGGCTTTAATGCCAACTGAAATCCATTGGATGATCCCAAAACAAGTTGCAAATCCAAGCGCACCTCATCGCCATAGGGTAAAAGTTCAAAGTTGGTCAAAATAGGAGCCAACAATGTTTTAAGTAGCTGCATGCTAAACTTCCTCGCTGGACAACAGCGAGGACCAAGACTATAGCTCAGAAGCTCCGGAGGAGAGTCCAAAAATCGCTGCGCATCAAAATGGTTTGCATTTGGATATCGTTCCTCATTGCGCTGCAGTTCATACAGATTAATATAGATCTCTGAACCGAAGGGAAGTTCTGCATCTCCCACGATGCTATGTGCTGTTGGATATCGAATTAAAATGAGTGTGTTAAAAACAAAATATTACTCATACGCACTGTATGGAAAATCCTTCTTCAGTTGCCTCCCAACAATCACTTGTGGTGGGTAAAGTCGCATAGTTTCTTGAAGAACAGCTTCCAGATAAGGTAGCTTTTCCAGGTCCCATCCTTGATCCTTAATCTGAGCCAAATTTAACTCCTCCAAGCACTTTTGTTGAACCGATGGATTTCTAGCAATTGTTACGAGGCAGAAACAGAGAGATGAACTGCAGAGCAGGTATCCGAGATAATTACAGGTATTAATTTCTGCACAGATTTCTTCTCCTGTAAGTTGGGGATCTTTACTCTTCAGTAGAATTTCCAATAAGGATTCATGGTTCTTTAAAGGCATTGGCCTGAACTGATACATGTCCAAACCATCCCCAACTTTCAATTGCTTTTGACTTTGGTGGCTGGCCATGAGATTCATGTGTTCTTCATTCAGTCTTTTAATTAATCGATTCTGACGTTTTCTCATAAAAGGAGAACTCAACCAATAGTTAAATCTGTTTGCAGACTGTAGGCTCATAAAACGTTTTCTATAGAGCTCTGATAAACTGAAAATAGTAAAAAGTGGGTCATTATTAGGATCTTTAGAAAACATTGTAATTACTTACTCTTTAAGATTCTTGGAATACTCCTCACTGGGTTTCGCACCACAGGTGGTCATTACCATTAGATCCAAAACAATAGGACTCACAGTATTCCAGATATCAAACACCTTTTGATCCTCCTGTTCCGCTAATTTTTGGAGCAGCTGCTCCGCCTGGTGGCGACTTAAATCCATCAACCCTACCAAGTTTCCCTTGTCGAAGAGACCACTAATAAGACCATGTCGCTTTTGCCATTGTTCTGACTGACACATGAGAACACCTCCAGCCAGCCAATCTTTCATTAGCTCATATCCCGTCTCCAAATGAGTGTCATTTTCCAGAAGCTGTCTGCTGAGCTCTAGATCTGCCAGGGGAATGAAAAGGCGATGGAAGACCCAACAACGACTAAAGGTACCATATTTGGTAAGGTATTCGGTGCTGCGCTGGAAGAAATCTGCCAGCATTTATATAATATATAATACGTTTAGTTCAGTAAAACTTACTTTTCGGCGTCAGAAATAACAACTTGTGCATTGCTCCCATCAGCGGCCAGGTAAAGGGTCCTTTCAGATTTTTGATCAGCGATCTCTGCCGGCGGGTCCTGAAATAGTTGAAGGCCGAAGCCAGGCAGAAACAGACGAATGTGGTGGTCAAGATCATGGTGCCAACTGAGCCAAAACAACGTCCCCGTTTGTCTATGCTAATCGCAGGTTATCGCAATCGCCTGCATCTATACTATCCACGGTTTATGACCGTTCGAGGGGCAGTGCTAATCTCACAGGGGTCTTTAATTTCGTTTAATCTTATCGATGCTCGGACCTCCTTGTATGTCAAAAAATAACCAAGCGATAGTAAAATCTCCGGATAAGTTAAGATAAGTCTGCTATATTATTATTCTGTAAATAATTACACGATTTGTTTACATGTGCTTACATCAACGGAAAATTGGTTGTATTTTCTTCTTTTTTTTAAAGGATTTTGTATTTAAAACATTTTTTTTGTTACAAAAATAATGAGGTTTAAATAAATAAACTTGAATAGAAAGATTTAAATTTTGACGCTTCCAATGAGTTCCACAAAATGTTGCGAATGTATCAGCAACATGTTGCTAGATAAAGAGCACCCTTTTATATATGGTACATCATTAAAAAGCGAAATATAGGTATTAATTATTCCGAATTATGCGTGATTTATTATAAATTTAAATAAAGTGTATATGGGCTGGCATAATTTGATTCTATTCCCATATCTCTTTGTGAGCAAAATTGATTGGCCAAGTCGAAAATTGCCAATACCCGTTTTGGGATGGGATGCCATAGATAATTGCGTCATCTGTGCCATAAAAGAAAGTAGTGACTAATAAATATTTAAATACTTACCCAACATTTATTGCTGCTGAGCCGGGTGACACGATTCGAAACTATTAAACAAACCAATTTGGGGCAATCGAGTGGGGAGGACAGCAAAGGAAGAAGGACGAACGCCTTGGGGCCATAAGCAGCTGTTGTCCCGGCGAGCAAACAAATCTTTTGTCTTTTGCCCGTTGCGGTTGTCGGAGTCAACGGAGAGGGTTGGTCAACCCTTTCAGGTTTCAGGAGTTTCCAGCACTCGGACTGTCAAAAGTACATTTGCCTTGGTTACGCCACAGAAATATCCCCCAAGCATGTAATGACAATATCAGCAGACCTTCCTGCCCTCCGACCGCCACTTGTGTATATCTCTTGTATCTTGTATATATCCTTGCCCTCGGGGAGTTGGCAAAACTGGGGTGTTCCTTCAAACCGAGCGGAGTTTGTTGTGTTCCATTTTCATTTTGCGGCGCTGATGAAACTTTAATGACACTCCGCACGCATTCAAGAGGCAAATGGCAGAAGGCAACAAGGGCCATGTGTCCAGCTTCGTTCTTTGCTTCCAAGCCCCGGCATTTTTCTGCACAATTTCACTTTGAGGCAACAAACAGACAAAGCCGGCTAATGGCGGCTAATGAAGCCAGTTTTATTGGGGATTTTGTGGGCCGTTGAACCCGGCTATAAGGCACTCCGAAGCTCTGCAACACCGAACCTCCCAAGTTGGCCATAGTGTGCGAATGTATTTATGAGGCCCAGGTATTCAGGCATTCATACGTCAATGTCACGAGTCGCAAGTGCAAGGACTCTCCGGCTGGAGTCGAGTGCAATGGCCACTGGTTACTGGCCACGTGACCAAACACCAAACACCGAACATTCCGTTCGCCACCGTCTCGCATATGCAAATGAACAAAAAATTTGATGACAGAGTCGCCGGTGACAATAAAAAGTAAGCGAACTACAAAGCCAACAGGACGAGTGTTACGCAAAAACACAAAAAACACCAAACAAGAGAAATACAAAAAAATAAAAAACCGAGACCGACAAACGGCGGCAGGACAAAAATCCTTTCACAAGCCTGCCGAATATGAGCTCCTGCGAAAAAAGTCAAAACAAAGACATTGCAACAATTTACATTCCCATTGTTCGCCTCGGCGGCAGATACACAGGTTCGCAAAAAATGGCAGATAGTTAGATACAGGCATAGATACACATGCTTACAGTGCGATTCATAATTGATGGCCCATTTGAATATGCTTCAATATATATGCAGCATTTCAAAGTGAGCATTTTTTCAAACATGTGTGCACTATAAAATATTAATTTCTCTCAAACTTTGGTAAAGAAAAAGCCACTAAAATATATGTTCCTTTCAGGATTAGTTAATTTCTTTTTTTTTAACATTTCAAGTTATTTTTTAAACTTTACTTTTTGAGACGCAGTGTAGATGTTGCCCCCAAACTGCAAATGCAGTCGGTCAGCTGGCAAGTTAGAGGCAGAAATGAAGCACCGACACACATGGAAAGCGATGACAACTGAAGTAGACGATATGGACTAAAAGGACTTAAGGAACTGCTAGGTATCAAATAAATATTAAAGTATTTACAAGCATTGCATTTATGTAATACCATATTTAGACTGTTCTTTAACTGGACTATCTTTAATTATACTGCCTAATAGGTAACAAATTAATATAATAAAGCATTTTGATTAATATAAAGCTTTAAAAAAAAAACTTGTATGAGAACCAATTGTAAGGCATTGCAAAGCGGTGCTGGCCAAACATATTCCGCCGTATTCCACGTAGGCATTGTCCTTTTTCTTGGTGTTGTTGGCCACAGGAAGCATTTTGCATGAATTGCCCATAAAAATGATATGCACATCAAGATTGTCTGATGCGACTTCTGCGATAAGCGTGAAAATTTGCTTACTGCCACAGTTCATACCACACACATGTTGGGAAACTTTAATGGGGTAGAATTCCTCAATTATAACAGCTAATCAGAATGAACGATACTTGGCTAGACATTTCATTTGGTTACTGCAGCTAAAAGGTTTCCATCAGTCTCAGGCACACGCCCCCTCCGCCCACTAACCTGCTGTTATTCCACCTCTTAACCGCCACCCCCATTAACCATCACCCATTATAAGCTGGAGCTTGGATAATAATAGTAATACTAATGCACAGAGAAAAAAAATTAATTCAACGGAATATCTACTATTTGGTATAGTAAAGTTATATTATTCGGAATGTGGATTTTTAAAAATATTTGCAGTGTTTCTTATCTACAATGGAACCAAGTTTTGAAACGTCAGTGAAGTACTTATGTATATTTTTATTAAAACTTAAGTGATATGGTACTTTCTCGCTGAATGAGAGCTCTTTCACACACTGGCATATTAATAGTACGCATACCTTTTTCTTGGTCCCCGAGCCCCCATTTTCCGCTTTCCCAGATGTCATATGTCAGGCGGCCGTAATATTACGAGCTGATGACTGCGTTATGATTACTGTCAGCGACAGGCACTCAATGAACAGGAAGATGAGAGAGTGTCAGCCTCCCATCCTTTTCGTGCTTGTGGACTTTTCACGCATTTTCCGAGCAGAAAACCACACGCCACCCAACCACCCACTCGCAGCAACATCACATGTGACTTGAGGTGCCCCGCAGCGGCAGGACCTTTGACTCGGCAACAATTTATCACAGCCAATTTAACCACTTAAGTGCGAAAAAGGTTTCGGCAGACTGAACTTAACGTGGCTCAAAAGTGAAGTGCAGCGCATGTGAGATAAAGTATTGAATGAATTTCATTCTGCAATCTGGCCACTGACCACCGAATGTTCGAGTATCTGTGTGTCTGCCGGCGGCATTTATTTGTTTACAATCTGTTTGCGCAAAAGCTGCCGCAAGGCTTAAAAATCTGCATTTGCATTCTGACACCAGGCGGGGATTGTGGGGAAGGTGGAAGGATTTGGGGTCCTGGCGCGTATGCAAGGACTAATTGAAAAAGCGAGTTTCCATAAAAGTGCATATTTTCCTATGGAACTGCATTTTATTCACTATCACACATTTTTGATGAAAATTGACATTTTGTTCTAACAAAAAAAATATAAATGTATTATTGATTAAATATTAATAATAAAGAACTTTTCAATATTAAGAAGCATTTATTGAGCATAGAGCGACAGCTTTCAATTAAACTTATTAAAAAAGAGCTTACTTATGTATAATTTTATTTATTTAAACTAGTGGCTTATTCAAGATGCAGGTTGTTGTCCCCTTCGACCGCGTATTCTAAAATAATAATGATATAGTAACTTTAAAATCTATTAAGCAGAAATCTCTTACCTCTCCATTATCATTTGAAATGTGCTGCGCTTAAGAATGAATAGCACAAATACGACTATACCGGAACACAAATGGAAAAAATTTGGTACCCGAAGGGTATCAAATGGAATAAACTCAAGATCAGCATAGGTCCGTAGAGGTATATCATCGCTGACCAGTCATAAGCTGTTCAAAGAATCTCAATTACTGGCTTTCAACATTTCCCTACTTAAAAACCCACTGTTTATCCAACATCGATATAAACCAACACCGGGAATCCAATTCAGTTTGTCAGGTCTATTCTGCCAGGCCCAATCCACCAGATATGTAATTCCCGTCATGATGGCCGGAGTGCCCCAACCGTAGACGTTGTAGATGAGAAAGTGATAACGAGGTTCATCCCGATTGATTAACATCAAGTTTTTCCATATATGATGACTCATAACAGATAGCCAAAAGTGAGAAGCCATAGCAAAGAAATAGTTAGTGTAACCTGTGAAAGATACGCATGTTTTAAGTCGAACTTTGATATGGATTCAACTAACCTGCTAGTGAGCAAATATTCTTCCACAAGTTAAAATCTCCTCCTTCCCAGATGAGGTACTGCACAAACTTACAAAGTAAATAGCAAATAAAGCATTTTCCGAGCAAATTTCGCAGTTTCTTTATGTAGAGATACACTGCAATTGTGAGAATACAGCCAACCATGGAAATAGTACCCACTGGAAAAATCAAAGAATTATTTGAGCTACTATATAGTAGGTGCTTACCCTGAGGTACGGCTGGCATCGACTTCGGTATATATACATGTTCCAGAATCCACATCGAATTTTGATCTTCCAAACGCGGATGGAGGCAGTACCACTGCTTGCTCAATGTCCAGTTTACAGCGGGGTTAATCACAAAGCTTCCATTCTATAGATATAAAATTACATTGAGATACTTTAAGAAGATTGAAATCTTAACCTCATATAGCTTGTACTGATCCTCCTTTACCGTAACAACCTTTTCGCAATACCTAAATTTATATCTTAAGACGATCATGTCGGTGAGAAGGTAATATGTTTCTATAGTTCCATCCTGCAGTGTAATCTTCAAGTAGGGATTGATCCGCTTCAGATTCTCTGTGAGTCCATCTTTACACCGACTATTGGGCAACATTTTGTTGCGGGGGCAGCAGAATCGGATGCAGGGTTTCATAATTCAGATTGTACGAAAGTTTAGCCAAGTCTCAGGGGACTTTATTATCAAAAACTGGTAAATTTATGCGTTTCTTATTATGAATCATTCGAAATCTGGAAAAAGAATGGTCCCTTAAAACTATATTTATTGCATTAAGCTCTGCGATATAGTAGACATTTGGTGCCACATACACAAATTTAGCTACTCATATTTTAATAGTATTATTTCAGATCCTTTGAGTATAGTTTTGCTTACCCTTGTGGTGAAAAAAAGAGAATTCTTGATGAGACGTATTCAAGTATTAAAGTAATGTTAATTTTTCATTCACTTGACACTTTTGTGATGCTGCTTTTATTAATACTTACGTTCCTTTACCAGTTTAATGTGCCTGATATCAGCTTAAATAGCCTCGACCATATGCGAATCACGACCTAAAGGGCTTCAACTGAATGGCACCAAATCGGCTTTCGACGCTCCCCCATTCAGTCATCTACACACATGTGTGTAAAAGTGCGAATTCATGTTTTGTTTGACAAAATCTGTATAAATCTAAAGACCGAATGCCAGCAGTCAGCTCAGCACAGAGCTCTCACATCGCAGGGATTAAATGGAAAATGGGTGGTTGGTACGACGAATGCGACGAGCTATTCGATGCCATGCAAATGGATTGCTTTGGGGCCTCTGGGGTCAAATGGAATTAGCCGGCATTTTCAGAGGGGTGGGAGGGGTACAGAGATCCAAGGACCAAGACGCGAGCACTTGTTGCTCCGCGCAAACCATTTTCATAGTCATTAAAAATTTGCATAATTACGGCAGCCTGCGCCGGCTCATTAACACTTTTGAGGTAGACAGGACTTAAGGACCCAGGACACTCGTAACCAAATGAGCTTTTCATAAGGCCGCGAGAGAATGTTGAATTATAAATGCATGGAAATTAAAAACAATTACATGATATTCCATTCCATTTCGCCCACGGCTCGTGCATGTATTAACAAATAAAGTGCCCATAACGATGCTAATCCTTTAAGCCACACCAAACTGTTCGCGGCTATGCGCCCCCACAGAAAGGGGGCGTGGCTGTCAAAAAAAAGGGCTATCAATTTGCATTGCGTTTGGCTCATTAGCGTCGCTGCCACTGACCACTTGTAAATTTGGCATGTCTATATGGGATATTCGTAAAATTTATAGCCTTGTGGATGACATTCATTCAGAGAGGGTTGATGCTTCTCATGTACTATTGTGGAATTTTAAATAAATAAAATTATTTATTTAATTTTTATATAATAATTTATATAATAATTTCGGAATGAGCTTAAAACGATACATAGCTTACTGGTTTGAAGCTAATGATCTAAACTTTTTGATCTCACCTCGCTGAGCCCGCCATTTGACAAAATAATGCGGTTTGGGCCCTGCTCGATGGCTCGAATATATTCGAAAAGCTTGAATTACAACGGCTAGCAGGGAAATATTTATTTAAAATATTTTCAATGAGTCGGCTCTGGCCATAATAATATGAGTAATTAAATGTCAATAGAATTAAGCCAGACAAAGTGGCACAAACATTGAAATGGAGTAAACAGTAATTTCAATGAGAAAAGCCAACAAAATATATGTGTAATTTTAATAGGAAACAATATTAACTTACACAATAATTTGAGACTACTGCGATTAACTAATATTGATTTACAGTTAAGGTCTTGAAGTGCCGCTGTGAAGTGAAGAAACAAACGTATTGCCCAGAATTGCTGAATCTGCAGGGGAAATTTGCTGTGTCGCTAAGCCGTAAGTCCAACAAGAAAAATCACTTTTCTCCGCCAGACGGACAGGGTGTTTTCCACTTTCTTTCTTTTTTTTATTTTGGTTGTGGGTGGCTTGGGATTTGCTTTCGATTTTGCAACGGCTTTGCCGAATGATTCCCGCTTAATATGCCAAACACAATTTGACTTTTATTCAATATGCAAAAGATACGCGTCAATTTGTTGCTTGTCTGCGGGACTTTTTAATCTGATCGATGTGCAATTCTTCCTCCTCCGACTCAGGCTCTTTAAATCTTCATTTCACGTGGCTGGCATTAACTTCTGGCGTCTAGTGGCAACATAAAAGATGTTGTGGCCAGATTTATGTTGGCAGTTTTACAGTCATTTTAAGCACCACCCCGCCGAACAGCTACTTAAGCCAGTGAGCTCGCGTTGAAAACTTTTGCAACTATTAAAGTCTTAAGTAGAAGTGGATAAAGAGAAGCTGCCACAGTCAGCAAACTGTAAATGCATTTCCACCAACAGCAACAACGATATCACATTGCAAGGGAAAACTTTTCTTGGTCTGTTGTTCTACTTATGCGGCCTGGCCAACACTTTCCGTTCGTTTGTTTGTTTCGGCGAGGACAAGACAAAAACTGACTTAAGCCCACATCCCGAGTTTGGTACGGGTGCTCTTGAGTGGGTCAAAGGGTGTGCTTACCCCAGAGATACCAGGTGTGCTGAATAAAGAGATTAGGGACTCCAGTTCAAAAAGTATCTACAACTCTTTAAATAAATACATGCAGCATACAAGTAGCATATTTTAATCAAGAGTCTTGAGCATGAGATGTTTGCTTTGAATTGGATATATATTCATGCTTTAGTTACATATAAAAATACATTTTCACCTCAAACTCCACATCTTGTAGGTTAAAACTTTATCCAAGTATTTAGAGCACCTGATAACACTTTTTCCATCTTCTTGGGGCTTAACATTTTTTGACTTATGGTAAAAGCAAACGAAATGTCAAATGATTTTCCAATTCCTCCCGCCAATTCGTACTTTCCCATAATATGCACCCTCTTTAGCCTTAAATCAATGTTGACAAAAGTTTTATTGGATAAGTTTGTTTAACGACAAGCAAGAGTAGACGCACACAAAAGGGCAGGTAAAAAGGCAAAAGTTCTTGCTATTTTGCTGAAAAATCAAATTGAGCAAAAGTTGATCTTGAAGCAGGATAGAGCCAATGGAAAGTGTGGAGTGCGGGGAATGGATGCTGGAAAAGTTTTTTTTTTTGCAAAAATCGTTGGACGCGGAAAGTTTGCAATTTGATTTGTGTTCAATGTGCGCGCAATTGATTAGGCATTCTGCGAGTTCATGAATGTCCACTTTCATCAAGAACAAATCCGGACAAATTTTATAATAATTTTTGGTATGTTTGTACTTTGATTTCTGGAGCACATAAATCAATCCATTCATTAACCAGCAATTGCTTGAGATGAAATGATCCTACTTGACTTCTTCGATGCTTTAAGCAGTTCGTTGAAGCAGTACCTCATGATCTACAAGTCAATTCTATAAAGATGAATCATTCAATATGCAGAATATTACTTTATCTATTTATCTAGGTAGTGGATATTGCCCAAATTAATTAATATTAATATTATACCTATTTCCTTGTTAAATATTTGGTATTCCCTAAAAATTTTCATTATAATTTTCGCAGTGTGTTTACCTTGGAAGTACCCCAGACTATCTTCATCTGGAAGCTTGCCAAGTGTGGCACCCTGAAATTTTGCGGCAAGGACTAACAACTGTTGCAGGAGTCGTCCGGAATCCGAACTTCACACCCTCGCATGCATAATGGCATTGTGGTTTTCCGGCCGCAGACTCCTGCTGTTTAATATGCTGTTAAATTACATTAAAATTTGAAAAAGAGTTGGCTCTGCTGCTGGTTGGCTTTCTGATAAGCGTATTACGAGCTGCAAACGCCGATAGCCGAGCTTTCTCATGTGATCGGATGAATAAGCCAGGAAAATCCAGGAAAACCCTGGAACTGGGGTCTTCAATGTCAGGCGGCAGTAATTGGCTGGCAAATAATTTAATGCGAAATCATGGAACACGCCCCCGGGGCGGCAGTGTGTTGCACATTTAAAATGAAATAAGCGGATTAGATTGTGTTGTTGTCATATCGGCGTGTCCTTTTTGGCCGCACCCCGTTGTTGTGTTGCATGTTACTCTAGTATTTATAGAGTTTTAACGCAATCGCAATTTCGGTTGACATTTTGCGCTCTCGGCCATTTCCCATTTTGCAACTTGCCCCAGCCTCTGGCTGTCGATAGACGTCATCTACAGGTAGTCCGCCCCCAAAAAAGTCCACATGAAATCTCTAGCCATGTCGAAAACCAGGTATATATGCCCCATGCCCCCACTGTCTGCTTTATGAAAAATGAATTTTGTCTGTCGTCGGTGGTCCATGAACTGCGTACTGCGGCCGTGTGGCTAATATTATTTCATTTGGCTTTTGAGTTCGTTAGTTGAAGTTCCCAATTCACTGGGGCATTGGCAAATATCTATTCAATTAAATGGCTTAAATTAAATCGCCCTTATTGGCCACTATAAGTTCCATTTGTGCACTTAATTGACATTTAAAATTAATTGAAAAAGTCAAGTTTGGGATTTTAAGGAATTTGGTTTGCCATTTGTCATTTCAGTGAAAACACGAGAATACCTAATGAAATCAAGTAGAGTGCTAATCAAACTTAGGATAAATCTCCTCCAGATTGTTTTTTTTTTTTTGGAAGTTGTTAAAAAATCATCCCGCTTCACATAAAAAACGCTGATGAATAAATCTCATAATTTTGTGTGCCATCCATCAATCAAAAATGTGACATCTGCAACACCTGTGGCTGTGTCAGCCGCAACATCCCTTCAAAATTCCATTTTTTTCGGATTGCTATTGATGTTCGTACAAATTAAACAGAATGCAAATAAGTCAATTTCGAATGAAACACGAAGCGAAATTAATGTGCTACAAAATAAATACGACAAGATAAATGTTTTTGCCACTGAGCGGGTGGCAAGTAACAAGATAAACTGATGCCGGCGTATCTCACGGATGTGCGATGGTGTACTAATAAAAATACACGGACACGAGTCCTGCGAAGCGTCCTTGTGAAATGTGTGAAAAACGCTTGTGGCTCCAGACGTTTGGATGTGTGTGTGTGAGTGCGGCACGTTTAGCATTTCAAAAGGCGTATTGTTTATTTTTTCGTTTTTCCCTTGTGTTTTCACATTCAATGTTATTTATCTGCGTTTTTCCTGCCCTCCAAAACTTCTACGATCTTTTCTCCTTTGTAACCCAAGTTCACTTTCCACAGACCGCTTTTGTAGTTAACTTCTTTGTAGTTTCGTTTGCTTATTCATTTCCTTTTGCCCACATGTACACATGAAAAGTTATTTTTTCATCCCACAATGAAAATGAAAATGAGTGTGCGGAGAATAAGCGCAAGACTGGAAAACTTGTCACGTGATAAACTCGGAAAGCAAAAGAATGTCACGTACTGAGAAGCCCAGCGACAACCTTTGGCACTTAAAGTTTTAAGCTCGCAGCTCGGAAATATGTTTTAATTCCATAATCAGCTCGTACTTGGCCAAAACCCGAAATCAATTCCCCATTGTTACCCTACTGTCCTGCCAAAAAGATGAAAAAATAGGAAAAATCCCAGCGTTTCGGGGCGACGAATGCTGGTCACGTAGAGTTTTCCCCTCCTGGAAAAGTGGGGGACAGCTGTTTGGGTGCACTTAGCATTGCTACATAATTTCTGATGGCGTCATTTTAAGAATTATGAATGCCACGTGACTTCTGCTGGGCAAATAAAAGAAAATGGAAATCCGGAAATCAGGCAACAGGACCTTCAGTGTGAAGCTAACCCGCATAATCGTTTTTGAAAATCTGAGTCAATTTGAAAGTGGGATATTGACGTGAGGCAATTTTTTAAATTGAAAATTTATTCAAATTTATCGCTTGACCGGAAATTAAAGAAATTTATTCAAGATAAGGAGGAAACAAATGATGACTATTTTTAGTAAAAATACTGCAAGGACACTTTAAATGCTACTTCTTATAACATTTATAATTGTCTAATTGTAATGATGAATGCTAATGGGTAACTTACTAAAGAGCTTATCATTTTAGTAATTATAACCAGATACTCTCCAGATACCGTGCTGTAATAAATGACCTTCTGTGATTTTAAGCCCACGATTTTAGTTTCCCCTGCTTGCAGGTGCAATTTAATTTATTTCGTCTGAACGTGAAAACCTCCGCCAGAAAAACACCTCGGTGACCGGTCAAATGTGTCACACATAAACCATTCAATCTGACAACCAGATGGAGGAGATATGTATGTATAAACGAGTTGGTGGGGCTACATGTACATATGTATTCGTAGTGATATGGAAAAGCGATAGACAATGACAGTGGCCAACGCTGACCGCAGTCAAACTTTCGATTTCACTTCGTTAACGTGGCGAGTTGGACACGTTTCCGCCCCTCAGCTCACCTTTTCGTGTTCTGCAATTTATTTTCCCTGCACATTTGTCGAGAGTTTTCCCCCTGCGCTCCATATTCATTTCGGTGGTGCAAATTGCGCACGAAACATGCGAGTGGTGAGTGCACAAAACCAATTTGTAATAAAGACGACGATGGCGAGGAAAAGCTGGAAAAGCGCAATGCCTTCATTTCATTGTTCATTGTTGCTATACCCAGTACTCGAAAGCGTGTGGGGGTATGCTGTATATGGGGTTATCTACAAGAAAGGGAAAGACCCTTTCTTCCTTCCTTCTCTATCAATATTTTCCATTTGGAACATTCCATACCTTAGCCTTCTAATTTGAGCTCAATACTTTCGCTCTCTATAACTTGTCTTAAATACAAATCCTTCAAAATGTTGTCCTTGCGTTTCAATCATTTTCACTTTCAGGCAGAAGATTTTCATTATACGAGCAGGATATCCTTTAGTCAAAATCAGCGACCAGTTCTTTATAGTGTTGAAGGAATAGGTGATGGGAATGGGTCAGTGGGACCGGAGTGGGATTATGCGGCATCAGAAGATGTTAACACATCACGCAGCCGTCCAGGCATTTGAATGCTTTCAATTAAGTTTATGTAGATAAATAGCCGCAACTAGCAGAGTTGACTGAGCCGCTGGAACTGCCTGAGTTGGCTTTAAAAGGACGAACGCGAAGGACGCAACAAAAATGAAACATTGCACGGCTGTAAATTACGCCGGTGTCGGGGGGGATAAAACGGGGTTCTTTGGCGGAAATTGCATTATCAGCGTCAAAAGGCAAAGGCATTTCAGACCCCACAACGAACTTGCCCCATTCTGGTGGCATGTTTTGCCGCCGGCTGCTGTTGCTGCCACTTCCTACTGCACTTCCTGCCCGCCGAGACAATGAGTTGTGATAGCACAACTTTTGCAGCGGCGTCGCGCGTTGCGCATAATTACCGTTCGGGCGGAATGAGAATGGGAGCGGCTGCTTTACCGCCCTCCCAAGACTGATGAGCTGTTTATGACTTGACGCTTTCGCAGTGCATTTAATACCGTTATTGTGGAGCATTTGTAACTAGCAGTTAATAACAGTGCACAGCGCAAACAGGACTTTCTACTTAGCCATGATAGTTTTGCTTACCAATATTACAACGAAGTTGCAGTCCTTAATAGCGGACTTAATATATATTTTTCCAACTTAACAAGTTTCCATCGAAAATTTTGTTCTCTGTACTGTTGCAGCTGCAAAATGGATTACGTTCGCTGGCCATTGTTCATGGTGTTGATATGAAATTTTAATGAATTGTAAAGCCAGGACATCTTGGAGCAACACACATGTGCCTTTGCCGCTCTATCAGACAAACAATATCGCAGTCCCTACTTCAAGTTCAATAAAGTTGAGTGCCTGGCACAAATGGAAATTTTACGCATACCCATCGAGGCGAAAGGAAAGTGCGGGAAAGTGCCCTTTAAAATCACTTTATTACGCCGGCGTGTGTGGGTGGGTGTTTTTCACCCCCAATGAAGTTGAACGGCAGGGGGGGGGGGGGGGGCTGGTGGTGGACACATTTGTTGGGGGCGACAATTTATAAGAAAATTCCCATCGAACTCCGGCATCGTTGGGCAAATGTCTTTCGGCCGATAAAAACGTACCCGGCACACGCTTTAATCATGAAAAATCATATTGAAAGCTTATGCCCTGCACATGCTGATAGCGAAGGGCGGTCCGCAGATAGTGGGCGTGGCAGCCATTAAATTAATATTTCAACAAATTTGCTTTACAAGTATATTTAAGAGCAGGCCAAAGTGTCTCACAATTCCACACACAAAACAGCTGCACAATTTCCGCTGGAAACTTTGGACTGCAAAGTTTTTGTGTGCGACTTTTGACAACAACAAGAACTGAGACATTTGGCAGGGGAAAAATAAGTTACAGAAAGTCCTCCATCGAAATACCCTAACCTAGTCATAATAGTTATAACTTCAGTAGTCACATATAAAGATTAATACCATTGAACTGAATAAGTACTTCTGATAAATACATGTCAATACATTTTCGAATGTGCTAACTAAAGTATATATACTGCTGATTGTAATGTTCAGTAATTATATTATGAAACCTTCTCTTAACCCACTTGCCCAGCATACCCTTCTTCGACAAGTTGAAAGTTTTTGCCGCATGCATTTCAATTGCGTAGCCTGCGCCGTCCTCATTTACATGGCAAGTCATTGGACAAAGTGGGCGCCCCGCTGGATGCCTTGCCACCCGGTGGCATGGAGAGCATCTACCGCCTGCTTAGTGTCTTACATCTCTTTGACTCTAATAGATTTTAATCAGCCGCAGGACATGCGCCCGGACAAGGACAACGGCAACGACAACGTCGACGACATGCTGTTATGGCCCCCCAAATTCCAGTCCAGCAATCCAATGAAAATCGCCGGGGGCCGATCAGGCCTCGTCTTTAATTATGCCAGTTGGGGGAATTAAAAAGAAATGAAATACTTATTTTTGGCCATTCATATCTTTGTTCGCATTTAAATTGAAATCCACAAAAAGAGGGCTTTGTTTGTAGCTAAAGGCTTTGAGCATTTCGGTGTAAAAGTGTCAGTTTAGAGCGCGTTTTTCCACACGATTTCCCGGCCAAAAGCTTCGGGGCAGCGCACACACACCTCTAATGAGCCACTTCACATCCTTGAATTCTGCTGCATTTTCCACCACTTTGACACGTTCCATTCTGCTTCCTTTTCTTTTTTTTCCATCCAAGGAGGGTGTGTACTTTTATTTGCGTAATTGGCCAAATGCTGAGTGATGTGGCCAGCGTCTTTATGGCTGAAACAAATTTAATGCCCTTATCGGCATTTCTTTCTTGGCCATAAAATGACCCGCTTTTCCGCTTTCCATCCCACTCCGTTTCCATTGCCAATAAAAGTGTCAAGTGAAACGCGTGTAATGAGCATCGGACTTTTGCTCTGCCTGACTTCTGACCGAGTGGGAAAAGTGTTTTAAAATGCAAAGTATCATTATTTGTGGGAATCGTTAAACTTCATTTAAAGCTGCGCAAATGGAGCCAACAGATGACCCCGGCGGGGTCACAGCCTCTGCTCCTGTTGGCGCTTATCTTGTCATTGTCATCTTTATTGGCTGCTATTATCGTCCTGCGGGTGTCCATAATGCCGCATGTAATTTGATTACCCACACAGCCCACAAATTGGCACGCCCGCCGATATCAACAGCTTCATCAACACTTTGAGGTCACTTTCACGGAAGGAGGTGTTTTAAGATTAAAGTAGGAGAATTGATATTACAGCATCAACGTCGTTTATATTAACAACGAGTAAAATAATATACAAATTTATAATGTAACAAAGTTTGTTGTATATTAAGTATTAAACTGTAACTACGAAACAGAAATCAGGAATTATCTTTAGTCTAATAGCCCAATTGAAACAGCCGAGTTTGCTCATGCAGCCGCATACAGAAAATAACCGTCAGAACCGAACATATTATCTGTTTCAAAATGAAATATCAATTACTTGAACTAAATATCGATAAATCAAACCTGCAGATACCGATAAGCCCATGTTGAGCTGGAACCATACGTGGGTGACGTCCTCCGCGGACATTGGCGACAGATTCTTACACACTATCCACATGACTATCTTGAATAAGCAGAATGTTATCAACACGAACATCAGCTGAAAGAATTTCAAAATATACATTTTACTGGCACAGAAGAACCTTATAAGGACCTACCAATCGAATTATGAAGATTGTATTCATAATCGTTCCATAAATTCCAAATGCCAGAGAAAGAAGTGCAATGAAGCATGCAACTATGTTTAAGTTGATGGCAATCTGATGAGCTTCGGCTTTCGAGTTCACACCATTGTAAATTACTTCCATTATATTAACAGCCTGCGAATTTGATCAATGATAGTTGCTCAGAATAACTAAAGTTAGTAACTCACGATTGTAGGAAATATAACCATCAGCAGGGCGATCTTAAGAATGAGAGGCGGGCAAACGCACATACTAAAATTTTACGAAATTCCAAAATGAAATGACAAGTTTTTCATGTCTGTAAATATAGCAAGAGAGAACTATTTAGTATGTATCTCGACTATAAGATACCTGTTACTCAACCAAGTGCGGATAAGAATTTATTACATAGCCAGTGGTGTTGATAAAAGTGTGACAACTTCTCCAACTTTAGCTAGTTATTTAGAAGTGCTAAGCCGCAAGATATCCAAGTGGCGGAAGAGGACGGGGTCCTCGAGGTCCTTCGAGTCCTGCCACATGTGGCTGAGTAACAGGAACGACAAAGCGGCCAACAGCAATGCCAAAAACACTGTTGACATTTTCCAGTTGAACGCACAATAGCCCCCATTCCATTTGGAACCCGTTTGTTGTTTGCCGTCTTGTATCTTGTATCTGGTATCTGTCCTGTGTGTTCTGCCGCTCTGCTAAAATAATCGCCACAATAATCTGTCAACGACAGCTGCTGATGTCATAAAAACCTTTTGAAGATGTCCTTGCTGGAGTCCTCTCCTCCTTGTTTGTGGACCCCAAACAGGCTAATGATAATTTGCCACAATTTACACTCAAACCAGACGCAGCAACAGGACCTCCTGGCTGTGTGATAAAATCATTGATGGAGCCAAAAGCTAATTGAATGTTAATCGCTTGGCATTGACATTGCACGTGGCAGCCAACCAACCAACGGCGGGGTTGAAAACTGCCAAGGAAAATCGCAGGAAAACGGAGGAGTGGAAAACCCCTCATCCCGAGCTTTTCACAGATGTGCTGCGATAAAGCTCAAAGGTAAGCGGTCAATTTGCATAAAGTGATGATAAATCAACAGAAAAAAGCGACCTTAAAGTTGCTTTTGTCTTCCCGCCCAGCTGCACTTGTTTGTTTCGCCTCGTCGGGCAAATATACAACAAATTGTCTTTAATCTAAAAATTAAATTTTAATACACCCACCAGTTGTGTGGCATAAAAATGGTATAGATAAGTGGGAGGATATCCTCTTTGTCTACTTCTATGACATATCGCGATCTGGGGTCGGTTTTCTCTCTTCTACTTTTGCAATGCAGCATCAGTGATTAAAAAAATCATTTAATATTATAAAGCATAAATGATCATGAAAATAGAAAAGAGCCTAGAACACAGTAGGCCGAAAATAAGGCAACAAATTCGTTTGTTGTGCCTTTGAAATGTTTCAAATGCAATGCAGTCAAAGTGTGGCTGGTGCTGACAGAAGGACACATTAACTGCAGTCACAGTCCGGCAGTTATAGTCGCAGTTAGGAAAACAGAATCCGGACCAGGGGACGGCCCTTTTGTGGTTCCGCGGAGTCAAAGTTGCAATTGAAATGCTGGCACAAATGTAAATTCAAACGGGCGGGACGGGCACAACAGCCATAGCAGATGTATCAATTGTCTAACTGTGTGCCGAGACAGAGTCGTCATAATGTCCATCAAAATGAGGGAAAAATGACCAGTACACAATGTGTCCTTCTTCCACGGAGGAAAATTACCACAGAACAAAATGTAAAGTTTTAAAAGGATCTGAACAGGATGTTTCTTAGTTCAATTTTAGCTTTTATTAGGAGTCTCTAGTTAAATCTAATAGTATTTATATTAAGCATATTTTATAAAATATTCTTAATTTCTTTCAGTGCATTGTTGGCTATGGGAAACTGTGTCTGTGACGCCGTCTGGAGTGTCATGCTCGGCATGGACCCGTGGGATAGGTAAATTTGATTTATGACCTATTATGCGTCTTATGTCCAGCCATAATTTAATTATACCAAGACACACAGCCAGCCAGTCAGACAAAACACAAAATACCGAACGGCAAAGCGACAATGTCTGCAGTTTTTCAACCACATACACACACAATCTACCACACATAATGCTGTTATTTAAATCATGAAAATTCGCTTACCTAAATTGCATTGCAACAATTGCAGGATGGTCCCAGCAATTTGCTCCCTTGTCAGTCTCGTTTTTGTGGCAAAAACTAAAGCGACAATCTCAAGCCAAAATGTAAATGTAATTCAAGTGCAGTTAGGCTTTCCTTTCAGGGGGTGTGTTTGCGTGTGTGTGTGTGCTTGGCATGCGAAATGAAATTGAAATAAATTATTGACTAATTGTCAACTCGGACGAGGACAATCTGGCATATTTTGGCATGTGGCACGGGGCGTATGCGCAATCAAATCACAAATCAAAGCGCCCGCCGAGAAGAAGAACAAATGCAGCTAATTTGGCTGGCAAAAATTCCAAGACAGGGTCCTCGTTCTACTCTTTTTAGACACGTTTTCATTTCATTTGATTGTTCTTGTCTGGCCTGTCAATTGGCCAAGAGGGAATTAATCAGCTCGATTGCATGTCTCATTAGTGTCATGTCTTAGAAGGGTCAACAAAAATTGAACATTTTGCCTTATTTTTGAGAAAATCTTAAACGAATTTTAAGAGCATTGTGCACTTTTCGAAGAATAACAATCTTTATGGTTTATTACTCATCAATAAACATTGTAGTGTGATGACTTATTTAGATACAATAAAGTTCATAAGTTCATGAAGCATAAGTTAATGCTTATTAAGAGTTGATCCATATCTTTAATTACTTCCATGTCTTTTTATCTATTACCTAACTCTCTCTATCACTTACCTTTCATTACGCAACTTGATTGCTGTTCAAGCAATCCCGTTAAAATATTACTGTCAAAACATGCATTCGGTCTATTAAACTCTACCTCTTGGCCGCCTGTCAATGGTTCCAATTGAACCCATTTAACTGTTACCCATTAATGTACCACATATCTATCCACAACCACTATGAGCCAAGATGTCAATGTTAAGCTTGGGGGGGCAAGCGTATAAGCCATTTATGCGGAGTTGCGGTTATGCGAGCATAAATATCCGTTAATTAACTGACAATAATTATAACAAGTGCACAAGTGGGCCGGCCAGAGGTTCGATTTGGGGGGAAAGGTGTGCGAAAAATATGAAATCCAATTAAAGAGCCATAAAACACGACATGCCACGCCCCCGCAGCTTATCACAAAGCCGCTTACCACCATGCCCACCTCCTCAGCACTTAAGGTAAGACCTCATAGAAGGCCAACGCATAACGATGAATTGGCAGAAACCAGTTTGGCCCATTGTTCACCCAGAAGGTCTACTTTACTCGGCTCATGTTTAATTTGCAACAATCGATCTCCGTCTTTATTGACCACCAAACATTAACAATTGCTTAAGCCCAAAGGCCAAGACTTATTTAGAAACCCCAGTGGGTTCCGAATCCATCGAAGCTCATGTGCGACACACTCTCGGCGGGGGAATAGTGAACCGTCTGGGAGCTTCCATAGCTGGAGACGCCCAGAGCTGGAGCATTGTGGGTGTAGGTGGTGGCAGCGGGTCCATGGTTCACATTGGTGGTGGCCAGTGGGGCGGCATAGGACACAGTCTTGGCCACAACCGGGGCGGAATCAGCATAAACTGGAGCGGGAGCAGAGTACACGGTCTTGGCCAGAACTGGAGCTGGTGCGGAGTACACGGTCTTGGCTACAACTGGAGCGGGGGCAGCATAAACTGGAGCAGGAGCAGCATAAACTGGAGCAGGAGCAGAGTACACGGTCTTGGCCACAACTGGGGCGGCAGCAGCATAAACCTGAGCTGGAGCGGAATAAACGTGCTTGGCCACAACTGGAGCAGGAGCGGAGTAAACAGTCTTGGCCAGAACTGGAGCTGGAGCAGCAGCGTACACAGTCTTCTCAACAACGGGAGCTGGAGCATGGACCAGAGTCTTGGACACAATGGGAGTAGCCTGAGTGTACAGAGGAGCAGCACCATAAGTGGTCGTCTTAATAGCAGGAGTGTACACATTGTTCTGGATCCTAGTGTCGCTCTTCCTCACACTGGAGTACGGGGTGTCCACGGCCTTGGAGTAGCTGGAAACAGTGCCGGCAAAGGACCTCACCACATTCTGTTGAGTGGAGGCGACGGCATCCACCGACGGATTGGCAATGGCCACATGGCTGGCCAGGAGACCAGCATTGGCGCAGGCCACCAGGGCGCACAGAGAGATGAGGTAGCGGAAAGCCATGTTGGAGTACGTGGATGACTGGACGGTTTGCTCGAGTGAAGTTGAAAGCAGGCTGGTTGGGCTGCGACTGATGCTGATTTGGCCAAAATGTTGCGGCTTTTATTCGCATCGGACGCGTGCCAGTTTCTGTTAGTTTTTGCTTGGTTTTCTGGTGATTTTTGGTAATTTGAACTGCCCACAATGCGATGGCAGTTCACCTGCGTAACCGCTTGAAAGCCAATTTGCAGGCATGCATTAAACGCGGTAATTAGGTCTCGGTGTGGGGCAAAAAAAAGGCTACAGCTCCCCCAGTGTAAAATTAATAACAATTTGCCAAAAACAAAAACCAAAAAAAAGTGCGCCAATAGAAGAAAGAGCGCAGAATTTGTGGCAGTAAGAAGCATCCCAAGTTGGCAACACAATTCAATTTGGAGTAGCGTCAACTTTGGTAATTTCAATAAATATTCATCATGCGCCCGTGAGCAGCAGAGCAGGAAAATTCATTTTCCAAACTTGGCCGAAACAAAAGAAAAACATCAAGAGTGGAGGAAAGCAAACAGAACGAAGTGGTAGATGCTCTATGCGTAGTGTGAATAACATAGGTGTTTTTGAATGAAATATCTATAAATAATATTAAATTTATGCCCAATCCATATTCGAACTTTATACTATGATATGCATATGGGATCTTTCTTGAACAGCTATTTAGGACGCACCAAAACTTTCCGACTCCTGATCATTAATTTCAACTTGAGATCTTCCTTCTGGAAGGGCACAAAAACTTCTCGGCTCCCCCTTGGAATAAAAACAAACAAAAATCATAAACAACTGAGTGCCACCACTCCGAAAAGAAGAGAACCACTGACACCCCTGCTGATAAAGTTGACAGCAAAAAGGAGCTAAGGAACATCCCCTTATTGAGGGGTGGCCTCATATTTGCTGCTCGAGTGGAACTCAATTTAATGGAAAAACACGGCGGGAAAATAAAAGTTTGCCCCCACTACGTCGCTGGAAAATTTATGAGCTGCTGATAGTACGAGTATTCAAAATAATTCACTTTCCTGTTACATTTCGCATTTGGGGTGTGGGGCACTTGAGCTGGCCTCCAATTAAGACAGAGACGGAGCACGGAAAGAGGGAGAAAAAAGAGCACAGTCATTTGTCGACCCATTGAACCACTTTTTTTTCTTCTTTTTTTTTGTGGTGAGCTTAGGCCTAAGTCAATCTGTCATACGAACACACTGTAATTTGCGAGTTGGCCGTGAAATTTGGCAAGCCATATGCGAGTTTTGGCTATAAAAACAGTCGCTTGCCAAGAGTTTAGCATCAGTAGCTACCGCAGCTCACTACAAACATCAGCTTAAGTGTTCCATTTTATATTGTCAATTAATCCAATCTTAGCCATGGCATTCAAGTACGTCCTGTTGTCCTTCTGCGCTGTGGTGGGTGTGGCCAGTGCTGGCTTCCTGGCTCCGGCCACCACATATGCCGCTGCCTCCATTCCCGTGGTGGCCAAGGTGGCGCAGCCCCACTACGATGCCGTGGGAACCACCCAGCAGAATGTGGTGCGCTCCTTCGGCGGCACTGTGTCCACCTACTCCAAGAACGTGGTCACCCCGTACTCCAGTGTCAGCAAGGTGGACTCCCGCATCACCAACAATGTCTACACCCCCAAGACCCTGTACTCCGCACCTGCTCCCGTGATCACCAAGTCCTTCTACGCTGCTGCTCCTGCTCCGGTCGTGGCTAAGACTGTCTACTCCGCTCCTGCTCAGGTCTACGCTGCTCCAGCTCCAGTTGTGGCCAAGACCGTGTACTCTGCTCCCGTCGCCAAGGCTGTTTATGCCGCCCCAGCTCCAGTCTACGCCGCTCCTGCTCCAGTCGTTGCCAAGACCGTGTACTCCGCTCCTGCTCCTCTGGTGGCTGCCGCTCCCGCCGCTTATGTGAAGTACTCGCCCGCCGCCGTGGTTGCCCACGCCAGCTTCGATGGATTCGGATCCCACTGGGGATACTAGGTCAGGTCATCCCATCTTTTGTTGACACTTTGTTGAATTGTCTGTACGAAATAAAGTCTGTTTATAACTGAATCAAGCTCGAATTCTTGTAATTACAATAGGGAAGCTGGGCTGCAAAGGTAAAAAGGTTGTCCAAGTAAGCAAATAATTTAAGATTAAACATTTTATAGGAAGTCAGTCATAAATCTAATTCTTGAGAAGTTCCCATATGAAACAATTTAATAACATCAATTTATGGCAACACTTTCACCCTTTTTCTAGCCCTTAGCATTTCGTTTGTCTAGCGTTTAATGGGGCGTATGTGTGCCAAGAAATGTTGTAACCATTCCAAATCCCTGGAAACCATGGTCACTCACCTCAAAAACCCTTTTTATTCTGTTTTCCTAGTTCAACTCTGCATTTTTTTTTTTGCGAGGGCGCAAATATTTAGTGCAAAACTTTCTGTTTGTCTTTGTCGGTTGGGGGGTGCAACAAAAAATTGTTGGCCAAAGTTTAATGAGCCACATGAACCTTTTGGCCTGCGACTCCGTCTTTGTATCCCCTTCTATCTGTGAACTTTGCACTGGATATTTCAGCAGCTTGACCAAAGTGTGGTTGCTTTTGCTGCCGTTATTGTTATGGCGGCTAAAAAGTTTACCCAACACCCAAACACACGCATAAAAAAGGCATTAACGATGTGGGCCGGAGCAAACTATTTAGCCATAAAGTTGGTCGTTCCGGCAGACAATTTCGTATGCATATTTTATGGATTTTCAAATGCTGCAAAATTGTTTTTCACGACTAGAATTTAATGTTGACAACAATAAAATTTATGCGCGGGACGAGGGACACAAAATGAATCTATAAACTTGAGCGTTTGGTGGAGGGGCTGGATCGTCCTTGAATATTTTCTGCTTAGCTGCATTTGCATATTGTCCGGATTGCAGTCCAATTCCGTGTCCGAATCCCCGGCTATCCGGGGTATTTGCAATACTTTTTCAATCGCCCGACATGCTTTGTTGATTTCTTTATTGGCTCATCCATATGCATGCCGTTGTTGGACAGGATTCTGGACATTGGATTTGCGACTCAAGTGTTTATCGTTATTGATTGCAGTCCGTGAAATATGACGATGGCCAGCAGCATCCAATTTGTCTCGCTCGCCAGAATGCCAATACTCATGCCCGGGGCAATGTGAATTCTAAACCGCACCCAAAACTGCAATTCACATGAAAATCTGCTGCTTAAGTTCCATGCAATGTTGGAAAATAGCCCTAAAGTTCAGAGATGTTCTTTAGGATTGCTTCCCAAATCCGAATAGAACTTTAAGTCAATTTTTCACACTACCAAACATTTCGGCGCGTCGCTCAGACCACATACTTGTGCGTTGGGTCTTGCTCCTTAGCAGGATAATGAGGAATACCTTAATGCATATGACTAAAACATACTAAAATGGTTTTTAGCGACTGAATTCGAAGCAACCGATCACTACTCACCTGAATTACGAAGGAGATCACCTGGATGATGGGCGACGAGGGTTTTATGGAGTGCGTGGAGCAGCCTGATCGGTAGAGGTCCTCCTCCATTTCACTGCCATTCTTGTAACAGGATTTTGGGATATTCAGATCGCCCAACTTGTAGTCGTCAGGTCCCAAAACGCCGCAGCACTGGCACTTTTAATAAACGAAGTGTTTAACTTTACTACTTAACTAATATTAATATCTTACACGCCTTTCGTAGAATTCCAAACTCTTGTGATTCATCCATATTCGAAGTACATCTCCAACAATTTGGTACTGCTGTGCAAACAGAATAGTCAACATCATTTGCAACCATGTTGCTAGGAAGAGTACTGTGGCATACTGCAAGAATGAAATACAATCTAGGCAATCGCTGCGTTTTTAAAAATAATGTTTACAAACAATTACAATGCGTATTTCGCCGGATAAGTTCGAATATATGAAGATAAAACCGACGATCAGCAGCGGAACCATTAGGACATTTACGGTTAGAGCGATTATCATGTAGGACCTGAACAAACAATTCCAGCAGCCCATGTAGTCCTTCAGTATGAAATAGTATATGTAGACATCAGCACAGGTGAAAATCTGTGGGTGGGAACACCTTTGTAGTGGCTTTTTCTTGGCTTCCATGATAGTACCTACGAAATTGACCACCCACACAAAGTAGATTATGTACTTGTAGATCTGTAGCTTCCCAACGCTGAGTAATCTCCGAATGACTCCTGTTTCCTCATTATCCACCATACTTTTCCGAAAAATACGAATATATATTATATGACACTGCTTTCGATGGTATAACTGCTCAAAAAAAACAGAATTTATTCGGTTCACAATTAGCGATACTATGTTTTTCAATACCCAAACGATGGCCATTATAATTTGCGAATTCAGCTAGCTTGTTCTCATTTCAATGAAATAATTCCAGTCTAATAGTCTTCGTTGGCAAGGTCATGTAGCCGAAGCCAGTATAGTATTATAGCGGCCATACATAAGAACTATTACGTTGGCAGAAAAACTTGGTTAAGATATATTTATACAATTGGAAAGTATGTATAATCATACCGTAAGGAGCCAGCATACCATAAATATGGGATGAGCTGCCGTCTTGTCAGGATTCAATTCAGTACTTATGCACGCGAACAGAATTATCAGTTTCACCACGACGATTGCTACATAAACAAAGATCATCTGAAAATTACATCAAGAATTCATCTTATGGATTTTTGTAAAACCTCATGCTAACCGACCACTTTTAGAATTCGAATTTTATTACAGATCGCCGCATAGATTAAAAGAACTAGAGTCGCCAGTATAACTACGGAAAGGGATAGGCTTATAATAAGCATAATATAATGGTATCCCTGTAATAAATTCCACATAGAAACATCTTTGGCTATTTGAGCACCATTAATTCCCTGCCAAATGAATAATGAATTTGTTAATCAATCAAATTAGCATCCAACTTACTGCCGTTATAGGTATTATAAGCAAAAGTCCAATTTTGAGACCAAGTGTAGGGCAAAAGCACATCCTGTCAAGATACAATTCGAAAATATATCGTTGGAAGAACTAAAACCAATATGTGGGAAAAAAATTACAATTTTCTGCAATGTTTACAAGTTTATCAAATCCTTACCACAATCACTACTCTTTATAAGAATTAGTCAGTTTGTCTTGAATCCTCTGTTAGCCGTATATAAAAGAATAGATTAAAGATCATACAGCAACACTGTATTGCGTTAAATATTATTAATTAATTACTAATCTAATTAAATGAAATACGTACCGTGAATTTCCAGCATAAAAAGAACCATAAATGGGCGGCAGTATTTTCAATACCTGTTTCTGCAGTTAAAGTACAAACGATTACGATAATACCCTTTGCTACACACTTAAAAATCAAGAAAACAAGCGTCTGAAAAAGTTGAAAATTATTTTCAAAACAATAATTTTGAATAATTCAAAGGTACGCACCACGTTTAAAGCCAATATATGATGACAAATCGCAGCAAAAATGGCAACTATAAGAACAACTAGTATAATAACACATAGTGCTAGACTTATAGTAAGTATAACGTGATGGTGACCCACCAGTTTATCCAGCAAAGTAATATCTTTTGCTATTTGTGCGGCATTAAATCCCTTAAAAAGTGTGTATACAGTAATTTGATTAAACGGGTGTCTATTTAACTCACTGCGGCAAGATGTATAAATGCCAAAAGAACGATTTTGAGTACACGAGTTGAGCAAATGCACATTATATGGTAATCCAATTGACATTGTTCTCAAGTGTTATATAAACAAATATTATTATTTATTTTCATAAATGTTTACTTTTTTGCTCCATTCAACGTTTGAAGAGCTTGAAAAAAGTCTTAAAGAAATCTCTGGAATTTGCATAGATTTATTCAGCATCGCAGTTTTTGACCGCGTTTGGTAATGGAATATGGCTGGGAGGCGGGGAAAACTAGAACTAAGCCCGTACACATCCCTGCATGTGCAAAAGCTGCTGCGGAATTTTTTAATCAAACAGTTGCCATTAATTACTGCAAAATTCTCTAGCCACATAACAGACATTTTTTCGACAGCCAGCCGCGTCGGAATGAATGAAAAGAAAACAGGATGCGCTGCCGAGTCCTTCTTCGTGTGGGCGGGCGCCTGTATTTGTGAGCTAGGATCTGCGAGATGGTTTCAAATGCCATATGGGTGGAGCAGCAGCAGCCGGGGATGGAATGCCAAGCGAACCGACCGCAGACTCGCCACCAAAAGGAGCAGCAACTAAAAATCAAATTAGGTGCAAACGAGCGCCCGTCGGCGGCAGGCGTTCATTTACTTGGCTCAAAAATAAAAAGAAGAAAAAATTGGGCGTGTCGCGGTTGCGTTTTCGTAATGAATAATTTATAATGCAAACGGGCGATGGATTTTATTTTCTTGTAAGCTCTTAGTTGAGATTAAAATTTTGCGGTTGCCCAAAACCGGTGGAGTTAAAGTTCATGCTCCGCAGGATTCGCCTGAATCGGCTGATAAATGTGCGTGGGCTGGTGTCATGTGCACGCTCATGAATTCAATTTGATACACAAACTGATTTATCGACTCCAAAGCAGTGGCAGTTGAAGCAAATTCCAGGCACTTCAAAAAAAACATACGAAACATTCAGTATAATGCAATATAATACAATTTTTTTAATAAATCTTTTCCAAAATTTATATAAGTCAGCATAATATAAATATGCTTCATTCTGATATATACACAAATATTTTATTATTTTTTTAACTATATATTATTATTTTTAAGGCCATACGATTTCTTTCAGTGCTTTGTCTCGACTCAACTTGGCACACGCCATTCATAAGTCAGTCGTCGTCAGTGGGAGAGTAGAGTCGAAAGTCGCAGACGATAAAAAATTACATACACTTGTAACTGGTGTCCTCGGGTCGGAGTCCTTGCCGTTACCACTGCTCCGGAGTTATGTCCTGGCCCCGCCTTTGCCTGTGCTGCAGCCTCTAACAAGGTTAATTTGTTGCGATCGCAGTTCTGTGTCATTTATCTTCGCTGTCAGCGGCAACTTCTCGCATAGAGCGCAGCTCCTGGCATCGTTCTAATTTGAATTTAACAAGCTCACTGGGAGGCAAGGATGTGGACAGGGGTCCATCAGAGCCCCAGTCTATGGGGGAGCATTGAAAATTAAAAATTTATTGCCGGGCGTGGTGTCAATCATCGCTGGCATCATTCTCAGTTGAGCTGAGAAAGTAATAAAGTATTGGAATAAAAATCACTGGGGATTTGTGCTACTCTATCAAAAGTGAAAATTCATATTTTTAATATAATTTTAATTTTCTTTCCAAAAATAAGTTAAGTTAAAAGTACTTACAGATATTAAATGCATCAATATTATTTTGAGGCCCTCAACTCGCTCTATAAATTCGCAAAACCCATGTCAGGATGCATAAGAAATCTCGCTGAGCTTCCTGCCACACAGTTGCAGGCACACACACTACATCATCATCAATTTGTGCCTGTGAGCTTCTAGAGCACCCTCATCCATCCCGTTTCCTTTCCATGCCCCTCTGCCCACATTCATCCTTTCAGGCACTCCGCACTATCCATTGAACGTTTCAATTTCACTTGTTGGCTTCGATTGTCGCCTGTAGTTGCGAAGTTGGGGTAACAATTGAAAGCGACACTTTTATGGTTTTCAGATTTGTGTGATGTTTCCTCTTTCACCCAATTTTACCACACTCTATTCGGTCTGTTTTTTTTTGTTTTTTTTTTATTGTTCATCGTAGCACTTTTCCCCTCTGTTACGTGCTTTATTACACGGGTGCGGTGTTTTTCAGCTACTATTCTAATTGATAAATTCTTTGGAACGAATGCCTTCAAGTATTTTTCACACTAACTTCCAAAGCATTGACCAATATTATTTTTATGCCAGCCAAGGTCTAGAGCTCTTATTTCTGCAAATAAAATTTAGTTGCTTATTTTGCGGCGCCAAATGGCAGCCACAAAAATGAATGAAATCGTAAAATTCAGACCCTGCTGCTGGACCGCATCCACGCCCAGTGAGCTAATAACGTATACTCGAAAACCGGAAACGCCGCAGACCAATCCAATGCCGCACAAAAGCTGACCCGCAGTTTAAACCCCTTTTGACCCTCGACCCCAAAGGAATTTCTTGCTTTTTATGCAGAGAGAAAAATCTATTTTAGCCACCTCTACATGTAACTTAGAATTAGGATAAAACCTATTACGATAACATATCATTTTAACATATTCGTAACTTTTGTCTGTTCTTGAGCTTTCGAAACAGCATTATCTTTTTTATACCCGCTTATATGTTTTCAAAATTCCAATACTGACTTATGTCGATTTTTTTTTCCTGTGTAACTCCATTCAAACTTGCATATGAGTGTGTTTTCCGAGCTTGTGTGCATTGGCATTTAAGTGCCGAAACAAATTTTGGAAAAGAGCGGAAAGAGTTTGCAGCCAGGACGTCTAACATAACCTCGATTTGTATGCGTTGCTTCTTCCATTCGGGGTTTGTCTGTTTGTTTGTTTGCCTTTTGTCTCTGGGACTGCCGTCTATTGCCGTCTCTTTCGCCGGGAGAAGTGCAATTGCATTGCCTCCTCTTTCCCACCAACCATTCAACGCCGCAACGACTGTCCTTGTCCCGCATCCGCGCTGTGTAAATATTTGATTTTTGCATTAAAGTCAATTTGCTTTCATGATTCCGTAATTCATTGTTTACTCACGCCAACTTCTATTACGCCTTCTGCCGCCCGCTTTGATTGTTTATTTTTATATCCCCAGGCCCAGCAGTCTTTGGGATCGGGGGTAGCCATAGTCCCGGAATCCCGCATTTCCGCTGCACTTCCATATCCACTTCCATATAATATCCACAGACTCCGACACACCAGACCGAGCTCAGTGATATCCGCATCATCTTTGTTTGTTGCTCGCAGCAAGGTTTTCCTCCGCCTTTTGTCTGCTGCCGCCTCCCCTTGTTTTTCACCCGGAAAATCCCCGGGCCACCACAATCACCACCATCCTCCAGCGGCAGACTCATCCCATCCTCACTGTTTTAATATGCGCACTCAACGTTAGAAATTAAATCTGGCTCTCAAATGTTATTTGCGCTTTTCGTTTATTTATTTATTTATTATTTGCTTACGCGGCTGCCAGTTTTGTTCCTCGGTTCCTGGGTCCTTGGTCCTGGCCCAGTTTTCATTAGGTAATGCATAATAAGCTCGAGAACTTGCGCCAGTGAATTTAATTCAAATTATTTTCTCTGGGTGCAGATTTTTCGGGGCTGGTCCCCGGCAAAAGCAATTATAAAACTGAATATGAATGGGCGTGTAAGGACTCCGGTTTCAATTGTTTAGTCCTTGGAAATGGGATTAGATATGGAATTTTACATACAGAATGTCCATTGCAGATTTTACAAATGGAATATATTCGTAGAATAGTGTTAGAACTATAGAAATGTCTATAAAACTTAATTTTTATTCGAGAAATCATAAACTACAACAGGTTGCAAGCTCAAGACCTGCAAATTCTATTTATTTTATGCTACTCACTTACCATTAAGGATTTTATGTTTACTTTGCTCCACTCTCGGATTAACCATGAACCGCAAGGAGAATCCTGCGGAGCCAAATCAATATGTCGCACCATCAATATCCTTCAGCTAACCGGCATCCTCAGTCAGCCATCGATTGCCATTATTATAAGAGGCGCGTCGCGTGCAATTTTAACGAGCTTACGCATTTTATCGCCACAAGCGGGAAAAGCGGGAAAATACACCCGGAGACCCTGTCATCGCCTCATCATCAAGCGGACGATGTGGCTGCAGTAAAAAAGAATCTAATTTAGTGCGCGGTTTGCATACAAATGCCAAATACAAGTGCCAATGCCGCAGCGAATCCTTCGTGACAATGATGCCACATGCATAAGTATGTATGGGAGTATATGAGGGTGTTAATTCGCAATTGGTGTCACGATATACATTGATTCGCCATTTGGCTTATGCATTTTTCATTAATTGTCTCGTCCCATCTTGTCGCAGTAAATTGCCAAGAATCCCGCCTGGCAAGCAATTTAATCAAAAATTCTAATTCGTATCCAAAGTTGGGAGCAAGTTTTTAATGACTTTTCCAACTCCGGTTAAAGTTTTAGACGCGCTACAACTGCAATTACTGCAATCGATGCCGGTGTTTCGGTTCTTCGAGTTCCCGGGCTGAGGTGTTGCTACACAGGACTTTCCACGACTTGGGCACCACAGCATACAAAACAACGTTGAGCGCAAACCGCTAATCGCGTTACACAAAACTTCGCCTCCAAGGCAATCGAGTGCGAAATTCCACATACGCCCCGTGTGACGTGGCGATAGCGAAGGCATTCAAGTCATTTCCGCTTAAGCAATCAGTTCTAGGCAGCAGTCGTCATCCGTTCCACTCCCATCCCATCCCCTCCAATCCATTCCTATCCTATCCGATCGGATCCCCTCCAGGTGGGCCACCACTTGACGTGACAGCCGCGTGCTGTAGTCACTCTGCATTTGAATGTCTGAATGCCGCAAAACGTTGCTCGGCAAACCGACATAAATACAAACAAACATGGCTGCCTGGCGGCCACTTCCTCATCCTTTCTGGCCGTAGATTGTAAAGTGGTGAACAGTGCAGTTCAAACTGAGGAAGAGCTTATTGCAAATGTCTAAAAATCCTATTTTCATACATTTTTTAAAGTTTTTCGAGAGTAGTTAGTTATATTTTATACGTCTGTTTATTAAAAAAATGTTCTCAAAAATGTCAAAAATCTAAATTAAATGTGATTTCCACGAATTTCTCTATATCCTTTTTTTGGTCATATGCTAAACGACTGCTCATTGAGATTGCGAGTAAATAACACGTTAGAATCCAATCATGTATATCTAATATTATTTGATATTCGCTGGTTCTGTTATTTTCGCTGTGGGTTCCTAAACCGGAAACAGGAAACCGGAAATTCAAAGCACCGCCGAGCAAATCAAACGGTTGGCCAAATGCAGCACGTCTTGCACTTTGTTATTGGTTGTTGCTATGCAGCTGATGGCTTTTAGTTGCTGCTGCCAGACACTGCGGACAGTTTGAGTTGCATTGTGCAAAAGTTTAATTACAATTTGTACTTTTTTTTTGCGTGCCATTTCTGCAAAAAGTGAAGAAAACTTTTTATTGATATTGCTCGCGAGTGCACGATTCCCCGCCGACCTCCGGCTCAATGTCAAGTGTCATGTTATCCCGGACTTATTCATGTCCGCCATCACAAAGGGAGGAAAACTCAACCGGAACCAAGCAGAAATTACTTGCAAATTGATTACTGACACTGCCTGCCCCGACTTTGAGTAGGTTTTAGTGCTTAATAGTCAATGTCACATTATCGGCGACTGAAACGAGAATATAATACAGTCTCAATGCCCCAACGAAGATACTTGTGTAAAATAAGAGTTTCGTCCTTCCACGAGATTCGGTGGAAGAAATGACAAAAGGGAAACTTGACAAAAGAAAAAAGTATAAATTAATTCAAGTCTGGGCATTTTAAGTTTTGCGAAATGAAGTAGTATTGTGAGCCTTATCAATACAACAACCAATGCCCCTAAGAATCATTTCAATATTTTTGAATCCACCCTCGCTTTGTGTGAAATCAATAAAGCCCTCGACACAGCCTTGGCAGCCATCAGCCGGAAATTGTCATAAATTCATTTTTATATGTGAATCAAATTGGCAGGCACGGAAAGTAAAAAGTGGCCCACAAAAGGCGAAAAGCAGCCGGTGGAGATGGAAAGTGCCAAAGTGCGGACACGGATGTGGACTGCGATTTCGTGCCCGATGTGCAATGTGCGATGCACTCCGCCGTGTGTGGGCATGAAAATTTTATTAGGCATATGCAAATGTGTCAACTTTATTTGCAATATTTCGACACTTGTTGCCGTAATGAACTCCGCGGCAAAATTCAGCCGTTTCATGGCCCGCACAACTGTTGCGCAACAATTTGGTGGAAAATGTACGTGGCGTACATAATGCACACAGCCAATTGAATTAAACAAAATGACAGGCAGTGCATGGCAACATTTTAAAGCCTACTTTGGCTACAGTGGCTGCAGGATGTGAAGTCACCGGGTTGGGTGTGCATAAATTGCTGCTATTGTTTAAATATTTGCCAACATAATTAACTTAATTCAATTGGATTTCCATTAGAGCCGCACGCACAACTTGAACGAAGGAGTGCCGGGATTGACTCAGTGTTTGCCCAGCCAAGGTATCCCATGCCCCATGCCTCCCATACTCTTGGGATCAGGATACATTCGGATTTACTTGGTCTGAATCAAAGGATTGGCCCTGCATAACATATGAGCTGGAAGTTGAGATGCGTAGCTCCCCTTTGACTTTGTCCACGACTCTTCGACGACGTTGTCTATTGACTTTCGAAATCGAATCGAATCGCATTGCATCGCATCGCATCGAAGGCAGCAGCAAATCACACAATAAAATAATTGATTCCATTTCAAATGCACACAGACTTACACACACATACAGAGGCACAGAGAAGATTTGGCAGGATGCGGGTCGTATCGGAACGGATAGAGGACTGCATTTGCCGTCTAGTGCTGAGTACAACTTTATTTTCATTGTTTGCAGATTTAACATTTAACGCAGAACAAACACAGAGCAGCAGAGTCAGCTCAACTTTGGCTTCCAATTCAGCTGGATTCACTGGGAAACTGGGAATTATTTATGGGCCGTACAGGAGGTCCCTCGATTAGGCATCCTTGTTGACCGCCTTCAGCAGTTCCTTGCGGGTTTTGCGGCGCATCCTCAGGTTCGAGATGAGGCGCACGGTGCAGAAATAGATCAGTTCCACTATGCTCAGCATGGAAACGCCCATAAAGAGGCCAAGTAAGCCACCACAATTGGCAAGAAAGTCGGTGGTACCATAAAGCTCTGAGCGCCGAGAGGTCAAGAACTGGGCCTCCTTGAAAAATATGGACACGCGGGACATCTTCATTCTGTCAAAGGGATTTTTTAAGAAAAAATTTTAAATTTTTCGAAATACTTTTTAAGAGAAAGTTATATCTATCTAAAGGAGTTTCTTGTCTGACTTACCCCTGCCTCTTAGCTTGCTCCTCCTTTCCCTCCGGAGAATCCGTATTAATAACTGTCTTATAGTCAAAATCAGCCTGGGAGATCTCAGCCTCGTAGGCAATAGAAGTACACGATGGAAGGCAGTTGCACTCGGTTTCTCCCCGAGTATTCTCCCCTGCGTTAACCAAGCCCTGGGTGAATTCCCTTAGCAGCAGCTCATCCTCGGCTTGGTTATAGCACTTCAAGCTGGCGTCACCACACACGGGCATATTAACATTACCTGAAACAAAACTGGTTAAATAAATCCCAATGGACGATACTGGTCTAAAACTTACGTGGCATGGAGAACTTAACACAGCCACATTTGGTCAACGTGAAGTTCGCCAGGCACTCCAATTCGCAATTACTCTGCGAGTAGATATTGAAGTAACGTAATTCCCTTTCCTTCTGGAAATAGCACTGCCGACGATTAGGTTCGTAGTGCTTCAGACCATCCGAAGTGGTAATGATCTTGGGGCGAATGGATATGAGCACTTCCTGGTCGAACGGTATGCGGAAGTACTGCTTGGACACTTGGGCCACATCGCCAGGTGTGTGTAATAAAATCTAAGAGGTTTCTTGTGAGATGGTTATAGCAAACATAATAGATTTTACCTTGAAACCCTGAACTGGACCACGACACATGTCATCGAAATCAATCTCCGCACCACCCATGAACAGATATAAACCAGCTCGAGCTCCGGGACCCAAAACTCGATTTGGATAGGGAGATGTATCCGCACTGGCGCTATAACCATCCTCCACATTCCAGTCCATGGATAGTCTGTTCTCCTCGCGGAATATAAAGTCGGGAATAATACTGCAACAGAGCTCCAGTCTTCGAATTTGAGCTTATCATAAACTTGATGTCCAATCTTACCCTTCCGCTCGGAAAATCTCCGCTGGACTGAGTGAATTGAAACTGAAGCAAACGCCATCCTCCGTCACAAATTTGTGGAAAATATCACTGCATTTAACCGGAGAGTTACGCCACTTACAGTTCAGATAGGTGTCATCGAAATGGGGGGATACTTCAGTCAGGGCGTCAATGATTTCCATGCCCCTCCGGGTTTTATTACCCAGAGTTACATCATGCAAATGTGGCTCGCAAACCTGCGACACAGCGCCATATAATCCCTTTCTGTTAGCAAATTTACCCTAATAAACATTTGTTTTTAGGTGTGAAAAGCACAATAACTTACTGCTTATCGGTGAGGTCCACAATGCCGCTGACATTAGTCTGAAAATCACGAACTTGGTGATACGAATCCGTAAAATTAAATATCTCACGACGCGTTTTAGTCTCCGGACAAACTGTGACAGCGGGAAATGGGATTTGCCACACCGGAGTGGATTTCTCGGCGAAACTGACAATCACCGGATTGTTGTTCCACTTGTCCCAGATATTTAGGGTCAGCTTAACGCAGGTGAAAACCGATAGCACCAGAACACTGATCCAGAAGAGTCGCTCCAAGAGCGGTCTCTTCTTCTCGCCCAGATACCGGATGCCATGGATGGTCGTATAGTCGCAGTACTCGTGTATGATGGCCTTGGCCGCCTGGAAGCCGCTGCCGTATTTGATCTGCTTCTTGGTGTCCACCTCGTCCTCGCTGTCATCGGATACGGTCTCCCGGAATGACGGAGCCATCCGGGCCATCAGTGCAGCCCGTTTCCACTGGTTGGAAACGGCACAAGGCGGCGGACGTACCGCCTCCTCATGGCTGGGCGTATGGGGTTGTGTGCTGTCCGTCGACATCCGGTCCGGCGTGCTGGAGATGCGTTGACTAAGTCAGCGGTGCGCACGCAAGACCCCGGCTTTTATATACCCATCCGTCCGGGTGCAGGGTGCGGCTGCCGTCCTGGGATGGAACCGGGTGGAGGAATGTCCC
Source organism: Drosophila sechellia (assembly GCF_004382195.2). NCBI lineage: Eukaryota > Metazoa > Arthropoda > Insecta > Diptera > Drosophilidae > Drosophila > Drosophila sechellia. The sequence continues at coordinate 7,315,179 of NC_045951.1, read as the reverse complement.
GACGGATCGCCAACGCGGCACGCATACTTTTCCACGAATTTTCGGCGTGGGTAGGTGGCGTTTTCGGTGGCGTTTCAATTACTTCATGTCGCTAAGCTGGCGTAATTTGCAAGCTCGCCCTGGAGCACCGGAATCCCCGTGGGGGTTAAAGAAACCCAGAGACTGGCACACCACCTCTCTCACCTGCAGCTAACGTAATTGTCAACTCTGACCCAATGCCCGGCTAAATGTTACCTTTGAGCCTGCACTAGGCGAGGCATTCTAATTAGCCAGTGCGCACTTGAAGCTCACCAAGCCCCGGGTCACCAGCGCCACATCCTCGCCTGCAACTAGCCACCGCGACAGGTGCAGCTGCATATGGCCATGGCCAAATTGAAAACGGCTACTTTCCGGCCACGCGGGCTTATGCATTTTAAATCCCGGCCACTTGACTGCAGGCGCTTAACTCGACCTCGAAACAAAACGCCAAACGGCTGCAGACGCCGACAATGTCGAGTCAAATCCTCACGTTAAACACGGCTAAACAATGGCGGTGCTTGAACATGGCGAACAGCGACCAGAAAATGCTCTATCTAAATAAAAATGATTGGTACTAAAATTAATATTATTTACTTTAGTAAGGAAAGCCTGTCTTCCCCTTGAACTCATACTTCGACTGTTATTTATTAAATTTATTAGTAGTAAACAAATTAAATTAATTATTTATATTATATAAGCATTTCAATTAAAATTATAAACCTATAAAATACAATTTAATTGTTTCTCTTGACTAAAAAAAATTTAATCAAATTTTCGGACATTTAATTAAGCCTTCTTTAAAATGTTTGGCAAAGTCTAACTACCCTTTAATGAGAGTACAAGCAAGAAGTGCAGTGGCCAGCGGCAAGGACACAACAAAGAGGAAGCCACGACAGGAGCAATACGGCGCAACACGATGCCGACCATTTTGGTTGCGCATTTTAATAAAGTGAACTGCATTCGTGGCATTGTGTCTAAATTTTTCGGAGGTCCTGGAAAACGGCGCCAAAACAACGCGGAAAATGGGTCCCCTTTGTTGGGGACTTTTCATTATTGCGAGGCTGTGCCTTCAACAATGTTGGCATTGTCCTTGCACTTGCCGTTGTTACCTGTTACCTGTTCCTTGTGCCAGCCGTAAACATTTACACACTTCTCGTTTCTGTCTGGCGATCATTTATTTTAATGAGCTGCGAAATAGAATTTCTGATGCGTCGCCCGAAATTCAACTAGGGAAAAGTGACTTGACTTGGGAAAATCACTTTAGTTTAGCCACCCATTGCCCACCAAACCATTGAAAGGCTCAATAAATTATATATTTGTATATATATATCTTTATATATATATTTGGTATTCTCATTTAGCATAATACATTTCGTTTGTTGGTTTATATGCTTTAGCTGGAGGACATTGAATTGAGTGTTGTTACTGTTTACAAATTGGTTTGCTTGGTAAGTACATAATACGTTGATTAACCTATTTACATAGCCGCTACTTTTGATATAGTTATTACAGAATATGGTCGCTATTAATATTACGCATATTTGATTATGGTTCTAGATAATGTATAGCAAGTTACTCCGAATTTGTTTTTGAAACACCTGTTGTCACTATGCTACTTTTGATATACAATCTGCGTGGGCTAATTTGGTACCAACGACGATTAATTAGTTTCGTAAATTATATCCAAAATATATAAACATCGGTTAAAGCCGTTGCCAGACGATTGTGTCTGGTTAATAACAATGATCTTATAATTCCGTAATTTGTATCCATATTATTGGTATTAACTATATACAAAGCTCGATTACCGTTCAATTTGCACCGCCGACAGGCGATGACAGTTTAAGCTTTCCATAATTTTACCTATACGTTCACTTATGCAGTTTTGAAACCCAAATAAATACACTTACATTTTAAACGCTAAACCCAAAGGACATGCAAACAACACAAACACAAAGGCGTTTTGCAGTTACAATTACAATTACAAATACAAATACATTACATATAAACGCACACATGGCTGTAATTGATATATATAGTACGCAGTACACTATATATACTATAGCAGCTCGTATTTCATATCTATGGCTAAGTAAAAATGATATGTTTGCTGTAATTTACGTTATTCGTTCTTTTTCTCTTTCGAGCTTATTAGCTCCCTCCAAGGTTAGTCTGTTATAAAAATACTGAAGAAATTGCACTTGTATCGCCATACGATAGCACAAATAACACCGCTCCAATGGGAGTCTTTTGACCCTCCCCGCGAACTTTGACCTATTGCGGTGCGATAGCCAGGCCTAAACTGTTCGACATCAGACTCAAAGTATTGGCAGTTGGCGCTGTGGGTGACCCGGCTGTCTCCTGGAAATAAAGTTAAAGATTTATTGATTAAGGAGTTTAAGCTCTAACTGAAAAACAATCAGTTTTTGGATTGCATATAAAGTGACTATTATTATTTCTTGTATGAAGTGACTGTGTAATTAGTTTGCCCCGGATCATCCATACTCACAATGCTTAAGGTGCGGACAATGCAAGCCCTTGTGGCCGGCGGCTCATCCGCCTCCAATCCGGGCGAGCTGCCCCTCGAGGAGACGGAGCCATTCAGCAGCTTGACGTTCAGTTCGTCGGAGTGATGGGTCTGCTGGGAGCTGCTCGACATGCGTCCATCCAGGGAGAGATCATCCCTGTGCTGATCCTGTAACGGAATCACTGGGGAATGAGAACCACTGCCTGGTGCGGCGGTAATCATGTCACCCGCCTCCTTGGGACTGGCACTGGGGCTGAACTTGATGTCCAGACAGTTGGTCTCCATGTCGCTGGCCATTCCATTCTCAGCCGAAGATACCGATGCCATAATGATGCCCGTTCCCGTGGGCGACATGTGGCCATTGATGGCCTCACTGTTGATATTGTTGTTGCTAATTTTATTATTGTTATTGGGCTCCTTGTTAAGTGTTGATGAGGCATCCGGCATCTGCGGCATCTGCTGCTTTGTGGCAGCCTCATCGCCGATGGTATGGCCATTCTCCACGGCTGCATTTGCAACATTGTTGTTGTTGGCTGTGGTGGCATTGCTGTTGCTGTTGCTGCTGCTGCTGCCCTCATCATCGCCCAGCTCGTAAATGTTAACCATGTGGGCGGCCTGTGCGTGGACCATCAAATCCCAAGGATTGACGAACGCATCCTTGCAAACGGCGCACAGCAATTTGGCGCTCGTCGGCGGAGTCTCTGTAGGCGCAAGGGTGAAACATGCGAAAATTAATTAGTTATTTAAGTTGGAATTTGCAGAAGGACAGACATCGGAGACTCTGGCGCATAAATAACTCAATTTTAAATGCATTCGCCAGCAGCCGCAGGACATGAATGCACAGACATCCTGCCGCCCGGCCACCAGATGTTGCTGACTGGCAAACAGAGGAGCGCCTACGACTTAGACAAACACTTTTGGGGCCGGGGCAAGGGCAAAAAGTGTTTAACAATCATAAATTAATTGCCAACAGACAGGCTGCTCCACGCCCGCAAAGAGGCCCGTTTCGCCCACTTACTTGCACTTGCCGCAAAGGCAACATCCTGGCACTTGCATGTGAACCTCAGCTTGCAATAACTTTTCTTGTGGTCCAATAACTCAGACAGCTCGCCAAAGGATTCCCGGCAATTGCCGCAGATTAATGTATCCGGATTGCCTGTAAATATGCAATGGGATAGGTCTTGAAAACATGTTGAACGTAAGTGAAAAACTATGAAAAAGCTATATGCACAAGAAAAGTACTTTTAATGATTACTAGTAGCTGCCTGTGTTATAAAATTTAAAAATCACTAATCTGGTTTATTTAATTAATATTTCTATAAGGCTAACAGTTCAATGTTCTTAATTTCTTTATTTTAATCATTGCATATCAAAAATATATAAATATTGGGAACTTAGTGCAATCGTTCCACAAAATTCGATCTTATGCTAATGGGCCAAATCTTCAGTTCAGCCTGAAGCAGTTGCTTTTTGTCCAGGATCCTATCTCTTTTTCGTTTCGATCGGCTCTGCAACTCATCATCATTTTGAGCAGAAAAGGGTTTGGGATATGGAGCTGCACCCTGAGCCCTTTTTCTGCGATATCTTAGAAAGTTTTTAATGGCATTTATGCGCAAATCAGGCTGAATGGCGTGTCTACCACTTCGTGGTTGCTGTTGCAAGGCTTTTGACTGCTCCGAGTTCTCATTTTGTACATTCAGAGAAAAGCTGATGACATTTGGAGTTTCTACAACGCCATTATTCTTTGGCTTGGTGCAACATGGAAGTTTTCTGGTCGTACTTTTGGTAGCACGCGTTGTCAAAGGTTTTTGGGTGGTAGTCTTGCCGATTGGAGGCTTAGTTGCCTTCGTTTTGGGAGCCACAGATGGTTTGACAGTGCTTGTTGTAGTAGATTCCTCGTTCTTCACATCAACGGATATCGAATCCTCCTCTTCATTTTTATTGGAGTCACAAGCCTCGGTAGTCCCAAACACTTCGCATTCTCCTTTTTCCTCATTTTGATCCACTTGAGCGCAGTTCATTGCCTCCTGCGGTCGCACCTGTTGTTGCAACTGCTGGCGCTGGCCAAAGAACTCGGACAACTGTTGCAGCAACTCGAGCTGCTCGGCAGTTGGCGGCGGATCGTGTGTCTCCTGTCGCTCCTGCTGCTTTGCCAATGGCACGAATGGCGGCTGGAATAGATGAAAGGCGGGGAACTCCTGATTATATCGATTCAACTTGGCCGACGGCATCTGGGAGTGAAGATGGCTGCTCTGAGTTATCGCTGCTGGCCTCAGATTGGCAACGGGCTCAACCTGAATCTCCTGCAACGGCTGGCTTTCCGGCTGCTGTACGTCCAACTGCTGTGTATACCGCATACCAGGTCTGATTCCGGATAGGGAAGCGGGGCCGTTCACCTGCTGACTGGCGGCGTAACCCAAGGCCTGCTTGTTGGTCAGCAGACTGCTCTTCAGGCTAAGTATTCCCTTCACGTAATCCGCGGGCAGAGGCTGCGGTGAAGGGATTTCCGCCACGGGCCTCGGCATAACTTGCTGTTGACCCCGAACGACACTGAATACGCTTGCAATGGCCAAAAGAGTGGCAACGTGACTCATTTCTCTTTTTCAGAGACTCGGTCGTCAGGCGTCAGCATTTTTGACCCGTTCAACCAGGACAACTAGACGAAAATTATTATTTGGATAATTATTAAAAAATATATTAAGTCCTATTAGTGCGTTACATTTCTCGTAATTATCTTTAAGATACCTACTCCAATCTTTTCAGTCAAGGAGAGAAAATCTATCCGCTGTTTTACTAACTTATAAAAGCTTACTGCTCTTTTGGTAACTCCCAAGATGAAACCACAGACAAAAATTAAAATATACTTTTCCAGCTTTATCCCTCAATTGGCCAGCATCCTTCTGAGCAAACTGAAGTCAATACTCACTGTAGACTTTGAATGGTCCCCATTGCTGATGCAAACTTAATTGCTCCTGAGCATGTTGCTGCTGTTGGTTGTGCTGCTGCTGTTGTTGCTGCTGGTGCTGCTGCTGCTGCTGTTGATGTTGCTGCATCAATTGGCTGTGCAATTGTAGTGGCGTTGCCGCCTGATGAGGCTGCGGTTGCTGTGGGGACAATGCCAAAGTCAACGGCTGCAGCAAGGGTTGCTGATGTTGCTGATGCTGCTGGTGCTGGTTCTGCTGCTGCTGATGCTGATGTTGCTGCTGATGGGCGGCAAAGGCGGCGGCTCCAACCGGATATGGCTCGCCGAGCGCCGTTTGATTAGCAATTATTGCAGACTTTGCATTTTGCGGCGATGTCGTCGCCTGGACAGCCACGCTGCTCTTCAGCTGGAATCCGAATGGTTGCTGGTGGTGCGGGTGGTGCGCATGTGGGTGGTGCTGCTGCTCCTGTTTGTATTGCGACCAGTGAATGGAACCCGGAGCCGCCGTTACCGTTGTGGCCACCGCCGCATTCGATAGCAGATTCTGCTGATGCAGCAGCAACTGCTGCTGCGGCAACAAATTGGCCATGGCCGCCATCGCAACGGCAGCAACCTGCTGCTGGTGCTGCTGCTGTTGCTGCTGATGGTGTTGCTGTTGCTGCTGCTGCACCTGCTGCTGTTGCTGATGGACAGCGGCTGCCGCAGCAGCGGCCACTGCGGCCGCACTGTGATGATGCTGCTGTTGTTGCTGTTGCACAGCCACTGCGAGACCGCCGCCGTTGGTCATCAGACGCTTTCGCTTCTTGGCCCGCACTCCATTCGAACCGCCCCCGCCTGCACCCCCGCCACCGCGCAGCAGCGCCGAGGAGCAGTAGCTGTCGTAAAAGTAGTCCCTGCACGGAGAGAAAAGTAAAGCATTGTTTAATAAGCACCAGCTATCAAAATAATAATGCTTATATGTGAATAACTCATATTTTATCAGTGCATTAAGTAAACTAGTGTCCATTTAGCAGTCGTAATCTGCTCAACCAATATTTGCTCGCTAATTGAAGTGTCACCCCCAAAAGTATGCTATTCAGTGATGTGTAGGGAATAGGATAGTTGTGTGTTTCAGCTTAAACAACGAATTGTCAATACCCTGCTTATCAAATGGTAGCAAAAAAGTCAAAAAAACTCAAAAATCTTAATTCCTTATAGTAACAGTAATTGTATCTTAAAATCAAATTTCCTAATTTGCCAAGCCCACCGATAAATGTGAATTCCCTCTCATTAACTGCAAATGAAGAACCTGCCAACTGTTGCCCAACCTCAATGTCAGTCAGTCACTTGCTCAACCCTCCCATCAGTCCGTCAATATTTGTTTAGGCTGCCATTGCCGCCGTTTGAATTGTCATTTGGCAATTGTGTTTGTGTGCCGGGGTCTCCCGTTGGGTCATGTTGCCAGTGATTGATACAAATGCCGAACCAGGACGAAAATGAACCTCCCCCCGCCCCCTCCCACTTCCTGACGAAGCCAACCAATTGTGGTCAAATGAGTGGGGACAGTGGGCTGGGTGGTGGAGTGCAACAATTGTGGCTTTTTCGGTCAGTTTGTGTGCGGTCAGAGGATGGCAACCAGGTGAGCAGACGTTTAATGACAAACACAAGAGCACCTGGACATAGCTATGGGTTTTCGATAGAGCGGGAGGGGGGCCGTGACATGTTTGCGTTTTAATTACAATCAAGTCGATGTCAGTTGGGCTTCCCGTCCCAAAGTCTCCCCTCTCTCACGTCGTCGTCCCGCGTCGTTGGTCTTTTTAAAGCCAAAGCGCCAACGCATTCGGCATTTCGTTTCGGCGTCATTAAGGTTAAATTAAATATTTCCACACGAGTGCTGGAAGGTCTGGAAGCTCAAGGCCCAAATAAATTGTGAATGTCGCTCAGTCATCATTAAGGCCGCGCCAACGACAAAGACAAACAAGTGCACATGTCAGCGCCAGGACATTATGGCATACATTGCAACTGTCACTCACAGGATCCGCAGGATACCCACACACAAATACTCGTATATACTATTACGGCTACGTTGACGCAGCGAACTCGAACACCAACTGACCAAGAGCAGAGAAAGTGAGGAGAGAAATGGAGACGAGAACTTGGCCTGAAGTGTCCTGGTTCCGGTTGGGCGCAAAAAGCCCGGCTAGCCGTTGACAGCCAAATATTTTATGCCGGTCGGGCAGTTGAAACAAAGGGCGACCCCATCGCCTGATGAATGGTTTCTTATTTATTTATTTATTTGTGGGGCGGGCACTCGAAACAAAAAACCCACCCGTTAAATGATATGTAAATAGAGTCCAAGTGAATGCCACATGGCGGCGTTAAATTGAGCAAAATTAACTTTTAGATTAAATTGAAATGAGGCTAGAACTTACCAATCGTTTCCGGTCTTGCTCACATTCTGCCTTTTCCTTCCGATCTGATGCGCTTTCGGTTCGGCCACCATGTTGACATCTGGAAATGGGAAATTTGAAATGGGAAATTCTTAATGACAAAAGGCAATCTGTATTATAGCCAAAAAATATAAGTATACAAAAATTCAGTGTACTTTGAAGTCATTGTTTCGGAACATAAAAGAGATTTATAACCCTACTCCTTTCATTATGCAAATGAATAGACAAAATGTGAGTGATTAAAAATGTTTTGTTTTTTCTTTCTACGTGCATTTCCATTGACCAGCTGCAGTTCTCGGTTAATTCAATCTGGCTGCACCCCAATCATTAATCTTAATAAAAGTGTGCCAAAGCCAGAAAGTACATTGTCAGTTATTGTTTATGCAAAAAAAATGATGCAAACAAAAGTACAATATATGGTCGAAGAAGAATTGCTCTTTATAACAAAAATTCCTTACTAATATTACATATTCCTTACTAATATTACATGGGCTTTTAAAGTGATTTTCAAGTAGATCGAAAAATTATTATTATTCTGCGGGATTTTTTCTATATTTATTTAGGCGGTATTTTAAATTCCCTAAGTGTATTCAAATAGCTTTATAAACCCTAACCGCATTTGATTTTTTTATGAAAAGGGTGGATACGGATAGCTTTTCGGAAGAAACCAGGATTTCGCAGCCCACGCTCGTTCATCATAATTCATGACAAAGTTTGAAGTGGGACGGCTGCGCCTCCAATCCGTTGGAAAATGGGAGCAGGGGTAAAATTCAGAGGAACCCAGAGCTATCTACAAATTGGTGGGTTTGGCTTACAAAAAGAAAAATACTGCAAGAAAAGCGGGCGTGAAGGCTTTGAGACTTTCTTTTTTCAGCTGCTCCATTTCCTTCTTGGCTTTTTTGTTATTTTTGTTTTTTCCTCTTACTGCCTCAGTGTCCGACTGTTGGGCTGGCAGGCTATAATTAAGATTAAGGATAAAAGCGTAAGAAGGATTTGCACAAGTTCCAGGCAACCATCCCCACTGGTAGCCCAGTGTAAATCGCTTTAGTTGGCCTGGCCGCGTTTTCCAGCGCTTCAAAGTCAATGGCGCGTAGCAATGAAATATTATTCCGGCCACTTCGTTGTCGGTTCTTCTTTTCCTAATCAGTGGAATTAGCATTCCACATTTTGCGATTCGCATTTGCATAAGCGGGAGAGTATTTTCCATGAGAGTCTCTGGAAAATTCGCTTTGTTTGCGCGGCGAACGGGGCGTATGAATATGAAGCATTCGCCGCGTTGCCGCCAGGAGCAGAAGCATCATCATCAACCGACACAGAGCACTAAGTGCATTAACTTGTTCTCCACACGAGACACGCACTGGAGAAATGAAAAAAAAATAGTAAATAAAAGAGTAAAAAAACAGAAAAAGAGATTCACAGAACCGTCAACATGGCAGCTGCAACTGGCGTTGAATTATTTCATTAAACGCCGAACGACTAGACTGCCAGATAGTCGAATAGTCAGGGAAGGTGGCAGATACAAAAGACAGTCGACTGTCTGGCACAACATTGAAATTTCATTAAAAGTATCGTGCCAAGATTTATGTCGGCCGCACTTTAAGTTTTTGCGGCCGGCAGCGACTTCCGCCCGTCGAAATACTCAGACATTAGTGCGGAGGGTGCCTGGAGATATGGCCACTACACATGCCAGGATCGTCGGCGGTTTCTTCATTACCATTGCCTACTATGTGTGTATGTAAGCCATAAGCCAGGACAAGCCATGCCATCCGCACCTTCTTCCTTTGCCCTTCCGGCGCCTTTGTGGCTTTTTTCGCGCGTTTGTTCGATTTTAGTGCAACGCTTCCGCTGCCGGCGGCCATTAACCTGACGAATGCCCCAAACTCCTTTCAGAGCCACATAACTGGCGATATCCTGCGAACATGCAACTTTGGCCAAGGCGAGGACGAGGGTTAAGGTCTAAAATGTCTATGCAAAGCAGGAGCCTTCGTTAGCGGCGATTTCAAGGGACGCAGCAATTGCACAGATTTAAGACCACATTTATGCACTGTAAAGGCAAACACTATCTAGACTATCATATACCCGTTATTAAGGTGAAGGAAGTGAGAAGACTGCGGTTGGCAAACTTCACAGAGGCTATCTTTGACTATTTATAACTTTTTAAGAATTGGTTCGATTAATGTTTTAAATAATTCCCAAAATCTTCAAGTTTCTCCACTTTAAAGTTCAATTTGGCTATCAGTCAAATTAATAAAATGAAATAAATAAATAAATAAAATGAAATGAAACTATGAGATGTCACCAGGACATGTAGGGCATATAAAGGTACCAGGACATTGAAAGACATAATTCCTTACCTAATGTCTGGCTGAGGACCGTCTTGCCATCCTCGCCGTGGCAGGCATTCCGGGCATCGAATGGATTGGTGAACTGCACAAAGGCATAGCCCTTATGCATGGATATGCCTGCAGGATGTTCGGGAATTCAGATTTAGAGGGAATGAGGCTGGTTGCTGGATGACAAGGACTTACCCGCGAGGCGGCCATAGATCTGAAACATGCGCTCCACGTCCGTTTTGGAGCACTGGAAGGTATTCAGATTGCCCACAAAGATGCGCGAGTTGACCGCCTGCGGATCCTGCGAGTTGGTCTGGTTGGACAGTTTGGACAGCTTCATGGTGGCTACTGGCAACGTCACAGATCCTGCCAAGGACACGGGCACGGGCGCAGCCGCGTCGCACCTGTGTTCAAAGAACAAGAACGCAATCCTGGTGAAAACCCTGCTGTTGTCCCCGTTTTTGATGCTGCCCTTTTCCCTTTTTTGTCTGTGGCTAAGACGGGGCTTTTGTTGACGGCTTATTGCATTTGCAGTCGGATTGTTTTCCCCTCAAACTCTGCCGGCTGATTTTTTTCACTTTTAACGAATCCCCAAATCTGTGAGCGGTTGCAGATTGTACGGTACCCTTGGAAAATCTGCAAAATAAGAGAAAAACGCATTGAACAATAAATAAAAATCACATTCGCTTTTGTTTGCCACTGGGCTTAAAAGTATCAATGGGCGTGTTTTTGTTTCATTTATTTATCCGGGTATGAGTTTTACGCTGTCGTGTTGATTTTTGGGAATTTTTAACTTAATGCCAGCCAATTAAAATGCAAAAATGCCTTTTAATTGAAAAAAACTTTTTCATCGGTTAATACCTTAATCTGCTTTCAGAATTTCCTTTTATATAAACACTATATGTTCTTAATACTTTGGAAATTTGTGGTTTATTAATAGGAGTAGCTGTTCACACTTTTTCAATTAGAAGATGCTTCTGTTAAATTATACTTTATTAATTTTCTTCTAAATATCCTTTTTATATTGATGTCCTTTTGATTTCACTGGAAACATGTTTCGTGCTTGTTATTAAATAAAATAACTTTCAAATTGCTTATACAAGGACACACATCCATTTACACACCCATTATCCTTCCTTTGAAAAAGGATGCAAAAGGATAAAAAATGGAGAAGAGGTGCCGAAGCGGCAACAACAAAGAAACTTTGCTCTCTCTCGTGTAAAAGTGAAAAATTAAGCGTTTTTATTGCGCTTTCGATGCCAACAGTGCAGTGCGTCCTTGTCTGACACTCCGCCCCACTCACTCACTCACACTCACCAACACCCACACCCACACTACCACACCCATTGTGGCAACATGTGTGTTCAATGTGTGCGTGTGTGGCTCCTTTGCATAGTATGCGTGTGGTAGTGTGGCTGGCAATGGGCATTAAAATGTACAAAAGACGTGCATGAAATAAAAATAAAACATGCAGCCATAAAAATAAAATACTCGTGTACTAGCAAATTGTTAATGTGATTTTTATGCAATCCCCACCCCCGAAAGAATTTATTGCGGATTTATGGGTGCGCCAGTTGGTGTTAATTGTGAAAGCTTTTGGCGCTTCAACTTGAATCTAATATAGGAAGGAGTCTGCTGATAGACGTAGAAAAAACTGAATAGTATAAAAAAAAATAAAAGGTTAACAAGCCTAAAACATACCATCGCTTTTTGTAGGAACTGCTTCTAATTATTTATTTATTTAGCAGAATATTGCATTCGATAATCATTTGAATGTTTAGAAAATAACATAGAACCGCATTCCATTGCCGGCAGCTGCGGGAAGTTGGTAAATATTCATTGATCGGTATCTACGGCTTTTCCCATCAGTTTTATTAAAAGCGTTTTCGCATTGTTTGGCATAAATCAAGCGGAGGAAGCAGTAAAGGAGTAGCAAGGAGTTTGGGATATTCAGGGCTTTGGCTGCATTGTGCGCCAGTTATGAGTGAAAGACTCTTTATTTATTATAATGGCATTCCTGCCTGCCAGTCTTCTGTCTGGTTTTCCATCCATTCACTCACCCATTCAGGCATTCATTCACTCATTCAACGCTTTCTATTTTTGTGTCGCATTGTCCTTGCAAATGAAGGAACAACGCCGATGGCGAATGCACCGTGAACAAAACCATCAGATCAGCCAAGTAGATAAGTTTGTTATTAAACCTGAGACTGCCACTTTATTTGACTCACAAACATTTGAATTCCAGACGATTAGTAGATAAGAATTTTATGAGTGTTTTGTGATATTATAGGATCATGCTACTCACAACAATTCTGCACATTCCACAATTATAAGAAAAATGTTTATGATTTTTCACAGTGCATGGCCTAACAGGCCTCCACCTCCGGGTGGAGTCATATCGAATAAACGTTTGAATATGCAACAGTTTTGGTGGCCTACTTTTCGCCGCTGCCGGCATATTAATAAATGCAACTTTAATTAAGACAACAATAAGGGTAGCTGACATATTAAAGATGTCTGTGCTGCTAAGTCCTGTGGACTAGTGAGTGTGGCAATAGAGATTCTCAAGTGCCTGCAAGTGGTTAGTTAACTCGGCTTAATTATAATTAACTGCACTGCGCAGCAAGTCAGCAGCCCAAGTTCAACCGCTAGAAAATGTGCAGGAAATTGCCGTAGTCCCCACTTTTCACAAGCCCTTCCCTTCCCTTTCCCCTTTCGAGTCCTACCAGCCCAGTTTTAGGCCCAGGACAAAGGCTGCCACCGTTTGCACTTTTATTTTCCAGACGCCCGAGCGCAAAAGTAAATTAAGACGCCTCGTGGCAAGTGAGTTAGTAAAAGTCGTCGCCGGCTAAACTTCAGGATGCCAACGTGGAGCCGCCATGTGAGCTGAACTTTGTAATTGAGTGTGGTAAAAACACACAAACAGTTGTTGCACAAGTCGCATATTTAATGCTCTACATGAGGTCTAAAACCAAACAACAAATGAAATGCATTTCAATTAGACTTTCAAATCAGTTTAAAGGAGTCTCCACTTTAAGGTGTCTTTGAAAATAGATTTGACATTAGTTCAGATTTATTTCAACAGTTGAATTGAACGACCCTCTTCTCACCTAAGTTGATGTACTCTGCCGCAAAGTGCTTAATTACTTTTGCTGCATCCGCCCAGGCTCGGGATGCCTAATGCCCCGCATTGTCTACGGCTTAAAGTCAACGACTCTGTGGACTACATTCCGCAGCCTCCTTGTTCGAGGATTTCGCTCCCCGATACTTTTTACCCAGCATTTCGTGTTAAAGCGTTTTGATGGGGCCTCGACGTGCCATAAATAATGCAGAAAGCCATTAAGCTGCCGGAGTTGTTGAAGAGCCAACGATGCGATGCTGTCAGGATTATCGGTGGCGAGCGATCAAATGTCAAAGGACACATTTCGTCGGCACGCCTGTTGCTATTTACTGCCTACTGCTCGTATCATCTTGCGTTTTCTTTTTCCATCTCTACATATGTTTATATGGCAGACAACTTTTCATTTCAAATTGCTGGGGGGGCCAGAGGGATGGTGTTGATGGCAGCCCCAATAGCGTAGCACAAAAAAATGAATAGACGTCGTGGCCCATTGAAAGCCGAAAAGTCAACAAAGGGGCTCTCACACCCACCGATCTGAAGCAGATAGAGCGACAAATAACCCCAATTGAAAGGGGGGCCAACCAAGGGGGGATGGGGGAATGACCGAAATGTTAAAGGAATGATGATGATGCCATGTGTGCATTGACAAGCCAGCAAACAACTTTATTCATAAGCAGTCAAACAGGACGAAGTCGGGCCAGGACATGGTAGAACAGGCCAACAAGGACCCGCAGACGTGACCCCGGTCGGAGCGAATAGAATCCTTTCCGAAAAGCATAGAATCCATATGAATGTACTAAGAAAAGCGCAAAAAAAGGGAAATAAAATATTTTATAATAATTTAAATTTATTTTATAATATTTAAGGCTAACATAAAGAAAAGCTTATCCCTTTAACTCAAAAACAAACAAACTACATAACTGGCTTTTTCATTATTCTGTTCGTTATTTCCCTCAGTGCATCGATTTGTTGCCCAGAGATGACTTCACGTCTGCTGGCGATAACTCTGCCGAGTTTATGGAACTCGGACTAGAGACCAGAGTCGAAGGAGCCTTTTGAGCTTTTGGAAGTTCCATGGTTTGAAATTCATATTTTGTACATGCTGAAAAGTTTAAAATTCCGAAAAAGTACTCAAAATTGTCGATAAGCGGAGAACGTGTCACCACCCGGCGCATTGTTGCTTTTTGTTTGCTGTTAATTTATCGTAATGCACAAAACAATTTACAAAAGTGAGTGAGCGACAAACAAACAAAAAAAAATGGATACAAATATTTAAATATATTTACAGGCGTATTAAGTGCCAACTATTTGCATAAATAACAAGAAATTAATAACAAACACACGGCGCCATGGCAGCAGCCGCACAAAAGTTAATAATTGCCGCTGCTGTCAACAGGCTGTGGAAATGGGTGGAAAATGCTACTGACATGTGGACCACATATAAATGAAAAATATGCCAAGGAGCGGGGTGGGGGGAAAAAAAGGAAAACACTTGCTTCGGACCTGCAATGCCATTTTATCACTTGACAGTAAATGCGTTTTATTGCTCATTAAATAAATTAAATTTGCAATGGATAAAGTGCAGCGGGGAAATCGGAAAAGTATTTAAACAATTAAAAAGCCAAGGAATTCACGCTTTAAAATTTTGAGTGTACAAATTTCACGGGAATATACGTGTTGATCATACCGAAATAAATAGCAATAATTACCTAGTTTTACTATAGAAAATGTATACTATAAAATGGAAAGGTACAACAATGAAAGCGAAATTAAATTAAGCAAATTAGTCGCACCAACATAAAATTGATTAGACACACCACGAATATATTTCAAAACTATGATAATAGAGTAACACTGTAATACTGTTTGGCGATGAAGCTAGTTGTGGCATTGTTAGTCTTATCACTAACTGTTTCGGTCTGTGAAAAAAATAAATTGAGCCCCAGGATCACCGGCGGATATCGGGCCAAGGCCTATACAATCATCTACCTAGTTGGAATCGTCTACGCCAAGAGTCCATTATCCTCACTCAAATTCGGAGCCGGCACCATAATTTCGAATCAATGGATACTCACAGTCAAGGATGTTCTGGTATTTAAGTACATTGAGGCCCACTTCGGATCGAAAAGAGCCTTTTGGGGCTACGACATTTTAAGGATATACAGGGAAAACTTCTACTTTCACTATGATAAAGATCACATTATTGCCCTGATTAAGTGTCCCTACCAAAAGTTTGATCGTCGAGTGAGTCGTGTTCGCGTTCCAGCTTATGATTCAAGATTCGATCGATACGTGGGAAATATGACCATGGTGTGTGGCTGGGGAACTGAGAAACGAAAGGTTAGGCTGCCCACATGGATGCGTTGCATAGAAGTGGAAGTCATGACGAACACGGAATGCGCCAAATACTATACCCCATTGAAATGGTATGAGATGTGCACCTCCGGCGAGGGCTTTAAAGGAGTTTGTGAGGGCGACATGGGTGGTGCGGTGGTCACAATGGGGCCAAATCCCACCTTCATTGGCGTCATATGGCTCATGCCCTCAAACTGCAGCATTGCATATCCTTCGGTACACATTCGCGTCAGCGATCACATAAAGTGGATAAAGTATGTATCCGGAGTAGGATTTTGTGAGTATCCCAAATATGAATTATAATGCATCTATGGAAAGTGAATGTCTAAATTTATTAATTTCAGAAAGCGGATAGATGGTATAATTATGCAGGCAACAACTGGAGCAGTATAAGAGAGAACGCTATAGTCGAGTTGCTCGACTATCAGATACCCGTTACTCAGATAGTGTCAGTGCGAGGCAGACATTTCAAAGTTCTTTAACACATCGTCGGAAATTGGCAAAAAAAAAAAATAAATTGCAAAAATATCAAAAATACTTTAAAAGTATTTTCGATTCTTGGACATTACAGTGGGCGTGGACAGGTGTCACTAGAATTGGCTTGTTGCATTTTGATTTTCGAGCTTTTTAAGTTTTTGAGATTACCGGACAGACATACGGGCAGACGGACGGACAGATAGGCATGCCCAGAATGCCTTAGAAAATAATCCAGCTCAAGAATACCTTATACAGTCGGACACAATACCCTCTACCTGTTACACACTGTCCAATGAATCGAGTATACCCTGTAACTCTACAACTAACAGGGATAATGAAATTGATTCGACACACCACAAATATTATTCAAAGCAATCGTAGTAAAGTTACATATTGTTACTGTTTGGCAATGAAGCTCGTTGTGACATTGTTAGTCTTATCACTAACTGTTTCGGTCGGTGAAAAAAATAAATTGAGTCCAAGGATCGCCGGGGGCTATAGGGCCAAGACCTTTACAATCATATACCTAGTTGGAATCGTCTTCTTCAAAAGTCAAACTTCATCCCTGAACTACGGAGCCGGCACCATCATTTCGAATCAATGGATCCTTACAGTCAAGACTGTTTTAAAATATAGCTACATTGAAGTCCACCTCGCATCAAGAAGATCGTATAGGGGCTTTGACATCATAAGGATCTACAGGGAAAACTTCCGCTTTCATTATGACAAGAACCATGTAATTGCTCTGGTTAAGTGTCCCTACCAAAAGTTTGATCGTCGAATGGGTCGTGTTCGCGTTCCAGCTTATGATGCAAGATTCGATCGATACGTGGGAAATATGACCGTGGTCTGTGGCTATGGAACTGAAAAACGACATGCCAAGCTGCCCGAATGGATGCGTTGCATAGAAGTGGAGGTTATTACGAACACGGAGTGCGCTAAATACTATACCCCATTGAAATGGTATGAGATGTGCACCTCCGGCGAGGGTTTTAAGGGAGTTTGTGAGGGCGACATTGGCGGTGCGGTGGTCACAATGGGGCCAAGTCCAACCTTCATTGGCATCATATGGCTCATGCCGGAAAACTGCAGCAGTGGTTATCCTTCGGTACACATTCGCGTCAGCGATCACATAAAGTGGATAAAGTATGTATCCGGAGTGGGATTCTGTGAGTATTCCAATGTGAATTATTTTTTTACTAATAAAAGTGAATGGATATATTGATTCATTGCAGAACAAAGATGTACGTTTTAATAATGCTGCCCATAAAATAAACGGAAAAATAAATCAAACAAAAACACAAAAAAAGTTTTTCTGGAATCAAAGCAACAAAATTAACGAATGTTTATTATATTTTTAATGAATATTAATAAAAATTATTGTAAATACTCTGCAAAATATAGTCCCTTGTTTTAAATCAGTTAGTCATTTGAGTACAGAGTAGCAAATATTTCACAGCTTGAGATTAGCACACCTAAAAAACAGGCGTCCTAAAAGTCAGCTTATACTTACTTACTTATTAAACATAAATAATATGCTTTGTTTATAATGTAACCATTTATTTCAATTTGGGGATATTATATAAAGCACAACCGTTAAAGTGTTAAATTTATTGTTATTGTAGCCCTGTTACAGTTCAAGTTGCACTATTTGCTTTATTTCGCACTTTTCGGTTCAGGCTGCGGTTCTTTAGCGCACATTCATTCATTATCGCCATATATATATAAATATATATATATATATGTATATCTGGTGTTCGGTTCGTCTGGTGTGGCAATAAAAATGGCTTGAATATTTTTCAGTTTGTTATGCATTTTCCTGCCACTTGGGCAGCAACAACAATTATGAATAACTCGCTGCATAATGGCCAGCAAGCTGTTCCCATGAAATTCCTGGATCGATTACCAGGGGGTGGGATATATATTCATATAAATGTATATATATATGTGCATATATCACTCCGCCAATTACGTGGCAAAGGGAACTGAACTGGGAACTGGCAGTCCCGGCGACAGTAATCAAATAATTGTTGCACTCGCTGTCATACGTATCGCACTTTGGCTTTAATTATTTGCACAGTTTTCCACTTCGCAATGGACACGTCGTAATAAGGATATGCGGATAAAGTCC
This sequence comes from Drosophila sechellia, assembly GCF_004382195.2. Classification (NCBI taxonomy): domain Eukaryota; kingdom Metazoa; phylum Arthropoda; class Insecta; order Diptera; family Drosophilidae; genus Drosophila; species Drosophila sechellia. Next base: position 7,296,865 of record NC_045951.1, on the reverse strand, counting down.
TGAATGTGCCAAGGATTACTCGATTAATGCAAAGCGGTTCATTGCGGCATTTCAATTGGAATTGTTTACTATGCAGCGCAGTTAGTTTACTGATTTCAAAAAACAAGTAATCAGAAATTTGTTTACGTATATGTCAGTAACGCTTTTATTTCAAAACCCTTAGATATTACACCGATTTGTAAATGTGAGCACGTCTGATGTGGAATATTTGATAAAACATATTTTCCAGCGCCGCGACTTTTCCAAAATTATTGAGTTTCCTGATCATCTCGCCCGTGTCGACTAAAATTCGCCTCCATTCCCTAGCATTCCGATGGAGTACAGCTATAGCATTGGCTCCACGTCGCCAGTGTTCATCAGCCAATGTGCCCCGTATAACTTTCTGCGGGAATACCGCCTAGCCTGCGATTGTAGGAATATACCAGCTGTCACACTGGTTAGGGAAGCCCGCAACGCTTGGCACGCACTTAGTGACCAGGAGCAGTCCTTGTTCGAGGAAGTCCCCTATCTGATGGCCCAATTCGGACAATCCATCGAGTCGGCAATGAGGTTAACCGTCAATGTCCTGTCGCCTCAGCAAGTCATAGTGCGAAGGACACGCTCTGATGAGCGGTTAAGTAAGCGTAGAATCCGTCGTGGAAATGCCAAGACGCATAGGAAGAAGCGGCAGCAGAAGATGGGTGCAGCCAGCAGGATGCGAAGTCCAGGGATTGGAAGTACCAGGTGTCGGGCAAGCACCTAAACTTCCCAATTTCTCTGGGAAAATCCCGCCTCTTCAAAACTAAAATGATGGATATGGTAGGAATGAAAAATATAGGTACACTGCAACCAAATGCGTTTTTTTTTCTGGGAGCTTTAGGGCTCATTTGGGTTTCAAAATGTTATGGTTTAAGTAAATAACTTTGCTGAAAGGTAATTTGATAACTGCATTATTTGTTGCGCTTATCGCTTTTCAACTTAATTTAACACCATTGTTTTAGCCAAAAGCTTTCGATTGGTTAATCTTTTAAATTACGCTGTAATTTGAAAATTAATTCGAAAAAGTGTTGTTATTGTTTCCCGCCCTGACCCGCCGATAACCTTGCGACGCCCATCCGCCCACTTGAAATCGAATACGAAATCGAATGATTCACCCACGCACAAACGGAAACAGAAACATTTATTCCACTTGAGCGGACTTCATTGGTGATTTAATTGTTGCGAATTTTTTACAGTAAATTCCATTAAAAACTTTTTGAAAATGCATATTATTGAAATTCATATATTCGTGCTTGTTGTTCGGATTGCTGGAGAACAAATTTTGTGGCGCCTATTTAATTATCCAATTACAGCAGCACCATCAGCAGTGCGAGAAATTAACTTATATGCGAAAATATTCGCCGACGGCACTTTAAACATTTCCATTTTAAAATCAATGCGAAAATGGGCGTGGCATGTGGGGGGAGGGGGGTGTCTGGTTTTTGGGGCGGAAGCCAAAACACAAACACGAAATATTTCGGCTATCACTTTTGGCTGAATGCGGATGCGGCGGATTGGGTGGATTCGGTTTGGGTTCTGTTTTTGCTTTTTGGTTTTTACTGTCGATATTTTGCACTGTTTGCTAGTGTTATTTGTTTGTTATTCCTTGGGCTTTGGTTTTTGCCGACACACGCAATTTTGTGGTCCATTAAAACAGTCAACGGCAGCAAATATCGCTGGTCATGAAAAATTTAATAATTCGTTTACCATAAGAATTAGATGGGATGTAACGGTCGTAAATTGATTAATATGGCCCAAATTAAGGAAAATTAAAGGCACTTCGAGAATCTGAGTTGATGTTTTAAAAAATGTATACTTCCATTTAAGTATATTCATAAAAAGACGGTGACACATATTTAGGACACATAATTGATTCATCAATAAAAAAATATTGTTCAATTAATATTTATATCGCAATATCAACGTTATGCTTATTTTTGGTGTGGCACTGTTATTGTACCGAGATAAGCTACAAGCTATGTGTACCTGAGTTAGGTACCGCACATCTCTGATAGTCTCTAGTCGCGTGGAAATTGGCTCAAAACAACAAAACGGTCGGGAAATTCGTGGAAAACCGTCGAACAAATATAGAAAACTCTACAAAAACGACCAAAGCAAGGTCAAGTAAAGAGACTCACTATCTCTCTCTCTCTCTACCTCGCTATCTCTGTCTCGCTCTGCTCTCTATGGATTGCCACGACTAACGTCACCGAGCGAATGACTCACTGTGACTAATTTTACGGGACTGCACTGTGCTTGTGTCGCTCTCGCTCTCGCTCACATTCGCTCGCTCGCTCTTTGTGTGGGAGAGCGTATGCGCAAAGCGCTTCATTTAATCGACTGACGCACGCGAGCGAGCGAGACATCCGTACAAACAAGTTGAGAGAGCGAAAACTTCAGTGAAAAACAAGTACAACAACTGCCAGCGGAGGCAGAAATTTTCTTCAATCGCCGCGAAGATTTCACAGCGTTTGGGCGTGTTTTTTCCGTTTCTGCCACAGCAAATAAGCAAATCCCCACATATGCGGGCCCAATTAATTCATAAATAATATACCGAGCGAACAGGAAGAACGCCGTCACGGTTCTGCATTCAATTAAGAATATTGATTTAACAACTTTCGCGATAAATCAAACTCCACTTCAAATTCGCATCACTCTCTGTACGCGATTGTTTGTCTTTGTATGTGTGTGGGCAGAATTTGTATTAGTGCGTGAGCAAATTATTGTATAATCGCCGAAACAATAAAAGCAAAACGCCAACGCGAAAAGCAAAAGCTATACAATTAGAAAAACTAGCTGAGCTGCTGCGATACAAGGCAAAACTAAATTGTATGACTAAAATTTGTGCGTTGAACTAAAAGAAAAGTACAAATATCGAAACATTCAAAAACTGCCTGACCTACTGAGTTGAATGATTACCCCGAAGTAATTATAAAGTTAGGCTGCCACAAAGAAAACCAGTTGAGCCACTTCAAATCGAGCACGAAACCAGCTGATCCACTGAAAAACCCTCTGCACCCAGCGCACAGCACAACCAACCAACCCATCGAGCTGCTGAATCCATCGATCGCCCAGTAGTACCACCAGTACAGCATTCATCATGCAGGCCATCAAGTGTGTGGTTGTGGGCGACGGAGCGGTGGGAAAGACCTGCCTGCTGATCAGCTATACGACCAACGCCTTCCCGGGCGAGTACATACCCACTGTGTTCGACAACTACTCGGCGAATGTGATGGTGGATGCCAAGCCCATCAATCTGGGCCTCTGGGATACGGCTGGTCAGGAGGACTACGATCGCCTGAGGCCGCTATCCTATCCGCAAACGGATGTCTTTCTCATCTGTTTCTCACTGGTGAATCCGGCATCGTTTGAGAACGTGCGGGCCAAATGGTTTCCCGAGGTGCGTCATCACTGCCCGAGTGTGCCAATAATCCTGGTCGGCACCAAGCTAGATCTGCGCGACGATAAGCAGACGATCGAGAAGCTGAAGGACAAGAAGCTGACACCGATCACCTATCCCCAGGGACTGGCGATGGCCAAGGAAATAGCTGCGGTCAAGTATCTGGAGTGCTCTGCCCTGACCCAAAAGGGTCTGAAGACGGTCTTCGATGAGGCCATACGATCCGTGCTATGTCCTGTCGTTCGAGGACCCAAGAGGCATAAGTGCGCTCTGCTCTAAGAACTTTGAACCCACACAAAACAAAAATGCGAAGAAGAACTCCAACAAAAACAAAAAAAAAACAAGAAGAGAAGAAGAGAACAAAGCGCAAAATTCTGTGCAAAATATTCATATTCGCTTTGTTGGGTCTTTAGTTACAGCAGATAGTGTGTGAGTGTGTGTGTGATGTGAGTGCAAGTGTGAGTGCGTCTCTGGGTTGCGAGTGTGACGGCATGAGTGTGTGAATGAGTGAGCGTAGTTTTGTTTTTATTGTCAGCTTTATGTGGGGGAGCAGCAGCCACAAAAACAACAACAACACAGCTATCAGCAAGGGGGCTCTACACGGGTTGGGGGCGGGGCCAGGGGTCTCTGGGGGAGCAGATCACAGATAGAAAGATATATACATAAGCATATAAGTATGATATTGTGCGTACACGGTAAAATAAATGTGTAAGAACTTTAAAAACTTGAAATATTGGATGTAATATTGCTCAAATTTGATTACATTTCTTACTGGCACAACATTTTCTATATTGCTCTCGATAATATGTTTAAATTTTTCTGTTCTGAGTTATTGTTTCGTAGCATTTTTAATGACTAACTTGTTTTAGAATTTAGATTAAGTACAACTCATGCGAAACACTTTTGCGTTTATGACATACAAGAATTAACATTTTAAAAATGATTTCGACTAATTAAAAAAAGTTAATTAAAAGAAAGAAAATTTGATTTTCGCAAGTAGTAGTCCATAAATTGCCCTAAAAAGCAAATGCATTAAATTAAACAGCACAAATTATAACTTTGCAACGAAGTTCGGCCTGAGAAACGTATGACAAATCAAATAAAATTAATTGTAAATAAATCTAGACGATTTAAAGCCTTTAGCGCCCCAAACACAGTCACTAGTACCAGATAGCTGTTATCTGGGCGGGGAAGAAAAACCCCAGGAAGGCCCCGCCTATAGCCAATATCTGAACAATCGGGGAATGTGGGAAGCCGACAAAAAAAAAGAAACTTTCATTTATACATATAGTATTTAGAGTGAATGTGTGTGTCTGATCAATGGTCTTCCCGCTCAACGCATTTGCCTGGACTTGATTTAATGTATACTAAATGCACAATTAGCCTCTACTTTGATGTTAATTTATATTACTGATATTTATGTTAAATAAATGCATACATTTTGCCAATTTGTTTTTAACGAAAGAGAGCGGTAAATTACAAAAAAAAAAAAAAAAACACATTATTTATATTAACACATAATTTATCAATAAAGAGTGTAATATTAATCAACCAAAATAAACGTTTGTACAAAACTAAATAGTCGGATGTGAAGTGAGTTATGTTGGGAGCAAAGTGCATTCCAGATTTATGTCTTTTATGAAAGTAAGGTGGGTATATTTAAAGGTTTTTCATAGTTGGTTTAACCCCTGAACTGCTGCATACTTTTCGGCTAGTGCGGAAAATTCCACACGCCTGGCAACTTTAATCTTATCTGCACCCGCATTTGTCACAAATTTTAGATAATTATTTCCGATTGCCGGACACGCCGGAAGTTCTGATCCCCGGACCGGTTGACTAAGCAATTTGCCAGTTCCAGTCCAATCATACATATATACTATAATGGCTACATCATATTTATTTATGCCTTTATGCTCCGCTTTCGATCAATTCCATCTATATCTATAGAATACTTCGATTGTCATAATGAGCCAGCTGTTGATTGATTGCCCGCGGCTACGAGTATGATGAGGAGGGTCTGGTTTGGGTGGGTGGATTTGGATGGCTTTGCGGTCACCGTGTGTATGCGGCTCGTTAGCGGATGTGGGTATGGCCCCACACTGCCGCTGCTCAGTGTGAATTTGACAAATAATTACATAAGACAACCTGCTGTGCGAATTGTGCCCATCCTCCCGCACATTTCAATGGCCACTGATGGATGTTTTTGCCACACCACCGCCCCCAGCCAACCCATCGTGTGGTTTTGTCTGTGACGCGACGAATTGCATAATTGACCCACATTTTGAACAAACACCGCGGCACCAGCCAGCAATCAAAACAGAGAGGCCATAGGATAGGGCGACCAACGAAGTCAATTTAATTAGCAGCAACATTTGGCTAGCATCTAGAACTTGCCTGCACCTCTAGAATTTGCACTTTTGGCTCTAGAATGCGCCGCTGAAGAAGCCGCTGAGTGAAGATGCGTTGACAGGCGTGGAATGTTCGGCATGTTCAGATACAATCGCCCTACTACATTGCATGCAGATACTTTGTATCAGAACAATACCAAATTAATTTATAATTAATTTCATAAATGGGATCCTCGTGTATGCAAGTTATCCAAATAGCAGTTTTAAATGTATAGGTTTCCCTGTGCTTCATGCTGTCTTCAATTAATTTCCAAATTTTGCTACATCTTAGAAAAACATTCTATACAAAAAAGTTTGTATAGTTAGTTTCTAAAATTCATATAAAATGCAAATGATTGTGCTTTTTCCAATGAGAAATAGATTTCCCACCTGTAAACAACGCTCTCACAAATAAAAAGGCATATAATAAAATTGGCTTGATTTTCCCTTGAATTCCCTTTAATTTTCCATTTCCCAACCGCGGTGCAAATTTTAGAATGTGAGCGGGATTTTTCCTCGATTATCCCCCCTCCCATGGAAGTGGGAAAACTGCAGAATGGCCATTACCGCTAAGTGGACAACTGCTGTGCGATGCAAATCCATTGACAAGTGTCGCATAATCATGCCCCATGCCAAATGTAAATGCAAATGGAAAATGCTAAATTTATGCACTGCATGCGTGAAATTAAAAGCTTCCCCGGCGGACTTACAGCTCCATTTGGTCCTGATTTCCCTGGGCCAGGTTTTGCAAAAGAGGCTCGCGCAATTTGTCCGTTTTCAGGTGGTTAACAATTTGGCTAAATCAATTATACGCACGGCGAGCAACGCGAAATCGTGGCGATTTTCAGCTCTTAATTGAGAGATTTCCAGCGAAATCGTGGCCATTGGGAAAAGTGGAAAAATTTAATATGAAAATTTCCAAAAGAATTCCTTGCTGGCCACAAATTTCGTACAAAATGCCAATAAAATACGCTCCGGCGCAAAAATTCCATGCCACATGAAGATGAAGGTAAATTCAGGTGAGCTTGGGCTGGGGGAGGTCAAAATATTTCACACTTCCGGTGTGGAAAATGCTTGCACCTGATCCTCTGCCAAACAGGATATGACGAGCTCGGACACCTTTTCACATACCCGCCCAAACCACCCAGCCATTTTCTCAGCATATTTTCAGCGGCAACTTCCTGCCAGAAAACACATTGCAAATTATGATGCGAATACGAGTTGCGACGGAGGAGAATGGGCGGAAATGTTGAGTTTTCCAAAACAGCCAACTAAAAAAAAAAAATTTCATTTGTGCGCTGATGCTGCTATTGGTTTTGGCTGCTCATGGAAAAACAGAAAAATATAGGACAAATCGATTTTACTCAAACTGGAAACGACTTCAATACAGATCAATAAACGTTTGGAATAATGAAAATCAATAGTTTCCACCTCTTCCTAAATTATCTTATATATTAACTTGAAATTACATGATTTTCACATTTCACATTAAGATACTGAATATTTAAGCGGAATAAAACGCGATGCTTGCTGTGAACAAACAAAAGCTTGAGGACGCAATTGATATGTATGGCCAACAGGCAGGACACGCAGGACATTCGATGGGCTGTGGCGAAAGGAGCGAAGCCATATAGTGGCGTAGCCAATATCCGTTGCAAGGATTACGCATGTGGGTATCTGCCTCGGACTTGTTATTGATAATCTTTGTCATGGCCAGCATGGCAACGTAAAGCAGCGACAGCGGCTAACAAAAAAGCAAGGAGTCACAGGACAACTCCGGCAAAGGATGCAGTCAGCAAAATTTCAGCACTTCACTTTTATTTTATGGTTTAAAAATGTATATTTCCAATTTTAAGAAAATTTACGAGTTCTGGTACAAAATTTACGAAGAAAGTTGTGCGTTTCTATAGTAGAGCAATCAAGGATGCAGTATCTCATTATTTCTGATTGTGTAAAAGATGCGCCAGGATTGTCGTCCTGCGGAGTAATGAACTGCGGCAGGACCAGACAGGCGACGAGCCTTGTTTGTCCCGCCGATCGATGCAGCTGGAGTCGAGTGTATTAAAAACAAAGTCACACTGTGTGTCCTGCATCCTTGTACGCTGCCAAAGTCAATGAACAGCGACGTGGGACGTGGACGTGGATGTGGAAGTGGACCGGCTGCCAGGATATGAAGCGTGTGCGAAAGTTTTGCACAATTAGGATGTCTCCCCAACTCGGATCGCTCCTCCTTCTCGGGGCAATAAAAAAGTTTAAAGTTGCGTTTAAATATGCATTCCATAATTCATGGATGCAGGCGATGGAGCTTTGATTTTCCAGTCGACGCCAGTCAGACAGCAACACGTTTCCGCCATTTTGTTGGCTGGCTGGCAACTTGTTGCATTTTCCACATTTGCATGGTCGGAAAATGGTGATCGGGCGGGGGAAAGTGTAAGGGAAATGTTGACATCCCGAACACGTTGATATTTCCGCCAGACGACGAGCGATGCTGAAAAGTTGAAAACTTGCGCCAGTCTGACATTCAAATCGAGCAAACGTACGTGTGTGTGTTTAGGATTTCAGGTGTGCATTCTGAATTTGAGTATGATTCTATGTGAGGCTTTTCATTTTCAATTAAACACAATTACATGTCCAACTGTCAGCTTCAAGTTAATAATGAACACAAGGCACAACTAAAATCCCGAAATAGGTGTCACTTAGTTGCTCCCCAGGTAGTGCTCAAAAGTATCTGAATATTTTGCTACACTCTATTTTTGACCACCACCCTCAGCTACACAGTTCAAAGATTTTCCTATTTGTGTGTTTGGCTTTTTAAAAATATATGTATATATCTATATGTAAACAACAAAACCCACACCGTCTTGGTGTGCTTAGTATTTACATTCGCATATAATGATTTTTGGGTAAATAGATAGAATTCTCTGTGGGATCGAATCTAATGAAATCAAATGAACTTACTTCTTAATATATTTTCCTCACCAAGAACGTTTCTAGAGCGTAGAAAAATTATTCACCCTCGGCGCAGATTGACATTAATTGTTTAAATTGAAGCGGATACGCTCGACTGGCCAGCGAAATTCTTATAAATTTTATTCCGGCATGGGTGAATTCCATCGAAGGATTTACGCATCCCATTGGACTTTGGATTGCTGTGAGTTCGCAAAATTGCTTGAAGGGCTTAAGTAATGACGGAAACTTTAGGAATTTATGGAGATAGGAAATTAGTAGCAAGGGGATTCTAAGATTTAGTAATGCAATTATTAACATGCTCCAAAGAAACCTAATTACTTTGGCCGGAAATTTAGTCAAAGAGTTGAGAAGTTTATACTTTAACTTCGGACACTTAACAAAAACCTTTTAATTCAAGGTACAAGTTACAAAAACAAAATACAAAATATTAATAAAATGCGGCAATTAAATTAGTCTTAAAAAAATACACATACATATATATTTGTCACCCTGAAACCGCCAAGTGTTGAAATTATTCAAAAATGCTTCTTCCCCCAAAAGTTCCTGAATTTGACGCGAATTCGGGGATTCCCCTTGCCCTTATTTTTTTTTTTTTGGTAACTGATGTCTCTGAGGACACTTTATCATGGCTCGCGAGGCTCAAACAATTGTTGCAAATTGAGCTCAGCGACTAAGTGGTTTTATTTTAAATCTTTCACGTTCAGCACAGAGTCACCAAAAATAAAACCAAATGAAAGCGCGGAAATCTGAAGCTTTATTACAACAAGTTGCTTTCAAAAACTCAACAGTCGCGCCAAGTTGTAAGCGGAATAATTTGGTTTTTCTGTTATGTCAGCTCCCCTTATTTTCTTTTTTCCATCTGCAGCTCAATTGTTTGGTAAATGTCAGTCTTCATTTGTCAGCTACATTCAAAGTTGGCTTAAGTGGCTTCGTTGTTGGACGGATTTATATCTTCTGCCAGATTTATATCTTCATATAAAACGATATGCATTAAAGCTTTAAATGTGGCCCAAGCTACTCCACACCCATTGATGGACATTTAAAATTACAATTGAAATTGAAAAATTTCCAACGAAGCACTTGCAGTCGATTATCCTGGCGCGCAGCTAATACGAATCCTATAAATATTTAGTATAGCTTTTCAAGGACTAATTCTGATTAATTTATCAAACGATTTGCCGATAAGCCTTGACACGAAATGCCAGACTCTGGATTTATGGCCCAACATTACGAGCTGCCTAGCTAATTATTTCGCTGTGTTTGTGCCTTGGCTTTTGCCCACTTAACAACTGCCTGTCTTTGTTTCTTGGCAGTGAATCAAGCTGGGAATCAATAAAATCCGGTGGCACATGAATTTAAGCACGTAAACACAAAAACAAAAGCCGGCAAATGTGCATGGCATCAAAATCAAAAAAATAAAGGGGCCAAAACAACAAAAGCCAACAGCGAACGAAAGTGAATTTCACGCCATTGGCCAAAACGATTTTCCGGTAGGAAGGCATCAATCAGATCGGAAAATATTTCGTTTTGCTTACTTATTTATTATTACTTATTATTATTTATATATATTTCAATGGTTTATTACAAGCTCGTCGAGTTCGCAGAGCTGCATAGTTGAAGCAAGCCCAATATGAATATTTATATTTATTCTAATTTATTGAATATATTAATTTAAAGATTTAATAGCCAAAAGTTTGTAGTTGGCAACTTTTTAATAGCTTTTATTGCCACAATGCAGCAATGAATAAGTTATCATACCCAAAAAAGGATATATTTTTAGCTATTAGGAAATCTTTTAAAAGTTAATGAAAGTTGAATTCTTTTGCTACATATAATTTCATGTTAAAGTAATACATTTGCAATACATTTTTTCGATCAGCTCCTTGAAATGAAATGATTAAATTCTTTTAAATATTTTAAACGGAAATGTAAAATGTAAAAGTATTTCTTTTTCCTAGCCATTTAAGATAAATAACCCTAGACATCTGTGCCACAAAGGAATGCTAATCAAGTGGGAAGCCGGAGCAATGAAATTATCGACCGATTTCGGATTTCCCGTGGCTTCCCATTCCCATGTTCGTGCTCCCTAAGCTCTAATTGAACTCTTTTACTTTAAGCCCGCTTCCTCGTTGCTGTCAAATGGAGCATGTAAATGCAATCCACCGGAATCCGCCAGCCACTCCATGCCACCACGATGCAGGTGACCTTGTGGCAGTGGTTGGGCTGGCGGTGGGGATCTTGGCCATCTTGTTTAACTCAAACCGCAGTGGGCCATTTGTTGTTACATTAACCCACTATGCACAGCTCATAAATAAGAAGGCATCTCAACACCTGCGAATTGCAGTTGCATTCGCCCCCGGGCAGATGGCTTTAATATGCTCGGAATTTCGCAGCGTAACCCCTTCATAAACACTGATTTTCATTTTGACTGCAGAAAGCGTTAAATAGTTTTGTGGTTTTTGGCTGTTTAGATGAAAAGTTAATACGTCTGCGGCCTTTGATGCGTCAGCTGCCAAAAATTAACAGGTGAACTATGCGCGGAAAAAAATGCGTATTAAATCATTTTCCAAAGGTTACAATTCCATAGAGCTTATGTATATAACTATATATATATATTCCCTAGAAAACTAGTCGCTGCTATAAGAATTTCTGTACCATAAAATACGAACGTTTTTTGTTTATATTCACTTGTACGCAGTTCTTTCGAAAAGTTGAAGCTAGGTGACGACGACGAAGTTGTTGAAATTTTTATCATATTAATACAATTCCGGTGAAGCAAAGGACGTGGAAATCGATGCTAAGCAAAACTACATGCATAAATTAGGCGCAGATAAATAAACACGATCGAGATGAATAAGTTTCAGGAATTGTACACATGTGACCGAGCTGTGAGGCAATCGAAAGTCTAAGCAATTAAAATGCTATAAAGTTTTTCACAGGCCAATCACCGGAACATAAACTCAGCGTGTACTCGAATGAAAATCCATCGGAGCTATAAAATATATGGTGGCAACAATTTGCTTGAACCAAGGACAACGCATTGTATCTTACTATTTCTATTTAATTTATTATGCTGACTGGGTACAGCAATAGAAAAGTCATAAAACCATGGCATACTCTGTGGCGTTCGAACGGGAGTAATACGTTTTTAATAAACCAAATAGCAGCAGGCGCCATTTTCTCGGCAGCAGAGGATACACTCAACAGGAATCACCGATATCAAGGCACTATTCAGTTTGGTGCGGCAATAACCGAAAATCTAATAGCCATAAATGTGGCGATTTTGGGGGCTTTCTGGCGTAAAAATGGTAGCCCCCATTTTCGATTTAGCGCCGTGTGTTTAACAACATGTTAACATGTTGACTATTGCAATGAGCATTTCGTATGCGGGCATGCCCGTAAATCAGGCAATCGACTATGAGCCGCAAGCCAAACATTAACCCCGGAAACCCCAAATCCGTTTCCCGCAGGATTCGGTCCTTTTTGCGGACTGACGGGCCATAATGTGATTTAACTAGCGGTTTGCGTTTGCATTTGGTTTGATTACCGATTTTCGGTTTTGTTTGCCTCTTTATGGGATAGTCTCACACTCACTGTTTTTGTTTGTTATAATATTTTTGGAATAATCCTTTTTTTACTTTCTCATTTCAATACAAATACACTTTCTGAACTAGCTATAAAAAATTAATTATAAAGTTAATATATTTTGTTACCTTTTTCTAATCAGTTATCAATTGGTTAGATAATCTTCTTACTCTATTAGAGCACTGTAATATTTTTGTAATCTATGAGAGTTAATTTTATACACCCAGTAATCTAACGATTTAATTTATTGTTCCCAGCACCATCCCAATCCCATTTCCAACCTATTCCGCTCATTTGTATCTCCACTCGGCCGGTCTTTCTAGTTATTATGCTGTTATTTATATTTCAGCGCGAAATTCTCAGTGCCCCTGAATGTTGCACAATTTTCGTGTTTTTTTTCCGCTAGGTTTGTTTGTTTTATTTTTTCTTTTCTTTTTTTTTTTTGTCATCAAACATGTTGCGTGTCTGGCCGCCGTGTGCAATTTAAGCGATGACTGGGGTTAAGGGGGTGCAGAAATTCGGGGAGGACTGCCAAACTTTTGCCACGTAAATGATTTGTTTTGTCAATTATTTTGTTAGCCAACATGCAACAGCAACGGCAGAGAGTCTCAGCTGATAACATCAAAACAAAGGATCCCATCCCTTGCCCAGAGGAATAACTTTTTTGGGCTACGATTTAATTGAGAGGCGTGGCCGCACAAATTGCATCAAGATAAACAAACAATACTGAAATCGGCAAAATGAAAAAAAAGGAAACGGAGTTGATGTGTCCCAGATTGAAAGTCCGATATAGTCTGATTTTTCTGATTTTCCGCAGATTTTATTAAGTGCTGGGTGATCGCTTCGTTTGAGATTGTCTGCGGCATCTGTTTAGACAAGTGAGTCCAATTGCATAAATATTTATCGCACTCGCAGCCAGCTGATTATTTATCGCCTGACGCAAGATAAAAAAATAATGAAACACATGTGCACTCGACTCCCTTGCTTCTGAAATTAAAATTAATGCACATTTGGCTTTCTGCCGGCCTACAAAAATAATAGAAAAACAGAGTTTTATGGGGGGAGAACGACAAAAAAGATGGAAAATCCGTTGCTGAACTGGCAATTGAGTGATGGATGGATTGGCATTGGCCCCACTAACATTCGGCATTTTTTTTTATGCCTCGTCTTAATTAACATGCGCGACATTCTGTTATTTCATTTTTTTTTTTTTTTTTTGTGACATATGTTTAGGATCTGACGTTAGAGGTCTAGAGATTCGTTGGAAATTACCTTAGTACAACTGGAACTCGAACACTCACTCACTAATAATATCTTTTTGGTAAATTCATTTGCTAATGATGCGCCTGGCCAGAGAAATAAATTTCCCAATTCATTGCACTAAATTTGTGGCACTAATTGCACTTAGCCGCAATCGCGATAACTCAAAATAACACACGCGGCACCCAAGATTCCAAATATTTAGAAGAATATTTCAAAAACACACATAGACTGAGAACTCTTGAATTGTATTTGCTTGGCGGAGTGAAAAAAGCGTACAGCTGACCGTTTCACAGTGCGGGCCGTTGCCAACTGAATCGTTGGATAGGAATCGAAATAAAGCCAGCCCCGAATCGCTTGCAAAAGGCTCGTATATCTTTCGGATTTTCCGCTCGTTTTGTTTCGGCTATCTGTCGGATTTTGGCTTCGTGTGGAAAAGCCGGCAAAACAAAATGTAAATAACAGTGGGCAGGAGGGTATATCGGCCAGGGGGCTGGGGTTTTGGGTAACCGGCTTTTGGTGTTGAGCTTTGCAGATCTTACGCCTTACGAGCCAAACGTCAGACGAATGGATGTGTGCCCCCCGCTCCATAAAAAAACCCCACCCACTGCGCCCACCCCCTGTGTTTGCTTTGTGGCTTTTCGGGGTTGTTGTTAGAGAGTCTGTCGGTGTGTGTGTGTGTCCCAACGTTTGTTTGTAGATACTTCGGCTTGGCCTGCAATTGGCGGGAAATGTTGTGGATCGCATTCGGAGTGACTCCTTGTAGTCATTAATATTTTAGAAATTAAAATCTAATTTTGTAATAGAAATTAATTGGCCTTTAATTAGGTATTCGAACAAGGAATTACTTATATTCGCTCCTATTCACTGAATTTAATTAAGTTCAATATATTGTTTTTGTAACAAAAACATTCGCTTAAAATCCTGAAAACTATGTGCTGAATTTTAAATATCTAAATGATGTATAAATTTTTTAATTTTATTGTCACAAGCTTAGAAACACTAAACTATATAAAATATAGTGGTAAGTTCAAATTGGTAGCTTCAAGCTTTAATATTTGTATTATTTTAAAATGCGAAAATTTCATAATATGAAATTATTTAATTCTAGATAAAAATAGCGCATTTTCAGAAATTTTGTGTATCAATTAAAATGTATTATTTTTAAAAATACATATCAAAAACATCTTTTGTTTCCTTTTGAATTCATACCTTGCTTATTTTACATTCCACCTTGTCAACATGTTGCATTGGCATCAAATGTTGCCAACACGCATCGCTCATGCGCCCTGTTGTCCCATTCGCCGAGTTCTTCGTTGTTTTTCTTCGCCTCCCCTCACCACCACCCCCCGGGCCACCCCTTACCACCCAATTACCAACACCATTGCCTATCCCAACCAACACGAGCGACCGCCTAACGCTGCCAAAGTGACAACCTTTCAGTTTTATCGCTTCTACATAGCCAGGGTTTGTATGTTTGTGATTGTGTGCCAATGTTTGCAAGAGGGGGTATGTATATATATGTGTGTGTGTGTATAAATAATGTAACAGTAAATTAGCGTGTTTGACACACTGGGGGCGTGGCCAAACGGTGCGTGCGTTGAACAATCTCAATCAAGTTAATATTGTAATTGGGTATAAGTAGAAAATGAAAAGGCTCTGGTGAATTTATAAAATCTAACATATTCTCCAAGGAAAATATTTTATCCTTTAATAATTAGAACAATTAGACTAATAGAAGAAATATTTAAGAAATTAACTTATTTGACTATTCCGAACCTTTAAAATCCTTTTTCCTACGCAAAATATAGCTTAATATATGATTGCCAATAAAAAAGTAATACATTTAAAAACTCATATATGCACATTATCTAAATTACTTAATCGTGCTTATAATATTTATTTGGCCCAATTTAATATCATAATAAATAGAAGGAAAAATTTTTATGCTCATTAAATAATAATCCAAATTAGTTGACTCAATTAAGAATGATTCTATGCCTATTCTCTAATTGAATCAAAATGTATATTCAATTTTCGTCTTTTCAGAAAATCGAGAGGAAATTATTTTTATATTCCCGTCCCTGGCCAATTACATGTTGCAACAACAATGAGCATCCGCTGCTGAATTTTATTCTGATTTTTAGTCTACTTAAAACGAAGGAAAACTGACCATTGGGAAAATCCGAAGCAAAACTGGGAAAACAACAAAAATAAATAAAAAAGCAAATAAGAATATATTCTGTGAATAATTCAAGAAAGCTCTACGCAATCAGTCGTTTGCAGAAAGAAATATTACAAATTATTACAAAAATTGTAAAGTGTTATATAAAAAGTAATATATAGAAATATAATTGTTTTCGAAATCAAAATTTAAGTGTACATTAAAGTAAGTCAACAAAATGAACTACTGAGCAAGTAAACAAGCAATGAGAGCTACATATACGAGTAGAACAGGCCAAAATGCCTTTCCCGCTCTGATTATATCCAGTTCGTAGAACATCAAATGGGCCAAGACGTAAATAAGATCGTCTTCCTCTCATTTTTTGGGGAAAATCTTGAGAGTCCGCAGCAGGCGCCACCAAAGGGCACTCGATGAGATGACGCGATCGCAGAGTTCGCCTCACCTCCCAATGATCACAGACTTTTCGCACCTGTACAAATCAGTTGTTGTTTTTCGCCTTATTGTAGTGTCTGCTGGCCAAAACGTATTTTTGGTTCATTGCCAAACAGGCGAGCAGCAAAAAAGTGACTGACTATGCCAAAATCTTTTTTCAGACAGTACGTTTTGAGTAGGTATTTGCTTGACTAAAAACTGTTTTAAGTTCTTTTAAGAAAATGAAATATTAATATACTATATTTTAATTAGATTTATGAACTTCACGCTTATATACAGTATCTTTTAATTATTAATCTAACAAATGTTAGTTACTTGACTTTGATTGCTTGTAAATTTCCTTAGAAGTATGTAACGCACTGTATTTATGTCCAAGTCTAAATTGCGTTTATGCGTGCGATCCAATAAGTTTTATGCTCATTCCCAATTCCCAAGAATTTATTTTATTTATTTAGTCTATGTTGGCTCATTTTTCTTGCTCATTATCTCTGATCAGCTACAATATTTACATAAAAAATCCTCAAGTATCTAAATTGAATGATCAGTTATTAACAGATTGTTATCAGGCAAATTAATATAAGATTATCACCGATGACCCCAAATGGCCAAAGATTTTGCCAATTAACTTTAATGGATTTTTTCCCTAATGAAATATATTCTTGAACCTTTACAAGCGCAATCCAATCGAGCACGTACAATAAATCTGTCTTTTATCTGCCTCAATTAAATATGTTCAAATAAAATCCTCGGCCATTTCGTCGTATTTTGGCCCAAAGGGATTTCAAGGGCCGTGACTTTTTGCCCAATCGGTGGGCCAGAAATTCTCACCGGTATTTTGGAAAGTGCGGTGTGTTTGTAGTTTCATTCTCCTTGGGAATTTTGGCTGTAAATTGGCCCAACTGTATTTCATGTCGTGCGCTGAAATATGCGAAGCATTTTTAAGACTTAATTGTTATGGCTGTAAATTATACTTGGCGGTGATATATGGACTCTTCAATGGCGCCATAATCATAATTTCCGAATGACTAAGTGGATGCTAAATCTTTTGGAAGAAGCCAGTGCACTGATTTTTTATTGGTTTCTAATTGGCCATGTTTCACAAGAACAAAATGTTTATATCTTAAATAAATTCGGATAATTTTATATGCTCATATTTCAAAAAGCGTTTCTCAACTTATTTGCTTTTTTTTGGTAATTTAGTCGCAAAAGCCTTGTTATTTTTCCCTGTCTAATTTATTAATCCCGTCACTCATCCATCTCAGCTGGCCAAGCATTAACCCCATTTGGCCTAAATGGATACCCGTTTGCCTTGATGAATGCATTTCCCTGACGGCACGAAAGCCAAAGGAAATATCACTTACGAAAGTCATTCGAAATAATTGCATAATGAATAGGCAGGACAACGAGAGGGGTCAGAGGGCACTGTTCCTGTTCCGGATCCTTTTCCTGTTCTCGTTCCGCTTCCACTAACCCCCAAAAGGCAATCCTACTGGCTAGCTGCGTGTGGTTAATCAGTCCGATTAATCTACGCAGGACGAGTGCAAGTGTTTTGCGTAGGCGGAGGACACGAGCCAGCGAGCAGTCCTTCCTGATGATGATGTCAATTTGCACATAAGTTGCACGTGTAGCAAAACGGGAGCAGGTCCCGAGCAGGATCAAGGAGGTCTATCCAGCAATTAATTTACTTTGGCAGGACATGCGACCGACCGCCTGCTGTTGCGGCACTCAGAGAGGTGGGGGAGGGGGTGTCCTTGCCGGCGGGCCAGCTCATTACGGTTTTGCCGTTGGCATTGTCATATGGAAAGTCTTGGCCGGATGACAATGTGAAAGCCGCATTTAATTGGCATTGGGAATTCGCCGGAGTCGGTTTAAGAATGCCATGGTATGGAATGGTGGGAATGACAAGCCAGCCAAACGGAGAAATGACAATGACTCCGGTTTTGACTACGACTCCGACTTCGGATCCTTCATTAATACAGGACGAGTCCTGCGGTGCAACTCACAGTTGGAGACTTTTGATTGGCATGTCCTACATACGGACAGTGCGTGCCACAACAATATGGTTGTAACAAGTTAAACAAACTTAAGCATGAGCAGATTTACTTAAGTATAGTATTTATGTAGTATGATTACCCCCTAATTTTTTTACTATTATTATTATTATTATTATTTAACATTGAATTAAATTAACCCTTTTTTGATTTAATTGCATTTAATAAGTCACATATCCATCCAAAATTAGGCTGAGTGAACACTTTTGTGTTGAGTCAACGCAAACGGAAGTGCAAATCACGTGTCTTATTAAAAGTTTATTTTAGATCATTAAGAGAATAATGCAAATAGCATAATGCCGCTACGATATATATATACGAGTCTTGAATATTTGCTCAGGTGCTCGAGGGAGGGGAAAAAATAATTTGCATTTCATTTAGCCGCCAAATTTTTTGAAGTAAATTCTGCGGCTGAGGGGAAATGCGGATTGTGCGCTAAGATCCGGCGGAAATGACGGCTATAAAAGCCAACTGCCGTATGTGGGATACGTGTAGCTAAACAACCATAAAATATATGCAAACCCCAGACATTCTGCCACCCCGCACGCACGCACAGCAAAGACAATTAGTGTAAGGCAAGCCATGCCACGCCTCCCGCGCCCACTTCGTGACTTTTGGCGCTTCATCCTGGCAACGTTTGGCTTCCCCCCCTCCCCCTCTACAACCTCTTCAAAAAAAAAGAAAGGAAAATACCACCCCGTGCCGCTGTTTTTCCTTTTCAAACATGAGCATCATGCGAACTGAACGAATGAAATAAGGTGCGGCGGAGGCCATAAAGCGAAATTAAATAAAAAATACTTACATAAAAAGCCGGATGAATGGTGGAAAGCCCCAAGGACACGCCACTCTTTGTTTGAAGATTTCATTTGCGCTGCAAATGTTTCTCAAATGTGGTGCGTAATGTGCCATTTTTGAGCTCACCCCCATCACGAATTGAGTTTATTCTGAGACCTAATTAAATGCGAAGCTTAAAAAATGCGATTAAGGAATTGTGGCTTGACTTTGGTTACATGTACATACGAATTATAAGAACAATTGGATTTTCTTCAACATGATTGTGTGCACTTTGCAAGCACAGAACACAGAACTCACAACTCAAATAGAAAACTCAATTAAAGCGTTTACATTGATGAAATAAAAGTTAATTGCTTGAGCATATTTACTTAAAAGTAAGTCAAAACATTTTGATTTATTAGCAACACGATTGAAAACAAATGATGAACACTTTCATAACTTAAGAAACCACTTTCTTATGAAATATAGTCTTCAAGTTTCTGTTTTTTTTTAGTTTTTCCAGTGCTGGAAACTTGGTAAAACTACGCCCTGAGTTAGCCATAATTCTGGCAATTACAATTATTTAAGCCATATATATAACCAGCTGCCAGACTATCCCAACACGCCATTGCCACCTCATACAAGTGATATAATTCCTTGGGGCTAAACCACGAAAAAGTGCCTTAAGAATTAATGATTTCCCAGGCTGACTGCTGACCCTTAAGAACGAAATTCCTCTAATCGAATTAGTGGAATTAATTTTTGATGATATTGAAATTAGTTGCAGGCAGCACCACAAATTTCACGACTTCCAAACCAAAGGATGTGGGTATTATTTGCACCCCAGGGGGTTGCTCGGTGAATCGTGAATCGAACTACAAAACACTTTTGGCTGTCCCCCGAATTCCTCGATGGCGTGTGGGTGCATAAATTTGCTTTGACATCCCGGGGTTGACTTTTGGCCCGTCTCCTTTCATTGTGCTCTTTTGGACCACTTGATTCTGGCATGTATATCTATAGGTAAAACTGAACTCCAACCCTCCAGTTTCAACGTCTTCCACCTTCATTATTAATGACTCTTCGACATGTGTGTCAGGTTCGGCGAGCGCAAGTTTTGTTGAAAAGCAATTTTATTTACTTTTATTTGGCGGAGTTGCAACAGCCACTGTTACTGTTGATATCCTTCGATTTGTGCTTATAAATGGGGGGCTGCTATGTGTCATGTTATTATTTATTGTGTGCTGCAAATTAAATGCCAAAATACGTTGAATATTTAATGCAGTTGTGCTTAAAGTTCGCCGCCCCTCAACACGTGAGTTGGCGTTGAAGTTGCCAAGTTTTCGCTACATTTCCTACATTGTCCTTGTCCTTGGGGCACCCAGCCACCCATCCGACCATTCGCCCACCAGGACATGATAGCACTCTAACTGCTGGCTAAAATAAGGACCCTGCAGGCGCGAGTGAGAGCGCAAGTGTTTGCATGTCAGCGAGTAATAAGCACAAGGGCCATAATAGTTTTGCCAGTTATTTTATTTTTTTTCTTCTCTCTCCGACCGAGAAGCATTTGCGACCGAAATTCCGCCACGATTACGCGGCCATGACTTGAAAGCCGCCAAGAGCCAACTCTGCTCCTGCTGCAGATAGCAAAAAGTTGGGGGAGATCAATTTGGGATTGACCTGTGACCTTACAATATGTTAAACAAATTGTTTTTATGAAGTTAGTTCTTATCGAAACCAATGAAATGTTTATTTTATTCTACGAACTTTATTTTTAAAGTTTCTATTCTTTGTGCCAATACAAAAAGGGACTTACGAAACTAAATAGTCAGTCAAAATTAAAGATTATATTTTAAATGCTCATTTTAATAACATAATTCAATACAATATTGAGTAACAGATCTAGAAACCTTTTCTAAAATCAAAGAAATTATTGACTAAATGTGGAACGAGCTGTTAATATATTGAGTTATAGGGTTCTCAATAAAGAGATTATCCTATTAAATTCTACCGATTTTCTCCATGCTAAAAACCCTTGAAATAAATCTGGAGTAATTCCTTTCAGTGTAGCCAAGACCAACTGGAGGAGGCCAAAACAGAAAAGAGCCGAACAGAAGAGGCGCCTCCACCTCGTTGAGCGTCTTGGGAGGCAGACATAAATGTTGGACATTAACGGGTAATTTTCTTGCAATTTTGTAGTCGTTAGCGTTTTGTGGCAAGGACGATGACGACGCGCGCCGCGTTGACAACAGCAGGCAGAAATTTAATTTTCGCCAAAAATGTTGCGCCACAATTCGCATAAATTGTGCAGCTAATTTCGGGTGGCAGCACCAGGAGCGGCTGCAGCCGCCCGGAGAAAACTTCTACCAAAAAATATATATATACTTCATCTGCAATTATTTAACTTGCAGCCTTAAAGGGCAGCAGAGGCAAAAGCAAAAGCAATTCCGAATGGAAATCCATTAGTGGCGGACAAATTTGTAATTTCCGCTGTTGGGCACACGCACGCAGGATAGCCAGGACATCCAGGACACAGCTGGACACCCGGCAGGACACCCAACTCATCGCTGTTTTTGAGGTGTGTTCGGTCAGGTAATTTCATTTACCTTACTCATTTAGCACGTTTCTATGAATGAGCGTCGCGATGGGGGTTGTGGGTGTCGGTCGGTGGGAGGTCCGGCTTTTTCCGGCTGTTTGCATGATAAAAATCACATACACTCCTTAAATTTCAACAGCACGCGATGTCGGATGATTATCCTTGAACCAAAAAAAAAGAAATACCAAAAGAAAAACACCAAAACCGAGAGGAAACAGCATGAGAGGAGTGCAACCCACACCTCTTTCATGGTTTGGCCTTTGTCTCCTTTCCCGTGCAGCAGACACTCAACCTTTTTGACTTTTCTGATAGAAATTAATGCTCTGGCTTTTGTCCTCATAAAATTTTATTTGGAATAGTCCGCTATTCATTCTCCCAGCGCACGCAAGCTCCTGGAATCCAGCTTAAAGCAGAATTCTACTTCCCACCTTCCGGTTTCGGCAACTTTTTAATGAAATTCCATAACCTGGTAATCAAAATCCAGCACCCAGATGACCAGAAATATGCCCAAGCACTTGACGCCGGAGCGGCGACAAGATGGAACGGAAGTTGTCAATTATTCAGGCCAAATATGTTAGCCCCGAGGGTTGCCTCAAACTTTCTGCTGAAAATCCTTGCATAGAACACAAGAGATCCAAAAATTCAGAATTTAAATTATAATTATTTGTATAGAATGTCTACATCAATGTACAAACTATTGCATGCTCAATTTGCTTCAATCAGACTTGAAATTAAACCAACTCCTTTTCTGTCCGTAGCCTGCCAATCTGCAATCTGTTTCCACCTCCGGGAGCCAGTTCCTCTGAGTTTTGTGTCCCCGTTCTAGGCTCAGTTTAATTTACATTTATTCACACGTTTAACCAGTTTGCTGCCCCGAGACTCCAGGTGGAGTTCATTTGCCTATTCCGGGAGTCGGAGTCCTGCTTCTGGTCCGACTTTTGGTCCTTGGTCCTTGGGCCAAAGTCCCCGTTGTGCCTTGGCACGCAGACACACACACACACACACTCTCGCACAAACAGGAAGCGACTGACACCGTACAAAATGTTAAACACTTTGGCAACATTTGCTTAAAACTTTTGCCAGTCCCTGACTTTTGGGTAGGATTTTTCCAGGAGGGAAAGGGACTCGGATGGCAAGCGTGTGCTTTCTAGTTGCGGTTGCTGCACACAAAAAGTCAACCGGCACACTGCAGTTAAACCAACAGCAGCGCCAGTAGCAGTTGGTATGCACTGAAAGAAATTAGTATGTATAGAAAACATAAGCAACAATACCTTGTCCGTACAATAGACTTCACAGCTTACTAAAAAGGATAAGATTAACCTAGCTAAAGAATCCATTTTGCCAAAATACTGAACTATTTATATTATATATATTTTTCTCGGTGCAGCAGCAACAACAAAGGGCCAAAAGGTAAACGTGGCAAATAAAAGGCACGCCCGGAAATGGCAAAGCTGCTCGACTACAAAAACAACAGCAATGCGATCCTGGCGCAGGAGCAGGAGCAGGAGGTGGATTCAGGAGCCTTATTCAGGAGCTGGAACAGCAGACGCCACTTGGCCACTCATTGTCGGTCGCCATGGTGAATCCTCAGGTGTTTTGCGCACAGTTTACTACGTTTTTCATTTAACCAACGTTGGGTTCAGGTCGTTTGTCCTGCTTTTTCCTGGATGATGTTGCTCCTGCCGCTTGTTGTTTGCTGCTGGTTGGTGTTTGGTTTGCGGTTGCCTGTGGACGGCAAAACGACACCTCTTGCTGTCCGAGCATAATTAAAAATTCACATAAATTTAGCTTAGCGTTGACGCACACACACACGCATTCTAATTGGGTTAATTATGTGTCGCCTGGACCTTAAAAATGTCAGCCAGTCTGTGTGTGTGTGTGTTGCACCGGTATTATGGCAAAGTTGTCAGCTTCAGGTGGACAGGACAGCACAGGATCTGAGTTTCAAGTACATTAACACCAAATTATGTTGTCGCATATGGGGTGAACGAAAGGGAGTTCAAAGGAATCGCTTGTCCATGATGTGCAGGGAAAGTAAAATGGTTTAAATGTAATCCCCTGATGTTTTGCTCTTTCATGCTGACAAATTATTGGCTACTTATTCAAGCCTGACCCCTTTAAATACAAATAAGAGGGTTAATACTGTGGCTGCTATTCTCTGTAAGTTACTTTCATTTCATATTTAGACCATACATTTATAAAGCGTACTTACCTATCCCTATAGCATTTAAAATAACATATTCCTAGTTTTTTAAAGGTGCACATCAAATTGCAAGCTTTCTCAAAATTTAATAAAACTTCTGTAGTGGTCTTACTTCTATATTTAACCCCTCTTTCGTATATTTCTTACCCCTAATGCTGATCCATTGTTTCAAGCTAAATTACACATACGCCCCGTTTGACACGCCCCGGACGGTTGTCCGTTTTTATGGCCACCTTGTTGCATAATTTAGACCACAATTTCGGCTCGGCAACGGCTTAAGTAGCCAAAAAAGTTTTTATGTGACCCCGTCTACGTGTGCGTTCCCCTAAGACCAAACGTGAACTTGGCAATAAAACAGATTTAAGTTGGGAAAATGGCATGAAAAGTGTGACAAGATGGCCCATAAAATAATGAAACATAATCATAATAGTAGTAATAGGGCGAGGTCTGCTTTTAATCCCGAAGAAAGGCTCTCGACACTCGAAGAAAGCAAAAAGGCACACAAAAGTATGCAACCTATAATGGCAAATGTCAACAGCATGAGCGCTGGGGGGAAATCGGGAAATCCGGGTGGGAAAACGAAGGGGAAGCCAGCCAAGGCAAGACAAAATTAATTACTCGACGTGGAAATGTAATTACGAAAATATTTAGCCCAAGCTCAGCGGCATGCCAAGGCAACAAAATGCCATTTGTCAAGCGGTGTCCCACCGAGCGGATTTCTTCGGGTCAGGCTCAGGGGAAATCCTTGATATCCTTGTTGTGTGAGTGTGTGTGTGTGCGTGTATTTGGAAGCAATACTATGCCGCATACTAAATTTAATGATTTATTAGCCGAGGCAATTAATCAAATCGAATTAATCAAAACCTCATTAAACTGTGGCGCAGTGCAGCAACGCCCATTTTTAAATGCCTCAAGTATGGATTCCCATTCTATATATCACTAATTTTTGTATATTTCCCCATCCGTTTCTTCTTTGACATTTGTGCGTGCCATATGCACATTAATTCCGCACAAGGAGAACTTTTTCCGGCACGGCGTGTGGAAAAAAGTTCACTTTATGGCCCACTTATTTCAGAACGATGCGGTTTTCCTATAGCGCCAGTTCCGCGGTAATTATCCACTCACCATCCGTCCAACCAACTTGCACAATTGCCTTTCTATGTAAATCCGTTCGGACGGGAAAACAGAAATGGTAGCACTAGTACAATTGCCTTGTAAATGCCATCCAATGGCCTAGATGCGTTTTCTCTTGGGAGAAAGACTAACCACATCTTAATGGATACACTTATTTGAAATTTAAAGTTAGAAATCTATATATCAGATACATTTAATAAGTGTTACTTAAAAAAAATACGCTTTGCACTAAGATCGAAAATCCGAGATCTTTTAAGAACCGTATGCTCAAAGTATGTCATCAAGCCGAGTAAATTGAATCCAAGCTACGGAAGGGATGACGATGGCGATGATGACTGCGATGGTTATGGCCATGTCTCGCTTTCAGTGTTGACAGCTCCGCTGACAAGCTGGCCATAAACACGGCCAATGCCAGAAGGGAAATCATGGCGGGAAGATTGGCGACAAAGGACCTGCACCGAAAGGGCTTCGGTTTGGGTTGTGTGCTGCCGCCAGCGTAAAACCGCAAAATTTAATTCCCTTATCAGAAAGTGACAAGCGTGCGTAGTTAATGCAATTTTGCAGCGCATTTAACATGGCATAGCTGCCATCAAGGATGAAGGAAACCCTTGTTATGATGGAAAACGTTGTATCAGCATAACTGCAAACAAATATGCATAGCACAATATGATAAAAAATGCTTTACGAAATACGCACAAAATAATTCTACGAAAAAGTATGAATTCGATCTTATATCCTTTTTCTAAAATCAGTTAAAATTTATATAATTTGATAACTTCTTTCTTTGTGTAATCTTAATAAAAAGCACCGATCCGCATGGCATTTTCCATTATCCAGCGGAAGTTGTTTGCGTCCAGGATTCCCCTTATACCATGGCCACATTTCTTCCTTTTGTCTTCGGCGTGGAAAAACCGCAAATTGCGCAGCTGGAACTTGCCCACTTTTGGGCCAAATTACAATTCCGCTGATTGCATTGCCCACTCTGGCCAGGATTTTCTTTCGGCCGCGAGTTAAAAGCGCCTTCGGCTCATTCACATTTTCCACGCGTTATTCACACTTTACGCCTAGATTTTGAACGCCATGAATCCTCCAACTGTTTTGCATATTTGCGTGCCTGATCCTTGCTCCGCACTCTAAAGTCCGGACTCCATAGTCCGTAGTCCGCAGTCCGTGGCTTCTGCGTCCTTAGTTTGAAGTTTTGTTCCTGTTTTTGTTTCGTTTGGTAGTTTTGCATTCATTGCGAAAGAGATAAAAATAATGAACATACCAAAGGCAAACTCGAATGGCGAAAAAAAAAAAATGGGGAAATGCCAACAAGCAACTCAGCACAACTGCAGATATAGCTCCTTCTGATCCGCCAACGTTAACTTCTAAGCCCCATTCCCATTCCGCCCACCAATTTTTTTTGTATGTGCGTGTGCAACGGAGCTGCGATTCAGCCAAGTTTTTGTTGGCTTAGATTTATGTGCACCGAATGCATAGACGTACAGTAGATACTGCGTTTAAGGAACACCAACTATAGATAAACTCCATTCTTGTCATTTATTATGATTTTATATTATAGTATAATTTTCAGTTATACTTATTTCCCTTTTTTTAGGCTTAATGATTTTTTATTTATTTATGTTTATTTTCAGAGGGTACCATCCTTGTATTTCTATACTTAAAATCGCCTTCAGTTTGAGTGAGAAATGGGCGTTTCCCTGCATTTTCCTGGGCGCCGTGCATAAGGCAAATTGCTTGTAAGTTCAACTCGTATTTTGCATTCTGCCTCACTTCCGACAGTTAAATTAAAGCCATTGTCTGAGTTGTTGTGGCCGTTAGTTAGTTAGTTTTGTGCGCCTAACGTAACAATTGCCCGGCATTTTTATCTGCAACAAAACGCTGCTGCAACAAAAACAACATTAGCCGGGAAAAACAGGAACAGGATTAGAAGCCAAAACAGTTGAAATACGACAGCGAAAACAATTTGTTAGGCCAGAAGTGTTCTGCAAGTTTTGTTCTTGACCAAGTACCTTACCACCCACCATTCCCATTCCGTAATTTGGTTTAAATTCCGGCTTTTGGCCATGAAGTTGGGGGTTTTGGTTGCGGTTTTAATTAGTCAAGCAACGCGTCGAAAGAAAAAACTGCAATCAAATGCGGAAAATCTTGTTTTAGACTCTGCATTGCACGGAAATTACCTAGCTTAATTGAAGAAAAGCATTAAGGATTTACATATGTACTTATATGTCAAAAAGCTATATAATAAACAAATACCTATTTTTGCTGATGCAGAACCCAGGAAGTTTTGTTTTTTAATTACTTTTTCAAACAGTTTTTTTTATTACAAAGATATTTATATATTACATTTATATAATTTCACGTAAAAAACGTCTGATTTTAATTGCTACATTTAGACATCATCGAGACCCAACTGGCAGCCCACTCGATGTGGAAAAACAACAGCTGGAAAACGCATTAATTATGTGACTACGGAAAGAAGGTTAGTGCCTGGGGCCAAAGGCACCCAACGACCCACCACCACAGGCACCACCAATGGCACCACCCACCGCAGACAACCAGCAGGATGACACAGAAAGTGTGTTGAGCTGCAAATGAGGCAACAATGCGACCAAAAGCGGGGCAGGGCAAAAAAAAAATAAACAAAATAGGGGAAAAAGTGGGGAAAATGCAAAGTGGAAATGCTTCGAGTGCAGGCCATGCGTGGCGCAAACAAACTCGGAAAATGCAAAACGGATGTGTAAATAATTTAGACGAGTTGCCAGCACAACCGGCGAGTATCAGTGTGTGTATCTTTTTAGTTTGTGTATCATTAAAAAATACTTACAGCAAAACAAAGCGCGAAGAAGCAGAGCATAATGAAAGGCAGTGGGAAAAGCGGAAAATGTGCCATTTGCGAACTGCAAAGCAAACAGAATGGAAGTTGCGTCCTATAGTATATACATATATATACTTACATATATAGTGGCTTCGTACTTTTCCGGAACGTGCGAGAAGTGCAATAATTATATGCATACAAAGGCACAAACATTTGTGTAGTTACTTTTTTGACATGCTGCAAATTAAACAAGAGCAAAAAAAATGTAAAATAAAGAGATGGAAAGACGCTTGCCGAAGTAAATTACTTTTTGCAACAACTGCACACAATCAAATGCAAGGGGATTAAAAACCAACAAGTAACATGTAACAGCGATATCACCTTTGGATTATGCACCAAAAAACACTCAGGATTAAGATCAATTCAGTTCAGCAAGTTGGAAAACTGCATCAAATTTCAGTCAAAACCAAAACGATTTTCAGACAAAATACAAAGTTATGCTGAGCTATGAAACCTATGAAATAATAAAAGAATTTTTTATATTGAAAAAAACTATACAATTAACATCATTTTTACTCTCAGTGCACAAAACACTCCTTTGCGACCTGTCAGTCTGGATAAAGGATGGGGTAAGCAGCCCAAAAAGAATGGAACTGGGTGCTACCTGGCAAACCTCCGGCGGCATTTGCATACCTGATGCTAAAAAACTATGTTAATGTGTGAGCTATCCGGGATTGAGGCGAGCTGGAAAGCGAGTTCCTCGCCCGAGATGGAGAACCAGCTGTGAGTCCGCCGGCGGGACAAACCGCAGACATTGAAAGTGTCGCCCGCTCCGTTCGTTTCCTTTCGTCCTGTCTGCCTGTCTATCTCTATAAATCTCTACGGATGTGTTGTTAACTGCCGTCGGGCTTCTGAATTACTCCCCCTTGCATTTTTCCGCCTCCCAGACACAAAAGGGGGGGGCGTGGCAGGGAGGTGGCGCCTCAATTTGCACGCTTCGTTATTCAATTAGACACTTGGCACACAAACACAGCGAGTGAAGAGAAGGAGGAGAAAGGGCAAATTGGGAGGAGCAGCGACTACAAGGGACGCATAATTTTGATTGATGGCCCAATAATGGCGGTGATTTATCATATTTGCATGCTAACATTTAAGCCAACGGACGGCTGGTCTGCTCTTGAAGCCAGTTAGCGAATGTGTCTGCGAATTAGCTGCATATCATAATTAAATTTAACCCTTTCAATCTGGGAATTCAGTGCATGGAATGTAGATAAACCCATAGAAATTACTTTAAAAACTGTATAGATTACGTTTAATAATAATTTTTAATAAAAATCTTAAAATATATATACTTTGTATATATCTTATATATCTGCAAGTGCTCAAGTTAGCTATAAACTTATTTTCTTACTGGGCACCGAAAAGTATGCTATGCATCTGAGCAGTTGACACCAATACAACTGCAGCTGTGTGTGTGTGTGAGCTGCACATATATACGCATGTATTCCGCTAATTGGTCTTTTGCTCTCTGCAAATGAAAGCGTTGCTCTGGCAACAGCCACGTGCTGCTGTGGCTCCTGGGCGTATACGCAATATTTGTAGTTTTTTATTGCACTTTCTCCATATACGTGTATGTATGTCTGTGT
The DNA here is from genome assembly GCF_004382195.2 of Drosophila sechellia. Classification (NCBI taxonomy): domain Eukaryota; kingdom Metazoa; phylum Arthropoda; class Insecta; order Diptera; family Drosophilidae; genus Drosophila; species Drosophila sechellia. Next base: position 7,267,406 of record NC_045951.1, on the reverse strand, counting down.
GTGCGTGAGTTTCCCCAGAGCGGCTGTATGTCTATAAAATCCGGCTTAAGCCGCTTGCTACCTGCGAAATGTATGAAATTTTTGCAGCCACTCAGCAGCCTTCACACACACAAACACACATATACGCACAGGTGTATTTGTGGGGATAAAGCCAGCGACAATGCAACTTCGCACACGCAGAAGTACACAAAGGAAAATATATGTATCTTAAATATTGATTTTTATAATATAACTAAACTACAAAAACAACTAAAAATATAAAACTAAAATAAACTTTGTAATACATTTTTAAACAAGTAAATAATACAGCTAAATTAACTAGATTCAATAAAGTAGGAAATTAGGAAATGGTTTAAGCTTAATATATTTTCCAAAATAATAAGAATAATTTTAAATTATATAGGCAAGGCTATTCTAAATTTATTTAAATTTTTTCAATCACGGTTATTTTTTGTAATGCACATACAAAAAAGCAAAAGTGGAACGCATTTTTGCCAGCAGGTTTAGCTGCCGTTCCCACTGCCTGTGGCTTTGCCGTCGGCTTGGAACGCTGGTAAACACTCAAATCCAATTAAATTTAATACGACTTACTTGGCTTTGTTGCAGGTGGATGTGTGGACAAAGGGACCGGGGGGAAAAACAGAACAGAACAGAGCGACGTGTGCCGTTTGTTTGGCATTTGGTTGTTCTCGTTCTGGTTTTTCATGTCGTTTTATTTCCACTCGCAGGTTGTTTTCTTTTCGGTTTTTATTTTGTTTTTCATTACTTTACTTTTTGCTGTTTTTTTACCAGGTACCTGTAGAGTATATAGCTTTCAGACAGACATATTCTTCACCTGGCTTAGGGACTTAAATTAAATCCCGCAGCTCATCACTTGCCTCATACATCTAAATTATTCCCAGTTTAACATAGTTCTTTATTAATTGTTGTAAATAAAGTAAACACGTTTTTTATTTATGTGGTAATAGTAGAAAATGAGTTAGGCTTTAAAAAAATTTTCATTTATTTACATTTAATTCAAAGTAACGAGCAAGGTATAGTCCCAATACTTTTCAAACCTTCTTTCCAGTTTTGTAATGATTTTGCGGAGTCTGCTTTCGTTTGGTTTACCCGAGTGCTTTTGGCTTAATTAAAGCAACATTTGCCAAATAAAATTAGCCCCTTCAAATGAGCTTAAGAGAGCTAATTGAGTTTTGTGCCCCCGACTCGGAGAATCTGGCTCTCCGGGAAGTTGAATTCGCCGGAAAACCGGCTAAAAAAAAGCTGCAGTAACTCGAAAATGAGGCAATTAATATCGCCCCGACTGTCAGCGATCGAAACAATCCGGTCCGATTCGTTCAGTTTGAATGGGTTTATTCATTCCGCAACTTCCTTCCGGTTGTCGTAGGTCCCGCGGTGCCACTGGCATTGTAAATATGCATAAGCTCCAGAAATCCCTTGGAATATTCATGGAGGTGTGTAAAGTGCCAGGAGCTGCAATCTATGTCATATGCAAAACAAACTCCTTGATAACGGAGGATCACTCCAGGTGACAGTCTAGCATTTGCACAAAATCTACTGACAAAGCTTGAATAAACCATTTAATAGTTTAAATCACATCAATCGCAAAAATATGCAAAAAATCCATATAAGCTGCAGTGTTTTGTCATAAATCTAAACTTTATTTTAGGTAATATTCTTAATTAATTTTATTTATTTAATAATTTATCCAAGACCCTTTAGACTTTCCAGGGTTCGTGATCCAACCCTTGCAGCACTTGGAGACGCCACCTTTGGCACTTTTTCTCGATTAAGTGACGGAAAATTAACTGGTGGATTTTCGGCCATGAAAAGTGGCAGCAGCAAGATCAGACAGAGCAGAGCCAAAAGTCGTTTCATCTTGAGTCAAATCGAACTGGCAAGTAACTGGCAATTGAATGTCGAATCGGTCTTTTATACGAGCGATTACATTTTGCGAATACACTCGAACAAAGCACAGCTTCGGGGCCAGTTTGCGTTCTAAATTTAAGTGGAAATCGTATACAAGTTGGATTTCCGGCTGGCAATTAAGAAAATTGGCCAACACAACGCTGCTGGCTGGCAACGAGTACATAATGGATTGTAAATATTTGACACCTGCCACCCACTTAACCCCAGCCCCAATCCCAATCCCCATCCCCATCCCCATCCAACTCAACCCATTGATGTGGCCTTAATCCAAACGCAGAACAATGCCAACAATTTACTCAACTTAAACTGCCACCCAGCGCAAGTTCTTCGTCCAATTACTTTTTGCACGATTTGATTTTACATTTAACGATTTTTCGCACTTAATTAGAAGCCAGTGTCGATGTCAGCGGCAGGCGGAGGTGGATGTGGAGTTGAAGGTATCCAGCCAAGGGGTTGCCATGATTTGATTAAATGTGAAGATGAATTTTAATTAAAATCCTCCCCCCAAGCTCCTCCACCATGGCTGGGCTCCTTCACCCTTTTGTGGCCAAGTTTTTGACACTCAACGCTTTTCCGACACTCCCCCGAAAATCACCCCGTTCCTAATAGAGCAATAAAAGCCGCAAGTTCATGCCAGACTTAGTCATCGTAATTTATACAAAATGAAAATTAAAGATCCGCTGGCCAAAAGTTTTTAATGCAAATGACAGTGGATTTAATTCCCCAACTACTTACAAGCAATTTGTCAGAAAATCTACACATCTCGACCATCTATTTCAATTAATGACTTTAAGGCTCTGTTTATCATCAATCCCAGGGACAAACAGTGAATTATTTGGCATAATTTCCCTTTAAATGGGAACAATGCCGCTTTGTACAGGCGATAAAAGCCAGCTGGAAGACTTTAGTTAAAGTTTTTTACCAAAAACAAAAAAAGTAAGCACAAAGGAAAACAAATACAGCCGAATTTTTACGGACAGTCACATACAGTCCACAAAAAGTACAAAATACGAACAGGAATCGCTGCCAACAGGGCGAATACTTAATGCCCTTCATTTTCTTGATTTATCTCATTTTAAATATGTATTAAATATTATAAAATAATTAAATAATATGGCTTTCTTATTGTTAAGATATAGAAATCATATTTTAGATTAGAACTCATTGTTTTTTAAGGGACAGATTATTTTTTAAAGATGGCACTTCACCTACCTTTCAAAATTTAAAGTACTACCCATTATGAGTAAAAGTATTCAAAGATAGCCTAGTATTTCAACGATATATGCCAAATTTTCAGAACTTGGCTTAGAGGAAGGAGGGATTTTGACTGTCGCCGCCAATGGGCCATTCAAAATTACGAGCCAACAGTTTCCGCAGTGTTTTTTGTCATTTCCATGCGCTCATTGTCAGTTTTAAGTAAGCAACTTCCTCGTTGTCTTTTTCATTTTTCGAACCAGCAGCCGAAAGTTTTGTGTCCAAAACTCTGCCTACAAATGCAGACAAATATGGAAAAACTCATGAAATGCAATAAATTTTCAAATATATTTTGTGTGCGCGGCAGCCGAGTTTTTAGTTAGTCTGTTTTTGTTTGTTTTTTTTTTTTTTGTTTTTGTTATCCCTTTTTTTGCGTGCAGGTTAGTTTTTCTTTTTGTTTTTATTCTGTGCGAACACTGTACGGACTTTCATTGTTTTAAACCGAAAACTTTTTTCTTGGTGCAGTGCACAGGGCAAACTGATAAAGCCACGTTTTGCAAACAAATTCCAAATACCAAAAAAAAAAAATATAGATAGAGACTGCGACTGGCGCACTCCAAGAATTGACAGAGTCTAAGGCCGAAAACGCCATATAAATCAAATGTTGATTGCGCAAAGTCAGATGAACAAATTTACGAGTCGCTTCAAAGCCGTCTAAAAATGGCAGATATCATGAATGACATACACAAAATTGACCCAAGAACATGTCCGCACTTAGTTGTTTATTTAAAACAATCAAAACGGTTTACTTTAAATGCGTTTTAATCATTGACTCACCTAATTTTCCAGGCATTAACGTTACAAAACACAATGTTTTAAAACTCCGCCGAGTAGTCATGAGTTAGTTAAGTGAAATACTTTTACTACGAGCCAGTCTGTCATCCTCTTGTCAATGAGTATAAATTTTGAGAGATTTTTTTTAGAATTGCCCCATCGCTCGGCGAAGACACAACAACAAATGAAATCAAATGAAATCGAACATCGCCCATCATCTGCGTGCTGATAACTGCTCTTTGCCGATAGAGTTCTCCATTGATAAGAAGCCCAAGTGGGTGGTGGTGGGCTGTGAATGATCGCTGAGCTGGCAGTTGGCTATATAAGCCACAATCTGTGTGTGCGAGCCACATTAGGAGCCCTGGGCCCAAACGGAACGGAGCGTACTGAGAAATGTTGAAACTATTTGCTGCGGTGCTCCTGCTGGCCAGCGTGGCCTTGGCGGTGGACGACTACGAGGGGTGAGTGAACCGACGGAGGAGCAGTGGTTCCAAAAGCAATTAGCCATTCAGTCAGTAACTTGCACAAAACCTTTTAGCTAGCTTAAATCAATTAAATCAGGTGTGCAAGCTGCTTTCTCAAGGATATTTTAAAAATAGCAAATTTAAGGGCCTGTAAAACTCTTAAAAAAGAAGTTTTAAACAATTTGTTAGCTATTTTACTGATTCCACTTTTTATCTGCAGCTACAAGATCTACGACATCAATGCTCGCAACTCTTTTGAGAAGCAGCTGCTGCTGCGTTTGTCCGGAAATGAGGCATACGACTTCTTTGACCTGCCCCGCTCCCTGGACGCGTCCAGTCGCGTGATGGTGAAGCCCGAGGATCAGGAGGGATTCGAGCACCTGCTGGAGAAGTACGGCGTAAACTACTCGGTGATCAACGAGAATTTCGGCGAGTCGCTGCGTCAGGAGCGCGATGAGAACCAGAACCAGAGGTTGATGAACCTGCGATCCGCTGAACGCAGCGTTAGCTTCAAGGCGTTCCATCGCCATGCCGAGATCAATGCCTACCTCGATGAACTGGCTGCCGCCTATCCCAGCCGTGTGTCCGTCCAGGTGGCCGGCAAGTCCTATGAGAACCGTGACATCAAGACGATCACTATCACCAATGGCGATGGCAAGACCGGCAAGAATGTTGTCTTCCTGGATGCCGGCATCCATGCTCGCGAATGGATCGCCCATGCTGGAGCTCTGTATGTGATCCATCAGCTGGTGGAGAACTTTGCTGCCAACTCGGATCTGCTGAAGAACTTTGACTGGGTTATCCTGCCGGTGGTGAATCCCGATGGCTATGAATACTCTCACACCACCACCCGTATGTGGCGCAAGACCAGGAAGCCAATCAGCAGTGCCTGCTATGGAACCGATGCCAATCGCAACTTCGATTTCCACTGGGGAGAGGTGGGCGCCTCCAGCTACTCCTGCTCCGATACCTTCAAGGGTGAGACGGCCTTCTCCGAGCCGGAGACCCAGTTGATACGCGATATCCTGCTCAGTCTGACCGGACGTGGCAAGTTCTACCTGACCCTCCACTCCTATGGCAACTATCTCCTGTATCCTTGGGGCTGGACCTCGTAAGTGTCTTTGTTGAATACCCGCATCTAGTCCCTCATTGCAAACCCATCCCCAATCTTATTGCAGTGCTCTGCCCAGCAGCTGGCGCGACAACGATGAGGTGGCCCAGGCTGGAGCGGCTGCCATCAAGAGTGCCACCGGAACGAAGTACACCGTTGGCAGTTCCACCAACGTTCTGTACGCAGCTGCCGGCGGCAGTGATGACTATGCCTTCGGAGTGGCCAACTTCCCGGTGTCCATTACCATGGAACTGCCGGCCGGCGGTACTGGCTTCAATCCCAGCACCAGCCAGATCGAGGGCTTCGTTTCCGAGACCTGGGTGGGCATCAAGGCCATGGCCGAGAAGGTTGCCGAGAAGTACTAGGCGCGTACAATAAATGCCATTGATATTTTCTAATCGCGCAGTCTTCTTACTATTGGGAATTCTATTTCCGTTCCTTTCATTTGCACGCTTGACAAGATAGACGGGCGTCCCATAGGGCATGGCGCCCATATCACTCGAGCTTTGCCATTGACACAGTATTCTAATTGGGCGGGGCACTCGACTCGAGATACTACGGACTTATCGCGGTCTGCTAATTGGGTTCATCGAGTGGAACGGATCTCAAGTGGCGGTCTCGATTATCACGGTTACTCGGACATTAACTGACTTTTAGCTTTATGGTATTTTTATTTTGAGCTAAATAAGTAAGTAAGTAAGTAATGGTCAAAACAAATGAGGCATTTGATTCACCAATATAATTTAAAATATAAATGAATACAAAATAATTTTCATTTGCTTAGAAAGATGTTTCAATTACTTTGGCCTCCGGAGTTGGCGGAATTTGCTCAATCGGGTTTCTATTAGGAGAAATATCAGTTTTGTTTTTAAATACAATCCATTCTGTGGACTTACCACTCCTTGAGCAATTGAATGGTGTTACGTTTAACAATGAATAACAAAAAAATTAATATACCAAACGACGCATGAATATAGTCGGCTAACCACAAAAGCTGTGGAAAAAAATTATAGGTCTGCATTATACAGAGAATCAAATCCAGATTCCAAGTAACTCCCAAGCTCGTAATTATTCTCGGCCAAAACATGCCCCTATGATCGAAATGAAATATATATATGTATATAAGTTAAATTCTGAATTTAATATATTCATGCACTTACCTCTCTAACTTCACCGTTGGACTGCCTTCATAATTGATCCTTTCATTTCTCAAAAACGTCTTTACGATCAGAACACTGATGAATATGTTGGAAGGGCTTAAAATCAGCATCACTCCATAGTAGAATACAACTGTGTATGGATAGTTCACAGCGTTCAATTCAATGGAATACGGAAACATGTATGTTGCGTCGTTCTCCAAGAAATAAGTAACTAAACAAATAACTACGGTGCAGATGGCAGCAGCTAACCAGACACATAAACAATAGAACCGAAATCGGGGAGCCTTTTGATTAAATTCACAGAAAACTTTGTTAAAAGCATGATTCATGGCCAAGAACCAAAGAAACGAGGCCGTCCAGAAGAAGTAACTAATGTAACCTGCACATAATAAAATAATAATAGCAATAATATATGGTTAATAAAAAGGACATTTCCAAGGACTTACCTGCTACAGAGCAGCTTATGTTCGACAACCAGAAGAGGCATTTCATAAGCATGCAGATCATGCAAGAGATAAAGCACTTGGTGTGTAAATTCCGAAATCTTAAGTACAGATAAACCGCAATAGTCAGTACATAGCATACACATGAAATCACACCAACTACATAAAAAAAAAACGAGTGATTAAAATAATTCGAGCATTACTAAACGATAGATTTACTTACGTTCGCGCACACCTGGCAACAATTTCGGGCATAAGATCAGATTAAAGTTATATATATTTTTAGTTAAATAGTGTCCCGTTTGGCTCCATTGGTGTAATTTTATATCTAGAGTATTATTCTAGAAGCAAGATTTAGATGTTATTATGATAAGACATGACAAATCAACAACAAACCTGTGCCAATGTATGCCAATTACTCTTAGGCTCTCCACAGGAATAATCTCTAACTTTGATATTATCCTCGACAGTTACAATTTTGATGCCATTCAATGCGATTACGAAAAATGAATAAGACGTATCAGTGGGCGCAAATGTCCTATTGGAACAACAATATTGGACGCAGTTGCTCTCTTTACAGAAATATGATGTTGTACCGTTTGCACCTCTCGGATTTGTGCAACTATATTGTTCCGTTCCATTGACAGGAACTTGGAGTTTTCCGTGCATAAAATAGTCATCCACACGTTTTAAAACACCTATATCCACCGTGTGAATACAGTCAGACATTATCGCTTTCGACTCGCATAGAATAATTAGAAAAATAAATACATTAAATAATTTCACAGACTTCAGCATTTTGGAACGTGATTCGATGAGAGTAAGTCTCGACTGGCTGTTTGTAAGATTTCTTCTTATATATATATAGTTTCGATACCCACTGTTTCTATTCCATATGGAACTTAATTTCGGTGTTTTTATTTCGCTAAATTCCATTTGGGTGACCCAACCACTTGGGATCGAAAACCCCTCTCCCATAAAATCCTTCATAAACCTTTGATATGTATGTTTTTGATAAGTCGAGAGTCTTGATTGTTATGCGAAACGGATTACAAATCGATTTGTCAACACACTTAGCTTGATTGTTGAATAAAAAAAAAAAAATAATAAATAATTTTTTGTTTGACAAAACTAAAATAAAAATAACCCAGAAAAATTATTTATATTTTAACAAAAATACAGTTTAATAATAACTAACTTTTATTGCTATTCGTTTATTTGCAAAAATTACCAAAGACTTTATCGTTTAGATACCACAAACATGCTATCAAACTGGCGTTCTCCCGATTTAGTTTATAATGGTGAGGAAATCAATAAACTGAATAATCGAACAAATTTGTTGTTATAGTATTATGCAAGCGGATACTTTTGTATGACTTTCCGGGCCATGGCCGCAATGCCCACCCAGGTCTCCTTGACTATGCTATCTATATCCGATGCCGGGGGATCGAATCCTTTACCACCGAAGGGCAGTTCCATAGTGAAGGAAATGGGGAAGCCAGCATTGAAGGCATAATCATCGCTAGCTCCGGATGCAGTATAATTAATGGTCGTGGTAGAGGGTCCAATCGTATAGATAGTGCCAGTGGCCTCCTGAATAGCACTTTGACCGGCTGCAGCAACCTCATGCAGATCCTCTTCTGTATCGGGAACAGCTCTGGTAAATAGAAAATTGCAAAATATTTAAAAAAAAATATATAAATTATTGCACTTAAGATACATACGCAGTCCAGCCCCAAGGATACAGAATAAGTGATCCATAGGAATGCAAAGTCAAATACATCTGTCCGCGATCCACATAGCTATGGATGAGATCTCCAACGACCAGAGCCTCTGGTTCTGAAAAGGGCTTGGCGCCAGCATATGTGATATCACATGGATCATCCGAGGCACCCTCCTCGTTCCAGTGGAAGTCAAAGTTACGGTTGGGATCGGTGCCAATGCAATCCGAACTGCTGGGTTTCCTGGTTTTGCGCCACATGCGAGTATCCTCCGATAGCTGGGTGTATTCATAACCATCGGGATTGACCACAGGAAGGATCACCCAATCGAAGTCCAGCAGAAGATCGGCATTATCTTCGAGATTATACACCAGCTGGTTGATCAGATAAGTAGCAGCTGCCGGTGAGATCCATTCTCGGGCATGGAAGCCACCATCCACGAGGATCACATTCTTATTACGCCTGGCATCGCCATTGGTGATTGTGATGGTTTTCAGCCAGCGACCTTCGTAACTTCTGCCCACGGTTTTCAGGAAAACCCTACGCGGATGCTCCCTTGCCAAATCCTCGATGAACTGGTTAATCTCCTCATGGTTGTAGTATCTCTCAGTGCCCAATCTTCCATTGTAGGGAAACCACTGGCGTAACATCCGGTTCGTTTCGAATTGACGGCTCAGAGTGAGACCCACATTCCGGTTGATAATATCATACTGCACATTATTCTCATCCATCAGCTGCACAAAGTTCACCTGTTCCTCAGGATGCACCATAATCTTGGCTGGATTAACACCATTAAATTCCGAGAACACCTCATAATATGACGCATTCTTGACCAGTTCGGAAAGAGTTTCTGCTGTAATGTGCACACATATCGAATAAGCACTGTATCAAATCAGAACATTGGGAACAATCACATTGTAGCACTTTTGCAACAATGTTTATGTAAGACTTTTCAGTTCCCAGGCATATCTTGAGTGCTCAGCAATCTGACCACACAAGAATGCTATTCAGACCAGAAGTGCAGAGTCAGCATAATTAGCATGCGCGACTGCTCGATCTTTATGTGCACATGACTCTCTTAGACAGCGGCGCTCTCGCTGCCAAAGTTAAGTACATAAGAGCAAAGCAACGTCTCTGCCGGCGCAGACGGATTGCATTTGGCTAGCTTGGACTCTTCAAGACCAAGTACAAAGCAGTCGTAAAAGAGTCGTCAAAGAGCCTTCAACATGTCCTAATTGAATATTAACGAGTCTTAACAGAAGTTACAATTTTACTGATATCATACTGAATCTCTATTTCAATAAAAGTAATATAAAGAACACAAAAATGCATTACAATTATTACATGGCGACCGTGACATGGTCACTTAAGCCTGTAAAACAATAATAAAAAGAAATATATAAAAGTTAAAATGCGAACAGTGACCATTAAAAAATAAAATTGTGACAATTGATCAAACCCAGACGACAACAGAAGCCGCAAACTGGAGGACTCTGCTCCTATCGAGCAAAGGGACGCACCTACTCTACAAGAGGCACTAGAGGTGTGTCCAAACGATGGACCACGCCCACTCACAATAGCTGAGTATAGGGCAAGAAGACAGCCGAAACCAAAAATAAAGAAGAAAAGAAGCGGCAAAAGGATCAAGCTTCTTCAACAACGGAGATTAATAAAGGACCTAATAAAGACGGCAACTACGGAGGAAGAGAAAACTAACCAAGCCAAAAATCTGGAAGCGATTGAAGCCAAATTGTGCAGTGGTGCGCAATAACGCAGTTGAGGCTGTATTTAATACCAATGCCCAAATCTGCCTTAATATTAAAAATACATACCTCAAGCCGATGCGTGAAAACGCTGCTTGAAAAATACTAATCTCTGTTAGGCTTTTACTAAAAACATGTGTACGGTATTGAATTATATAGAGTAAAACATTGTAAACCGTACACATGCCCTCTAACTAACTTTTTCTTGGACAGACATACGTGTAGGAAGAAATTATAGCAATATACAATTTTTAATCAAAATTTAATAAATAAAAATAAATAATAATAATCGTTCAATTAACAACTATGGGTTGGTTCGGATCTGACGATAGTCAGACCAAAGACAACACGGCTAATGTCGTGAACAACGTCAAAATTGTAGATCACACAGAAGATATTCAAGCACTGTGGGTTTTACTCCTAATTTTGACAATTACAAGTGTGGCCCAGTTCCTTCTGACGTTGTACATAAAACACAACAAAATATTAAAAAGAAGATATATGAGTAGGGCGAATAATCTAGACAGGGTTTAAAAAAAAAATAAATTTTAGGTTTACAAAAAAAAAACAATATATATATTATCAAAAAAAAAAAGAAAAAAAAAAAATATATTTTAAAGAATGAGTATATAAATATATACTAACAAGTAGGAATATATAAAATAGTATGGAATGGAACGAGTTATGTAAAAACATAACAAGAATAAGAAACGAATTTGAAAAATCTCATAAATGTTTGTCACAAAATAGACCTATTTTAGGACCGACAATAAAGAAACATGCAAATATTCTGGTAAATTCCTTCAACGAAGCACGAATACTAGTGTATGATAACAAGGAAAGACTAAATCCAGATCATTGGTCTCAGGTATCGAAAGTTCTCATAAAACTTAGATCGAACTTGTTATCTGTAAAATTGAAACTTGGTTTGGATATATCAATACCAACCATTTTAAATTCGCCAGTAAAAATAGAATCGGACGAACAAACAGAAACAGAAATAGAAGACGAAGATTTAAACAACTTAACAATTCCAGCTATACTAACACTAGCTGAATTGACGGAGGAAGAATTGGCTGAGTCAGACATAGAAGAAACAGAAACAAAATCTGTCATCATGGTGGACGAAGCAGCTGCCCAGAGGGCATACATAAAAGACATTTCAACGGCGATTCCGGAATTTGACGGTAAAAAGATCAATTTGCGTAGATTTATCACGGCAATCAAGTTGGTTAACCTGACTAAGGGACCACATGAAGCTATTGCCATTGAAGTGATTAAATCAAAAATAATCGGAACAACACTCTATAGAGTACAGAATGAAGTTACAATTGATGCCATAATCAGGAAATTAGAAGAAGTGGTCGTAGGAGAAACAACGGACGTAGTAAGAGCAAAAATGGCAAATGTTTACCAAAAAGGTAAAACAGCCACACAATTTACAAATGAAATTGAAAACCTACGCAAGTCTCTTGAATCTTCATATATAGATGAAGGATTGCAACCAGAACATGCTATCAAATTTAGCACAAAGGAAGCAATCAATACAATGACAAAGAATTGCGATCATGGAAAACTGAAAACAATCCTAGAGGCAGGAACATTTAAGACAATGGACGAAGCAATAAGTAAATACATCCATTGCAGCACTGAGATGACAGGAAGTGCAAGTTCCGTTTTGTTTTACAAGAGAGGACAAGGAAGTTACACCAGAGGTAACTACCAAGGACGAGGAAATGGTCGAGGTGGTAATAATAGAAATAATTATAACCAGAACACCGGCCAATACAACAACTTTAATAATTATAACAATAGCAATGGCAGAGGACGAGGAGGATATAGAGAATATAACTACCAGAACAGAGGCGGTGGTAACTATAACAACCAAAACCGCAATTTTTCAAGTTATAGCCAAAATGGTAATGTCAGACATGCACAAGGCACGTCGGAAAACCAGCAGGCTCCCTTAGGGCATCAAGAACAGTAAAACAAAAGGTTCATACCATCAATCTTAATCTAAATATTTTCATTAAAGTAAAAAATGAACACACAAATAAGATACTTACATTTCTAGTAGACACAGGCGCCGATATATCAGTCATTAAAGAAAACTCAGATGAACTTTTGAATCTTGATCATAATAATATAACACAAATTACAGGAATTGGAAAGGGTTCAATAAATTCAATAGGTTTAACACTTCTCGAGATGAGAACCGGTAACTATATAGTACCGCACAATTTTCATGTTGTGGACGACAATTTTCCGATCCCTGGTGACGGAATAGTTGGAATCGACTTCATAAAAACATTCAATTGCCAATTAGATTTTACTACAGAAAGTGATTTTTTCATTCTAAGACCAAACAATATTAAACAAGCGATACAAATACCAATTTTTCATAATATCGATAACACTGAGATAACCATACCATCTCGTTGTGAGGTTATCAGGCAAATTACCGTAAGTTCGGTGGATAACCAAATTCTAATACCCAATCAGGAAATAGAAGATGGTGTATTTGTCGGAAATTCGATATCAGATTCAAAAAACACGTACATCCGAATACTAAACACAACTAACAGCAATAAAATTTTAAATGTAAACAAAATCAATTTTGAACCATTAACTAACTACAAAATAGCAGACCTAAACGACTCCATAAGAGCCGAATCAATTTTAAGCAGATTAAAGAAAAACTTTCCATCTGCACATAAGAAAATGTTGACTGAACTGTGTTCACAATATACTGATATTTTTGGATTGGAGACAGAGCCAATAACTACAAATAAATTTTACAAACAAAAGATAAGATTGAGAGATGATGAACCAAGCTATATTAAGAACTATAGAACACCCCATTCACAACAAGCCGAAATATCGAGACAGGTAACTAAATTAATAAAAGACAAGATAGTAGAACCAGCTGTATCTGAATACAATAGCCCATTATTGCTAGTTCCAAAGAAATCCTTACCGGATTCAAAAGAAAAAAAATGGCGTTTAGTGATAGACTATCGCCAAATAAATAAAAAGTTGTTAGCTGACAAGTTCCCCTTGCCAAGAATAGATGACATACTTGATCAATTAGGCCGAGCAAAATATTTCTCGTGCCTGGATCTTATGTCGGGATTCCATCAAATAGAGTTAGAAGAAGATTCTCGAAATATAACATCCTTTTCTACGAGCAGTGGCTCTTATCGCTTCACGCGACTACCATACGGATTAAAAATAGCTCCAAATTCCTTTCAACGAATGATGACAATGGCATTTACAGGTCTGGAACCATCTCAAGCATTTCTGTACATGGATGACTTAATTGTCATAGGCTGTTCTGAAAAACACATGACCAAGAATCTTACAAATGTTTTTGAACTATGCAGGAAAAACAACCTCAAACTGCATCCAGATAAGTGCTCATTTTTCATGAGTGAAGTCACTTTTCTTGGACACAAATGTACTGATAAAGGCATATTGCCTGACGATACTAAATATGATGCTATACAGAGATATCCAGTTCCTACTGACGCAGACAGTGCCAGAAGATTCGTATCATTTTGTAACTATTATAGACGTTTTATACAAAATTTTGCAGATTATTCCCGTCACATAACAAGATTATGTAAGAAAAATGTAAAGTTCGAATGGACAGCTGATTGCCAGCATGCCTTCGAACACCTGAAAAAACAACTAATGAATCCAACTTTGCTGAAATACCCCGACTTTAGCAAAGAGTTCTGTATTATAACTGATGCAAGCAAAGAGGCATGCGGAGCGGTATTGACCCAGAACTATAATGGTATCCATTTGCCAGTAGCTTATGCATCCCGTAGCTTCACTAAGGGTGAGAGCAACAAGTCAACAACAGAGCAAGAGTTGTCAGCAATACATTGGGCGATAAATCATTTCAAACCATATATATATGGTAGACACTTCACCGTCAAAACAGATCACAGACCGTTAACATACTTGTTCTCGATGGTTAATCCAAGCTCAAAACTGACCAGAATAAGGCTTGATTTAGAAGAATATGAATTTACTGTGGAATATCTTAAGGGAAAAGACAATTACGTAGCAGATGCGTTATCCAGAATAACCATCGACCAACTAAAAAATATATCCAAACAAGTACTTAAAGTCACTACAAGAAATGAAAGTAGACAGGAATCCTGCGCAGGAAAAGGAAATAAAAATGATAAAGTAGAATTGCCTAAGCAAACTACTCAAGAAGCTTCTAAGCCCAAAGTATACGGAGTCATTAATAATGACGAAGTACGCAAAGTAGTGACATTGCATGTAAATAATATGATATGTTTTTTTAAACATGGAAAAAAAATTACTGCAAGATACAACGTTGAAGATTTGTATATTAATGGAACTCTCGACTTAGGTCAATTTTTCCACAGGCTTGAAAAGCAGGCCGGTATGCATAATATCAATCAACTTAAAATGGCACCGTGGGAAAATATCTTTGATAACATTTCAATAGATACATTTAAGAAAATGGGCAATAAAACATTAAAACTATTAAGAGTAGCGCTACTCAACCCGGTGACCTTAGTGAATACAAAGAAAGAAAAAGAAGCAATCCTGTCTACACACCACGACGATCCAACACAAGGAGGACACGCAGGCATTACAAAAACCCTGGCCAGGATTAAAAGACATTACTTTTGGAAAGGTATGACTCGGGAAATAACAGAGTACATACGGAAATGTCCAAAATGCCAAAAAGCTAAAATTATGAAACACACAAAAACTCCTTTATCAATTACAGAGACACCAATAAGCGCATTTGACAGAGTCATAGTGGATACGATAGGTCCACTACCAAAGTCAGAAAACGGTAATGAATATGCTGTTACACTTATATGCGACCTGACAAAATATTTGGTAACCATTCCAATCGCAAATAAAAGCGCAAATACAGTAGCGAAAGCAATATTTGAATCTTTTGTACTAAAGTTCGGTCCAATGAAGACGTTCATTTCGGACATGGGAACTGAATACAGAAATTCAATTATCAAAGACTTATGCAAATACCTGAAAGTAGAAAATATAACTTCTTCAGCACACCATCATCAGACGGTAGGAACAGTGGAAAGAAGTCATAGAACTTTTAACGAATACATCCGGTCATACATATCGGTTGATAAAACTGACTGGGACGTATGGATAAAATATTTCGAATTTTGTTTTAATACTACACCCTCTATGGCACATAATTATTGTCCATATGAGTTGATTTTTGGTAAAACATGCAATTTACCAAAGCATTTTAATAGCACGGATAGAATAGAACCCATTTATAATATAGAAGACTATGCTAAAGAAAGTAAATATAGGTTAGAAGAAGCATATAACAGAGCAAGAATTATGCTCGAAGAACAGAAGAAAAAGAATAAAGAATTATATGACTTAAAATTAAACGATATAAGTATATCAATAGGAGATAAGGTGTTATTAAAAAACGAAACCGGACATAAATTAGATTTCAAATATACTGGACCATATACGGTAGTAAAGATTGAAGAAAGGGATAATATAGTAATATCAAATGATAAGAAAAAACCACAAACGGTACATAAGGATAGGTTAAAATTGTTTAGTTCTTAAAAAAAAAAAAAAAAAAAAAAAAAAAATAAATAATATGGTGGCCACCAGCAAAAAAAAAAAAAAAATATATATATATAGAGAAAAGAGTTAACCCCACATAAGTGCATTGAATGTAAGAAAACATTTTTCTTTTATCATCTTTGATGGTTGAACGATTATAAACTAAAAATTTGAAAAAAAAAAAACACAAAAAAAAAAAACCCCAAGAACACGTATGTTTGTACAGAATGTTCCTTAAATTAAATTTCCTTAACATTAAAATTACTTCCTAAAAAAAAAAAAAAAAAAAAAAAAAAAAAAAAAAATATATATATATATATAAAAAATTTTTAATTATAAAATAACTTCATAAAATTACGTTATTTTCCAAAAGGAGGGAGATGTAATGTGCACACATATCGAATAAGCACTGTATCAAATCAGAACATTGGGAACAATCACATTGTAGCACTTTTGCAACAATGTTTATGTAAGACTTTTCAGTTCCCAGGCATATCTTGAGTGCTCAGCAATCTGACCACACAAGAATGCTATTCAGACCAGAAGTGCAGAGTCAGCATAATTAGCATGCGCGACTGCTCGATCTTTATGTGCACATGACTCTCTTAGACAGCGGCGCTCTCGCTGCCAAAGTTAAGTACATAAGAGCAAAGCAACGTCTCTGCCGGCGCAGACGGATTGCATTTGGCTAGCTTGGACTCTTCAAGACCAAGTACAAAGCAGTCGTAAAAGAGTCGTCAAAGAGCCTTCAACATGTCCTAATTGAATATTAACGAGTCTTAACAGAAGTTACAATTTTACTGATATCATACTGAATCTCTATTTCAATAAAAGTAATATAAAGAACACAAAAATGCATTACAATTATTACACTGCAAAGGCTACCGAACGAGCTTTACCAGAGACTTCGTAGATTTTATAACTAAAAAAAACATTAGTTTAAATTACAATTTAAATTATATTTTTTTATTTTATATCCTACCCTTCGTATTTATTGGTTCTCTGCAGTCCTGCTGACAAGCTCAGGCAGCTTAGTGCCAGAAAGACCCACCCAACTGTCATCTTTCAAAGGCGATCCCTATCTGAGCACTAGCAATTCCAAGCTATCGAAGAAACTTTTGTTGACGACATTCTTGATTCGTTATCGGTAAATCGCACTTTTTATATGGATGGTGGTAAAATCAAGAGAAATAGATTGGAGAGTAAGACTGCTAACCATAATAATAACGAGCCATTATCAATTTGGTTCCCAATTACGTTTTCTCTGAAAGTCAAGTGAATCTAATTCGATTTCAATTGAATACTGTTTTCCATAACAAAGAACTGAAAATGTTTTTAATATTAGAAAATTTACGTCTCTATCATCACTGACATATCAGTGGGTATATATTGTGTTCTATAGATTAATGGTAATTTATTGGAAAAACTAAAAGACATCTTCTAATACATCTCGATCACTTTCTCGGCCATGGCACGGATGCCAATCCAGGTTTCGGTGACGAACTCATCGATGCGGGTCACTGGAGGATTGAATCCAATGCTGCCAGCACCGGGCAACTCCATTGTGATGGACACATTGAAGCCGGCATAGTAGCCATAGTCATCACTGGCTCCAGCAGCAATATACAGGACATTGGTGGAGGATCCATAGGTGTACACCGTACCAGTAGCGTTCTCAATGGCCTCAGCTCCAGTGCGGGCTACCGCATCCAGATCCTCCCAATTCTCGGGCAGATCGCTGTGAATTATGAGTTACTTGCTAAAGTATATATATTTTAAATACGATAGCCATGACTTACGACGTCCATCCCCAAGGATACAGTAGATAGTTGCCATAGGAGTGGATAGTGAGGTACATAATACCCCGATCGGTCAGTGAGTGCATCAGATCCCGGACGGTAATCGTCTCCGGTTCGGAGAAGGCCTTTGGTCCAGCATAGGTGTCCGCACATGGGTTCGAGGAGGCGCCCTCCTCGTTCCAATGGAAGTCGAAATTCCGGTTGGGATCAGCTCCGTAACACGTCTGTCCAGCGGACGTGTATGGCTGACGGGTTTTGCGCCACATTCGAGCCAGAGTTCCGGTCTGGGTGTGCTCATAGCCATCGGCATTGACCAGTGGCAGGATGACCCAGTCGTAGTCCTTCAGCAGATGGGCGTTCTCCTCGAACTGCTCCACCAATTGATCGATGACGTAGAGGACAGCTGCTGGAGAAATCCATTCCCTAGCATGGAAACCACCATCCATGAAGATCACTTTCTTGTTAGCCTTGCCATCGCCATTGGTGATGGTGATGGTTTTCAGGACTCGCTGTTCGTAGGACCAGCCAACGGTCTTAACGAAGACTCGCCTGGGAAAACGCTTGGCCAGGTCATCGATATAGTTGATAATCTCCTCGTGCGTGTAGTAGCGCTCCGTGCTCAAACGACCCTTTCCCGTGATGGGCGCCAAAAGGCGCTGCATCTGCCTCTGGGCAAACTCCTCGGCTATAGAGGCGCCCAGGTTGGAGTTAACCAGAGTATGTGTCATCTTCTCTCCCTCAACCAGCTGTTGGAAGTGCTCCAATTGACCGGGACTCACAATCACACGAGACGGATGACCCAACAGACGAGTCTCGCTGATGAAATCGTATCCCTGCAGACTAAGTTTGTGCAACAGGTGAGCCTGGTCGGCAGTCGACGGAATCACCTCATAGATGCGGTAACTGAAAGCGAATATTTTAAATATACAATTTTATATCTAAATCCTGGCGGCTATCCTTGTTGGATCAGTAGATCCAATACTTACCCCTCGTAATCCTGTTCGGCAGCCACAAGAGTGGTGCCCAAAAAGAGGACTAGCAAACCCAGAGAGAACTTCATCTTCGCACGAACTGAGCAACCGCGTGGATGTGCCGGGCCACTTAAATAGCTAGACACAGTCAACTGGCCACATATCTAATCGACAAATGGATCCATAAATAATAAACCACTCCAAAACTCCCGCACGAGTGACCCGCAAATCAGAGCAAATCAGAACTGGCGCAACTCGACGCTAATGTCTCTTTATTTACAGCTTGATTACGCCGGATAGCGTCTTATCACCTCCGCGGCCATGGCCCGCACTCCCACCCAACTTTCCGTGACCAACCGCTCGATTTGGGAAACCCAGGGATCGAATCCCTGGAAACCTGCAGCCGGCAGCTCCATGGTCATGGCAACTGTGGCATTCACCACGCCGAATGCAAAGTCCGCCGTATCGCCGGATGTGGGATATAGGATTATTAATCTAACTAATTATTATTAGTTTATTACATATAAGGAGTAAGAAGAGAAATGTTGCTCCCGATACTAGCCAAGTTAAAATACAATTGTTCAATTTCTAATAGTTTTGATAGACCTAAGAATATTTAAATGGCTTACTTAAAAACAGCCTTAAAATAATGAACAAATGGTACTTCTTATATAAGCACAAAAAAATAACTTTTTGATTAAGATAAAGTCGCATTAGATAGCAAATATAAGCCACCAATAAATTATATCGTTATCAATTACAGGAAAAATCTAATTTACTATCAACGAAAGCTTACATAATACCTGGAAAATATTGTAAATAAATATAAGTATAATAAATAAATAAAAAAAATCAAAATGAGATCAAAATGTATAATCAGTTATTTCAGTAGAATTGACTACAATATCTATTGAATTTAAAATATTGGTAAGTGATAATTCAAATCTAAAAATATAGAACATACTGATAACCCAAAGGAGCAACTCATTCTTGCCATATCTTGCGATTTCTTTAATTTGGCAATCAAGTAGATAAATATATTAGCTATCTTAAAAATTATCTGCGATCTCAGTGGTCACTTAAAAACTAATTTCTTTTCTATTAAGCAATGAATTAAAAATTAAAAATGATAACAAACATACCTGGTATAACCCCATGGTAACAGAAAATAGTTTCCATACGAGTGTAGTGAGAGATAAAAGTTGAGTCGTCCTTTATAATGGAGCATCACATCTCGCAGGACCTGCGACTCGGGTTGGTCGAATGGTCGCTCACCTCGGTAAATAGGTTCGCACGGATCCGAGGAAGATCCCTCGTCGTGGCCCCATTCGTAGCCAAAATTCCGATTGATATCCGTGCCAATGCAATCCGGATTGCTGGTGGATCGACGCGATTTACGCCAGTAACGAGAATCCGCGTGTGTGTACTCATATCCATCCGCATTGACTACTGGCATAATCACCCAGTCGTAGTCCTGTAAGAGCTCCTGATTATCACCGTAGTTGTCCAACAGCTGCTGGATGATATAAAGCGCCATCGATGGTGATATCCATTCCCGAGCATGGACCGTGCCATCAATTAGAATCACCGGCTTATTCCGCCTACCATCTCCATTTGTAATAGTCAAAACTTTGAGGGGGCGTCTCTCGTAACTCCAACCAAATTGCTTCACTTGAACTCGTTTCGGAAATCTTTCAGGTAAACTATCCAGATAATCATTAATTTCTGAATGGGTATAAAATGCTGATAGTACATCTATGTGTGGCCATTGGATCAGCAGCTTCTTCCTAAGATTCTCAGCTCGTTGGGCATGCACCAAAGGAGCCAGATCCTCGATCAGAACTTTATACTCCAAGTGGTAGTTTCGCAATGTTTCTAAAAACCTTTTAGCTTCCTCAGGTGGTATCATCACATTTAGTAGGCTTTCATTGCGTTTTGGCTCGTGAAAGTCCCATAAGGGATTTTCCTTCGACCACTTCCTTACAAGATTCTGCTCCTCAGCTCCTTCGATCTTCAGTTCGTACAACTTGTAGTCCTTGTAATCCTGCCAAGCGAACAGCACCATGGGCTGCAGCAGCAGTAGGGTTAGCAAACCCAGGAGAAGTGAAGACATTATTGCCCAAAAGTCCGATATTGACTGGGCTAAAAGACTGACTGGCGTGAGGGCTAATCGCATTAACCTTTTTTATCACTTTATTGGAGACGCTGCCGCCTGCTTACGATACCAAAAAGGCGGATCGCTTTTATGACCAAGTAGGTAGTTCCCCTCTTATATTCAGGGCTCGAGAGAACCCACTAGTTCCAGTTCATTTAAACTTAAATTTAAATTTATAAAACATAAATAAAATAGCGATAATAACTCTGTATTTTATTAGTCGTTGAATATAAGTAAAGACAAATCATATTTCGTTTCAAAATCAAGTCCGTGAAAACTGTTGTCCAGTTTCATATATTTAATTAACATCCCTTTTATTTTTTGGCTACACTAATTTTAATTACCAGCAATCTGCAATTCATTCAGCAAATGCATATAAAATCAACGAATAAATATGCATTCCTTTCAGGTGATAAAGAAATATTTAAACGGAAATATTTATTCACTATTCATCTCTTTGATGCTTAATAACGAGGTCACTTATCATTTTAGTTTTAACAAACAATAAATTCAATTGCTTAAGGGCTTAGGAATTACAGTGGCGCCTCCTAGTAAAGGCTGACGTGCCGAATGAACTCGATGAAGCCGGCGAATGTCTCCTTGCAGACGTGGATGATGTCGTGGGCGGGCACATGGAACTCGTCACCGGGCAGCTCGAGCGTGTAGGACAGCGGGATTCCCAGATTGCCATAGGCGAAGTCGTCCAAGCTGCCGGAGGCCTCGTACAAAATGGAGGCGGAGGTGCCGGTGGTGTAGCGAGTTCCACGGTACCTGCCGATCTGGTTGGCGGCCCTCAGAGCCACCGAGCGCAGTGTTCCCACGGTGGGTGGCACGGTGTTTCTACACAGAGAGAAATTATAAATTTTAAAAATAATTAAAAACATAGCAGCAGAAAAAATCATGTATCTAATAAACAGTTTAATTATGAATATTTCTTTTCATCAAATTTAAAATATTTGAATTTGTTGAGTTTTCAAAATTAACATTTATATAAACAATCAAAGAAAACCCCGCATATTTTTTAAGATTTTAATTATGACTATTCCAGGCCTTAAAATGATAAAACTAATTTTTTAAAAATTATTAGCTTGCCTGTCATCAGTTTAAACTTTCGTATTCAACGAGCAGTGCAACAAAAATGAATTAAATGGTTGCATTGGCAGAAATATTCGCGTTTAATTGCTTTTAGCAAATAATTGAAAAGTAAATTGAATTTCTTTCGGGGCCACCCGCTGGTGGGGCCTTCAGCCACAGCCGAGGATTTTCGGACATGGTACATGCAACATGGAAATCAGGGTGGCTGCACTCCACTTTCCGCCCGTACTCACTTCGCATAGCCGTAGGGATAAAAAATGAATTTGCCAAATGAGTGAACATCCAGGCTGAGTTTCACACGGTTTCGATTGAATTCCAGATACCGCACCACCGCCGAGGTCTCCGGCTCCGAGTTGGGTGCAGTGCCCGAGTACACCTCCGAGCAGAGCTGTTGGATTTGGGAGTGGAAAGAATTTTGGCACGGATTACGTGGCGAAGGTCAATGTCGGGGTCAATGTGTGACTTACGTTCTGGCTGGCTCCCTGGTAGTTCCAGTGGTTTCCAAAGTTGCGATTGATGTCCACGCCGGAGCAGGAATGACCCGCATAACGATGACGATTCTTGCGCCAGAAACGATCCTGCAAAGTATGTAAAATATTTATCAAATTCAATAAACAATAAACATAAGAGCAATTAAATATTATGTGAAATATGTATTTTTTAGGTTACTTATGCTCAAAATTCATGTGATCATTTAAACTGGCAGTTTATGAGCACGCAAGAACATTAAACATATATTTAAAATGTATTTGAAATCCCGTGACATCCAAGCACTTTTCAAATGACACTTTTCACTAAAATAATTTATGTGTTTTCCCTCAGCTTTTCAATGAATATTTAAAGCGTATATGTATTACAAGATAAATGAGCAAGACTTGTTCAACACATGTTCGAATCTTTGATATTTCGTTGTTTATATATTATATAAATTTAAGTTTATATATTTATAAATACTTATAAGTTGCCCTAGCTGACATAACAAATGTATCCAACTTATTTGGATTATATGCATTAGTAAATAAGTTAGTTACACCCCCTCACTTACCGTCGTGTGCGTGTATTCATAGCCATCGGGATTGACCAGAGGCACCAGGAAGATCTCCACATCCTGCAGGACTCTCGTGAAGGCGCGCAGATTGCTCAGCAGTTCGTAGGCCAAGTAGAGCACGGTCTGCGTGGTAATCCACTCCCTACCGTGGGTGGCTGCCTGAATATAGGCCACTCGGCGAGGACGTACCCTACTGTTCAGAGAAATCGAGAGAGCAGCTATGTGCCGGCCCTCGTTGGAACGACCCAAGGATTCATAGCGGCAGTACTGCGGATATCTAGCGGCCAAGCCGCTCATGAAGCTGAGCACCTCGTGATACCGCGGATAGTGAGAGAAGAAGCCGCGAGCCTGACGACGAGCCCTTCGACGTGGTCGCTCCGCCTCCTGGCACTCCCCCTGCTGGCACTCCTCGTACTCCGCATCGTAGTTATCCTCGGCGAAGGAACTGTTCGCTTGAAGGGCCGCCATCAGCTCCATGAGCGGCTGCATCTCGTAGCTGACTCCCAAACTGGAAAGACTCGCCTCGAACTGCGTCTTCCGCCTGGGACTCACAGTCAGTACGGAGGAGTTTCTGGTCAGTAGCCAAAAGTCCAGCTCCGCGTCGTTCGTCTGCAGGTCGACCATGTACTTGAAGGCATCCTCGTCTCCATGTTGCACCGTGTATTTTGTATAACTGGGATAAGGATTTTAAAATTTAATGAAATTAAATTACAAGTTTAAGTATTTATCCAAAATAAAATTAGTTAATTTTGCCAACAATTTTAAAGCCATAATTTCCAGTGAGTATGTCAAGGTTGGGTTATAAATTGTTTTGGTAGATACGTGTTAATTAATTCATTGTTGAGATACGCGTTGTTTGGACAAATAAATATTAACATTCAGTTGGCAGGCGTTTAATTAATTTAACAGCAAAACATTTTCGAACCTTTTGCTAGTTGTCTTCAGCAAACCCATTTTTTGTTTGAAACTAAAAGTAACTGATACACCGGATTGCCAGATAATCATAATCTAGCGGCGGCAAATCCCGATGATTGCTCCACATGTCTCAAACTAATTGGACAACAAATTAATTTATGGCTCGCCCTCGCCTGGCGTCAAATTGAGTTGTTGATTCATAAATTTATGCAAAACGACTGCTGGCCGCTGTTTGTTGGCTCTTTGCCAACTCGCAGGGAATCGGTGGCCAATTTATCATCTCTCGAAATTCCACACACATTTATAAGAAAATACATACAAATATGTGAATAGTGAAGCAACAAAACATACATATTTATCTCGTTTGCATTATGCGATTTCGTGGGTGGCAGGGGGCATTGTTGCATTATGATCTGCTATTATATGCCACACAAAAGCTAATCACGTGAGCCGGCCAACGGCATTCGATGATAATTTAACAAGACGCCCCAAACAGTTGGCCAAAATAAAATAGCCAGCGGTCCTCATTTTTCAAACTTAAAAGTTACGATCTATTTTCGAAATTTTCCCAACGCCTATTTAATCAAATCAAAACCTATTGTCCAACTTGGCCTTGTGAAAATGTTTACATCACTCTGCATGCATATCTTTATGTTTTCGAACTTGAAAACGGTTAGGAAACCCAACATCTGGCCAGTATTTATTCGGAAGTATGCTTTTCATTTCGATACGGTCTTCCAGTCGGAAGTTCTGCAACCACAAAGCCATCATTACTCATACGCCACATGGGCCAATGACAGGCGGGGATGTATGCGCGATGGGGGCGTGGCATGTTTGGCAAACAGTTTGCACTGCGATCGCTTGCCAATTGCAAATGTCTGGCAATTATCAACGGAATTGCTGAATGAATGTATGTATGTACATCTGTTGGTCATTGACCAAACGACAAAACGTTTAGCCCTGCTCATTATGATGACTTCTAATCACGGCCAATGACCATGGACTAGGCCAACAACAATAAGAAAAAAATTATTTAAAAACATACAGCTTTTTTTTATCCTATGGTTAGATGCGCCTTTATGCTGTTTGCATATTTTAAGATGTTCAACAAAGTGCACTTAGTATCCAAAACACAAATCAAGTTTTTCATTGTTCAACGAAAAGCACACAATCAAAATATTTCTAAAACAGAGCAATTTGTATTAGTTAAAAAAATCATAAATATTAATTTAGTGAGCTAAATATCTCAAAATAATAAGCATGAGAAATTTGATAAAATTTTGAATATTTTACTTAGTATTGTAAATTTTTGCAGATGCATATTTTGTAACCTAATGAAATAGTTTTTAGATTTGGCCCTATTCTCTATAAATCATTTAATTGACCATTTGAGCATTACTACTTTTAGTTTTGGTTAATACACTTATTTTTTTTAAAACTGTGGACCTGATCCGGGCAGTGAGGGATCATCAAAACCAACCTAAAAAATCATGGATCCATGATCATGGATGCGATGCGAAAACCAGTTAATCAGCTAGAAACAACACTCGACCACTGACCAACAAAAAACGTTTAAAATTGATGTATATTACGTATTTCGGCTTTTTTTTGCTACCTTTTGGTAACGTTGTAATTTAAAATTAATGCGAGTAGCCGCTGCTGATGATATTACCCTTCGTAGCCGGCGAGATTGTTGGCGTTGCTGAGATCCGCCAATCCGACGAGGCATAAAGCCAAGCTGCACACGATTCCCTGCCACATTTTTACCATTTATATGTAAATTTTATATATATATATATATGTATATACTGTGCACATGCACCGAGATGCTTCCACGATCTTTGGCTAATTATGTATTAAAATATGCTTTTGCATGGACAGCCGCACGTATTTGTAAGATTTTTATTTTTGCACTTTTGTTTGGCTGTTTGTTTGTTTTATTGTTTGCACGCTGCACACTGTAGGCGATTGGGTAAGAGTTTCAGTTTTTCAAGAGCTCTTAGTTGAAGTGATTAGCTTGGGGAAAATATTATAATACTAAAAGAAACTCTGTTCAGCGGACGCGATCCGTGCGTTCCATCTCCGGTCCGGCGGAAGACTGACGGGCGGTTTGTAAAGCGGCCGCGAAAGAAGACGAGATCTTGGCCGAAAAATGGTCTCGGATCCGAGAGTCGATTGTTTAGAAAAGTGAGTGTCAAGGTCGGGCTTTGCGACCAGTTTTTAAAGTTCCGAAATAAAGCGGCAAACGCGTCACGAGACGAGATTTTGGGCACGCGTCTTGACCATTATAAATACTCCGACTTTCGGCTAAGAACTTTTGTGATATTTTTGCATAATTTATTCACCGGTCCGATTCCCTTTAATCTGTACTTTTTCTTTTCTTTAATTGATTGGGAATTTTATTCGTATTTTTTTTTTTTTTTTGGTAGATCGAAAACTCGTTTGTCTCGAAATCACTTTTGTTTGATCCGCACTAACAATTTGTTCTGGCTTATTTTGTGGCTTTTGCATCCGCATCTGTCGATTCGTGAATCGATTCTGAAGCCGCTGCTAGTTAATTTTCTGGTTTTTATAGACAAACTCGCTTCCTAATGTCATCATGATGATGAGTGTTCCTTAGCGTTTCGATTTGAAAGTTCAAGATGTGCTCGTGCTGGAGGTGGTCCATACTATTGGAGCACTGAACTTTCGAATATTTTGGCCAAAAACGGACAAGGTCACTGGGCCCCAAAAAGCCGGAAACAATAGTGCGATGGGTTCAGTTCATTACAGTTACCGTTTGGCGTCTAAATACGCATTTATTGAGTTCATTAATTCGTGAAGAGATCATCATCATTGTGATCGCCGCCAGAAGCCAGGTCACTCAATGTCCAACTCATCGTCTGATATTTATATTTGCTTTCGGCACCATTCGTTTCGGACCGCTTTTGTGTGTAATTATAACACTTGGCCATAGCTTCCGGCACTTCCGCCTGCAGTTTTTTCGATAGGGAATTTGACAGATAAACAATCGATGAACCGCCATATCGCATATTTCCGGTGCTAAACCGATCCGAAAAACAACTTGTTTGGCTGAAATAATTTACATTTGAAATTTGGTGCGACTTCTGTGGCTTAATGGCACCACTTGGCTTAATGCCAGCCCGCTCTAGTCGGCTTCTAAATCATTTTAGTTTATTTATTAACCAAATCCAGACACCGCCACATCTTCACAGCAGCCCAAAGGGCATTCAACTTCCCCAGCAAATTAATTCACAATCTCCACGCGACGATCGCATTAGCTTAAAGGCTTATATACATATGTACATGATTATATGTTCGTATAAGGAGGTATCTATTTGGCTTTCGGTATTGTTCGACTCAAGGCATGGCCATTGTTTTTGTCGCGTTTTCGACCGAATTATTTGCATCTGAAAACCCACTGGTGACAATAGATGCGTTTTGGCCTTAACCATGAACATGAAAACTTAAATCTTCGCTTGGGAGCGGAAATGCGAGCTGAAAAGGAATAAATTCAAGTGATAGCAGTATAAACTAATTTACTTTTAAGATCAAATTCCAGCTTACTTATGCTTATTTAATAGAGCGTTTATTGTTTGCATAGGAGTGAGTAATCATCTTGTGCTCGCATAGCAATCAAAGTAATCAGAATATTGCCTCACAAACTATGACAAATTGCACAAAGTTAAATTGCCCTGCCACATGACAAAAATCCAGCTCATTGGGGCAGGTCCAGGCAACACAACTTTGCCAGCAAATCCGTATTCGTTTGGGCATAATTGTTTGGAATTTCGTTAATTCGTAAACAGTTTTATGCTACATTACGTTTCGTCATCGCAACTCGAACAAAAGACAGGAGACAGCCGTCATTCCTGGCAAGAAAAAAAAACGGCCCCGAATTCAACAAAGTTTGGCCCTTTATATTGGCCAACATGCTAATGACATAATGCATACTTGAAAAGGGGTTTCCCCTTTAACTTTTAGCCCCGCAGAAGGACGACCGACAACCGACTGACTTACTGACTGGGAAAGGCTTCACTTGCTCCATTCATCCATTTGGTTTTAGTCCTTGCGTGTTTATGCATAGTTCCACACTGAAAAAAACAGGAACATATTTGCAAAGAGTATTTTAAAGGGGCTACTTATGTAAATAGCCTTTTTCAGCTAAATTGGTATCTGGTTCCACAAAAATATCATTTTATTTCTAATGTAAAATGATAAAGATATAAATATTATAAATAAATAGCTATTTCAAGAACACAAATTTTAAATTAAATAACTAACCAAGTTCCTAAGCATCTAAGAATAATTTAATTTACTAAAGTAAAAGGGTATACAACCGATAAGGAAATAGCAACGTATTATGTAGACATAGCCAGACGTAAATATATGGCAGTCACTGTGTCAGGAAGTTGACTAAAAGACCGTTAAATGAAAATCAACACGAACATGCTTCCTGTATAAATCAACTGGTTGCGTTGCTCCCGCTATATGCCATACATATTTATACCAATTTATATGGATTCAGTTAAGGACTCCATAAATTTTTGTGGGTGGTCCTGCACCGAACTGCCGCGCACTTTTGACTTTTGCGTTGACATGACATTTGCCAGGACATAGGAAGCATATTACACTAGGCAACAAGTTGTCGGAAAAGTATGAGCACCTTGAGGTGGAATATTTGTCAAATATATGGAAAATATTATTGCTGCACAATAAGATATAATATTATTTAAACAAAACCTACATTTTATGCAAATGAATAAAAAAAACAATTAAAAACGTTAAATATTTAAGCATTTTATATGGCAAATGTCTGATAGCGTTCTGAAACTAAAAGATTAATTTATGGATATAATTATTTGCCTGCAGCTCAGTGTAATCAGGAAGCCCAGCTCCACAAATGAACTTCGCTGCAAAACGCTTAACCGGAGAAGGACAGCAACGGCTCCTCCTCCAAATCCTCGTGGCTCGTTTCCCAGGCTGCACGCCAGCAACTGGAGTCCCTGTTTATTTGCATTAGTAGGCGCCTCCTGCGCTTTTGGACGCCCACGTCGCTGCTCCTCCAGCGCCCATTCCCAGCCAGTCAAGCCACCCCGTCCTCCTGTCTGACATTTAGCATATTTGCGTTTTGTGGCAGCTGCAGCCAGGCTGGGGGATTCCGATTCCGAGCCGGAATCCAAATCCAATTCCGCATTACATGCTACCGTGCCCAACTTATTAAACGTTGTCGCTGTCCCATTTACCCACTGCGAACCGCACACTCGAAAAAAAACCTATAAAAAATTTACACACAAATGAGACCACAAATGAGACCAATTAGGTAGAAAGATTTCTCATACTATACCGATAAAAGTTAAATGTAACTAATTACTTACATTTAACTTACTTAATCTTGCAAAATTCTATTGCCAATAGAGGCTATTCCAATTTAACGATCTTACCAACAACTTGTATCGATTTTCTTGCCGTGCATCAGCAGGAGCAACTCAATGGGGGGAGTTGGTCTTTCTGTGGGAGTACGAATTTCGCCACTCGGGAGTACAAAACCCAAGCGTCCGCTGCTCCAGGCCCGCACAATGGAGGACAAACCCAAGCAGGGCACACGGCTGGCTCTGCTCGTGGTCGAGCGGCTGCACCTGAACATCAAGTGCCAGGTGAGCGAGGCACCCAGCAGGCCTGGGTGATTCCACTTAGGTGTCACTGCCGATCGAAATCTCAGTTTTCATTTGTGCTTCTAGCATACGAAGGGTACAAATACTTAAATTCTCAAGTGATAAATCTTTTTCTTGTTTGTTTCTCTGTTAAAATTCTATCGTTTGCTCTGCGATGGCCACCATAACCAAACGTAAAAATCAGACTGCAAAGGATCGGAGCCGTACAGATGCCGCTACGGCGCTTCGCAGGCTGGTCATCCCTCGACCGGACATCCTGCACACCTATCTGGAGTACAAGCAGATCAATCAGTATCTGCAGTATCTGGAACAGCGGTATCCACACTTCGTGCACGTCCACATCCTGGGCCACACGCACGAGAAGCGCGAGATTCGAGGTCTGGAGATCAACTGGATGAACTCGGAG
Organism: Drosophila sechellia; assembly: GCF_004382195.2. Classification (NCBI taxonomy): domain Eukaryota; kingdom Metazoa; phylum Arthropoda; class Insecta; order Diptera; family Drosophilidae; genus Drosophila; species Drosophila sechellia. Next base: position 7,237,107 of record NC_045951.1, on the reverse strand, counting down.
AACGTGGAGCTCTCGCCGCAAATACGGGAGCACTTACCCCGGCTCTTCGAAATCGGCCCCAATGGACGATTCACCGTTCCGGTGATCCACGTGGGTGAGCATTGCCGGAAAACTGTCTTCATTGAGGCTGGCACACATGCCCGCGAATGGATAAGCATCTCCACGGCCCTCAATTGCATCTACCAGCTGACGGAGCGCTACACCAGGAACATCGAGGTGCTACGGAAGCTGCGCTTCATCATCGTTCCGCTGGTCAATCCCGATGGCTACGAGTACTCCCGCACCAAGGTAAGAAAAGATTTTATCAGATTTACCAATTACCACTCCTCACATTTTCCAACTCCATGCTAGAATCCCAAGTGGCGCAAAAACCGCCGGCCACACAAGTCCATCAAATTTGTGGGCACTGATTGCAACCGTAACTACGACATCTTCTGGAACAGCGGGCCCAGCAAGATCAACCGTAACACATACAAGGGTGAAAGTCCGTTTTCCGAGCCGGAAACGCGGGCCATGAGGTGCATTCTCGACAGGATGAGTTCGAACCTCCTGTTCTTTTTGTCCCTGCACTCGTATGGCCAAAGTATCATGTACCCTTGGGGCTACTGCCGTGACAATCCGATTTACTGGCGTGAATTGAGCTCCCTGGCGAGTTCCGGCAAGAGTGCGATCAAGTCCTACAATGGCCGGGAGTACCGAACGGGTAGCATCAGCTGTCTGACCAAGCGAACCATTGCCGGATCCGTTGTGGACTACGTCTATGGAGTGTTGAAAGTGCCGATGGCATTGGTAATGGAGCTGCCATCTCGAGAGCTCGGCTTTCAACCGCCAGTGGAGATGATCAGTCAAATTGGCCACGAAAGTTGGTACGGTATCCGAGAGATGTGCAAGCGCTCCTTTGATCTGCGGCATCAGATTGTCCGTGAAAAGGAGCCACCACTGCCGTGGCCGGCTCGTAACGAAAGCAGTAATGAGGGCGTGGCAATCGTGAATACGTCAACGCCCACGGAAGAGACCAATGCGGCTGGTGGCGATTTTGCCAAAACCACGTCCAAGAAGAAGCGATCCAAGCGCACGTTTCGCTCGCAGCACGAGAACATTGTACGGCTGCAAAAGAGCTTAAAGGCACGTGAAGCCCAAGATCTGCCCGAGGGCATTCAAGCCCTGCAGCCCGGACTCTTCCCGCGGCAAATGGAGCCGCATTATCCACCGATAAAACGATCCGGACTCAGTCGTGATGGACAGGGCGGTGGAGATGGCGTGATTCTGACCAGCCGTGGCAAATCTACCATTTCTTCGCCAGTGTCACTGGTGCTCCTATAAGTTTAGAACTTTTTTTTGTGATTAGTGTGGCAACGTGAAATTAAATGTGTAAGTCAAACTAAACTGCGATGAACCCAAATAGTTTAACTTTTATTTTGTAAGTTACTACAAAAAAATTTAAACGAACCAAAAACAAAATACATTTCTCCTCTACGCATTTCACATGGTAGGTTAAATTGTTTTTTCTGGGTAACATTTCGCAATTTACAATTAAATTGGTTCGCGATGGTGCTAAAACAAACTCATTATTGTTGATCGGTTTACTTATCATTTAGGGTGGGTACCCTAGGTGCAGCATATTTCAGGCGCAGTTTATCGTATATTTTGCGGTCCTGTTTAGTTAATAAATACACGTTTATTAAGTATAAGTAACAATATATTGAGGCATTCTTACCTGTTCGTTAACGGAGGGCCGAAGCTGCTGCAAAGCTTCCTTGAAATGCTGGCTGCGTACGCACAGATCGTCGAGATTTGTGTCGCCGTTGTTGAGAGATTGACGCAGGGAGAACATGGAGGCCTGCTTGACCAATCCTGCCAAATCTGCGCCAGTATAGCCCTCGGTTTGGGCAGCAATTTCATCGAGATCCACATCGTCGGCCAGAAGCGGACGCTTTCCGTTCTGCGATGGAAAAGAAAAAAATTATTTAAATATAATTGATCGAATGAAATATCAGCAAAATTGTACCTTTGTGGTGGCCTTCAAAATCTCGGTACGTTCGCTCTGCTCGGGGAAACCCACGTACAAAATGGTGTCCAGGCGACCCGGTCGCAGGATGGCCGGATCAATGATATCAGGTCTGTTGGTGGCCGCCAATATGTACACACCCTTGCGCTCCTCGACGCCATCCATTTCGGTCAGCAGTTGGTTAACGATACGAGTGCCCGAATTGTTACCATCGCCACCATCCGATCGCTTGGGGCACAAGGAGTCGAACTCGTCGAAGAAGATGACGCAGGGTGCAGAGTTACGGGCACGTTGGAAACAGGCACGGACAGCGCGTTCGCTCTCGCCGACATACTATACAATATACACACATGATGAGCAATGCAAGAAATATACAACATTTCAATTATCTTACCATGTTCATAAGCTCGGGGCCCTTCACCGATATGAAATTGATGCCAGCCTCATTGGCAATAGCCTTGGCCAAAAGTGTTTTGCCGCAACCCGGCGGACCGCATAGCAGAACACCTGACGGAGCTGTCAGCCCAAGACGTTCCAGCATTTCTGGATACTTAACTGGTGCCAAGACAGCCAACTTGAGCTCTTCGCGAATTTTCTCTAGGGCACCAATGTCATCCCACGTGGTGTCTGGCACTGTTATAAAGCCCTCGCGCTTGGCCGATGGCTGCATCACCTTAATGGCATCTACGAAATCGATGAGAGTTAGGCAGAAGTTTGGGTCGGCAAACTCCTCGGGGGGGTTGTCAAGAAAATTGGTCAGCTCGGCCAGTGTGGGTTCATAGTACTCGTCGTTGGAGGAGGAAGAATCCACCTCCTGCTCAACGGCTTTTTTCGGCTCCTCGGGAGCGACTTCGTCCACATCCATGGCTGCGTCCGTTGGTTGCTCCGCTGATTTCTTCGGTGTTTTCTTCGGCGACTTCATCAATGATTTGCCGTTGGTCGCTTTCTTGGGGGTTTCAATTTTGGGCGAGTCGCCTTCTGATTTATCCTTATCAGATGTTTCCTTGTCACCATCTGTCTTTTGTTCTGCCTCTGCATCTTTTGCAGTTTCTTCTTTATCTTTTGAGTCAGCCACAGGTGTTGGTTCATCTGCGTCCTCGCTGGGTTCGTCGTCATCCAAAGTTACCGTTGTCATGTTCTTCTCACTGGCAGCGTGCAGTTCACGGAACTTCTTCATGGACCTACGCTTTACGGCCACAGAAGCTGCCCGGCTGACGAGAGCCATCAGATCAGCACCGACATAACCCGGTGTTAGCTCTGCAATCTTATCATAATTTAGCTTCGGATCGACGGACAAGCCTTCGCACTGGATGCGTAAGATTTCACGACGTTCCTTCCGCGACGGGATGTGTATGGCAATTTCGTGATCGAAGCGACCGATGCGACGTAGTCCAGGGTCCAGGACATCGGGACGCGTGGTGGCCGCTATGACGACAACTGATTGGCCAAACTCATTGGCCTTCAGGTTGTCCAAGCTGCTTATCAGCTGCGAAACAATGCGACGTTCCATATCCTTGGAGGCCCACTGACGATTTCCACCGATGGCGTCGATCTCATCGATGAAAAGCACACAAGGCGAGTAGCCAATGGCCTGATCAAAGACCTCGCGAATCCGCTCTTCCGACTCACCAGAGATGCCACCAATTAGCTCCGTGGCCGGTATTTCCATCAGAGGCATTTTTAGTTGCTGTGTCGTAAAGCAGAGATTATTTATATGTGAAATAACAATTTATTTTTAGTTATAAAACACACCCCGCTAATGGCACGAGCAAGAAAGGTTTTGCCACAGCCTGGCGGTCCATGCAGCAATAAACCTCTCGAAGGCAATAGTCCCAATTGAAAGTAGAACTCCGGCGACTTAATATGGATCAGCATTTCACACAGCTCCTTAAGAGTGCTATCCATGCCACCAATGTCCCGGAAACTTTCCGTGGGGTGCTGCACCTCCAGATCCCTTTTGAACTTCCGGAGGCGATCACGACTTGGGTTTTGGTGCAACTGCTGATATAAGCCAGGCACATTACGGTGATCTTTGGAACGCGGTACGGCGTCCTCTGAAAGACTTTTCGCCCTATTGCCCACAACTTGGTGCACTAAAACAAAAGGTTTAGGTTTCATTGATTTCGCAAAAGTATTTCAAATAACTTACGCTTTTGAATGGTATCCGCACTGCCGGCGTGAATAGTATTCGGTCTAGCTACTAATAAAGAATGTCATTTAACCAAGTCATAGACTAATGGATTGGTAACCCACCTTTCTTTGTAGCCACTGCGATCTCTGGCACGTCCTGCATCAGGCGTTTCAAAGCGCTGCCCTGCACTGCTGGAGTAGGAGGAGGAGCAGGTGCAGCAGCTCCTCCATCTCCGTTGGTGGTGTTTGTATTGGAGTCATCTTCGTTCTCGTCTCCACTGGATATATCGATGGGCTCGCTGATTGGCTTGGGCGCCAGCGGCTTTCTTGGTTGACTGTACAGGCTGTTCATCATATTGTTCATTACACTATTCGTGGGTGGTGCCTCGGAATCCTCGCTAACACAATCTTCCTCGGAACTGCTTACCTTGTCCAAGTTGTAGCTTTCCGAAATGATCGAGAATGCTGCAATAGAAATATTAGTTAAAAACAAAAACAACACTATGTTTCATGTTTACCTTGGTGCACCAGCTGTCTGAATGGTCCGAATTTGCGACGTGAATATTCCGGATACTTTTGCATCAACTCCCTGGTCATCTGCTTCACATCCAGGTAGGTTTCCCCGATGTGCTCCTCCAGATACTGAAATCGAAAGTAGAGCGCAATAAGCACACAATGCGGGTAGCCTTCGACCTAACCTTGTTTTCCCTTGCCCAAATTCCCCGCCCTGCGAAGGGTTTTTGTGTTTTTATTTTTTTGGGCTGCTTTCATGGGAATTTACCGGCTATCGGGCAGCTGGATAGTTTGTGGATATAAACTACTGATATGAACACACCTTCTTTACTCGGATCGTTATAAGATGGTCGTGCAGCAGCGGCTTGGCTTTCTTCATATTATTCAAGGATTAATTCTGTCTAGACATTCGCACGAGGACAATTAAATCACTTTGCCGCTCGCAAAATGCTAACGAAGCGAAGCTGTGGTGGCTTCGATATCTTCGCTTTGGAGGCCGTTTCCACTCTTCCACTTCTCCACCACGGATTCGTATTTATCGAACGTGATTTATAACAATCAAGCGGTAATTTTTGAATAATCTCTACACGGCAGACACCTCAAATTGTTTCATTTAAAAGAATATTAAGCTAACGATAAGACTTTTAAACCTTTTGACTTTTACGAGAGCAAATTTTGCCGTGTGAACACGCACTAAATCCGGCAGTAACTGTTTCATCGATAACGTTGGCGTTGTCCAAGAACTATCGATGGCCGAAGTCAGCTGTTCGGCGTTGTTATCTCGCTCCCGCCCCCAGCATAGTTGCTCACTCCGCTCTGCTCTCTCGCTCGCTCTCTGAACGGAACAACTGAGTAGTCTGAATTTTACAAGTAACCAAACCAAAAATTAAATGTGCTTTTACATCAACAAACGCTGGACGCGCAATAAGTGAGGTGTTAATTATGCGCAGCAGCAGCAACAGCAGCTATCAGTGAAAAAATGTTACACTCCATCTGAGTTAGGCCGCACAATTGTTTTGGATTTTGGATAAATCGCAAAATTGGAACGAATAAGAAACAGCCAGAAGAACATCGAACGGAAAAAAAGAAAGCGCGATGTGCGACGGTGAAATTGGCGATCCGGTGACTCAGCCACGTTCCGAGGGCGGTGGACTGGTCACAATGGATCAGGAGACCCGGACGCACTACCCCGACGCGGCGTCAGATATGCACCTGACCAATGGATCGCCAGATTCGGAGCCCGTGGATCCGTTACTCGTGGCCCAGTGGTCCATCGAGAATGTGACCAGTTGGGCCACCAGCATGGAGCACTTTTCAAGAACACTGCTCGACTGCCTGCGCCAGGAGGCCATCGACGGCGAGGTGCTGCTCTCCCTCACCGAGGATGATGTACGTGATATGCGCTACAAGTTGGGCTACAAACTCACCTTCGGCGAGCTCAAGAAATTCTGGCTAGCCGTGCTCAAGCTGCAGCTACTGGTGAAGAACAGCTCTGCGGAATCCGTAATGCTGGGCATCGAGAGCCATGGGAACGGTAACTCAGTCTACATGCCACTAGCCAGCACCGGCTGCGGTCCACCGTCCTCATCCACGTGCCCCTGTCCGCAGGCCGAATGCCCCAGCTATGTGTCCGATTGCGATACCTATTTGCGCATGGGCGGACGCTATGTTCCACCGGAATACTTCAAGACCGCCATGAGCTTAGGTGAGTGGTCCACAACCTGCCCCCCTCTTCAATTACGAAGGTCAATTGTCCATTGATTGCTTCGGCGGGCTTATCGGTCGTGTGCCAATTCTCGATAGCTTTTCGCTTTTCTCTATATAGCGCAGTTCAGGCATAAACTTTCCTTGCGATAGCCGAGAAGTAAGAGGTTTCCCCATGGGTATGACTAGTATATACATACATATATGTAGATAAGAAGCTCAGGCATATGGAACAATATATTGGCGATTTGCCCAGTTAACTTTAAAACGAAATAATGTATTACATAAACACTGTGCTGCATTTTATCAGACTTTTGCTATCATTTGCCTTAATAATAATACCAATAAGCTAGGAAAGATTTAATATTTAGTTCTTGTTCTTCAAATTCTGTTACCAGAAACAAACGCTTTTCAAACATTGCTTTAATTAGAAAATCTATTTCTGGAGTACATCACTCAATCCAATCACTACCTCAGCGATAGGCCAATAATAATGGTTTCAATGTCACGCGTGTTATAAATGTTTAATCATACCATACGTCATTAAATCCCATTTATAGTTTCTGGTTAGTAGTACCCAACCTACGAAAGTAAACGAATTTACCTTCGAGTTCATGGGTTCATTTGCTATAAATTCTAGAGATACGTCACTCTAACTTTAATAATAGTTACTGGTCACTACTGGCGACGCGTTACTATTATTTATTTTGAGCACTTCGGAGGTTATTTGTGGAGACGTCGCTCGCATTTATTTGTGCACTCATATGCCGCTCATTCTGGCTAATTGGTTTTGTTATTTTTGTGTAACTTTGCGTGTGTTAAATTTCAAATTCCCATTTGTTTATTATACCCTTCAATCGGCTGGCTTACTGGGAAATTTTCAACAAATTTAGCGGCAAAGAAAAACATAAACACAGTAACCAGTCGCGTGTTGAATTTTAGCATTTATTTATTTATCTATTGACAAGTTCTAGCTTATTAATTAAAAAAGGAAGGTTCTGTAAAATTATGATTCGCTTGAGAAATATATAAAATGTTTAAGCGATCAAAGTTCAAACGAAACAACGGGCTTATCTAGGCTAATTTGCTATCAGTGGCTTTTTATTTCGATAATGCATTTATCATTACAGACTATGCTTGTTTTTCTATTGTCATGGCCATTTCAATAGATAAAGCCTACATTTTGGCAGATAAAGCTGCTGAATAATAATACTTTTGGTAGTAACTACTACACTTTTATCACTTTCGGAACGGGGTAAAACACACTACCAATAATAATACGAAAATAAAATGGTTTCATTTTCTTTGTTAAAAGGTTTGCGCATTATATACTAAATTATTATACAAACAAAGATTATTATCAGAAAAACATACATTTGCTCTGATATCTCGAGCTTAGTCATAATTGTGATTCAACTTTATAAATTCGCCATCTTCAGCTCAATTTAAAAACGTTTTAAGAAATTATATGTAGACAGTTTATAGATTATGGTTGCAAATGGCCAATTCCATGACTATTTTTTTTCCGCCTGCTGAGCCAAATTAGTCACACTCGAAATCCGCATGGTAACACCATATTTTTTGTCCCATCAACAGGCTACTCGTTCGTTGTCACCTGGATAACATCGTTAACAATGGTCATTGTGCACGAGCGGGTTCCGGATATGAAACGCTATCCGCCGCTGCCGGACATCTTCCTGGACAACGTGCCGCATATTCCGTGGGCCTTCAATATGTGCGAAATAACCGGCTCACTACTGTTCACCATTTGGGTGGTCGTGCTAACCTTCCACAAGTACAGATTGGTCCTACTGAGGCGATTCTTTGCTCTGGCGGGCACGGTTTTCCTGCTGCGCTGCGTCACCATGTTGATCACGTCGCTGAGCGTGCCGGGAACGCATCTGCAGTGCAGCCAGAAGGATTTTGCCATCGATGATCCCAATGTGGACATGGTGGGCGCCTTGATCATCCGCATGTCGCGAGCCTATCGCATCTGGAGCGGCCTGGGCATGTCCATTCAGGGAGTGAGGACCTGCGGCGATTATATGTTTAGTGGTCACACGGTGGCCTTGACCCTGCTCAACTTCTTTATCACAGAATGTGCGTTATTTATTTATATTTCCGGTGTTGCTTACTGACTTACACTCTGATCCTTCAGACACGCCGCGGAATCTGTACTTCCTGCACACGCTGACCTGGCTGCTCAACATGTTTGGCATATTCTTCATACTGGCTGCCCACGAGCACTACTCCATCGATGTGTTTGTGGCCTTCTATATCACCTCACGTCTGTTTCTGTACTATCATACTCTAGCAAATAACAGGGTGAGCATTTAACAGCTTCGTTTTGGTTTAGGAAAGGGCTTTCTAATAATAACTTGTTTCCACAGGCTCTCATGCAAAGCGACTCCAAGAGGACGCGTGTTTGGTTTCCCATGTTCAGCTACTTCGAGAGCAGTGTCGATGGAATGGTGCCCAATGAATACGACACACTTGGCTCGCTCATCGATGGGATTATTGAGCAGATCTTCAAGGCCAAGGATCAATTGGCCATATCCGTGAAGCGCTGCTGGCTGGATGCCCCGCTGTCCGGCAGTTCATCGGCTCACATTTTTGGCGGCGAATCTGAACAGTGTTTGCGCAATGGCACAGCATCAGCCGCTTTCTTTAGTCCTCACCAGTCGCTGATCGGAGGATTGGGTGGTCAGGGGAGCCAGACGCATTTGCATAGTGCCCAATCCGGGTCCGCCGCACCCACCACACATGCTACATCGGCGCCGGCCAAGAGTGTGCCGACCCAGAAGAAGACCTTCAGGGATGCGAGTGTGGATCCCTTCTCGCGCACGACGTTCGCTGCGGTCCAGCAGGCAGATAGCGCCAAGGATTCGCCGCTGAAGGAAAAGAAACATCTCTGATTCTCACAGCCATTCGCTCTTCCACATTCGTATATCGATATCGATGTCGCTCTTCGAAAAGCAAACATGCAGAAACCAACCATACCGACTGATATTTTTATTTCGAAATTTCCATCGATCCCCTTCCTCTCACAGCTCTCCCCTGTATTATTGACAGCATTCTACCATTTGTAGTGCCTTCCGGGTCAGATCCCCCCAGATCATCCACCCACCATTTAGAAAATCGTTGTGTCCCCCAAGAGCCTTTCCTTAGTTTACTTGTGGAATTTTATGAATATCGAAGTTTTTTTTAGCCGGGAGACGCTCCACGTCGGCTTTGAATTGATTATGATGATAAGATAGCCCTCCTCATTCCGTTCAATTGAGTTTTGAACTAAATGTATTTATTATTGAAGACTTTTTAATGCATTATTATGTAATTGTAAGCATGTGAATCAAGCGTATTTTTAGTTAACTAGTGTTAAGTTTGGAAAGTTTCTGTTGAACGCACAAACACATCAATAAATCAAAATGAATATTATTCTCAGAGTCTGGCGAAGCCACTTTAAAGGTTATTCAAAATTTTATTCACTAAATGGATAGTTTTGCACAAAAGGTATCTCTCTTTGCTCAGTCTTTTCCCCACCTTTGGTAGTTTTGCTAGATTCGCAGATTATATTGAAAAACCTGGTTAATCATTTAGCATTAGCTGGATTTGGAGCAACCAGATCCAATTGAGTTTTATTAGGAAAGTACGGGTTGGTATAAAAAGAATATTGTGGGTTACAAACGGATGAAATTAAGAGTTCGTTTCACAAACAGAATAAAAAGCTTTAAAAAGAAAAGACCAGCGGGCTTCTACAATTCATCATTTTATTTTTGTTTGTTTTAATATAAAAATGGCATTTCTTTACTAATTTTAAGTTTAAATTACTAATATAAAGTATGTATGATTGCGGTAATTGAAAAATATATATATATCATATATTCTCGTATATATTCTTCAAGGTGTGAAAAAATAATTGTAATGAACATGAAACATCTACTTTCTGTCAAGCGTATTTTATAAGAAAGCGTTCACTTTAACTTAATGAATAGCTTTTATACCTTTTTTGTTGTTTGCCTTTTCTTTTCGTTTCTTCTCATTATTCATTTTTGTATGGTGTAAAGCAAATCGAAACATTTCAGTTGTTTTTTGTGTTTACATTACTTTGCAGTAATTCGCATCAAAGGAAGAAACAATTAACAAACGATACTCGAGAAAATAGGCAAAGTCAAGCGTTCGTTTCTCGGCTTAGTGAACAAGTAATATGCAAAAATAAACTATGAAAAGTGTTCTTCATGAGTTGTGAGTTATCTTTGTTGCTTCGCTTCGTTTCATAAATTACATTTTCAAAACACAATATATGTAGTTTGATACGTTTTACATCATACCTTATATGCTACATCATGTGCCTAACATTATATTTGCCAATTCTGTCGGTTTGAGTTATGTACGAAGCTACGTTTGAGGTTTCATTGAATCGTTCTCTCTACGGATGCACCCATATGTATATGTCTGCTGTGGCGGTGTGCTTATAGTTCATATAGTTCATATTAGATATTTGTCATTTAATTAGAATTTGCGTTATTTGAAAAACATAAATTTAACAAGTTGGTTTGTTGGTTTCTCTCTTTTGTGGCTTATGCTTGCTTTTAAATAATTCATTCCTTTTGCTGCTAACCGATACAATATATATGTAAATCTAGGCATAAACTATAACTGTTTTCTTTGCGTGTATTTCAAAATATATTAAACACGATGTATGTTGTAGTTTGTTTTTTTTTTTTGTTTTTTCGTTTTTTGCTTTTTAGGTTTGTTTTGCGTTTGCTTTAGTTTCCTTATTTGTTGTTTGTTTTAGTTTATGAGGGCTGTTGTTGTCGCGGTAGATCTACCGTCACATAAGATCGTAGTGCAATTATTAATTTCTTCTTTCTGAGGCTACAGCTGCGTACACAGCTTTACGACAGGTCTGAAATGAAAATATGATGTAATTAGCAATATAACCATGACGGGTGGTAACTTGAACTCACAGCTAGGCGCTGCCTCGTAGCGACGCTGTATCTGATCATATGTGAACTTCACAAAGGCATCGTACTGCTCGGCCAGCTTGGTGGTCAGCACGGACTCGTATCGCTCCCTCAGCTGATTCTCGCGCTCCTTGATCATGCTCTCGCAGATGAGCTGCACCTGCTTGAACGTGAACAGGGCCTTCTCGCCGTGGCGCATCAGGTTCTGTGGACTGTCCGGGCGGCGCGGACTCTCCGGACCCATCTCCGATCCGCTGGACTCCGAATCCTGCATGCGCTCCAAGGCCGACGATGTGATCGGCAGCTGTTTGCGCTTGTGCAGTCTCTTGATCTCATTGCACAAGCTCTCGGCCATTTTGTCTGTGATTCGAAAATAAGAAAGGTGTATTTAGATAATATGCTCAAAAGGGATACGAAATCCCTTTTCCAGCATCGACCTGATTTACTAACCTGGTGACATTTTGGCCAGCGACGACTCACTGAACGGACTGGGTTCGGTGCTGTCCTTGGCGAATCGGTTGCTGGGCGTGTGGGGCAGTCCCGCCGAGGTGCTGGGACCGTCGCGAGATGGCGACGCTGGACCTGCATTGCTCCCGGCCTGTCCAAAAGGATTGCAGCGCCGGCGCTTCGGAGGCCGCTGGTTCATCGACTCCCAGTCTAGAGCTCGTTTCAGGGTTGCACAGGCCATCGCTATGATTGAGGTTCTACTACCCGGTGGTCTTCTGATGAATAGATGGCTTGCTTGATTGTCGGTAGCTGCTGATTATTGCCTCGATTCCGGATGATGGATGCTGCAGATGGAAGATCAAGCGTCGGCTGCAATGGGCAAACAAACAATGAATGAGTAAGGTGAAGTGAACACCTTGCTGGCAGAGAAAAGACGGACGCAAACTGGTTTCAAGGAAAAAACAGGATTCACAGGCGTGCACTCACGCACACGCAGCAGATAAAAGAAAATGGTGCAGCGATTTATGGCCGCCAGTGCTGGCAATTTGGCCTTTTTCTCGCCTTTATGCATCGAGGGCAAGAATTGAACGCTCCCTTATCTTATCGCTTATGGAGCGTGATTTTGGAAACATTTTAAAGGGGTATGATAACTACCATATGCTTTAATGCTACAAAAACAAGGCCTTTGCTTTATGAGAGCCGAAAAAAAGGAAGTTACAAAAATTTGTTCGTATATACTTTTCGCTGGCCAAAGTTTATGAATAAAATGTTTATTTTTCTTCAATTAAAGCAAAATATTGCAAAAAAATTTATTACCAATACAGAAATTGTTTTGGGTTTTTAACGCTATTATCCGATATTTTTCCCAGAAAGCTATAGAAAATATAAATGCCAGTAAAAAACTTTTAAATGCGAAGTTCACGTAAGTTTAATGACTTTGATGACGTCCGTTTTAGATAAATATTCACGACAAAAGAGATGTGAAAAAATTCAAGCCAACAAAAAAATGCATTATTGTCCCCATTTTTACGTTCGGCACGACTAAATTATATTGTTTAATAGAATTATTAAGCAATTAATCATATTGTTATATTCTTATATAGTCAAACCTAATTTTTATAAGACTATCATAGTTTCCAGGACAATTAAAAGGAAGTTTGGCTTCCTTGTGGTTTCTAGCTTCTTTCGGCTAACGCCGACAGCTCCGATGCCCTGCAAGCAGCTGCTGTTGTCGCAGGAAAAGGGCGATACCGAATCGGAAGACGAATCCAGAAACTCCAAAGAGAAGGAGAAACCAGGCAAGGAAAGCTATGAAGCGAAGTGGCGCTGCGCAATTAAAGGACGGCCGACCATAAAAAAAAAAAAACCACCACGACAAAGGCAAAATGCATAGAAATGCAGAGGGAAAATAAAGAAAACAGAGAAAAGTGTAAACTGTAACCCAATAGCAGAACAACCACCGATAAAAGAAAACTACGCAGGATAATAAAGCGTGTTCTTCTCTCTCTTCCCCTTTCTTTCTTCTCTTCTTCTTCGTCGCTGCAGCGGCAGCTGTACCAGCTGTTTTCCGCACTAACACACGCACACTGCCCTCTCGATAAACCGCAACACGTGTGTATGCATCTGCTGCTGTTTTTGCTGTTGCCCACAATTATTAAATATTTAAAGTCATATTCAAAACGCTTTTGGGTTTAACATTATACTCTTTTACGTGACAAATGCCAGAGATTAGTTTAAAAAAAAGCAACTGAAATGGCAGCAGGCAAAGCGATCACACTGGTTGTCCCACTCTAGCCTGCACACGCACGAACACAAGGAAACGCACACGCACACCGTTGTGAGTTGGAATGTTGATTTCATGAAATTTTAAAAATGGTCGCATCGCATATCATTATCAGCTTTTCAGAGAAACGAAAAGTTAAACAGCTTATCCAACCATCGCACTTACATTAATGCGTATTTGAATTTTTCCTTCCGACTGCCTTTTTGCTTTCTGCACCACTTCACACGCGCTTTATTTACTTTTTTATTGTGCCACTAGTCCGCTGGCACATACCAACTTACATTCACGTCCGTACTTCGGTTTGGGTGATTAATTTAGGTTTTCGGTTAGATATAGTTAATGTTATTGCTTGCTGGTTGTTTGAGCAGTATTCCAAAGGCCACTGAAATGCACTGTCAATAGTGGTTCGTCCTCGGCGACTCGCTAGATATAATTTACAAATTTTCGTCTCGCTTCTTAGCAAAAATGGACGACGATGCTTGCGTGACGGGACGTGAACAGAGTGACCGCATTTTGACCGTTAATATTGGTCGCCCTGCTAACGGGTGTACCAGAAAATACTTTCTGGTTATACCAAATATACCATAAACTTCAAATTACGCAAAAAAGTGGGAAATCGTAAAACGATTAAAAAATTAGAACCTAACATGGGAGCATAATAAAATTTAAGTTGTCTTAAAAATAATTAATTTTGAAATATCACTTAACTAAAAAGTCTTTAGTATTTTAATCAAGCATAATATTTAGTATATTTGATAAGCCGGAAGGTTTTCTATAGCCGTCAATGGGCGGTCCCACCATTCAATTCAACGACAAAGTAGGAAATATTTTCCACTCTTGATATCAAATATTTTTGCACTTTTATAAGCGTCGCCAGGCAATTTTTTTATCCGCGTCTTTGCCGTTTTTACAGCCAATAAAACCAACGACCTTGCCCAGTGCGTGTGCCTTCGTCACCAGTGGAAAACATTACGTAGGGGCGCAGGACGGAAGAAAGCAGGAAAAGAAAAGATCTATAAATATTTTTAATCGCCGTGAAAGTAGCCAGCGGATTTTAGTCGCAAAATATTATTTCATTTGCGGTGCGAGGACACAGTAATCTGCGAAAATGGTCTTGAAAGTCTACGTCAGCGGCATGTCCGGCAATAAGGAGGTGAGTTTGTGGGCGTGGCGGGCTTAAAACCGAAATAGTGTCATGTTATTGGAATGTTTGGCCCTGGTATTAGCGACAAACAGATAAAAAGGAAAAGAACCAAACTAATGTGGTGACGAACGCATTGCAAATTCTATTTCTTCTGCTGCGTTTCGTCTTTGTATGTATGTACGTGAATTGGACAATGATGATGATGTAGTGTGTGGTATGTAAGTCTGTATATTTGTACAGTCAAAGAAAAACAAGTGGGTATTTTCGTGAGTGCGCTTGTGTGCGAGTGTTAGTGGTGGCAAGAGGCAGAACAAACATACATTTCATTGCCCATATAAGCTCATTCCACTGTGAACTGTAAATTGTTCATGGAAGAGAGGGATTTCCATTGATCGCAGTTGCGTGGGTCGTGTGCATGTGTGTGTGTTGCGTGTGCATGCGTGAGGGGTGATTCACTTCCCCCCTCTCTCTCATTCACTGCCTTTGTTCAATTGGCAGCCTTCCTCTCCCAATAAGAACAAAAGCATAACGGTCATTGTCCGGTTCACAATTAATATGTTTTTGTCCTGCCTATGTACACTTTAAAAAAGAGTTGGGAAACACATATTCTTATCGTAAGATAAATGCTGGGGTGCAACAAACCATTTTAATCAGCTTTTTCATATCGTGAGTTTCTGGCGTTGTTTGTACGTACATATGTTTATATCGGCGGGGAGTTGGCCTTGCGTGCGCTTGTGTGCGTTCGGGCTTGCCGGTAACATTTCATTAGCGATTTGTCATAGCTGTAATTGAGAGTGTTGTTAAAGGTATTTACACTGAACAAAACGATACATGTTAAAGGTATTTTATATACTTTAATTTGTAACTTTCTTTTGAAATTTATATGTGCGATCAAATAAGTGCTTTCACTGACACTCGAAATCCATTTTTACAGGTGAAGAAGCGCCAGCAGCGCGTTCTCATGATCCTGGACAGCAAGAACATCAAGTACGACACCGTGGACATCACGGAGCCCGGCAAGGAATCCGAGAAGGAGCTAATGCAGAACAAATCGACGAGCAACGGCGGAACGGTCAGCGATCCAGAGCCCCGTCATCCGCTTCCTCCGCAGCTGTTCAACGATGACGAGTACTGCGGTGACTACGACGCCTTCGACATGGCCAACGAGATCGATACCCTGGAGGTGTTCCTCAAGCTGGCCCCAGCCGACACCACGGCGGTTAGTACCGCCCAAATCGAACTGAAACAGGAGAACGGCGATGCCAAGAAGGA
Source organism: Drosophila sechellia (assembly GCF_004382195.2). Lineage (NCBI taxonomy): Eukaryota > Metazoa > Arthropoda > Insecta > Diptera > Drosophilidae > Drosophila > Drosophila sechellia. The sequence goes on along the minus strand of NC_045951.1, from coordinate 7,221,142 downwards.
GGAGGCGGAAGCGGAGGCGGAGGATAAGAAACCGGAGTCCGGCGATGGCGATGTGGATGTCAAGGAGGAGGCTGCGGAGAAGGCCGAGGTTTGAACTTGAGCTATTTTCACGTATTTTCCGTTAACTGTTACGACGCAACAAACGCAGCCAGCAATCATCTGCAGCAGAGCAATAGAATTAACAACAACAGCAATGTCTTGAAACTTAACCTTACAGTTAACAGCAGATATAACACCCAATGTTACCTAACAGCACAGACACTACCAACTTTCTACATATATCAATTCTTTATGGAGCCCGTCTTCGATTTCTACTCCCATAGGGTTTGCAGAGTTGTAATTGCAGAATATGAAGTGCAATCTACTTGAAAACCCTTTTAAATTATACATACAAATTCACAAACTAACTTTTAACTACGAGATTTCTTTAGACCTTTTAGACTTTTTAGACCTTCATCGGCAGAGCATGAAATCGAAGATCTTCCAATTTTTAACGAATTCATTATGACGACTGCGGTTGTTAAGCTAAGTTTATGAGCGTATTTAAACGAGGGCGTTCGATTGTGTTGGCCCCCGGTGAAAAGACAATTTTAATCAAAATATTTATATTCATTAACTGACATCCAACAACTTGTATGTACCATTTATACACACCTGTAAGGACTCGGAATACTTACTCGGAGCACTTAAGCCTAAGTTGGAGTAGTGTAGAGAGCTGAAACTTATTGTGCAGCCGTTATGTTAATGCTAAAACATAAAAAAGCGCTGCCCCTGTAATAAAGGAAATATATTTGTATTAACTAAAAAAAACAATAACCAATCGCAAGCTTGTTTTTCTAACACTATGCAACACACTCAAACTCTAACACCAACACATCATTAACTCAACGGCTAGTTTAATAATGAGAATGTGACAACTAAATTTACTCAAGGCTTTTCTAATACCAAAGATCTATAGTGAGATTTTCCAAAGTTGGTCTTTAGTTTTGACGAAAGAGCTCTTCACGAAAAGTACAGGAATATGGTGAATTTCCATATTCTTGAGCAATTTCTTTGCCTTAAAGACCGACTTTTTCGAAACAGTTTCGTAATGTAAAAACATTACTAACAATTGAGTGATTCTCCAAAGAACGAAGACGCTGACGACAAGGACAAGGAGAATTCAAAGGGCGAGGATGAAGACGCAGATGAAGAAAATGCCGAGCAAAAGGTAATAGATCGATAGATCCTGCATGACCGAACCATAACTCTAGGCTTTTAGGGCTTGTAGAAGCTAACAAAGGCATGATCTCTTGCACTGTAGTAGCCCAGCGATTGTAGAGGTCTAATCTTGTAAATACAACTTCCACTTTCCTCCCAAAAAAAAAAAAAAAAAAAAAACCACCCATCAACAACCCACAAAACATTCGCACGCCTAATCCCACCACCCACAAAAAGACTGAAACCGAAGAATCTGGGGACAAGAAAACGGATAAGGAAACTGCAGGTAAAGTAGGAAGATCGTCCCTAGACTCTAATCAAAATTTCTACCCCGTAAAGACGCTGAAGGTGAGACCCAAGAAAAGTCAGAGGAAGTGGATACCAAGGAAAAATCAGAGGTTGAGAGTATCAAAGATGATGAGGTTGGAAAATCCGAGGATGTTAAAGATGATGAGGATGAAAAATCCGAGGATGCTAAAGATAAATTAGAGGGAAGTGAGACCGCAGAAAAATCGGAGGATGCTGACACTACTGAGAAACCAGATGTTGAGGCCACCAATGATGGGGATACAAAATCAGAGAAAATTGAGACGCAAGAAAAGTCCGAGGAAGTTGTTGCCGCTGAAGAATCGGAGGCTGAAAGCTCCAAGGAAAAAGCGGAGGAAAATGAGAGCACCAAAGTCAATGAGGATGATAAATCAGTGGATGTTGATGAAAAGAGCGGGGAAAATGTAAAAGAAGATTCCGCGGATGCAGATAGTGCTACAAAATCAGAGGTTAAAAGTACCGAAGATGAGATTGTAGAATCGGAGGATGTGAAAGATGAATTGGATGAAAATGAGAGCACCAAAAAGGTCGAGGAAGTTGATAGTACTGAAATATCCGAGGTTGTAAGTACGGAAGACGAAAAATCAGATGTTAAAGAAAAACCTGATGAAAATGAGGCTCAAGAAAAGCCCGAAGAAGTTGTAACTGCCGAAAAATCTGTAGAGGAAACCAAAGAGGAAACCGAAGAACCAACCGAGGTGGAAAAACCTGCAGAAACGAAGACAGAAGACACGCCCGAAAATGAAGAAAGTAAACCGGCTGGCGAGAATTCCTCTTCCGAAGAAAGCGAAGAAGAAGAGTAAAAGAAAAGCTATCAAAATCGATTGAACGACAACAAAAATCGCACTGACATCCGCATTACCAACACCAATGCACAAAACACACACACACGCACACGCACATTTAGCCAAATAATACCAAAAATGTTTTGTAAATAGAAACAAGAACCCACTAATAACGAGTCTGGTGGCGGGTAATGAACCCTAGTTTAGGCCTTTTTGTGACTTATTTACATTTTTTACTCCTTTCCCAAAACAAACAAAAAAAACTCCCTCCTGTCTACAACAACAATAAAAGAAGTTACCAGCGACCACAACAACAACAACAGCGCCAGCTAGGAAGACTTCAGATTCCCAATCGGATCTCTTATTGGACAGCGAGCGGGCAGCGGCTGCGCAGTAGGCGTCGGCGTCAACGCAGGCAGAGGCAGCGCCAGCTTTGATTCAAATTATTTTATGATTTTTGCAAACTATTCGGGCTTGTTGCAATTCTCACTATTTTGTGTCGATATGAATTTACTTTTGCGAAAAAAATATATCAAAAATCAAATTCTAAAAGCTGTAAGCAATTCGTTTATTTTAATGCTTACCAAAAATGTAATAAAACAATAAACTTTAAAACCGTGGTCAATAACTTACTTGAATGGTTTAAATTAAAGTAATTGTGATGCTATTTATTTAAACGAATAAAATGTTAATATCTAGAAATTCAGCAAAATTGTGCAATAAATTTATGTTGATTCAGCATTAAAATTGGCGAAAGTAGCAACAAGCCCGTGGGTTATTTTTTATCAGTTTATAACACAACAAAAGAGTAGTAATATCAATAGACTTTTGTATTTACGTGTCTCACTTTTAGTTCTTGTATCCAAATAATTAAATATACAGTACATTATAATTATGTTTAGTACAGTACACGGTAAAATGAAGTTATAGTTATTTACGCACTAGTTCGGGGACTTTTCCATTACAAAACTAGTAAAAATGCGAAGGAAGGGTCGCATTGGTGTGCCTCCGCCACGCGCCACGCGAAACTCATTTACTAAAAGGAAAACAAAGAGGCTTCTCTTCCGTCCCAGTGAATTAGAGAGGAGGTTGAGGTTGATTGGGGTTCGGGACGTCCATCCATCCATCCGTCCGTCCGTCGCACTGTCCATCTAGACAGTAGATTTAGTCGCTGTCCTCCTCATCGGACGTATCTGTGGTGTAGTCGCTCAGGTTCTCCTGCTGATCGGTGTGCTCCGGCTCCGATTCGCTCAGATCCCACTGAGGATGATCCGTCGGTGGTGCGGGCGCCTTCTGTACATCCAGCTTCAGCTCCTGCTGCTGATCCATACCCAAATACGAGTCTGAAACAGAGGGAACATTGTGTGAGAATCCCTTCCAATGACAATGTACTATTCAATGCAAACTCTTTTAGAAACTCACCCGATCTCAGGCAAACGGTGAAAGTGTAGACGCCCGGCCAGCGCGGCGCGGTGAACTTCAGCTGGATCTCCTCGTTCTCGACCAGATTGGTCACGTGATAGGGCGCCGTGAGCAAGGTGCGGGACTTGCGGTCGCATATGTAGGTCCACCAGTACTCCTGCTTCTCCTCGGGGAAGTAGGGGCAGTGGACGGTGTGCGACAGCCGAGACTTGCCCTCGAGACGCTCCCTCTTGTTAAGCTTAGCTTGCAGTCGCTCCCACTCCTCGTCATCGTCGTCGTCCAGCGAGGAGTTGTTCTTGCCCTTCTCCTCATCCTCGCTGCCACTGCCGGCAGCCGATTCCACATCGCTGCCCTCCGCATTTCCAGCCTCCGATTCGGCATCAGAGTTACCCGCCGCCGCTTGATCCTCGGATGCCGTGGTCGTAGCTGTGGCCGCAGCCTTGGCCGGCACCTTCTTCTGGTTCTTTTGGTTCTGGGCTGGTTTCTTACCACCCTTTCCCTTGCCACCCTTACGTGGCTTGGCCCAGGCGGAAGCTTTCTTGACCGGCGCAGCGGCAGCAGCCTCATCCTCATCGCCGGCAGCCTCCTCGTTGGTTTCATCCTTGATGCCCTGCTTCTCAGGCGCCTTTGTGTCACCGAACAGCGTCTTCATGTCCTTGCGCTCCAGCGTAACCGTGACCGTAACTATGGCCCCGGCGGTCACCACATTGGTGTTCTCATCGTCGATAACCTCGCAGCGAATGGAGAAGTCAATCAGCGGCATCTTGCCCAGCACTTTCATCGTGTTCTCGTACTCAAAGTCAGATAGGTTCTTCAGAAGCTGACGGCTCTCATCCGGCTTGAGCTGGGCGAATTGCTGCAGGTTCTTGACGTGCCTCTTCTTGTTCATGAAGTACAGATGGTCCTCGGTAAGGTGGGGCAGCTGCAGCAGTGGCGACTTGAACTCCCACAGGCCTTGGATAATCATCGGCGACATCTTCATGCAGTTCTCAATCGTTTCGATGCTGGGCAGGCGGGGCACACGTCGGGCATAGGCCATCATGACCAGCTGGTGGACGCAGGAGACCATTTCTTGAACCAAATACGGACATTTCTTCACCACAAACTGGCGATCGCGCTCCAGGGTTTCCGGATTGAGGGGCATGCGACTGAGATGGGCATGCAGGATGGCGCGAGCCTTGATGGAGTACATGCGGCACAGCGGATGCTCCTTGCACTTCTCATTCAGATTGGGCAGCTGCCTAATTAGCTGTATTCGAAATGGAGTGTTATTTGTAACCGAACAAGGCATAGAAATTCCAATAAAATGCACTCACCGCCGGCACCTCGTCATTGTCCGACTGCCGCTCCTGGACCTGCGAGTTGTGTCGCTTGTCAAACTCCAAACTGGCTGCCAGCACCATAAGTGCCCGCTTAAGCAGCATGTGCGGTGTCTTGTGGATAAAGTAGAAGTACATCTGAGTGGTATCGAGCAGCACCTTGTCGCCACTGAAGCGGATTGAGCGGTACCACCAAACACCCACTGCCGAGGGCATGGCCACCATGAAGACCAGGCCGTACAGACCCAAAACCCAAACGCTATTCTCCTTCTCCACAATCCACGAGGGCAGGGCGATGCCAAAGGACATGGCACCCGGTCCATCTGGATTACCATATTTCTCGTAGTTCTCCTTGGCCACATCGTCGGTCAGCGCCTGGTACGCTTTGCTCAGCATCATAAAGGACTTCTCGTCACCCGTCTCCTTGTCGGGATGCAACACCTTGGACAGCCGGTAGTAGGCCTTCTTGATCTCGGCCTGCGACGACGTCGGCGGCACATTCAGGATCTCGAAGGGATCGAAGCTGGCCATCTCGTAGTCGAACTGCGAGACGCGGTACGTGAGGAAGAGCAGCAGGGCCCACCCCAGCACAATGGTCAGCTTGATGGTCCATGACGTGAGAGCTCTGTACGGCTCGGCATTGGCCAAGATGGTCTTCTTTTTCTGGCAGTCGGCGCACTGACATTCCTCTTTAAGCTTGCTGTTATCTGCAAGTATATGTAAGAAAATTGGGTCAGTACGGGGATTATATAGGCTATTTGATAATAGTATTTGAAATTTATGATTTTCACTTAACATGGCTAATAAAATGATTTAAAATAAAAACTATCCTTACAGGTTAGCAGGTTATACGATTAAAATTAGTTGAGGTCTATGCACATTCATTTTTTTTTTATTTTTACCGGGAATGCCAGCGCTACAGAAATGGAAATCTCGCGAGAGGAAAATCGTGAGAGAGCAGCCGATTGGTCAGTGAGCGTGTGTGCAAAGTGCACAAGCTCAGCATGATCGCGATAAGTCAAAGGTAACTTGCTCTTGATCACACCTCCTCCACCGATCACAATGATAGGGGAGTTATCTTGATATTAGCGACGCATGAACGCTTGTGGAGCGCAGAGTGCGCTGTCCCAATTGGAAAATGAAGAGAGCTCGACTTGCGGTAATCGCAGCTTTCACCCATACGAAGACGATGAGCTGACGTTGTTAGAATAACTTATTGGAACGTGTCCATTTGGTTAGTTGTGGCGGCGGGAGGAGGGTGGGTTAGAGCAGGGGAGCGGGGTAATCACATGTATGTCTATGCCTCTGCCTTACTGGCACTCACTCACACACACACTCGCGCACAGCTGCAGGTGGAAAATTAAAAAACAAGAGCGAAGAGAGTGCGATTAAAATCGGCTGGGAAGCGGCACTTACCTTCTTTCTTTTTACGTGGCCAATAGTAAATGGTGGTCGGTATCAATATTAGCGCCAAGAACGATAACACAAAGTAGTAGAACGTTCCGCCGCTCTCATCATACTGAAACTTTTGACCCGCCATCTCCGGCAGCGACTATACGTGTCTTGTATTTTTTGTATTTTGTGTTTTGTCTGGCACTGCCTTTTGGCTCCGTTCCTTTCCTTTCTCTGCCGCCGCTTTCCCCTGCACTTTTCCTCCGGTAGATCCAGCTGATGTTGCTGTCGCGTTGGAGTTATCGCTACAATCGTTGCGCCCCGTGGCTTTTCGATCGACACGCGGCGAGCTGCGGGATTCGAATGGGGCAGGAGCTGCTGTTGTTGCTGCTGCTGCTGCAAGATTTCGCGAGATTGGCACGCCGCGAACTTAAAAAACTCTGTATTTACACCGACGCATGAGAATGACACGTAGGGTTGTTTGGCTCGTGCTGGAGCCGATAGGCGTAGCTGGAGCGGAGCCAGTTCGATTGCACGGCTATTGATAGTCGGGCGGCAGCATTCATAGTTTAGGGTTGCCAAAGCTGGCAGTACTAAGTTTAGAACCTGATATTTAAAGTCACCAACTATAAAAAATGTTTTCAAGCTAAACTTTTGTCAGCAAGTTTTCAATAAATGTATATTTTTAAATGGATTTCCCTGTTTTTTTTTTTTATAATATTATATGTGCTCGCTAGGAATCCAAAGTAATTATCTGATTAGCATGAGCTCATCGTTTCGTTAGATTTTGGGTTTAGCACGTTAGCAGCCTATTAAAATTTGCTCATCCAAAAAGGTGACGGCGGAAAACGGGGTATTAATATAAAGGTGTGACCCTTTGCGAGCTTTTCTTCAGCTTGCCTTTTCGGTATTTCGAGTACGATCGTTCAATTAGTGTGTGCGTGCCCCTAAAAGCTGGTGATTTCCCAGCTTAACTCCATTAGCAGCGCAACTGTAGCAACGAAAAGGTGACATCTTAGAGATGGCGAATAGCATTGGAAACAGTGAAGTTAACCGCACCGCACGTGAAGTGCAGCAAAACTTTGCCGAGTCGCTCGGCTACGCGGAAGAGATAATCTGGGATCTGTAAGTACTCCTACTGCGCATTAGAATTTCGCGTCCAAAGTGTTTGGGATAATGACGTAACCCCTCTCAGGTTGTCCCATGAACAACCAGACGTGCTGAGGGGCAAACTCTGTCAACTGATTCGTGATTCTCCGCCACCGGAAACTGCAACGGAAACTGAGAAAGACAAAAAAATCCGGCTGAAGCACAACGCGGATAATGAGCGCGCCCGTCAGATCATTTTCGATGCCGTTTGGGAGCAACGTGAGTTGGACTTACAGATTATATATAGTATAGTACACTTTTTCGCTGGCTTAACTGTATACAATTGTTTTCCAGGAAAGTATACCAACCGTCAATCGCTGACGGCGATCATTTACGTAATGGTGGTAACTAACGAAACGGACGTAAATCGCGCCGAGGACTGCAGAGTCTTCAGCGTGCACCCAGTCTTTCGGGCCCGTCGATGCATCAGTGAGTCATCCTGTGCATACGTATGCAATCTACAACATATTTCCCATCTAATCCATCCGATTTGATACTCAGCTGGCAGCAGTGGCACCAGCAGCGACAGTTCGAATTGCTGCAATCTGTTTATCGACGAGCTTGGTCGGGTCTACCAAAACTGGGAAATGTATGTGACCACCAACGAGTTGCCTGCCGGAGTGATGGTGGCCCCGGAGAGGGGTATTTATCGCCTGGTCCGGGATCAAGTACGTCTGGATAAGTACACAACGCCGGCGGGCACGACCAACAGGAAGGTGCTGGGCTACCTGGATACCGGGTCGGCAATCGGAGGATTTTTTGCTGCCTGTGTGCCCATTGCTGCCCTGCTAACGCTGCCCGTATCCGCTCCGCTGATGGGCGCAGCGGGAGTAGTAGGTTTGGCCAGTGCTGGATACGCCGCAACGCGGTCTGGTAACAAGCTAGTCGATCGCAGCCAACACGAGCAGTCTATCAATGTGACGGACCGCGACGCACGTGGTCACTGGTTGGGCGTGGCTGGTGGCACTGTGGGATTGGCAGCGGCTGGGGCCACCACAGTCTTGACAACGGCCACAAATGCTGGACGCGAGGTGGGAGCGGTGAGTCGTTTACCCCCCCGGCATTCAACAATGCAGCGAAAATGTTTAATATGTATATACATAGATCACCCAACTGACTGTGAATAGCATGAACATATCATCGATTGTGGTCTCGGGCACTGGAGTTGCCAACGGTGTGCTGGATCTGATTCTGGCAAGTCTCACTACGAAACTTAGATTAAACTTAACAGCATTAAACTTATGATCTTCTATGCTAATCATAGAAAGCAAACGACGGTGACGAAATTAGTGGGATGGATGTTCTGCAATTGTCCGCTTCGTTGGTGCTGCTCACGCACAGTGTCTACAACTTCAAATTGGCTTCGACCATAATTAATGAGACAAGCAACGCTAATATTGCCGACTATCGTAGAAACCTTTCTAACAGGCAGAGGTAAATAAGGCTGAAGGAGATACATTCTGTCGTAAACAAGAGTTTCTACTTATAACTTTCTTCCATCAGGCGAACCTTTGACAAGGCTGCCAAGGAGACCGTTCGGATGAAAGGCAGCACTCGCGGCAAACTGGACATTATACGCAACGTAAACGAAATTTCGCCACAAGAGTTTAATGATCTTTTTAAGATCAACAAAAACTTAAATCAGGAGGGCGTGCGATACTCATTCGCACCCGATGGCAAAGGATTTTTATTAAATGGCGAGGTGCAGACGACGGGTGCGGAATTGCGAGCTAGTGTACAACATAACCAAGGAGGGAATGTCCTAGGCAAAGTTAGTCAGCCCATTCCCGGTAGCCATGCGGGTTCTGGTCGCCTTCAACTGGGCGGCGTAAATCAGGTTTCCCGCCTAATCGGACCGCTGCCCACATCCCATCCTCGACAGGAACCCAGTACCTATGCCGCCGGCGTTTTCGCCTTGGAGCTGAGCTCTGTGATTGTGGGCGGTGTTGTTTTCGTACTGGAGAAATACGGAAGAATCATCTTTGAGCACGTGATCAATGCTGAAAGTTTTGAGAGCCTAATCAACACCATGGCCAATCAGCTTGATCCAGAAGTCTTTGACTATATAATGAAATTGACCCGAACCTTCATGGACAGCATGCTGGAAGAACTCACCTCGGTGCTAAAGTTCTATATATCAACGGAATCCGTTCTTTACCGCATTTTGGTGTACATTGTACGGAACTTCGCGAACATTCCATTTTCGGTTATTGCGGATCACACTGGTGAGATCATAGCAGCCGTAAGGGCGTACTTCATTTCCCTGAATCCAAATGCGTTCCCGGGTCTTCTTCAGAGGTGTCCAAATTGTATCGGCTACTTCAGCATTTGCCCCTTGTAAGTGTCTAACGAAATTGTTCGTTTTAAATTGGAAAGGCAATCAGCATGTAATAATTGTTGCCTTATTGTTTAACCACAAAGAACGTTAGTTAGTTGCGCAAATAATCAATGGTATAACTAAATATGAGCACAAATTAACAACGATGAAATTGTTTTAACATTTAAATAAAGATAACCGTTTTATAATAATTTTAATAAATGGGGAATTTTGGACCGGAATGTTTATGATTTCCGGTTTTCGAGCACAGAATATTTGAATCATTCATTGTTTAACGGGGATTTTTAAATCTTTAAGAGTAAAACCTAAATTTACAATCTGATAGTCTCTAAGGCGATAGATAAGATTAGATATTTAGGTGGTATTGACAAACTGCAAATCGTCGGACCCAAAGCATTATATTGGCAATATTAATGTGTCGAATGTTTGTTTATTTACTATCTTGCGAATGTAGTTTCTTTCTGTTATCAAGAATTATAGATAGTTTATATAGAGATGGCAAGACACGAAACCAATCGAACTATCGATAGCTGGCGGTACTGATGCTATATGTCGCCATCTTTTATTAGAAATGGGCAGCTGTTTCATGTGGACGCAAGTTAAATTGTAGATTTAACAACAATAACGACAACCGGCGTCCTTTTCAACATATTTTTTGTTATCCACCAAGTGTCGGTAGGTGAATTGAATCAAGCGGGATTACAATTGGTCGTTGCGAGAAATCGATAAGCGCCCTCTTCGGGATCCCGGTCATCCGCTGTGGGTCGCCACCTAAGAAATCCAATTTGTCCATAGGAATGCCAAGGAGGACAAAAAAGGACGAGGACCCCGAGGATCTGCAGACCTTCCTCAACAATTTCCACAAGGAGATCGAAGGCAACAGCGATGAGAAGGTAGTGAACACGATTTTGGAGGCCATTAGCGCCGAGGCCATCGACTTGAATGAAAATGGTGAGGAGGCTGGTGGATCGAAACCGATGGAGGAGGCGGAGGAAGAGCAGTTGGCTGATGCGGAGGAAGCGGAGGAGGAGGAGGACGACGAGGACAAGTATTTCATAGATGACGAGGGCAACTGCTATATCAAGACTACGCCCAAGAAGCAAAAGGAGCTACAAAAGAAGCTCAAACAGGCAGCTGCCAAGCCGGGAAAAGCCACACGTTCCGTGGTCAGTACAGCCACCAACAAATGTGAGTACCCTTTGCCATATTTGTGCGTTTATTTTTATCACTTGTTCGACTCTTTGTTAGCCATCAATTTGCGGCCAGCCAAATCGACACCGAAAGCGACTCCATCGAAGCCTCCCACAGAACCCAAGGCAATTAGCGTTCGACCAGCCCGAGCAGCTGCAGCCAAGGCGAAGCAATCGGCGATGCCACCGCCACCGGCATCAGTGGTCAAAGTACCGGCACCCAGGGGCAGGCCGAGAAAAAACCCTGTCATACCGAAGCCTGAACCCATGGATTTGGAGCGGGAGCTAGAGGAGCTGGTAGATGAGCCCGACATCAGTTCAATGGTGACCGAATTGTCGGACTATGCCGTAGACGAAGCTGCCGTAGAGGCAGCCACATCTACGATCACGCCAAACGAGGCGGAGGTCTACGAATTTGAGGACAATGCGACAGAGGATGAGAATGCCGACAAGAAGGACGTAGACTTTGTGCTAAGCAACAAGGAGGTGAAGCTGAAGCCAGCTTCTTCTACCAGCCAAAATTCGAATGCTTCGGGGCATAAGTACTCATGCCCACACTGTCCGTATACGGCGAGCAAGAAGTTTCTGATCACGCGCCACTCACGGAGTCATGACGTCGAGCCATCCTTCAAGTGCTCCATCTGCGAGAGGTCCTTCCGATCGAACGTGGGCCTGCAAAACCACATAAACACGCACATGGGCAATAAGCCGCACAAGTGCAAGCTCTGTGAAAGCGCCTTCACCACCAGCGGCGAGCTGGTCCGTCACACTCGCTACAAGCACACCAAGGAAAAACCGCACAAGTGCACGGAGTGCACGTACGCCAGCGTGGAACTGACCAAACTGCGCCGCCACATGACCTGCCATACGGGTGAGAGACCATATCAATGTCCGCACTGCACCTACGCATCGCAGGACATGTTCAAGCTGAAGCGACACATGGTGATCCACACCGGCGAGAAGAAGTACCAATGCGACATCTGCAAGTCGCGATTCACGCAGTCCAACTCACTGAAGGCCCACAAGCTCATCCACAGCGTGGTCGACAAGCCCGTCTTTCAGTGCAACTACTGTCCGACGACTTGCGGTCGGAAGGCTGACCTGCGCGTTCACATTAAACACATGCATACCTCTGATGTGCCGATCACATGCCGGCGCTGTGGCCAGCAGCTGCCGGATCGTTATCAATACAAGCTGCACGTTAAGTCACACGAGGGCGAAAAGTGCTACAGCTGCAAGCTGTGCAGCTACGCTTCGGTCACCCAACGCCATCTGGCCTCACACATGCTCATCCACCTGGACGAAAAGCCGTTCCACTGCGATCAGTGCCCGCAGGCCTTCCGGCAGCGTCAATTGCTGCGCCGCCATATGAATCTCGTACACAACGAAGAGTATCAGCCACCAGAACCGCGCGAGAAACTGCACAAGTGCCCGAGTTGTCCGCGGGAGTTTACCCACAAAGGTAATCTAATGAGACACATGGAGACTCACGACGATTCGGCGAATGCTCGCGAAAAGCAGCGTCGCCTTAAGTTGGGCCGCAATGTGCGGCTGCAGAAGGATGGCACTGTCATCACGTTGATCAAGGATCAGTTTGTGGATATGGACCAGGACCAGGAGGAAAACGAAGAGGATGACAATCCAGAGAGCTATGACTTAGCTGAAATCGAGCCGGAGAACTCGGAGGCTGAAGACGCTGATGATGATGTGGAAACCATAGTCAGTGATCCGATCCGTCAGAGAATCAAGCCCGCACCTATCATTATCAACAAACAGGCCAGGCTTGCCGCCTCCGAAAAGCAGCCGATGATCATCAATCAACGCCTCCGAAGTCAACGGGGCACCAAGACGTTCCACATCAAGGAGGAGCCGGACAACTCTGACTTCACCGTGGAATGGCAAGGGGATGACGGCGAGGTAATGGTCGTAGAGCTGGTTAATGGCGACGAGGAGGTGTTGGTCAAGCACGAACCGAGCGCCAACTCCAAGATCAGTGCCAAAAACTGCTTTGGTTTCGAGGTAAGTTCGCAAAAACTTCAGCTGGCATTTGTTCCATTACTCAAAAATTTGGTTTTCATGCAGGACGACGATGATTATGAGGAGTATGGCGATGCGGAAAACGAGGTCGATGGCGCTTCCCAGGAGTTTCTGCAGCTGATGGATATGATTGAGCAGGATTCTTAGTCTCCTGAAAACAAAGCTAATGGATAAGTAATTATGACTAACTTATGTACATACCAAGCATACGATAACGTATTTTTACGTTACATTGTTTTCTATTTAAGTACACATTTAAAACAGTTAGGAAACCTATTTTTACAAGGTTATGAAATGGATTTTAAAAATGTATTCTTTCGAAATGAATGTATAATTCTGGATAAGCAGTTAACATGCCGACATGGCGACTATTTTTAAATGATCCCCGACACTTAAACTTTAGTTGACAACTTGGCATAAATATTTATTTAAATACATTTACATATATTTCAATGTTTTAATTAGTAGTATATAGTATATGGGCAAAATGTTAGGTGCGTTTGCGTTTAGCTGCATCTGGGCGTGCACTGTAAATTCTCGGCTGTTAGTTGTCGTTTCTACCGTAAAATGTTCGCATAGTTCATAGTTTTCCATTTCCACTTCAGCAATCTGGTTAATTTTCTTGTTATTTTTCCGGTTTCTCTTGTCCGTTATATCATTTTGTTTCTTTCAAGTGTATAACTACAATAAAAATATATATATTTATATATATAATATATGTATATATTTTTTAGGTGGTGCAATGTGCAAAAACCTGCCGTGCAGTGCATCATTATCATTATTTCAATATATAGTTGCGTTCATTTGTGTTGATTTTATAGTGTCTGCATAAAACATTAACAATTTGTCGTTAATAGTATACGAATCGCATTTGTATAACAATTAAAATGGAACAACGTCGATAAAGGAAGTGCACATTGAGTTCCGAGTGAGTTAGATTTGATAAAATGACACTTAGAAAGCGAAAATTGCTTGCAGAATCGAGTTACGAATACGAAACACACTTAGAAATACAAGAGCTAAAAAATTGCATATCCTATAATTCAGTAATGCTCTGCGAGATTTGCTTGATCCCCACCCCCGCTTCCCATTCGTTGGGCGAAACTAAAACTGGTGAAACTAAACGAGCTAACTAACTACGTAACTTTAAAGCAAAATTAAGATTAAAAGTATAAAGTAAAATGTAAAAGTAAAAGTAAAAAACAAATTCTTGGAAAGCTGTACTATGGCTCTTTGCTAGCTCGACGATAAGCTTGGCTTATATCAATTTACTTTTGGCTTAACAATTTTCTGTAAGGCTGCTGTTGGTTTTGTTATCCATCCCATTTCATTCATTTCACTATCCAATCCAATCCAAATACTATCCTCCTCCTATTTCCGTTCTCATCGCTCTGGTTTCGGTTGACAGTTAGGTAGGGGTTCTCTGTGGGCTTTTCGGTTTGGCAGAGGGTAACATAAATCTCAGAATATCTTCAGCTTCTGCAGGAAACGCAACAGGGGCGCACTGAGGCACGCAGGCTTCGGCTGGCTGCTGGCCTGCTGCTCTCCCGGATTGGCGGCAAAAGAGGCTCTGCCGTTCGCAATTCACGACTGCTCCCTCTTTTGCCTCTTTGGCTGCTAATTGCAATTGAGCGTGTTCTGGTTGGGGCTGCTGCGTGAGACGTTGTTGTGATTGATCTGGTTCGACTGCGTGATGCTGGCGCTATCGCTCGTCTTCCACGACAGCAGCTTGTTGAGCAGGCGGTCCATGTACGGATTGCTACCCAGACGAGCCACCTGTGTGGGTAGAGAGATTACTTTAGTTTAGCACAAAACACGTAGCAACGATGGGATGTTTGCGACTTCCAAGCAACTTCCACTTCCCATTGCTTGTCTTGAAGTACTAACCTCCGACCGCGCCTCCGCGTCGAGCGTCTCCAGAACCTTGCGTGTATACTGAAAGCTGCCCAGCTTTTCCAGCAAGGTGATGCAGTACTTCTTGACCTCAATGTCGTGCGTGCGCTGGCGTAATATGTCTGTGGATATAACCATAAGCCATCAGCTTAATGAGTGAAAAGCCTTTGGTTGAGGTCAAGACGTTGGACTTACGTAAAACCTGTTTATCCTGCTTCTGGGTGCGAACCGCATGGATTACCGGGAAGCCGAACTTGCCCTCCGTCAAGTCCTCGGCGAAGCTCTTGTTCTCCGTGTACTACAGCGGAATGTCATCACAGATTAACAATGACTTATGCATATTGCCAACCATTCATACGCTCACCTCTTTCAGACTCAGATTGCAATAGTCGTCGCGTATCTGAAAGTACAGGCCCAATATAGCCGTCAACTTCGAATAGTCCTCCTTGTTGGAGCTGAACAGCTGCATCAGGCGAATGGCCAGCATGAAGAGGCCGCCAGTCTTGCGCACAGTCATCAGCTTGTAATCCGACTCGGAGGGACACGTGAAGCTGTCGCGCCAATAGATCTCCATGCCCTGGCCTCGGTGCAGCTCCAGCAATTGTTCGGTGTACACCTTGGTGGCCTGCAAGAAACGCGGATTACTTTGAGCTCCATAGCAGAGGTGGATTCGCTGATCCGATTTCGTGCGTACCTCCGGATGATCCAGCTGCTGCACCTTCTCCAGCGCCAGAAAGAGTGCATAGTTGGCCGCATTTATGGTGCTGGCCACGCCGTAGATGGAATGCGCCACGGGCACACCTCTGCGAAGGATCGAATTGTCTTCAATATCATCAATGCTGTAAGTTAGTATCAAGAACACACATGTGTATAATTTGCCGTGAGTTAATTCTTCTATTCAAGCTTAATATACTTTCAAGCATTAGATACTACAATTTCACTACCTTACAATCAACTTTGCAAAGAAAAAATTCGAGCCAGTCATTTGAAATTAGAATAAATGCGAAAATATGTTCTTCGTTTTATAATTCAATAGTAAACTTATCAGCAGATGTTTTTGTAGACCTATTAATTCAGAATTGCACGAAATCAACACGTACTGCATAGAAAAGTATGGGTTTTTAAATAGAATTTCACAATTCGAGCGAAGGGAGCCTCGGATTCCATGTGTCCACCATCCACATTCATATTTATAAACATACGTTGGCGCTCCCCCTGTCCACACACCACCTCCACCTCCCCCCTCATTCCACCAAAATAATGGATGTGTAAATTTAAGCCTCGCTTAAAGGCCGCCATCGCTTCAATAACTACGATGCCCGGCGGGTAAAACGAGCTGGGCAGCCCAACATTTGCGTAATTAAAAAATGTTTGCGCTCCGCCAAAGCTGGCAAAGTCATTGGTAGGGAATATGGATGGTATGGGTAGCGGGACGGGATTGGATGGCTTGGCACGAAGGCGTGGGCGTTGAAGCGACAACGCACAAAGGGGCCGGGATATAGAGAAACGATGGGATGAGGAATGGTATGGGATGGGGATTGGGTGCAAAGGAGGCTGGCTGGTGTTGGGGAAAATGAGGAAAATGGGCTGCGTGGCAAGAGTTGTGACAATGCCTGTCGACTGGCGACGGCCTGACTAACTGACAATGGGCATAAGTGCATGAATGACGAACGTACGGACGAGGGTCGTACGAGGAGGCACTATGGCCGCCACTGACTACGGCTGCAACTGCTGGCGTCGTTGTAAAACTAAGTTTTTTGCCAATATGAAAATGCATTACTAAAACGGAAAAAGTAAGGAACAAGTTAGAACAAGCAGGCCACTTGGCGGAGGAATGAGACTGCTTGCTGTCAAGGAACAATGCTGGGGATTTTAAGCAGAATTAAGGCCATTCCTGAGTGTTTGTCTCCGAATGGTTAATGGCCACAGGTGGCCGGAGGCAGGACGGGATTAGCTTGAAAGCGACATGAATATTTCCTTAGCTGCTGCCTGAAGATAGGCGAAAATCCCTGGTCACTTCGACTCACTTGACTGTCTTCAATTGAAAAGCGGCGCAGACACTTCAATTGGCTAAGTTCAAAGTTTAATTGCGACTGTTTTGTTGGCAAGCCATCATCTTATTCATCGCTTTTCCTCTCCGAAGGCTGCCCTGGGGAAAAATCTAAATAATTTATGCAATTTCCGAATCCCCACATTGGATTGCAAAGAAATTCAATTGTAAACAGAGAAACCAAACCTGCGGGCTCATGATGAAATTTGAAAATTGATTTGAGGCCAGCGCACAACGCTCTATCCAAATAGTCCAAAAATGTGTCAAATCCAATTGGACAAAGAGGAGTGCGAGAGTGAGTCACCGTCATCGAAATGATAAAGCAAAGTTCTATATAGCATATGCGCGTTATGGAAACGAACTGAGCAAAAGAACTTCACACTCGATTAGGCATTTAACTGGAATCCATCTGAACGAAAGGAAATAAGCCAAATGTATACAAATACAGACTCTGCAAGTGTGAATTGAGATAAGACATGCAGGAGAAGTGGCCAAAACGGGGTGGGGGTCAAACGTTCGGGTGTTTTGGGTTGGGGGGCACAAACAAAGCGTAAACAAAGGCAAATTATGGGGAGCAGAAAAGCGAAGGAAGGCAAAGGTCAAAACTAAAAAGTAAAGCACGCCAAGCATGATTAGTTGGCTGGCAATAAATCGACAGGTATTTAAATACATTCGTACATAAATCTAGCGCAGATTTTATATGTTTTCTGAAAGGCATATGTTTAGTGAGTATGTATGATGATACTTTAGTAAAATATTTTGTTTTAATATTGATATGCAAGTTAGTCAGTACATTGTTATGATAATATTTATCGCTTGAGTAAACTTTGCTAAACTTTTTCATAGAAAGAAGATAGTATCTATGCCAAAAACACGGCATTGTTTGTATTCTGTAGTTTCATGCTGATTTATTGACGTGCTATTAATCTGATATAGGGCTATTAATCGGACCGCAGCTGTATACTATAGTTAATTGATATACTCACAGCAAACTGGAATTGTGCAGCATCTGCACAATGTCTCCGATTTGCGCCAACTTTTCGCCCGGTATGAGCAACCAGTGATTGAATGCCAAGGCCAACTCGGAGCGGAATTGCTTGCCAGGAATCTGTTGTATGTATGTGAAGGGCTGCAGCAGAATCTGGATAGCGTTTTTGCGTGCGTGGGCCACATGTAAATAAAGCCCAAAATGAAGTGGGTCGAAAAAGAAGGAGAACGGAAGGAAGGCCAAAATAGCTGGTTAGTTTGCTGTTGTGTCTCTCGTTCGGTCGCCACTTTCGAATGTCAAAGTTCACGGGGTCCGGAAGGATTAAGCCGTGGGATAAGTACCTCATCCTGCTCCTTTTGCGTTGATTTATCTTTGGTCTTCTGTAATATGATGTTCAGTTCTTCCATTGTTGTCGCTGTTGTTGTTGTTGTTGCTGCTCCGCCGTGGCCTTGCGTGTGTGCTTTTGTTGTTTTGATTGCGCGCGGGGGGTGGTGGTGGTGGGGGGTCACTGCGGTGTGGGGCGTGCTTTTTGTTTACCGCTTGGCTTCGCGACACGCGTGACTAGAATTGCTGCTGGCCGCCGCTCTTCAACTCGTCGATTCCACTTGGTTTTTAGCGTTATCCGCACAACTCAAGGCAATTACACCACGGAAAGACCAAAAACAGACTGTTATTGAAGTTCTTCCGCGGCCTGCATATTGGAGATGGTCGCAAATCGATGTTTCTATCGATAGGGTTAGGTATCATCGATATGGCAAGAGATGAGCAATCTGGCTTAATAGAAATAGGCGGAAAATAGCCAAAAATTAATATTACCCTATTATTTTTAATAAATAAAATAATTTATTTTATGTACTCTTTCGTTTAAATCGCTTATAAATAATCTCTTACTTAGTAGCCGGTAAAAGCTATACAGTCCATTACTGGCTCCATCTCGCCAAATATCGATTACTCGGCCTGCTGCACTTGCCATCGCTATTTCAATTGGGTTGCTTGCGTGGAAAATAGCTTTCTAGCTCACTTTTTGATAATTACACACGAATCGCAATAAACAATCAAGGAATTCACTGCAAGAATGGCGACAGCAGCTCCCATGATAAAACACTGGGACCCCAGCATGAAGCACAACGATATGGAGCGGTAGGAACCAGGCACTGGCCAGCAAAATACAAAGTTCGATCCCACATGTAACTCTTATTGTTGTTAACACAGATGGATTTGCATATATCCCGCCTACATCAATAGTAAAAAGACACGCCAGGAGGGCCGTCGGCTGCCCAAGGAGAACTGTGTGGACAATCCCAGCTATATAGAGATCCGCGATGTGCTGTCCGTGTCCAACTTGCAGTTCCTCATGGAGAACAAGAAGTACTGTCGCGAAAACAGCAGCGAGATGGAGTTCCGTGGTCGTGTGCGCGTCCAGCTGCGTAATGTCGATGGCACTTTGTACAACAATGACTTTCCCACGCGCGAGTCCATCATGCTGCATATCGCCAGCAAGATACCGCAGCTGAAGACGCGACAGAACAAACCCGGCGACTCGTACCACCAGCAGTCGCAGCCACAGTCGAATGCATCCGGATCTGGGGGTGGTGGTGGCGGCAAGAAGGGAAAGGGCAAGCGCCGCTAATGACTTCAGTGGCAACTCGTTGTTTGGTTTCTTTTGTAATAAACGATGTAAACAAAGATTTTGTGTGTTCTGGGCCAAGTTCAAGTGCGGGAATTCGGCCTTGGCACGCCGAAGTGTGCCAAAAAAACCGGCACAAAGAACTCAATTAGAGAACCCAATTGGGAAATGTCTCAAGATCACACGAAGTCAGCATAAATTCCGGCGAACTGTAAGCTAGAATCAACTGTCAGTCACGAACATCTACGATTTCACCTGGTCAGCGTTATAAAATCGGTTGCGCATCGCAATTGGCCAGACAGTTTGGACTGGAGCACCCACAATGATGACGGAAAAGATACGGAAGAGCAGCCTCAGTGGCTATACGGTGCTACTTCTACTGGCTGCTATTCAGTTTCAAGCAAGAGTTGTGTCCAGCACGACGACCAAACCGTCGTCGACATTGGCCACCTCCACGAAAGCTAGTAGCAATGTGAATCCCCTCACGGAGTCGAAGCTCGAGAAGAATTGCAAGGCGCTGTGTGAGCATTGCGGCTGTTTGGGCTTCTACTGCGGCGAGGAGTGCCTGTGCGAGTGTAATGACGACCAATCCGATACTGAGTGCATCCGCACCATGCAGATGAATGCCAAGACGTTGAATCTACCATTCGAAATCGTCATCCAGGGACCAAGCAACAATCGCTTTGTGCGCAACGCCCAGCAGTTCGAGCAGAAGCGGGATCTGGTGGCCAGGAGCGCCACCACTTCGGTGCAGTCGCCTCGAAATCGTCGCTCAAACATAACCATCTACAAGCCCTCCGCAAAGTTGGTCATTCAACGTACGGCCAATGTCTTGGAAACGCCATCCAAGGCTTCGGAGCAGATAAGGCACAAGAGGTCCGTCGATCACCTGGAGTGGTTCAATGACTTTGCCAGTTCCCTGGTCCGTCCCTCGCCACTGGGCACTAGAGCGCAGAAGCAGCAGCGTGCATCAGCCAAGCCATCGGCATTCAAGCGTCAGGCTGAGCTGGAGGAGCCGGCTCGTCGGGAACCATGGTTCCTGGAGCAGGCTGCTTCGCGACTGACTCGCCCCGCTCCCCTTAAGAAGGATCCGTTCTCGCGTAAGAACAAGAAGAGTCCTTTGTTCCGAAAGAGCGCCAAGAGCAAGGCGTCCAAGGAGCGCAAGCAACCGGAGCGAGAGATTCGACCACTCCGCGACGCCTTGCAGGTGGTGGAGCGGATACCCAAGGTGCTCCAGGATACGGTCAGTCATCTGTCCTCCGATCCACGCACTGGGGATGTCTTCAGCCTGAATATTAGGAACGAGGATGTGCCGCAGAAAAAGGATCGCCAGACTGAGGATCGTGTGCCACGCAGGCCTAGCGCCGCCTTCCGTGGATTCCGACGCAATGAGATCATACCCGAAGCCGTCACCCTGGCTGCCCCAATGGACCTTGTGCCACGAGCTCCACTTCCCGGCCAGCGTCCTGGTGGACTCCTGCTGCCCTGGCTGAGGCAGCGGCGATTGATGCGTTTGCAGCAGGCACAGGGAAATCTGTAGACCCCACAGACTCAATTTACTTTCACTTTTATTATTATAATCATTTGTTGTATATTTATAAGGCATTTTGGGCTCTCAAAAAACAAATAAATTTGCATATTATAGTGTTCTGCAGTAGCAGCGAAAGTATTTAAGTAGTTCTGAGTGGATTTTTGTAACCAAAGTGTACTACTACACCTTTATTTAACTATAAAACCCAGGACATCAGTTCTCACATTCTAGGAAACTCACAAATCTATCTGCAGTGGTAAGATCTTTATGTACCTGTAACATTATGATGGCGTTTTCAAAGATCGTTTTACTAGTTACTATACTATGCTTAGGGACTATTTTGCGATCTATCTTACAGATGACAGAGGAACTGGACTATCTTAGTAGCATACTTTCGGGCGCGGTCGTTATCTGCCGTGGGCTCCTCTCTCTCCGGACGACAGCTCCAACGCGCTCTGTGGCGACGCGTCGTCCGATTTGTTGGCAACAGGCGCTGCCGCGTCAGTTCAGTTCAGTCCGTCGCGTTCGTTCATCTCCAGTGGTCGTCGCTGTTCCGCTGCAACAGTTAGTTAAAACACACAGCCCGATTGGTAAAAGGTGCATTACCCGCTGGAAGCCCCACAAAAGGGATGCGCGCGGTGGGGGGGTGCCCTTGAGTTCTAGATGCACCGAAAGGTACATGGACGTAGATACAGATACAGATACAGATACAGATATAGCCATTGGCAGAGGGAGAAAGGCGCTTTCTTTGCGGTTGGTTAAATATTACAAAAATCGAGTGAGAGGAAGCGGGAGAGCGAGAGTGAGACAAAGAATGAGTAATTTCGAAAAACAAAGAGTGCATGTTTTCATTTAATTTACATACAGTGTGTGAAGAAAAATCAAAATACAACTAAGTAAACAGTAGAAGGCTGGCCAAATAATTGAAAATCAAAGCAAAGAGTGCAAAGGCAAAGTAGCTTAACGAAAAAAAAACAAAAGGCAGCCAAAGATCAACGGTCGCTATCTCATATCTAGTATCTTGTATTTGAAAGATGTGTGTGTGTTTGCGTACTTCGAGAACGAGAATCTGGCGCTCAACTGAAAACAACCAAGTGCATCAATTGGCAATTGGTGTATTCAATCAGAAATTGATTTACGACGGAGTGATCTTCAATCAGTGATGATTTGATTGATGTAGGAAGTGGACAAGTCTGATTGATATGGCTAATCGCTGCACTTGTTGCACTATCGAAAACTAAAGTTCTAGCATTGCGTTTTTATTTCGTACCCTGTACTGGCGAATCATTTTCTTTGGCTCTGATAAATGAAATCATGTAATAAACTGACGTTCTGTACGAACCTTATCATGCCATATAAACAAAAACAACGGCATACTCACAGTGATAGTGGCTCTTACTAAAGAAAAACGCCCTACAGACAACCGCACATGGCAACGAATAACTACAAACAGCTGAATATTGCTTTATTTCGGCACCGATTGCCTTTATCTTCCGCAATTTGTGTGATAAGTTCAGCCAACTGTTTTCCATATCTTCGGTTTTTCGAAGAAGGATAATCACGCGACGGCTGGCAGATAATCCATTCCATCCATATTCAAGTAGTTGGAGGCACCGATTCGAGATAGACTCTACTCTGATAAGTGAATCATTAGGATAAGACTCTGCATATTAATATTTACAATTCTTCATGGGGCAAAAATGCTTTTAGTCCTCGCTAGAATTTTTACAATAATTACAATAATTTTACACAATCAGAGAATAAATGTCCAACAACTGACACATTCATTCACCAAAGCTCCATCAAAAAAAAACTCATTCGAATCCATTTACAGAATGACTCAGTGGCGGTGAAATCCAGCAAACACGTCCATCGCAGCCAACCCACCCACCAAAACATCACAGCCAAGCAAACCAATTATGGAGTTTGCCCGCCGAGTTTCCGCTCGCTTTGAAACCAAAAGACTGCCGGAGGATGTGGACGATGGCCTGGAGACGCTGGAGGAGTACAAGCAGCGCTGGCGCTCCGTCCGCATCATCTACTTCACGATGTTTCTGATGGCTTTGGGCTTCAGCATCATTCTCACAGGCATTTGGCCCTACCTCAACAAGGTGCGTACCCATTTTGGCCACGCTATTCAGCTGCTTTTCAATCCCATCTCCCTTCAGCTAGATCCGGATGCGGGCAAGGAGTTCATGGGTCTGATTGTGGCCGCCAATCCGCTGGGACAAATGATCTTCAGTCCGATCTTCGGGTGGTGGGGCAACAAGCTGGGCAAGATTCGTCTGCCACTGCTACTTTCGCTGTCTCTATTCACGCTGGCCAGCGGCATATACTCCTCGCTGGAACTGCGTCCGGACAATGTGAAGTACTGGATGCTCTCCTCGCGTTTCCTCATCGGCGTCAGCTCGGCGAATATTGCCCTGTGCCGCTCCTATTTGTCCGCTGCGACGCGAATCAGCGAACGCACCCATGCCGTTGCAATGGTTTCGCTGGCTCAGGTCCTCGGATTCATCATTGGTCCAACTCTGCAGGCGGCAGTCACACCGCTGGGAGATCAGGGACACGTCTGGCTGTGGGGCAAGATGCACTTCAACATGTACACGGCATCCGGATGGATCAATGTGCTGATGAGTATTGGAAACTTCATGATGTTCCTGCCCGGAGTGTTTGAGGTGAGTGGCCAGGTTACTTGGTTTGCTTAAAAGTGGCATTAAATATGAACACTCCTACAGGAGCACAAAATTGCAGCTCGCGAGGTGATGGTGATGCAGGGCGGCACATCCGAGAAGGAGACTTGGAAAGGCATCAAGCCCAGCTATCTATCCGCATGGACTTTGATCGTCGCCTTCTTTGTTCTGGTATTCAACTTTGTGCTGCTGGAGACGTAAGTAATCCTCAGAGTGCCTTTTTTTTAAGCTATATATGATTGGTTCCTCGCCTTGCAGTCTGGGGACATCCCTGACAATGGATATGTTCGCTTGGTCCAACGACGAGGCCCTATGGTACATGGGCATCATGATGACCATCGCAGCTATTGTCTCCCTGGTCACGTTCGTTTTGATTGAGCCCATGTGCAAGATTATCGCCGAGCGTTATGTGCTCATCTGGGGCGGATTTTCGCTGATGTTTCTCGGTCGCGTGCTCTTCGTGCCTTGGGGTCCGGATCCGCCAAAGTTGGCGCAGCCTTTCAATGCCAGCTGGAACCTGAGCGAAAGCGATCCCATCTTCTTGGGCTGCCCCACAACGCAGAAATGGTGCGGCGAACTGCCGGCCTTGACCCTGACGCAGTTCATCATTGGATTTGCCTTCACCTCGATAGGATATCCCATTGGGGTGACTCTCATTCAGACCATATTCTCCAAAGTTCTGGGACCTCGGCCGCAGGGCGTCTGGATGGGCTGGATGACCGGTTCGGGTTGTCTGTCCCGCGTCCTTGGTCCAGTCTTCGTGGGATCCATTTACACGCGCCTGGGCACGTTCTGGACCTTCGGCGTTACTTCGGCCATGATGCTGGTCTCCATGTTTTGGTTACAGTGCAGCAAGTAAGCTGAAATACTTTTCTTTTTTAAATGGGGTTCCCCACAATAAATAACATGTTATCTTCCCAGTCGATTACTAATCCCGCCCACATTCGAGAAGGCAACACCGGTCGAACTGAACAAGCACAATGGTAGCAAGCTGCTAGACGACCACTCACCCGACAAGCACAATGGTACCCCACCGGAAGATCTGTCTCCTGATCAGCCCATTTTGGGCAAGCACGGCAGCCAGCACTCCATTTCACATGCGTAACGACGGCTGGCGATGGAGCATCCGTAGATCTAAGACACATCGTTGCAATACTGCCCCTTAAACTAGCTTTAAAATACAGTGTTTATTTTTGCACAGTTTCGACTGATTATGCGTTTATTGTTACTACGGATGAATGTGTAGAGGTTGCACGTCGTTGTCTAGTCTTTTAGGCGTGTTTTGCATATAGGAAGGATGCTTCGACACGTGTTTCCATCTTCTTGTTTAAGTGTACGAGTAAGGGTTAGTTTGGGCTTAGTAAAATGTATGTGGTTTACCAAGGCGGCAGCCACAGTTGTGAAATTGTCGTCGGCATCAGCATGTGCTGCTGGTGTGCTTGGTGGTTATGGTAGTAGGCCGTCGCTGGCGACCAGCAGAGCAGCCAGCAGTCCCCAGGCGCCGTTCTTCGATTGCTGGTTGTGTGGTAGAAAGTGTGACCCATGGGCAGGGGCATGGGTAGTGCAACCGCTACTCAGCTGCTGCCGTGATAGTAAAACTCATCTCAGTAGGGCGCATATCTGCGACCCGGCGGCGATGGACCGCGCATTCCGCGCGACGAAATCATGCGTTCGTCGAATGCATCGCGACTAAAGTCCTCGTAACCATGTGGAGTGGGTGAGCTGGGGTGAGAAAGAAAATAACTCATTAAAAACTGATTTCAAAATAGGTTCAATGTTATGTTATCTACATTTCAACATTTCGTTGTATATTTTCATCATATAAACAAAGCACTTTCTTGGTCTTTATTACATACTTATTATAAGTAAGTATGTACAACTTAGTCATCTGATAAGAATTAACTTTAGTACATACAAATTTGCAAAAGAAAGTGCGACATTTCAACCACTCGAAGTGTTACCTACCCGTAGCGACTCATTCCATTGCTGCTACGCGGCGGCGGAGGCGAGCGCCGGCTGAACATAGTGTCGTATCCACGAGAAACGCTGCAGGAGCGCAGGCTACCGCTTAAGGTGGGCGGTAGAGGCATGGGTTCGCGGCGAGAGATGGGCGGCGGTGGGAAGTCGCGCATTCGCGAGGTCTGATAGCGACGCTCGTACAGATCGCGTGAGTCCTCGAAGCGGCGGTCATAGTAGTCATAGTCCTGCGGGTGGGAAAACAAGTTTCAGATTAGTAGGAGCACAGAATATGAATAATACATGGGCACAATGGATGATTTGATCGGGGGGCAAATGGATGCTGAATTTACCCTAAAGCCATCCATGATGCGGTCACGCAGGAACGGCGGCGGCGGTGGTGGCGGCGGATACGGGTCACGACCGTACATGCGATCTCTGTAGCCGCCGGCGCTGAGGGGCGATGGCGGCTCGCGTCCGCCTCCGGCACTGCCGTACAGTCGCGGACACTCTTTCGACCAATGCCCGGATCTTCCGCACCGATAGCACTGCTCCGGATCGCCCATGCCCGGCTTGGGGCGGACCCGACTGGTCGACACTTGAACCTTGAGCGGCTGGCCATCGACAACGCGACCGTTCAGCTCCTTAATGGCGTCCTGCACATCACCGACACAGTCCAGATGGACAAAACCATAGTTGCGCACAATGTCGCATTCGACGACGGTGCCGTATTTCTGAAACAGTTCCCGCACCTCCGGCGCCCGCGTCTTGTCCGTTAGATTTCCCACGAAGATTTTCGTGGTCGGCGTATTGGGCGCCCGCCGGCTCTTGGCCGCCTCCACCTTGATGGCGAACTCGTTCAGCGTATAACCGTTCAGATTCTGTATGGCATCGCGACCCTGCTGCTCCGTCTCCATGTGGACGAAGCCATAGTTCTTCACCACGTCGCACTCGACGACGGTACCGTACTTCTCGAACAGTGCACGCAGCTCGGTGGCCTGTGTCTTCTCGTCTAAATTCCCGATGAATAACTTGAACGTGCCGGCTCCGGGCATGGCGGCAGCGGGTTCCGCTGCGTGGTCGTCCACGGTTATATCGTTTATATCACTCTGGGTGGGGTAATCCCGGAAAATGGATATCTACGCGGCGGCGGCGGCGGCTGCGTCGAAAATATATATATATATATATATATATATTTGCCGATATGTTTGTATGTATATACCGCGGTTGGAGGACGACAACGGCGACGAACAAACGCGATACCTCAAGAGAAGAGAGAAGACAGTGCAATTTTTTTCTATTTTAACCAATACGAGCAAAGGGTAAACATTTAGGCAGCAGCACAAGGAGCGCGATTAGCCAGTAATCTTAATAAACTCGGTTTTAATTCGCATTATTGGCGTTGGCCTAACGCATACATAAAAAAAAAGATGGCGGCGGCTAGAGTTCACATTTTCTCACGGTTCTCGTTGCTTTCGTTGGCGTGGCTTTCAAATGCGGTACGGATAATGTGGAGGAGCTGACTTACCTGATCGGCAGCGGGGTTTGGATGCAAATTAAATTTTAAATGCACAGTTATACTTTTTCTACTTTCCGAGCCGAGCAGCAGATTTTCCCAAATCGATTTGTCCTTTGTCCGCAGTATGACTGTGTAACGTCTGGAGGAGTGTGACTGAGTCTGACTTGGCTGGAAATACCAGCAAGAGTTTGTCCCGTTATATGGTCACTCTGTACAAATATCGGTTAGTTAAAATAATGCGGAAATTTTTCAAATATATGAAGATTGGAAAAATTATAGAAAGTTCAGCGATTATGATTGTGACTCAATAAATGGAACTCTGTCTCGGATCAAGGAAATAATTGACTTCCTTCCTTATATACTTTACAGAAATTGTAGAATGAATATGTACAAATAATTTACCGAAAACTGCTAGCTGACTTGATCGCTTCAAGGAAAAATGTTAAATGTAAAATGTGGTAGAAAAAATCATAACTAACAGAAAATATTTACATTGCAATGTATTAAATATTTTCAAACATTGCTGTAAAAACATTTAAGAACAATGTAGTGTATTTAGTATTTAAAAAGATTGCAGTAAAAACACAGACGATCTGTCAGTGTTGGCAAACGACCGCAGAGACCCCGTCGATCCAACCACCCCCAACACTAGGCAGCTACAAAAAAGCGCGAAGGAGTCACAATTTGGACAAAGTTAATGCGAAATAAAAGATTTGCGCGCGATCATGGAGACCCCGACGGGTAGTGGGCGTCCCGGTCGCATGGCCACTCCGCGCCTTTCGGAGCGCAAGCGGCAACTGTTCGGCAGTCCCAGATCCAAGCTCCGCCAGATCAACGACGACGAGGATGATGCGGACGTAGACAGCCTGGGTGTCTTGCCATTGAAGACCCATGTGGCGGCCAACAGGCAGGGCAGGAGTCTCTTTGCCGCAGGCGCCGCTAAGTCGAGCAGCAGTGCGAACAGCAGCCCGGAAACCAACAAGGAGAACAAGAAAAGCCGTGGCGGAGTCATGACTGCCACGGCGGAGCAGCTGCCCCAATTGTTTACAGCCACCATGCGGCTAAATAGCAACAGCAGCAGCAACAGTCGCAACAGCAGCCCCCGCCAGCCGAGGGTCCAAAGAAAGCGAGCGGATTCTTCAATGTCGTCGCCCACCTCTTCCTCTGAAGGAACTCCTTCGAGAGCCAGAACTAGCATCAGACGCAGTCCACGAACCTTCAGTGCGCAGAAGGATCCAGATTCGTTCTCCTCGCCAGAATCATTTCAGACTAGGCTAAGCAAGGTGGCAGATATGCTAATGAAGGGTCAGGATCCAAGATCGATGTTAGAAAAATCAAAGAAGAAACACAACCACAGCCTAAAGACCACTGCCCAAGTGCATACAACTAAACCGAAGAAAACGAGCCCAGCTGAAGAGTCCCAGTCGGAGGACGAGAAACCTTCTAGCAGTAAGAATTACAGGAAGAATACAGAAGTTCGTGAAACAAGGAGCTCGCAAAACATCAGTCCAAAAACCAGAAATAGCCGAAGAAACTTCAAGTCGGCGGGTAAGACGCTAAAGGCCACTGCCCATGTACATGAAAACTTGAGGTCGGATGACGAAGAAAACCGAGATATTAAAAAAGAAGCATTTAAGATAGAAAACAGCAGAAGCAGCTCCAAATCCCCAGTGGAAGTGTTCAAGTCGATTGACGATGCAGTAAATCGAAACACAGGAAACACGAAGAATAAAACAACGAGATCTCCCAAAGGAGCCGCAGCAAAATGGCCAGAAAGCCCAAGAAGTGGTATGAAGATTGATGTCGAAGTGCCCGAATCAGACGAAGACGCATTCGATCATAAGCCGCAAAAGCGACAGCACCCTGAAACGTCCTCCCAGGCTGCTCCTTCAGCGGACTCCGACTCTGGTTCGCCGCAGAGCAAGATGCGCAGGGTGACGCTGAGCAGCAGCATTCCCACCATGGCCTTCTATTCCCACAGTGCAGAAGCGGTCACAAAGTCAAGAAAGCGACCGTCCATATCCAAGAATTCGCTTAAACAACCTACGAAAATCTCGCCAACCTCCCGTCCACTATTGGGCATTAATAAGGGAGTTCGCCATAAAATACGCAAGCGTCACGGTTTTGCCAACCGACTGCCAGCCACCGATATGGACAACATTCTCAACTCGCTGAGCAACGAACGGCTCAAGAACCTGATCACCACCAAGCGTGAAGAGCGCGCCAAAGTGGAAGAAGTCCACCAGATTCTCCGTAATGCCAAGGACCCGATCAAAATGGCCAAACCATTGAGTGTGATTGAAGCCGACGATGCTAACAACAATAACAATCTGCCAGCAACCGCATGGCAAGAAACATCGGCCGACTTTTCCGATCTTAGTGATGTTGAAGACATTGATCCCATCATCGAGGTGGAGCCTATCATACCGATAATTCGCCACGAGCCGGTTCAGAAATCACCAACCGCCGAGCCAGCCGATCTAAGCAAGCGAAAGTTCTTCAAATCAGGCCGCCGTAGTAGCACCTGCATGGAGGTGAGAATCACGGACAACATCCGGGCCAGCGTCAGCCAGGGTAAGATTGAACTCGTCCAAACGATACGCCGAAAGCCGCGGCAAGTGCGCGTCAAGTCGGCCACGATATTTTCCGCCGAGCAGGCCACTGTGGATGCGATCCTGAAGAATCTGGACGATACGGTGGTTGATGAGATTGTAGAAGCCAATCCGGTGGTACAGGCAACGCCCATGGATGCGGAGGAGACGAGCATGGAAACGGAGCCCCTACCGAATATCATTGAGTATGCACCAGAAGCGAACGATGTGGAAATTGATCCCTTTGCTGAGTTCCGTCAACGTTTGCCATACCAAACCGACGATCCCAATGTCGTGGAGCAGCAGCAAATCTTGCTGGAGTTTCTCATTAGCAACAACATTTGCACCGAAAAGAACTTTGAGATCTTTATTGCCAATCCTGATAACTACAAGGACGAGGCCAATCAAATTGTGGACAATTTATACATGGTGGTAAACAGCGAGGAGGCTGCGCAGTTTGCTCAGATGGAAGTGGAAAATACAGCGGTGGCCATTGCACCACAACAGGATGCGCCAGCAGTAGAGGAAGTTCAGCCAAAGCTTTTCCCCATATTCACTCAACGCCTGCAGCCCGTTGTCCAGAAATCGTTGCGTCGTCGGCCGGACACATCGATGAGATTGCTAACGGCGGCGGGAGGATCGAATCAGTACCAGATCGATGCTGGTCAAAAGGCCTTCGGAGCACGGCAGTGTCAGCAGTGCGGACTGGTGTACACCGTGCACGAACCGGAGGAGGAGCTGCTGCATCGCGAGTACCACAATTCCATCCATGTGCTGCGCTTCAAGGGCTGGATCGACGAGGACATTGTGTCCGTTTATCCGGAGTGGGCCAGCGACGGCCGCATCATACGGATCAACGAACGCGCTCCGGCAGCTCGGCTCGACAGGCTGCGGGATCTCATCGGTGTGGTGGACAAAGAGCTGGGCTACTCCTCGTACATTGTGCCAAAGATCTTTGTGGCCTTCATAGCAGTGCGCAAGCAGCAGATCGTGGGTTTCTGCCTGGTGCAGCCCCTCTCGCAGGCCCATCGTTTCATCCAGGTCGATGGCACGGACTACTTCAGCGAGGAGAGCTACCCGGCCAGGTAAGACATACCCAACTGCACGCCTCTTCCTTGTCAACGGCTAAAATGTACCTTCTTTCAGCTGCGGCGTCTCACGCATATGGGTTTCTCCGCTGCAGCGGCGCAGCGGGATCGCTAGCAAGCTGCTGCGAGTCGTCCAATGCCACACAGTGCTTGGTCAGGAGATCGCTAGGGAGTGCATCGCCTTCAGCACGCCCACCGACGATGGTAGGGCTCTGGCGCGCCAGTTCACCGGGTTGGATAACTTCCTTACCTACGACCAGTGATCGGGGAAATCTATTGAAGCTATTGAATAGCTGGATTGTTTTTGAGTTGGGATTGCTTCGAAACCTGTAATAGTTAATAATAATAATAATAATTTTTTTACAATGGTGGCTTAAGATGCCTCTTTTTGCGCAATGAACTTGATCTATTCGTCGAGTCGCATTAATTTTGAAAATATAGATTAATATTGTTTATCATACTTGTCGGGTTTTTAAATTATTGTGACAAAGGTCATAAACATTGTTTAATATACTTTAATTCTAATCAACAACTTTATGCCTAAATTTATGCAGTAAAAAATGTACACAACCTGCACTTGCGATCGATGAATGGTTATCGATCGCTTGCAACCATGCGGCGAGTCTACTAAGTGCCATCACTAGCTCACTGAGCCTGGCTTTTGGGCGTTGTTTTCGTAGCTGCAAAGTGGCTGAAATTAATAACTTTCAAGAGCAGAAGTGCGTAACACACCTGAATGGGACTTGTGCCAATCTCAGTGACCACCAATCGCGCGCAAATGGTAAGTGCAATCCGCATTTAAGCTGCAAAGTGGGGAGCTGCAGGTGCTGCTAGTTAGTTTACTTTGGTGACGCCACGCCCAATGTGACAAATTGGAATCGGTGACAATTGGTTTCGGGGTGCAAGTGGCATGCAGCGTGGTGGTTGAACCGCTTTCTCATTGCGAACGCATTTCTTCTCTTGCCCTCCAGACCATTGAGCATTGTGCAGCAGGCTATTGAGGCTCTGGCAAGTAACCACACCCCTGAAAGACTATGTCCACAATCGAAGAGGAACGCAAGGCGTACGAAAAGAATCCCTACTTCACGGGCCACATCTACGGCAACTTCTCGCCGTTTTATGTGACCATTGCCATTTGCACGGTTGTCCTGGGCACGATCATAATACTGAACATTATCTTGGGCTGCTGCTCCAAGCATCGCAAGTACTGGCAAGACAGGCACACGGGCAATCGCTGGCTGGTCTCCATTTGGTCTGCCACGCCTCACAACCAGCCGCCATTGGACTTCACTGAGCTGAAGGACGCCTCATACTTTCAGCGCTTCCATGTGAGTTTTCGGTTTTTTGGCCAGAGCCCAAAACATCGTAGCTTATTGTTTGGAAACTATTACTTCTTCTAGCCCACAACCCATCAGCAAGTGTTCCCCGACGACGTTGTCATCGGCGTTGAGGACTTGGAGCCCGTGCACTCGGCGCACCATCATCATCACCAGCAGCAACACCAGCGTCCGCCACGCCCAGAGGGTCGTACTCTGCACCAGCAGCGCCAGCGCGAGGAATACGTGGAGTTGCAGAAGCGCGAGAGCGACATCTAAGTAGCAATGGCTCTTTACTTCCTTTATCCCGCCGTGGCCGCCGTCGCCCTGTTTATCGTGGGCGTTATCATTGTCATGCTGCGCTACGGACCGCGATTGTGCGGTTTGCGCCACCATGCGCTTCCCGATGACGAGGACCTGCGGGGAAAGACGTACGAGCATGAGATTAGCTATGCCTAATCTTGTTCAGGGGTGTCCCATTAATCCCATTCAATCAATATGCCTTTTCAACTTTCAGTAGCGATATTGTTGGTGATTTCTTGGACAGCCCTGCCTTTAATTTACATACTTATACTTCCCGCAATGCTACGAATTGCTTCTTATATATCTCTCCCCCGAAACTAATCCTAGCTGCTGTAAGAGCCCACTAACCCGTCTGCACCCACCAACCATATCAGTTTTGCATGCAGTACAAATAGCTTCATTAGCAACTAGTTTCGTTCGAGCCGTTTCCATTCCATTAATCGCAATCTGACAATGTGCCTTCCACGTAGAGACTCGTGAGAGACTCGTCCAAGTGTCTTTAGCGTCGTAAGATCGAATTGTATTTTTACATTTAATACCCATTTCGGGTAGTCTGTCCACAGATGCTGCATTTAATATTGTCCAATATTCTACTCGTATGAACATATCAGTGTCTTGTATCTACTACAAACTCTATACATTTGTATTCGTCCATTAGTTTTGTAATATTGTACTTTGAAGTTGCATCAAATAAATCTACGGTCCCAAAAATAATATTGTGTCTTTTGTTCATAGATGCTAGTGGTTAGCTTGAAATGGCAAAAAGGAATTGTTAACAATGCTTCAAACAAAAGTGTTGAATGTATTTGAGTTTTATAAATTTTGCATACAATAAATTTAGACCGCAAATGCCAAATAACAATATCTTATTCAATAATACAGTATAAGGTAAATACTAGAAAATAATTCAATGCATTCGAAGTGAGGTATAAGTACAAAGAAATTCCAAAGCTTGTAGAATCTACTTCCTTTTAGAAGGCTTTTTTGTGTGTCTTCGCACATGACGCTCCGCTTGCTTGCCGGGAGCACCCAGTTCATAGCGAAAGATAATGCAACGCCGGTCGAAGAAGGTCTTTAGATCCTTTGGATCGTATCGATGGCCCATGTGCTTCAATTGTAAGTAGACCGCCTGCAAATCAATGGGTTCGTACGTGAGCACACTCTCGTGCAGTTGGGGATTGGCGCAGATGAGATTGTGCCAGGCGATGTGCAGTGGCACCAGCGGCTGTGGCGTCTTCTTGGTAACGTTCGTTTGCATGACAAAGGTCTCGAAGTCATCGCAAAGACTCGGGGGAAGGGATTGGGAGAAGCGCAGCAGTTCCTCGCCAGTGGCATCGTTAAACGTGAAATCCTTTTTCGGCCCAGTTGCCGTCAAAGTTTTAGTGGTTAGCTTTGATACTTGCGAATGTGGTCGCTCCATAATCACAGGAGTTGACTTGGAACGCACAATTGGCTCAGATCTGGCGGGTAAATCCTGAACAGCAGCCGTCTTCATTATGGGATGCGTTTGATTGTAGATGAATTCGAGCATTTTCACCGCCTGCTTGCGTTTCAGTGGCTTAATGCCGTACTTGTAGAGCTGCTGGAGGATCTCCGATTCCGAGAGGGTGGCGAAATCT
Source organism: Drosophila sechellia (assembly GCF_004382195.2). NCBI lineage: Eukaryota > Metazoa > Arthropoda > Insecta > Diptera > Drosophilidae > Drosophila > Drosophila sechellia. The sequence goes on along the minus strand of NC_045951.1, from coordinate 7,186,812 downwards.
GGCTTAGGTGAGTGGCAAACACGCACGGAGTAGACATTACCGTCAACATCTACTTGCTGCGGTTCAATCGGAGTTTGGTTGCCTAGAGCTCTTGCCTCCGATATGGCTGTGGTTTTAATCTCTCCCTTTAACAAAAGATCCAATCCTCGAGGCATGTCACTTGTTTCGCCAGCACTGGAGGCGGCTTCCTTTTTGCTTTGGAAAACCATCAGATCGAATTCGTCGAAGTCATCATCAGAATTTTGCGCGGGCTTGCTTATTTTCGACAAGAGCTCGTTAAATTTGTGGCTGCTCCTGCGTGCCAATGGCTTTGCCGGTGCATCCAAAAACGAAGCTTCTGCCCAGTTGATTTCATTGTCCGATGACTTCTCTTTGCCGACGGGACTCTGCAGTTCAGATAGACTGAAGGGTTGAGACGGAGCAGCATCTAGTATTCCGAACTCGGCACGCTCCTTGCTAAGAGCACTCTTGTTGGGTGAATGTGAATCTTGTGATTCATTGCCATCCGTGGAAAAGGCCATTAAGAAGGCATCCAGATCCTCCTCAGTTTGGAACTGTGGGATAGCTCGCTTTTTCGATACCGGAGATGCAAAGCAACTGTCTGAGCTATCGTCCCCGATATCCAAATCCTTTACGGTCTTATTGCCCTTCCAAATGGAGTAATTGATTTCCTCGTCGGAGAGAAGAATTGCGTCGTTTTCATCATCGCTGTTCTGAGTTAAATCCACACTTGCGTCCGACTGTTTGTAAGGAGAAGCTGCTGGCGAGACCATCTTCTCGGCTGATGAGTTTAGCGGACTTTTGAAACTGAGATCCGTTGATAGACTAACGCTCCTTCGAAGCGAGTTCCTCGAGAAATTCAATTCACTAAAGCTTGAACTGCGTTCGGTCTCATTTGGAGTGGTTAATATGCCGAGCTGGTGTGACGATTGCTCGGAACTCTTCAAATCTCTTTCCATGCTTAAGGAAAACTCAATTTTATCCTCCTCTTGTGCTGTTGCATTCCACACAGGGAATGTTTCAACATTGGCATACTTTGCGTACAATTCCTTGGAGATGGGACAACTCACATCCTGGGAAGTAAAATCTAGAATTGTATCACCTTTTAGGTTGTCTACATTGGAATCTGCTTCCGATGAGGCAATTAGGTTTGGGGTTCTAGGATTCGATTCATTAAATTCCACCATTTCGAACTCTTGTGTTAGGTCTATGAAGTCATCGATTGGTTTGTCTGGAAATTAAAATATGAATGAGATTTTGGTCGTGCACCTTTTCTTACTTACTCACCATCAAAAGAAATCTTCTCCTGCGTAGCGTTGGAAACAGTCTTTACTGAAAGCAAATTGAAATACTCTTAAGAGGTGTGCTGTCTATATGAATGGAGATTCTCACCTTCGTCGCTGGAAAACACTTCATACGTGGTTATTTGAGATGGTTCATCATTGCTGGACACAACTTCTATTTCCGCGACCGAAGATGATCGTTCACTTATGCTGACATTCTTGTAAACCTTCATTGAAAGATTCCTAACGTCTTCGGGTTCGTTGGAGATAGCAGTCGTTACTATATCCGGCTCATCTTCGGAGTCCGCAAAGAGATCCGGAGAGGTGCAGCGGGTTGACTGGGCGGGAACGGTCAAGCTGGCTTTTGAGGTTGTGGGCTGCAGGTTTTCCTTGTCTTCCATTGTCATTTTTGGACGCTTATCCGGCGGCTCCTTAGATGGACTGGTACCAGTCGACGAGGTTTCTGCCTCCACAATATTTATCACTACAGAATCATCTTCGATCATGTTTTCTGCCACGAGTTTTTCCAAATCATCCAGTTCCTGCATCACTTCCTCTTGCAACTTCTGAGGATCACCGAAGTGTCGTTCCAACTCAGCGTAGACAAGTTCATGTTGTTGCCTCAATTGGCGGCATTTTTGGGTCTCACGCTCTGGCGAAAAATCCCTTCCCTGTATCGCAGCCCAATTCTTTAAAAGATGGTGTGCCGGCGTGCGACTAACTTCAAACAAGTCGGTTACGTAGTATGATCCTAATTCATCTATGGGCCCTTCGCTTGGTTCTCGAAGGATGCGAGATTCACCCTCAGCTCTGAGTTCCTTCAACGTTGCGGTGATCACAGTGTATGGTAGCAGATAACAGTCTTCTTTCTTTGGCTCCTTTCCGCGCACTTTTTGGCCCAGCAATGCAGATACTTTCTCCTCGAGCTTCTTCTGTTGCACCTCCGGATTTCTTAAAGTTAGGGCAGTAAACCTATTGGCCCACTTGCCACGTCTACCTCCTTTGCTGGCCACTACGGGCAGGACCGCCAGAGATTTATAATCTAAATGGGGATAAACGAAAGTCCAGTCGTACTGTCTTAACTTTATATGATTACTTACCTTCCTTGGCGGCTGTGCGGAAGCCATACTTCTGCAGTTTATGACGTATTCTCTCTGTGGACTTATCTTCATCATCCATTAGGTCAACCACTGCATCGTCATCGTCGTGCAAGCGCAGGCGTCCATGCTTCTCACTCTCCGACTTGGACAGCGCCAGCGCCATTTCAATGTCATCCGGACTGAAGTTGTCCGCCATGCAATGCTGGGCGGTCACCTCTGCGAAGATCTGCTCGTTGCGCAGGAAGTTGCTGATGCTGGGCTGCTGTTTGCTCTTTCCGCGTCCGCGACGCGCGCCACTCGACGATGGCCCCGTGCTGGCCTTGAGCTTGGGTGCCTTTTTGGGCTTGGGCCCAGGTTTTTCGAACACATTGCTGGAACGTATTGGTTTGATTTTGGGGGCAGGAGGATCGGGCTGAATAGGAATGTCGGCGAGACATGAAGGAACTTCTTCAGCACTTTCGGGTGTGGCAAAGAAGTTGGATAACGATAATGTATCTGCGGCTGCTTTGGTGCTTCGCGTTGAACTTCGGATGAAAGGAAAACAAAGTGTTCGGTTAGATAATAACATTCATTTTATTGGCCTTTATTTCAATTAAAATTACCGAGGCTGCAGGTTTTTGAAGTTGGCCCGCCGCGTCTTGCGATCCATTATTTGTTCCTCTGCTCCTCGCTCTCCTTAATGGCGTCCTTGATGAACTGCGAAGTCCTTGGTGCGCCGAACTCAAAGAGTCCCTTCCTATCGCGCTCCTGTTCGGTTTGGGCCACCGCCTGGGACAGCTTCTCGTTGGCAATGCGCTGGATGGGAGTCAGGCTAAAAAGGAGGCGGTGGCAAGCATTAAAACCACATTTATACGTTAAATTCGAAGATCTACTCACCTCCAAATGCCGAAGAGCACAGTTCCGGCGGCCAAGAGGGCATAGGCAAATCGATTGCGATACGTGTAGGATGGTGTGCCGTAGGTGCGTCTGGGCTTCCGCTTGGTGGTGTCGATGGGATCCATTGCTGCAAGGGCCGCTGAATTATATAATTAAATACATTTTACCCGGCAAAAAGTATGAAAACATGCTTCAACTCGGCGTTGCTGGATTAGGGTTGTCAGGCTATATTAAAACAAATCAAAACAAGATGCAAGAGATTTCTGCGTCGTTGAGTTGTACTTAAATAGTTTATCAATTAATCATTATCTGGTTTAATTAATATAATCAAGCGTAAAAATATATTTATATTATTCTATTTTATAAATAAGCATGGCTTACTAAAATTTGCATATCAATTAGAGAAAACTTTCGATTATAATGGAGAGCAAAACAGGAATACCATTAATATTTGTGATCGTTATCGCCTGCCAGCTGTTTGAATGCACCTGTAGCTGCGTCGACAACCCTGCTCTACAGCGAGTTGGCAGCCCCGCCATTGTATATGCGTAATTAACGCTAATTAGGCAGAGAAAACAATTTAGTTTCATTCGATCAGCAATAAAGTGCGGTTGCACACGTCACCGAACATTTGTTGCCCAACACCGCACTGCGAACTTCAGCTGCAAGTGGAGTGGAAAAACTGCTGATAACCGATGAACCCAGCGACAACTAACTAGCCCACACAGCCAACAACAACAATAGTTGTTAGACAAAGGGTACTAGTACAGTAAACAAAAACAAAAGCAGCGAGATAAGCAAAGACAAAGCAGAAGAGTTCAACTCGCTCGCTCGTTCGCAGAAATTGATACAAATATTTTGCAGAAACGGCAATAACGAAAAGAGCAAAACGAAAGCAAAAAAAAAAAAAAACAATTGCGACAGGAAATCAGAAAGCCGATTAATCGTATCACATAGTTTTGCATACGCCCATTCTGCGGGAATCGGCCCCCCATCCAACTGGTCAGTGCGGATTGTGCCAGCGTTGAGTGGAGATGGCGCGCGAGGACGAGGAACGCATCGTGGACAATGAGGAGGTGTCGCAACCGACGGAGGAGGACCAAGTGGTCAGTCGGGACGGTCGGCGTGACAATGAACTGAGCCTTCCGTCCGGCGGCTGCTGCATGCCCTCGAGCACGAGCCACCGGTTCATGGCTCTGGTGTTTATGTGCCTGCTGGGATTCGGCTCGTATTTCTGTTACGATGCACCCGGCGCCCTGCAGAACTATTTCAAGCGAGATCTTCACCTGACCTCCTCCCAGTTCACGCTCATCTACTCGATTTATTCGTGGCCCAATGTCGTCCTGTGCTTTGTGGGCGGTTTCCTGATCGATCGACTGTTTGGCATTCGACTGGGCACGATTATCTACATGATGATCCTGCTGGTGGGTCAGCTGATCTTTGCCTGCGGCGGCATACTGGACGCCTTCTGGATGATGATCCTGGGACGGTTCATCTTCGGCATTGGCGCCGAATCACTGGCCGTGGCCCAGAACAGCTATGCGGTGCTCTGGTTTAAGGGCAAGGAACTGAACATGGTATTCGGCCTGCAGCTGTCGGTTGCCCGATTCGGCAGCACCGTCAACTTCTGGGTGATGCAGCCCATCTATGAGTATGTGAGCAATTTTTACCAGGGACATACCGCTCTGGGCGTCGTCTTACTGCTGGCTACACTCACCTGTGTGATGTCGATGACCTGTGCCCTCATCCTCGGCTGGATGGACAAGAGGGCCGAGCGGATTTTGCAGCGTAACAACAACCCGGCTGGACAGATACCGAAACTCACCGATGTCTTCTCGTTCAAAGCACCCTTTTGGATGGTATCCATCATTTGCGTCGCCTACTATGTGGCCATCTTTCCATTCATTGCCCTCGGACAGAATTTCTTTGTTGATCGCTTCGGGCTTTCGCCTGCTGAGGCCAACACCGTGGACTCGCTGGTGTATCTAATTGCAGCCGTATCGTCTCCGGTCTTTGGTTTCATCATCGACAAACTGGGCAGGAATGTGACCTGGGTGTTCACAGCGACACTGACCACCATTGGAGCCCATGCCCTGCTTACGTTCACCCAGCTGACACCCTATGTGGGCATGATCATCATGGGACTGTCGTATTCCATGCTGGCCGCTAGCCTGTGGCCTCTGGTGGCTCTCATCATTCCGGAATACCAATTGGGCACGGCCTACGGCTTCTGCCAATCGATACAGAATCTTGGCTTGGCGGTCATCACTATCGTGGCTGGAATCATCGTGGATAACAGCGGCGGCGAGCACATGTGGCTGCAGTTGTTCTTCATGGGCTGGCTGACCATTGCTCTGATCTCCACCGGCGTCATCTGGGCCTACAACAACAAGCACCGCGGTAATCTCAACATGACACCCCAGCAACGGGCACAGTTCGTCAGCGCCGAGAATTATCAGAACTTTGAATAGAAAGGGGGGATACAAAGGAGCGAACGGCACCCGCAGATCGGATTATTATCGGTTATTTAGTGTAGACATAAAAGTTACTCTCTGCGGGCAATGCGCCTTGGTCCGTTCCGCGATGTGATGATGATGTGTGATGTGCGTCTCGGGTCGCAAATTGGTATTTACTAACTGCAATTGTTTGTCATCCGACGATAGGGATATACAATACGCCCTGATCAGCCATGAATCAGTATTGATATGCGATTCGAGCCCGATCAGGCCGGTTTATATGCTATTTTACGCTATGTATTTTTAGAGCAATTTATTATTATTAAAGTTACCGCATGTTTTTTTGTCAACGTTTTACAAATTAAACTAAAATTGAGACCCCAATTCCAACTAAATGTTTAATTATCACAAACAACATTCAAGACTTGTGCGCCTAGGGAAACGAATTGCTATTTAATTGTAAATATGTACTCGAAATTAAATTTCATTTATACAACTTGGTCGTTTGTTACTAGCATTCGCACGAGTTCGAAACTGTGTCCTGGTTAAATCTCCGACATGATAACTTTGTTTATACACATGCCTTTCTTCAAATAAAATGAATGTAAATTACGATAAACATCGTTTAACTTTCATTTTGGGTGTTAATGATTTTATTTCGCAAAAAAACGGTGTCTGAACGTTGTATATCGTTTCAAAAGTTCCTAGGGCCCAATTAACTAGCTTAAATTAATTTCCATCGCCTAAAACATCTTTATGTCCGTCCTCCGCTCCAGAACCTCAATGCACTGCTTGCTGTCCATGCTGAGCACATGCAGCTCCCTCAGCGGCTTCGTCTTCTCCTCCACCGATTGATTACCACGCAGCGCTTCCAGCAGCAACAAAGCTGTTCCTCGTGCCGCCGCCAGCAGCTTGCAGGCATCGTGTGTTCTGGCGAATCGAATGGGAGTGAAAGGTGTCAGATTTATGTTTATTGTGCACCATAGCATATGCAGAGATGACTCACCGCTTGAAGAGCAGCTCGGGACGACGTGTATACTGTCCAAAGAGCGCGAATAAATTGCGTGTCATGTCATAATTGAATTGCGCTGCTCCCGCAGCTGAGAACTTCGTGTTCATGACCATGCTCTCGAGCATGAAGTCATCGATTTGATGGGCTATCAAACGGAGCGTTTGGGCGAACAGATTGGAGGAGAGTTCCCGTTCCAGATTGTGTAGCAGCGTGACCAGCACCTGGAACATTTCGCCACCACTGGGCGAAAGGATGAACGGCTCCCGGCTGTTTTGTTCGGGCATGGTTGGCCACGCATCACGGCGATAGCTCATCGATTTCGCTTTCATCTCATTGGTTGCCTTGGTGGCCATATTCCGCATTAGTTGTCTGGCCCAGTGCTCCAACTCAGCGACGGCATGCTCGAACACTGAATTAATCTCCGTGGCATTTGGACCGGCAAGTGCCGCATGCAGGTGCAGATAGTGCACGTTTTCGCCCCATTCACGGAGCACCATTACCAAATAGTTGATGGCATTCAGTATGGGAATGCTTGGCACCGCTCCGCTGCTGTGCAGTTGCACCAGGCGTTGTCGGAAGCTATCGATCAGCTCCAGTTGCAGGTGCAGGAACTGCAGCTGGTGGCCCGGTTGAATCAGCCCATAGTAACGATCCTTAATAGCGTCCAGCAGTCGCATGAACTGATCCGCACACTTGGGGATTTTCAAATCGTTCTCGAATGTGTTGGGATCGATTAGCTGGAATGGTGTCTCCGCCTGCAGAATGTCATCCATTTTTTCCGCACAAACTAGGTAAGCACATTATTAAATAACAGCAATCGAGGGCAGAGACCTTATCTCACATCGTTCTTCCAGTGAAATCCAGCGTAGCAAATACATCGGTTGAGTGATGACAGAAATCGCGCTGGGAAAACTAGCAGGATACCCAAATGTTTCGCGTAACTCGGATTCAAAGGCCAGCGTCTCATCAAGCAGATGGGCAAATAGTATCTCGTCCTGGGCAATCTGTTCTATGTCCACCGCCAACTTTTCAATGGCTAACTGCACCAGACCTCGAATAAACTCCAGCTAAAAGAGGATCACAATTAGAATCTTGAGTGTTCTAGTAAGACACCGAGACACTTACCCTGAGATTGTAGTCCAGCTTACCCGCTTTAATGGCAGCTGGCTGAAATGTTTTGCCCACAAAGAAATGCGTCTCCTTGCCCCAGTTGAGAATTTGCGTATAGAACCACTCGGGCTTGTCTAATCTATTGGTTTGCCTGGTGCCTGTGAAGTGAAATTGGAAACGCTGGCGATACGGCGCCAATAGGAGCTGCACCACCCGGTTGATGGGCTGGCACACGATGCTGGGTGTGATGCTTTGCAGTGGCGCCCGCTCTTCGGCTGGAGATTTGATAAGGAACATGTACTCCGCTAGCAGCTGCGCCTTGGCAGTGTCTCGTGCGGAAGAATAGTTGAGGGCCTGCTGTTCTAGATGCGCCCAGCGCATGCTCTTCAGTACAGCCTCGAATTCGCTGGACAGCCGCTTGAGGAGCAGCTTGTGCCAGTATATGGCAGTGCGTTCGGCAAAGGATTTCAGCGACTGTGCCTGCACAGCATGCAGGCGACCCACTACGCTGTGCTCGCAGTCGTTGCCCTCGTAGAGGGTTAGGTAGATATTAACCAGTTTGTCCTCGTCCTTGCCATTGATGGCGTTGCCCAGGGCAGCGCTTATCTCCTGAATGTCCTGCACCAGGAGCAGATACTGTTGCAATTGCTGCAGTTGTCGCACCTTGTCCAAATCCTCCGCCACTCCCTCAAGCACGGGCTGGCATTCCATGAGCTTCCTTTTCAGCTTGTCTTCGAAGTGAGCCAGCTTTTCCAGCTCGAAGTCTATGCTCTCGCAAACCTGTTGCTGGCATTGGAAGGCGGTTTTGAAGCAGGACACGTTCTGGGGATCCTCGTAGTCAAGCTTTTAAATTATATGGATCAAAATCGTGATCTAGATAGATAGATAATCGTCCTACCGTTTGGGACAAAATTTGGAGGTGCTCTTTGTAGTGACTAACGAGGTGACTGGCCCGGTGCAGCTGGCTGGCATCCTTTCCGATCTCCTCGTTTAGTCGCGCCACTATGCGCAACTCCATTTCGCTGAGTTCTGCATGCATTTCGGTGCAGTAATAGCTAAAACAACATTTAAATTAAAAGCTAAACGGGCCACGAACCACGTATAAAAAATAAATAGTTGAGCTAGTGTGACCATGTCGCAAAACAATAGGCACGACTAGTGCAATTAATTTGCGGGCACAAAAGTTTTAAATGAAATTAATTTGATATTACAATTTTTATAATATCTATAATAATCAAATAACTGGCTGTCACGATAAATAGGGAGCTACAAATATTGATAAGATAGTATTATATTGTGGTAAACTTTTTTCTACTCTTCTATCTCCCCTCGCCAATGCGGTCTCACAGTTGCTAGTGTGGCTGCCACTCACAAACGGTAACACTGCAGAAGCGGCATTGTTCAAATTGAACAGGTGTGGCGTCGTTTTCTTTTTAGATCTTCTTTCCAGAAAGTCGGTTGGAAAATGTTTACGCCCAGGCAGAAAGGATACGGGAATGGCTTCATTTCCTCGCCACAAACACCTCTCAGCTTCAGCCGGGAACTGCGGCAGGTGCTGCAGGAGCGGAATCTTCTAACCGCCAAGTCGCGCAGGAAAGGTGAGCAGCATACAAAGGCGTCGCCAGGTGTTCAACAACTAATGGTGAATATTCGCTTCGTGCAGTTTGCTCCATGCTGGACAGCAACAATAGCAGTCCCATTGGCTCACCCAATCCGGAAGCGGGAAAACGATTGGGTTTCCGGCGCCAGGCCATCCAGGAGATCATCTCGTCGGAGAAATCGTATCTGGAGCAGCTGGAGCTGCTGATGAACTTTTTTGTGCGTCCCTTGAAGGAACAGGCTATCATCGATTGCTCCAATCACACGCTGCTCTTCGGTCAAATCGAGATGATTCACAATCTGAACGGAGAATTCCTGCGCGAACTGGAGGCGAACATGGAGAATGTTGCGCACGCATTCCTGAAAATGGCACCATTCTTCAAGCTGTACTCGGTGTACGCCTTTGACTACCGCGGAGCTCTGTTCATCATTCAGGATTTGATCAGCAAGAATCCGGTGTTCCGAAAGTTTCTGGAGCAGACTGAGAGTCGTCCGGAGGTGCAACGCAAGCTAAACTCTCTGATGATTGTGCCCATCCAGCGGGTACCGCGGTATAAGCTTCTTCTGGAGCAGGTTCTGCTCTACACGAGTCCCGCAGATGCTGACTATAAGTTGTTGAAAGGTATGATCTTCAAGTTAATGTTAATCAGATATCTTATAATTGCGCTCATCCTTTCAGAATCCGTCAAGGAGATCGAGGCCACCGCCAGTCACATAAACACCTGTGTAGAGGAGCAGGAAATTACCCAGTATCTGATTCATTTGCAGAACTCCTTGGTGAATCGCACACCGAACATTGTGAAGCCCTCGCGACGGGTAATCAAGGAGGGCGTACTGCAGAAGATCACTCACAAGGGCACGGAAATCAAGCGGTATTGTGTTCTCATGTCCGACATCTTTATGTACTGCAAGATGATCAAGGAACGTGCGCCCAACACCGTTGTGGAAAATTCATTGGAGTGTTGCTGCATTTTTCCGTTGAAAAAGTGCAAAGTGTACGAAATGCTGCCGGGCAACTTTAAGCTAACTTGCCAAAGTGATGGCATAATCTTCGGTAGCGGCGATGTTCAGCTGTCGCGCACTTGGGTGGGCTTCATCCGCGATGCCATTGATCTGCACGTTCAGTGTCGAAAGACACTGCGGAAGGACTCGAGCAAAAGAACGCCCATACGCAAGAAGGATATGAAGAAGTTCGGCGCTGATTATGTACTGAGTCCCAATAAGCGCAAATGCGTGAGTACCAAATAGTCACAATAACAAGATAAACACTCATTTTTTTTTAAAACACTATAGGAATATGAGACGGTTTTCCGCAATAAGAATCGCAGCACGGATTCCGAAGAAGAGACTGAGGACAGTGCTTGCTTTTCTCGAAAGCGAAAAGTGGCCAGTGGAATTTTGAGGACTCCAAATTCCAATCCAATGGCAAAGGCCTCCTCCACCTCCTCACTTCCCATGAAACGTGTTGCACCACCACCACCAGCTCCTCCAGCGCCTCCGGCAGTTCAGATGCGCCACCAGCAGGGTAGACCAGGAGAGTACGCCAGCAAGGAGAATCGCATCTCAAAGTTGTACAAAAAGATTGCTGCCGGGGACAAGGTAGCCAATGTGCGCGGCATCCTCAAACGCAGCAATGTACCGGCGCCCAACAATGATCACGATCCAAGCTACGGCTTTGCCAGTCGCTACTCCGACTCGAAATCATATTTCAGGGCCCACAATGTGGACAACACCATACCAACATTTGTGAAGCGAGAGGATCTGTTCAACGGGGACAATATGTTCCCCGTGCATTTGAAGAGCCATGAGGAGATCTGCACGCCGCCGCAGAAAAAGCGCGTCAAGTTCGACGACACCTTGGATGCAGTGTCTCCGGTTTTGGTCGAGAAGCCCTTTGCTTTCTCCAGCGAGTCGTCTTCCGCCCTAAAACCCACCTCTTTGCGTGAGCGAATTTATGATTTCTTTGCAAATCTATTCTAGAACTAGATGACATCAAACTGAATCGTATACATATATCATCGTTTACAACATTTATACACATCAATAAATCCATTAACAATTGTAATCATTTCGAGTGCCGCAGTTGGCAAATCTTTTTCATGAATTCATCCACAGCTGGTTCACTGATCTCCTCCAGCCAGTTGCCATTTCGCTTAAAATGCGACCCAATTATCACTGCGTGTGCATCTTTGTAGTAACTGTCGATATTATCCCTGGTTACTCCAGAGCCAATTATCAGTGGAACCTTCACCCTGCCGGATAGATGCTGCAGATCTTCTGGACTGGCTGCATGACCCGTTGCTGTTCCCGTGATGATGATACCATCGGTCATAAAGAACTCTGCCGCATGAGCCGTTTCCAACAGACTGACATCGGCGGTTATGGCATGTGAGCTGTGCTTCTTCTTCAGATCCGTGAAGATCAGCACATCCTCGGCATCGATGAGCTTCCGGTAGCGCAGCAAATCGCCCGCACAGGCATCCGTGAAGCCCTCATCCGCCACGTGGCCAAAGACGAATCCCTCGGCGCGAATAAACTGCAGCTGACTGGCTTTGGCAATGGCCAGTGCTTGTTTATTGCCGCAGGCGAGCACTTGGACACCACACGGAATCTCCTGGGGGACCACATCGCGCACCGCCCGCCCCAGCCGAGTCATGCAGGCGACTATCTCGGCGCCAAGAAGACGCTCCGGCACATAGGGGATGTCGTGCATGTTCTCTATGAGCACAGCATCCTGCAAAAGGACTTGCAGTCAGTTTAAACAGAATGGAATATTACTTATGTATGTACATCCTACCAGTTGGTGTTTCTTGTACAGATTCGCCTCGTAGATGGCCTTTTCAATCGTCTGCTTCCAGTTGCCGGCGTATCGTGGTGTTCCTGGTGTTGTGGTTCCCGGATTAGTAGCAATCGGATTTGGTGGTTACTGAGGCTCTGGTCTAGCCTCTCTCACCTGGCAGCGCATCCACGTGTATCATGCCGATTACTTTGCATGTTTGCTGGTTGAATACCTTCAGGAATCGTTGCATATTTGATTTTAAAGCGAAGCAAATGGTTGGAAAACCAAAGTAGTTTGCCGGTAAACAGCTGATAAGCAAACCAGGGATGGATGACATTTGTTTATGTTTTTTTTGGTAAATTAATTAGCTACAAAGTAAAGCTATAAATTAAAAAAAATTATTAAAATTGTTTCTAAATATTCATATAAAACAGTTTCTTATATATTTAAATAAAAATGTTTATTTTTTTAATTTATTTTTAATTTTTAAGTACTTAAATACTTTTTAAAGTATGATTTTTTGAATAATACACTTTGCCCCTTTTAAGTACTGAAAATCATTTAAAAAATCTATTATTTTTTATATCGAAAACAACAACATCACGAAGTAGCACTTTAAATAAGTGGCGAGTGCCAGCGAAAACAATTATGACACTTTGGCGTAACAATGAGGACCGCTATCGGCGGCAAGGAAACCGGAAGTGGACTGAAAGCAGCCGGGAAAGAGGCACTGGGAATAGTAACTGGGGAAATCCGCCTACAAAGTCTCGCCGAATGAAAGGCTTCTCCATTTGGGCGGTGGCACAGCTTCTGTTTTGTTCCTGTCGCCACTCAATTACATTGTTTCAGGCGCCAGGAGCCCGTCGTCCTTGAGTTTGATTTGGTTTGCAGTGGGTGGGGTTGGGCTGGAATGGTAAGGGTATGTGGTGGTGTGGGTGTGGTATATAGGATGTGCTCCTAACTGGTTGGGCCCAGCGGAAACGTACTATGTGCGCGACAGAATTTCAATTATCAAAGCGTGCGTACTTCTCCACCTTCGATTTGCATAACCCATACCCTGTAACCCGTCGCCATTTGTTTGTTTGCTCGTCATTGTTTTCCTCGCCATCGATGTTCTGCGATGTTCTTTGTGCCAGCAACAATTGCGCTTTGTCCTGTTTGCAATATGTAAAAACGATTGTTGTAAATGGACTCCACTGCTGCGGTTCCGATTGATCGAGTTCCCATAAGAATGTGCAATCTAATTGAATTTTGTTTGGCACCTGATTGGCCAGCAAAGTCGAGCAAAGTTGAACACGGCATACAATCAGGATATGCCAGCTTAATTGATATGGAAAAGAAATATGTTTGCTCCTAGCTGAAATACATTGGGAATTTTTTTTATCCTGGCTTGCTGATTAAATCGACTTTCGTTTCGCTCCGCAAAGGACCTGTGCAAATATCCTGGGCCAAGTGGAAACTCTTTACCTGTTTGGCAAACAGTATAAATAATTTATAATCTGAGCCAAGTGTCCTTTCGCACTTCCAGCCCACTTCCGCCGCACCAGTTCCCATTTCCCCAGCTGGTCCGCAGGATCTGTGTCCTTTGGCGTCGCCTCACACACATGAGTATGTGTGTGTGTGTGTGTGGGTACCCACTTTGTTCGGCTTGTAGTTGCAACAAGTTGTTTCCGTGTTTGCCTTTTGTGTCCCCGCCCTTGATTATGCGAGCTGCTAACAACCTTCATCTGTATGTTTGTCTGCACCGCACGGCATGGCAAACAGAAAACATAATGTCCAGGATATCCTCCCATCACGAACCCCCAGCAGGACCCTTCTTTTTCTAATTAGCTTGCGGAGCGGAGTGCATGATAAAAGCACTAAAGGAAAATCAAAACAAGGATTTATTATCTATCAAGGTTTGAAAAATATGCGGTCAAGTTAAAAACATATTTTAAATTGGATTTATTAGGTTTTAATCTAACATTTTGGAATTAACATTTGATGATTTGCTGTTTCAGTGTAACATATAGTACTTCTAATTATATTTTCTTCAGTGCCGAGTTGAATGCCAACCTTATGCTGACGAGGCCAAAGAACCAATTACTGACCAACTGATGGAAGTTTTGACAAAAGGGAGAGCTTCTCGAATTCGCACTAATTAAGCTGCCCGGCTGCAAGTGCATAAAATATATAACGCATTGTGCAATAACAAAAGGCTCTTCAAAAGTCAAAAACAAGCCATGTTGATAGCCATGTGGACGGGGCCGAAAACAATTGAATTATTTAGCAGGCAGCAGGGTAAACTTTTTATAGTCTCTAATTGAAAAGTTGCCGTCAGTCGTGGATTGCCAGCGTTCCTTCACCAGCATTCAGCCTGCTCCTACTACTCCGAATCTTTCCCTCAACTGTCAACTGCAGAAGATTGGTTGAAACAGTTGGGTAGCAAGGTAGCCCATTTTCCTGACCGCAAAAACTTGCCGACATTCATTTGACAGGAGACAGTCGTCGTCCTGGCGAAACTAGAACCCCCTAAAAAAAGAAGGAAAACTCCAGTCGGAAGTCGGCCTAACGAGTTTTCCATTAATCTCCGCGTAAATTACATTTTTACACCTAATGCCGCTCAACGTGGGAGAAGCTCTTTATCATTGTCGAATCAGCGGCGACCATTTTACAAATTAACATTTAAAATATTCGGCGACGTTGATTTTCCGAGCTGTCGCCGGACGAAGGACTCGATGGGCGCGTGAGAGAATTTGATAAATTTGCCATTTTATTTGGCATTTGAGCGTTTTTCATTAGCCAGTGTAAATGCAATTAGTCAATAAATCGAGTGAATATTACCAATTTTCATGCGAGCCACGTCGGCCGGCCAAATGCTGAAGGGCAAGGACATCGTCGCGACGTTCCTGCGAAATGTGCGTGCTGTCGCTATCGGTGGCCATAACTCCTGAACGCCACCGGCAGCGCATCGATCATCATTGGCCAGCCAAGTGAGGGTGGGGGTAATATGGCCAACACGCAACCAGGCTGCACTGCAAATTGCTAAATGAGCGAAAACATGGCCAAAATGTGTGTGCACAGGGGCGGCTTGTAAGCGGCCAAAACTGCAAATCGAGGTACTTACCTTAAGGGAGCTGATATATTGAAGCATTATCTGTTTAAGTTTACATAGCTAAGCACTCATGTTTTTAATTTAAAATCTGGAGTCTTTCTTAGAATATATATTAATTAAAACTACAGCTTAAAGCCATATTTATACAAATTAAAATAAAAAAGTAGCCGGTCAAATTCATAGAAAAGCTAAGTGCTTTTGCAAACTGACAACAAAGGTTTAGTTTCCGGAACTTCAAACTTTTTAATCATATTATAAACTAAGCAATTTGCATTTTTTTGTAAATTTATTCAAATGCATCAGTAAATATTAACTTTTGGCGACACCTTTAAGACTCGAAACTTCGCCCGCGTTATAGCCATATTTTTTCAGACTGAATGTCTTGCACCTTCGCAGTTTAACCCACTTTATGGCTCTTTCCATAATGAGCAGTGCTAAATTTTCACCATTTCTCAGCGGTTGGTGCTTACCAGGCACTTCGTTTAATGTTGACTGCTTTACAGCCCCCGCAATATTCCACTAAATGATTTAGGTGACAAAAAGTTTGCAGACGCCGAAGAGCTGAGCAAAAAAAAAAAAAAACAAGAGACAACTTTTTACTTGGTTGTTTTGGCTATGAAAATATAAATATGCCACAAAGCGCAAGGAGGAGAGTGCAAATGATGCCATAAACTGAAATTGCAAGCGCTGCACGAACAATTAAAGGCGAACAACACGTGTACGCCACGTGTGCACAATTTGCTGCAGCTGCTCAGGGAGCAAATAAATTACTCAATTCGCCGTTTCAACTGACAGGCAGTCCAGGCAGACAGGCCAACCAAATAGGCCATAATACGAACAACGTCGAATTTTCAAGAGAACTTTAATTAAACTAAGCCACAGCCGGAGAGAATAAGCGACGTTTTCGTGACCTCAGGTGGCAAATATACGTTGGCGCACCCAGTACCAAAAAAAAAGGAAGAAGAATAAACCCGATGAGCAGACAGCTGGATTCGGGGAGTGGCCACTGCTCCAGACATGGCTAGTTGGACTATCGGACTCGCTTTATCTTGGTCAGCCAAAAACAAATTGTCGCACCTTGAACTGCCCGCAAAAGTATACTATGCTTTTTCATTTCGCTTTTATTTATTGGATTTCGCTGCAGAACGAAGCGAGACTACAGATACAGATACTGTATCTGAGGAGTCAAAACCAACTAGAACATGGCACACACACATTATAATTCCCTGCATTAAGGAAAGAAGAACTTAATATATCAGCTGCGCTTGCTTTTTTCTGCGTGTCCTTTAGCTTTTAAGCCGGACTTCATAGATAGTCATCAGTGGGCAGGGATAATTAGTGAAAGTGATTTGTGTCGGTGGTTGAGTTGATCGTTCTGCAAATCAGTGGCACTTCAAGAGCATTTTCCCTTCCATTTAATTTGCATTCCCTGCCCGACAGTCGACGACTCCTTTTACAGCAGCCTTAAGCCTCGCTTTATCCTGGTCTTAAAAGGCAAGCAGGTATTAAAATGGAGCTGCCATGCAGCCGGCTTTTGTCTTTCCCAGCCGACTAATGAAGCTGGGCAAATGCATTCTGCTGAAATTCCTAAAGGATAGAATTTGCATTCCATTCAAGTGGGTCGGGTATTTGAGGCATTTGCTTGGCTATTTGGACTTTTAATCACGCAACATTCTGTTTGCCTTGCTTTGCAATATAATTCCAGCCACTGTGTGTGGGATAATATGGCGGCTTTTCTATAAACTAAACATTCAGTTTTTTATTCCGAATTTAATGAATTAATTCTGTAAGCTCTTTACGGATTTCGAAGCCAAGCTAGCTAACCCTTGAAATAATTACATACTTTACTGTGTTGGCATTTTAATTATTGTAATTTAATCTCGGCTTTATATCTAAACTAATTACACAATATACAAAAGCCAAACTAAAAGCGGGTTAATCCTAAAATTAAAGCGCTTGAAGGTGTGCAATCCTCACCGCCTGTCTGTGTATGTGTATGTGTGTGTATTCGGGGCAACCAATCAAAGTTCAAAAGTTCACATCATTTACAGCGAACAACTTTGGCTGCTTTGGCCCAACTCAAATTAAGAAAAGATAGCTGGCAAGCAGGAGAGTCGCACAAAACTTTTATAATTTTCACAGTCCAAGAGAGCAACGAGAATAGTTAGTTACGAAGTACACACTTGCCACCCCAAGCACCCGCAGTCCTGCGACAAGGACTCTTGTTCACACCCTCGATATTGTCGCATATTTAAGCTGCTTAATTCCGTTGCCAATGGCATCCGTATTCTTTTTATGCCCTTCCAAGCCAACAATCAATCACAGCCTGGCTGACGTCTGTTGACTCCCGGCCAACAATGCATGATGCAAAAATGCGTCGCATTCGCACCTCCATTCCATGGAGCAAAGGCCCACAGGACCAAACAGGACCCACAAATGCCAAAGCCTCAAGCCAATCAGGCGGAAGGTATGGGTGCGACTGCAGATCTGTGGGCACGGAAAGTGCCTTCGATGCCCGGACACACACACACACACACTGCCTCCCAGTGCTGCCCTTCCGCCATCCGCCATCCGCCACCTCGGTGGATGAATCTGCGTTCTGCGTTCTCCGTTCCTGAGCGCCGTGTACGTGGAGGCATGAAATTGGGTCGCCTGGCGAAAGGCGGGGTTCTGGGTCATCGTCGTGGCGGAGCGTTCCGCACGGATTCGGTCTCGGATTCGGGCAGCCGCAGATGGAGAAGGAAAATGCCAACCATGAGTCTAAGATTGCGGAACAAAATTCCTAAATAACATGGAAATCTATTTGGGTATTTAAGAGGAATGTGTAGCCCTTGCAGATGCAATTTCGCAATTGACAATTTTTGGTTGCTATCGGTAAACACTTCAAAAAAATCATGTAAAAAAAAATGCATTTTTAAAGAAAAAATTTAAGATACAAGCTTTTCAAAATGCATATCTCCTTTTTTACAAAATGTTACTTTTAAAAATATATTACTGATTTTTGTAAATAAGCAATCAATAAAGTTGATCACTCTATAAATGTTTTTACAGTTTATTTGAATTTAGCTTTAAATAATCTGAGAATTATTTATTAATAGAAAATGATTTGATATGAAATTTATTAGAAATATGTTTGCAGAACTTTCTTTGTGTGTAATCCTTAGTGGCAGGATGCGAGTGGTTCGGTTCGGATTGTGGCGTTTGCTGGGTGGTGAGTGGCCAAGGAAGGAAGCCAACGCGCGCTAAGCGCCGTCGCTTGATGGAGCTCATCATAATTTTTGGGGCGCCATGGTGGAAAGCAAAAAGGAAACAAAACAAATCGAAGTGGAGCGGACAAGAGCAACATGTTGAAGAGCGCGCGACAAAAGAAAGAACGGCGAGAGCGAGAGAGTGCGAGAGCGAAAGCTTTGACGCAGCTTTTCGAGTTTTCGGCACTAACCTTCATCTTGAACTTCACGGAGAGGGGAGCCATATGTTTGTGTGCGTGTGTGTGAGTGGGTGGGTGGTTCGGTTGGTTGTATGCTCCATTTCTAGGCCAAGTCTCGACCCCCTTTTACCATCCTTGGCCGTAAAAACATATGCAACAGGAGGGAATTCATTCATGACCAACCCACACCATTAGGCAGCGGATAATCGTAGTAACAGACGGAGCTTTGGTAGAGCAAGTTTCGTATTACCCAAGAAAGTGACATTATGTTATAGTTCTATAATAAATACTTGTTACAATCTTCTTGAAAGTGCAACAGGCATATAATATTCACAATATGTTTATTAAAAGTCTAATAATTACCTTTTATAATGGTGAAAAATATTGTTATCAGAACTTTAATGTTAAATTTTAATAAATTCATTTTTAAGGCTTTTAAATAATAATTAAGTGCACTTAAATATTATACAAATATTTTTTAAAAAACATTTTTACAACAAATGGCCTATTTTTCATACGACCATGTTAAAAATTCTTTGATTTATGCTAGAGAAAACACAATAATAATTTAAATTCGTAACTTGACACAAACTTTTGCTACATATCTTGAAAAAATTTGAAATTCAAATGTTCCTAACGGTAGAACTCCCTGTTGAGCTTTGTTGAAGAGAGTCGGGATGTTGGGGAAAACTGAAGACTGAGCTTTCTACACACACTCTCGCTCTCTGCGGCTCTCGCGCTCTCACGCACACCATTGCCAGCTCTTATCAAAGGACAACGGCTGGCTGGAAGCCAAGCCAGCCAGCAGGACTCGCATTGAGGATAGCACAGTAGCAGAAGTAGGAGCAGGAGCAGCAGCAGCAGCGGGAGCAGCAGCAACAGTGCGATGGATGCACGGCTTATAAGGTGAAGCCCGAAACTGGAGCAGCTCAGTTCGCTGTGGGCAGGCGTCGCAGAAGGTAGTAGCTCTATTCACCCAGCGGCACCAGAGGAAGTCCAGTCGGCAGCCGAGGGACCAGTCTCCCAGCCAGGAGTCAATCGAATCAAACAAAAAAAAAAGGAAAAGAAAAAGAAAAATCCTAGAGCAAACCGACGGCGGTGTGAAAGTGAGTGCGCGAGTGCCAAATGAAATGAAACGAAACGAATAAGCCAAGCAAAGCAAACTGCTCGTCCCTCAACTAAAACAAATTGAATTGAATTAAATTGGGAGAGAGGTGGAGCTGCAGCAGCAATTAAAAGCAAATTGCTTGCAGCTAAACGACGAAGGATAAAAGGGGCCAACCGACGGGATCCGCCCGTTTATGTCACGCTGCATTTGCACATAATTGCAAACTGTTGCGCGGCCTGCAGTTTCGCCTTTTATTGCCAGGCAATAAAATAAAAATCCATTTGCCCGAAACCATTACACTCCCCTTAAAAAAAACCCACGACAACTGTTGCACACTGGATACACCACATAGGACTTAGGACGGACACACGGACACACTGAACGCCATACTACACCACACTGCA
Organism: Drosophila sechellia; assembly: GCF_004382195.2. NCBI lineage: Eukaryota > Metazoa > Arthropoda > Insecta > Diptera > Drosophilidae > Drosophila > Drosophila sechellia. Next base: position 7,166,564 of record NC_045951.1, on the reverse strand, counting down.
CTTGGGGGCCACAGGACATAACCATTTATTTTACGATCTCAGCCTTGGTCATGCCCCATTAAATATGCTTCTGAATGTTTTGTTCAAGTTGAAACGGAAAGCGAGAAACGAAAAACGATATGCGAAATACCGAAAACGAAAAGTGCACAACCAAAAATTATGCTAAAATAAATATTACAAAAGAGAGCGAAGTAGACTAACAAAAAAAAGTTAAAAAAATTCTGAAAGCAGCAGCAATTTGCATCAGAAATTCCGAGTTCTGGTCAAAACGGAGCAGCGTGTCAATTTATGCAGCCATAAAAGTTGAAGGCGAACTCGAGAGCAACCGAAAAGGAAGAAAGGATTCCCATTCACCAGGTGAGTCCTTGAAACAGTTTGCACTATTCACTGGAAATGGTTAATAAATCGACAGTCTGCCAGCGACATTCGCAGTGCAATTAATGATAACAACCAAAGCATTCATGGCTCTTTAATTATTCATGACAGTCTTCATTATTGATTTAATCCTTGTAAATTCCACACACGACTAACATATGTACATATGTGCGATATAGTAGTAAATATATGTATTATTAACACCTGAGGGCTCTTTGCGATTGCGAATGTCCGGCTGAAAGTTGATTCACGGCTTAATAACATAGGACAAAGAAGGTGATATAAAATCCGTTTTATTATTGCAATAAAGTATTCACGCAATTTTTGCAAATCAATATTTATGTTCGCACTCAGTCGGCGAACGATGCATTTGTTGTTAGGATAAATCCCGGAAACGTCGAAACGGCGCACATGGCGTATACGTAATGCGTATTTTCTTTAATCATGGCAAACAAATATTGACGCAACGCACGCAAGCTGGCCGTAATATTTTGATGATGTGGATGCCTCGGGCGCATCTAATGACCACCGCTTCCTTATCGCAGCAAACTATTATGGCCACGTACACGAGTATTACGAGTATTAAATGGAATATGTCGTCTAATTTGCTGCCGTATATCATTTAACCACGCTGCCTGCGAAATGTGCAGCTGTTGTTTTTATGGTCGGTTGACTTGGATGTGCTGCATGGTCTAGTTGGGCATATAGAATAACAAGTGTCTGTCAAGCAAAAACGTAAACAAAAACAGCAACAGGCCGATGGGTTCGCTACATCCGCAGTTAATTAAAACTCAACTCCAATTTGGCAAATGTTCAGTCGCGGCTGGCTAAATAAATTTATGCAAAATCCGTGTCATACACGCAACTGTAGCGGAATGCAAATTTCAAATCAAATTAAGCAAGTAATTCCATGGTGGCCCACCTGGCGTATGAGTGCTGCGGCTCAAGTGGTGCCATCTGTTTGGCTTTGCTCCATTTCAAAGGCAAACAATTAGGAGGCAAGTTAAAGCTGAAGGACTGTGAATGGGGCAGGTTCATTCGGATACCCTGAAAAGTGATTAATTTTTCTGACCAACAAATATATCCCTCAATCAGCTCTAAAAATAATCGTGAAACTTTTACCCACAAACACCAACAATTGATTCCGAATATAAGCTTCACTTAGCCGCAAAGGATGTGACCTTTGATAAGTTAGGGTATTGATAAAAGGCGGCACGGTGAACAAACGAAAAGTGTGGCACCGTGCTTTCATGTCAACTTTGTTAATTAAATGAAGCACTTAACATCGGGCGACATATTTCACCCTTTTTGGGGTGAGCTGCGTTTTGTTTTCCCTGTTTATTTCTTCTTTTTCGCTAACTACATAATTCGGTGTGCCAGTTCCATTTTAATGACTGTCCAGTTCCGTACTTCTTACCATAATTTCCATTTTGACTTCCGTTCGCCGTGCTGCCACTTCTGTGCTTTATTGCTCGCCCATTCCAAAGATTTTTCGAAATATTGTCCTTAGACTGGGCGACTGAATGTGGGCAACTTCAAAGGATTCCGTGGGCCACTGTGACTTTTGCCTTTTTCCGCTGCTGTTTTGCATAAAGGTTACAAACAAGTTGTTTTTCAATTTCATTCTTCCGACGCTAATTGCAAGTAAAATGTTTAGTTTCGATGAGAGCGCACAACTTTGGCTACTAACTACTTTATTATTTGCAATTTATTGCTGTTGCACAATCTGTGCTATTTTTTCGGGCTATTTGCATTGTTTTTGACATTCCCTGTTTGTTTGCCAGCTGCAATTGTTGTGGTTTCTGTGGTAAGTTTGTTAGGGAATGGCTTAAGGGCAGTGAACAAAAAAAGAAATGCACACTGTTTGCAGCGCGAACCACGACTTTATTGCGTTCAAATTAGTATTTCCAACAAGTTTTTTTTGGTTTAATTTGAATAAGAACGAAGCGAAAACAAATAAAAAACCAATTATATGCCATTTGGGCAATCGTAAAAATGTGAAAACAAAAGAGTTTTGTATTTCTTGAATAATTTCTTTTGCTCGTAGGCATAATTGTCTGCATTTTGAGTTCTTGAGTCTAGATAATCTTCAAATATGGTTTATTTTATGGAAATAAAAAATTTGAAAATAAATGTAAGGTTGGTGTTGGAAGTTTTGCATAGTATCTTGTAAAACTTAATCCTTTAAGGTTCTGGCATTAGTAATAGGATCTAGTTTGCCTTAGTTAAATTTGGAAACTACCTACATGTTGGGTCCTTTTTGTGCGAAGGTTCGCTGTAAGGTTGCCATGTCAATGAGCTCACTTAGATTCAGTATTCCATTCATATTGCTCTAATATGCGACAACAAGTATCCATCATTAGCTTGATATTCCCATATCGAGTTTCCACCTCCTCCCCCTTACAATTTCCGAATGACCTCTGCCAGAAATGTCGCAAAATATTGTCGCCTGCTGTGTTCCCAAATATTTGTGTTATGTCGCCGACGATGAGCGTCAAATCAGAATTCTATATGTTCAACAGCCAAAAGACGGTAGGCTATGTGCTAAAAGCAAATGGAATTCGCCGACGGATCGAATCGAAAATACCCTCGTCACAGCAGACGACATTACATCAAAGAGTCCTTGAAGGAGTTATTAGCATGCCCACTGAGTTATGAAAGGTATGCCAAAAATGGGCAATTAACCTTATCAAGACGCTGCGTGCTAGTAAAACAAGGAATGCCAGCGAAGATGTGTCCTCAACATCGTTAAGATTTCGCAGTGAGGAAAAGCGACACGGCGAAATGAAAGGAAGAAACAAATAAAACAGGACGAAACCGAAACCCGTAGCCTAAAATATACGCCATTAGACAGACGGAATGCCAAAGCAAAGGCAAAAAAAAGTAAAGTAAAATAAAAACAAGGAGTGGGCGAAGGGTCCTTCAACGGGGTGGCAAAGGCAAAAAGCAATTTCAAATATTTTCGTTACCTGCTTGTAGAAATTTTTACGTTTTTCTGATTACGGAGCAAAGCTTTCGTTGCCTCTTTTTTTATTGTTGTTGTGTAATTGTGCGCACCAAAAAAGGGGGGAAAATGGGGGAGTCGCCCAAAAGACGACGGTGAAATGGGTTAAGGGAACGGGCAAGTTGTGGAGCAGGAGAACCTGAAACAGCTGGGTGGGTGGCAGCACTTAAGGTCCGACTCCAAGGCTCCATTCTAGACATTTGAAATGCAAAGAAGCATTGCATACTTTTCCACATCCAGCGAAACAGCAAGGAGGCAAAAAAAACACTGCATTTTATAGGCAAATGCAGCACAACGAACATTCGGGCCCAGAATGGCAGCGAATGTTCCTTTCGAGGACCGGATTTGTCAAACAGCCAACAGGACGAAGAGGCTTGCTTATTAACTATAGCATACTTAGCAGCTGAAATGGAAATGCTGTCCAGTATGCTGAAGAAGTCAAGAGTTGTCGTGGCAGAACTTCAGATATAATTGAGATTTGTTTTAGTATTTGTGCAAGCAGAGAAATTTGCGTATTTGCGTACACGTGAATTGGGTTGGCAGTCATCAAAGGATTGAAGGAAAAGTTGGCTAGAACTTTTCTAAGGATTAAAGAGCTTTTTAAAAAATATTCAAGACTTTGCTGTAGCTGGGAAATCCAGAATGAGTGATTAAGTTAAAGCTGTCTAAGGTATTTATTAAAGTGTTTAAAGAGCTGTCATAATTGAATGGCGCACAAATGTATGCAACACATTTTAAATTCGCTCAAATTTCAAAGCATACTTTTAAACACTTTTGAAAGTGACTCTAGTGTTTTTATCGAAATATTAAAATAGTGTCCACATATTTCCAATTGGAACGGAGTTCCATCCGCATGTCTGAATTTGCTTATATTTAGCTCTGCGGCTTAATAGCTTCATGTTCATGCAAAACCGGAATTATCCTGCGGAAAAGCTGCTCGCCTACTGCTCTTTTGCGACTATAAATAGATTCAGCTCCAGCTTCAACTGTTGCGCAGTAACCGCCAACTAAAAATAGCAACCAGCTGTGCTCCATCGCCGAGTGGCATAAAATCCAATAAATTCAGCTGCGGACAAAGCCGAATTACTCGACACGTCCTGCGTCCTCCACAAATGTCGACGTGTTTTAGTGTAAACACACACATACGCATATACCGCTTCGCTTTAGCACTCGAATACATATTTGTTTAGCTGTTGGATGTTTATCAGCTTGTCGCATGATTGATTTATATGCCCTCTGGATTATTAATGGGCGGGGCCAAGTCAATTGAAAGGACTCCACAGGACTCGTGTCATTCATTATTGATACCCTGCATGAAAGTGACACACACGCGCACCGCCACAAATACAAAAAAGGAAAACCATCGGAATTGGACATCCATTTGCTTTTTTATCATATTCAAATGCTGTCCATTCAATTATGTAGAATATCTCAAGTCTGCAGAGATGAAAGTTGCAAGAGCAGAAAACTTATAAAAATGATAGTTGCTATAAAAGCTTAATGATAGGATGCACTACGCTTTTGTTTCAACAAACATACTAATGATATTACCCTGTTAAATGGAAGTACTGGCATTGTTATGTTTCTCTACCATCAAAAAATGGGCTAAAAAGCAAAGGGGTGGGGGGAAATGGTAGATAGCTCCTCGCTTAATTGCTACTCCGCTGGGAGCAGGAGCAAGCATCGCCCGGTTGACTTTGTTTGCTCAAGCAGAGCTGGGAAATGGAAAATGCCATGGAGGCAGTGGGCAGATCATGAAAGCGGGACAAAGTGAAAATTTCCTTGTGTTTCTGCTAGCAGTTTTTACCTACCACCCCAAAATCATACCATCTCCGAAAAATAAAGAAAAACTTTCAGCCCAGCAGATGGGGAAAAACACACGCATATGAGAATTATCTGGAGGACCTTAGGAAACCTGGTGGGCGCAGCTGACTGTTTTATGGCTCAATCATAATTTTTCACACTGTTAATGTGCAAATGCGCCGCCAGACAAAAAGTGCCGAGGGGTGGGGGGAAAAGCGACAAACACTCAGACAGAACAAACACACACACCCACGAGCAAGTAAGTGAGTGTATGTGTGTGTGTGTGGAAAAGTTTTTCAAGTGTTAAATGAGATAACGTAAACATTGTGAGGTTCTCTCTTCACAGGACGTGAATTCCAGGACAATGGCTGGCAGTTCTCATCTCTTTGCAACACGCTGACAGACTGACAGCTCACCACCCCGCCCATCCGCCCACTTCAAGGTCATAATAATTATTAAAAATAGCTCGCGCTTCTCGAAAGTTCTTAGGCGAAATGAGCATTTTTATGACCTCCAGCCTGCCAGCTGCAAAAAGTTATAATTTATTGTTCAAGTGACGTTTTGATTGCGTCTCTTACTTACCCACTTCTTTTTTTTTTGCTGTGTGTTGCAAGTATCTGCAAATATTTGTGTGCCTCCTTTGACATTTGCAGTCGCAACACTTTCAGTCCTCAAAGTTAATTGAGTTTCAACAAGTGGCCATGTCCTTGCGTCCTTGGGCGGCTGGAAAGTGCACAAATCGCTGTGGATTAAGCTCTTCAAGTGGTTGGAGCCTAATGAATTGCCCTGGCATGCAATCGGTTTCACTTGGTTAATGAAGTGCTCGTCTGCTCGTAGATTTGATTGCAGTTCGTTGCAATCTGAATGGATCAGGTAGGCAGCTCAGTTTGCTCAAGTCAGACTGACATAGTTGCTTCGATTTCTATTTGCCGATTACTATTTGCTGACTATGCTAATAGCAAATATCGATGGCTAAGGAGTAGTACACTGAGCAAAATAAGCGATGACTATGTACAATTATTTATAAGTTATGAAACATAAAATCTAATTCTTTCTTATAATATCATTTAATCTTAAATATTAAATACATTTATTGTACAGAAATCTTGACTTGCTCGAAACAACATATAACTTTTATTATTTTACCCTTTTATTACACTCGTATTTTTTACGATTTTCACACTTTCACTTCGTTGCGTGATGGATATTCTGCTGCCTCGGATGCCTCTGAATTCCGTATTCATATGTGTTTGGTTACAACAATATATATACGAGTATATATATCACAACGCAGCCCCCATGCAACGCCAAATGTCAATTTCAATTTATTGAATATGTAAAGAGATCAGGCGCTGAAAACAGAAATAAATGGGCGTCAGAATGAAAATTGAAAACGATGCCAGCTGCGAGGACCTCGACTGAGTTCTGGTTGTCAGCCTCGTTGGCTGCTTATTAGTTTAAATTGTAAACAGGAAGTGTTGCGGCACCGGATATAAGGCCAAGACGCTTTTAGGCCAAGGAAAAGCCAGGCAAGGAAAGGAAATGGAGGGCATGGGTGGCATTTTGATATTTAGATGGAGCACCAAAGAAGCGACTGGCGACTTGCGACTGGATTCAACTTGCCTTTCGCCTGTCAGCGGCAGGCGAGGAATAAACTTTTAAGCGAATGTCAACGGCGGAAGCACTGCGCCCAGAGATGCCTCTTCACTTGGCCTTGGCTGCCTGCCCACTCCCCACGCGCCACTTCCTCATCCACGCCCACTCTTTGCCATCCTCTTTGTTTGCCGTTTGTTGCAACTGTCGAGCATTTAGTTAACTCTTGGCGGTGTCCTTGCCGTTCTCAGTCAGTCGGTCGTCAGTCAGTCAGCCAGTCAGTTGGAGGAAGTCTTGAGTAGTCAGTTAGCCATGCCGGCGGCTTAAGACTCAATGGGGTCTTTAATTCGCTCCTGGAGCCGCTGACATTACGAACTTCGCCGCTGGCCAATCCCCCTGCTATATTCAGCATGCTCCTGCATTTTGCATGAGCTGTTCATTGTTGTTGCTGATGTTATGGTGATAGTGTTCTTGTATGAGGATGTACACGAATAAAAAGGCTAAAAAATAAATTTTATTAAGTCTAAGTAATCCAAGTAATCCAGCTTTAGAACTTTAACTATATGCTATGCCATTAACTTTTAAATTGATATTTTAAAAAGAGTTCGTAACAAATGAAAAATCCTAGCCTGCAATGGATGAGTATGTTTTCTCTCACTGCACTTGCTTTCTCCATTTTCGCTAGTAAAACGCACAAACGTTTCCATTCATTTCGAATGGCTTCTGATGCCAGGCCAACGGGGCGGATGGATAATATACGAGCAGTCGGAAATCAACGGGTGGGGGGGAACAAACACGGCTGCCGGGGGAATTAAAACCAACAAGACAACAGAAATTAATTTAAAAATCCTCGAGTGAAGTGAAGGAGCACCAAATCGCTTAATTATATTAGCAAACATTAAGTTTAAAGCTTAAGTGGGTGGCAGCAGATTTGTTCGCTGGGGCTCAAAGTCAAGCTTCCGCCTGTTTCATTCGCTTTCATGGCGAATTGACAAAAGAAAATTGTTGCTATAACAATGACAGAGCACCCAATCCCCCCTCGCTCCTGCTTAAAGGACGCGCCTTTGGGCCTATTGTCTCGCTTTTATTCGTCACAATCCAAGCGCAACAATGCGACATTTTAGGCATTTATGGTGTTCCAAAGTTGTTGCCAAAGCCCGATGATATAGACGTTGTACCCCCACATCCCTCTCACCATTCCATGGTAATTGAAGTTGTTTTTGCCGTGGGAAAGCTACAAGGTCCTGGCCATCGGGCCGATATCAATCATATTTATGCAGTTACGAGTACGACAGGACAGGCACCTTTTCTCCCCCCCTGCACAACCCACAAGCCAGCTTGCGTGATTTATGCGTCCCATTCCTGGAAAATCCTGTGAATCCCCCCCTGTCCCAATCTCTGTGGTAGTCTCCTGCTTATTTTATTTCTTTTCTTGCCAAGCTGATAACCAAATTTTGAACAACATAAAAGTTGATTTTGTCAGTTGACAAACAATGCGCATAATGCATGAGCAAAAGGCCCCCAAGCCCCCAATCCCCCAATACATGATACCAATCTCGACCTCGGGCCACACCTACTGGCCAAAATTTGAATGCTGGCACGAACATGTCGGGGAATAATGGACAGCTTACATGCGCATTAAGCTGCTTTCAATAACGTTGGCCCAAGTACAAGTTTGATTGGAAAACTCTCGATGGCGATGGCGATGGCGATGGCGATTGCGATTGCGATGGTCAAATGCTGGCCAGAAACGGGAGCAGCAGCCATTGTCCATCAATTTGTTGTTATCATATTTTGGCCATTTTTGTTGCTCTTCACGATCCTTGGCAATTCAATTTGCAGGCGCAGGACAATGGAATGCCATTCAAAAAAGGCAAGCAATTGGGCATTGTGTATTCACGAGTCCTTTAAGAGGGCATGCATTGTCATTTAAATTGTCATTAATTTTACTAATAACATTTTATATATGTTATTAAGTTGCTCAAATACTTTGTAGCAATTATTTTCCACTCGTCTAGACTGTGGTTCGCAAATAAATCTTTTCTTTGGACCGAATGGAATCATTTTCTGTATCATAACTTTCTTGGCCGACTTAATCTGACTTTCTCTGCTAGTTTTTAGCTGAAATTCGGTTTACTTGTGAGGTTTTGGCATATGTATACTATATAGTATGGCCTGCATATTTATGTGCTATATGTTGGTCACGCTCAGCACTCCACACAGGTTAAAACTTTATAACTGACAAAAGCAAGCGCCAGACAAATGGCCAACTTTTTGTTTTACCTCCATTTCATTTTTTTTCCTTTGTCCTCGATTTTGGCCTGGGGGCTGAGGGGGGGCCAAAAGGACTAAAGGACCAACTCGAAGACAGTTTAATGGGCTTTGACAACAAAAACATAAAAATTTAAATGACATAGACGAGCTACGACAGCGTCGCTAGAAGGAGATAAACACATATAATATTTATTTATTTTTCCTCGATTGTGTTTGTTTGTGTTGCAGAATTGTGCTTTGGTAATTTGTAAATCTGAATGTGGAATGTGGGAGATTGCTCATTTTAGCAGGCATATTTCGGAGCAGGCAAATGGTTGTCCATTAAAGAGCATTTGTTTTTCGAGATGTTTTTGCGGCGAACTTATTATTTTTGGTTTTCCAAATAAAAATACCTTAAAAAAAAGTGTCATAATATACATTAAATAGATACAAATATATTTTGCATAGCACCTACTTGCATTTTATCGAAAAGATACAGTATCGAGATCTTTAAATTAGCAATAATTAAGGTAGTTTAAAAGTAATGGCAAATATCCTGTGAATATCCTATCCTATAGAATATCCTATGGAATCACTTCCAGACCGTTTAAGCCATTATCGTAAAGCAGCTTCCGCATAAACGAGTCGCGAGTTCTGCTGCGTCCTTGGCTGTCTGCCTGCCAGTCTGTTGCTTACCATTTTTTTGATAGAGCCTGTCTGTCAGTCGTCCTTTTGCTGAAACACCCGTCCTGACACCGCCCCCGCCCCTCTGCCCGCTCCTCCGTTGCCTTTGTCCTTTTCATTTTCTCTGTTTGTCTAGGCAGCCATTTTGAGCGTTGTTTTTGTTTCTGGCGTTGCTACCGCATTTCTAATTGAATTGCTTGCTACGTAAAGGTTGCCATTGCCATTGCCGGTGCCGGTGCTCCTGACACGAACAGGCTGCCACCAGGATCTCCAGGACCTGCTGCACGGCACACAGCCATAAAGGCAGCAACATACATACACAACGGGGCACACAGCGACACCCGCTCACGGCCATAATCGAATTAGATAAGTTAATAACTTGATAAAAAGTTACAGCGTGCTGGTGCTATTTGGCTGCCTGAATTTGCCTTTGTTGGGCGATGGTTTGTCATTCATTGTTTGCCAGTTGTCACTGTCAATAAACGGTACGAAATGAAGTTGCCAAACAAAATTTGTTTCACAAAAAATCGGACGAAACAAACATTGAATTTGCAAGTTTTCACGTTGCCGACGGGTTTGTCCAGACGGATTTGGGATGTGGGCAGTCTGAGGGCTTAAATAAATATACGTAATATTAATATAACTTCTAAAAAGGTATATTTTTGGTAAATATAAAGAAATCTGTTACAAGGGATTAGGTTACCCCTTGTAAATAAAAGAGTCAAATTTTATATAAAAACCTTTTGGGCTTTAAAACATCAACAGGGAAATAATCATCATGCAACAAACCAAGAACCAACAAACAAACAAACAAGGATAAGGGAAAATGGTGGCGGGAATTATTCCCTGAGTTATTAGCCTCGTTATGGCAGGGGCGTGGCATAATTTACGAGCCATCACCCTCAATTCGGCAGGACCACAATGTCCTTATCGATTTTGTTGCCGAATTTATGCATGATGGTATCCATACATATGGCTTTAAGCGACGTGATGAGGCTGGCCAAAAACTTCAGACAACCGCCGAGTGTTGGCCGCTTTAAGCCAAAAGCCCTTGATCAGGTTGTGGACAGGAAACGGGCAACTGCCACTAGACTGACACTAATCAGTTCAAAGCACATTGACCCAATTTTCCACAGTGGGGGGGAAGAACCACGACAACGCTTTGAGCCCATCAAATGTAAACACAACGGCTGAAAGGGGAGACACGGCTATGTAGATGGCCGTGGGCCAACGGTGCGTATGCGTATGCAGGCCACAAAAGCCGTCAAGGCGAACCACTCGGCCATATGGACTGGACTGGACCATGGCCACGTTTGTATTGACAGCTCTCCAGCGCTCCAGCTCACCAGTTGTCCGACCCGGTGCATTTTAATGAGTTTATTATGCCCATAATAGCTAGCCGGCGAAGGGCAGCAGAAGCGGTGGAGCCAAAGGAGCGAGCAAAGCAAACATATTTAGCCGGTTGGGCGATAAATTATACAGCAAGGAACCAGCTCCACTGGGCAGCTCAAACTGGGGCACATAATAATAATGATGTGTGCATAGGTGGACTCCGCCCGCGGGAACTCCACAGCTAAGTTTCCCTAAGTCCCTATTGGGGTTACAGTAGAAGAAAAAAGTTGGCTAATAAGCTGATTTAAATGGGAATTAGCTTTTATTGCTATCTGACTTGCTCACTACCGAATCCTTTGATGTTATGTGTTATGTGCTGTTGTTTTAACTACATTTTTTTAAGTGTATTTTCCTGGTCAAAGTCCAGCCGGTAGCTCCTGGCAAAACAATAAGCTCAGCTGCCCTGTCTGACTGCCAAAGCTCCTGGGCGGTTCCTGAGCTCATTAAAGTCACGTCGTCAACAAGCAAAGCTCATTTAAAGGTGTTGCTAGTATTCAATTCCTGAAATATTCATAAAAGTGCTAGAAATGATTATTATTAAATTCAGCAGAATTAAACACGAACACATTGCGAATGGCCGTGAATCGCAGTTTGCTGGCCAGACAAAAGTAATATTTATGTATTGTACATAAAAATGGCTGTGAAGTGCGTGGGTGAAAGTAGGCCAAGTTTTTAATAAACACCCGACACGCAAAAGTTTTTTGGCACGCACTCACACACACATTCATCGCAACTAACACACTTACAAAGGAATATTTATATGATTACTCTGACGAACAAGTTTAGAGAGCAACAAAAGAACTTGGCGAAAAATAGAGTGGCAATTTGGGGGCAGTGGGTGTAACCTGCACATGTGCCCTAAATACACAGAACCAAAAGTATTGTAGATTTTGTTTAAGGATAAAAAGTATAAACATTAGGCAATTGTATGACAAAAAGCTGGTTAAATTATGTTGGGTTTCTACTCTATATAGATCTTAAGCTAATTTTCCATGCTACTTATTGCTGTTGGTTAAAAGTGGCCACGTCGCGCTGCCTTATTAAATTAGTTAGCGCACTCAACTCGAGCTCGAAAGCAGCTGAAACGGAAGTCGAGCATATACAAGTTTTTCAATTTCCTGTGGCAAGAGTGTGAGTGAGTGTGTGTGTGTGTGAGCTCGTTTGAGTAACGTGTACCACACCGTTTTTAGTGGCATTTACCAACCAGAGGAGAACTTAACATGGGGCCAAGCCCCTGCGATAACCGCTGTTCTTGCCGCCAGGTCAACTAGTCGGGCTAATCCTGTCCCGCTTTTGGCTTAGCTAAATAAAAAAAAAAAAAAAGAAAGGAAAATAAAAGCAGGAAACCCCAAGCTGCCATTTTGCTAATATACCAACTGAAATGCTGACCAGCTCACCTGGGCTCAGCCCCTCCATTTTCGGGCAGCACAAGCACAAGCGTACACATATTTTATCTCATTTATTTCTGGTAATTTACTTTGATTCATCGATTTTGTAATATATATACGTGATATGCACGAAAGGAGAGCTGAGGAAACACGCTTTTATTACACTAACTGTGGGTAGTATGGCGTTTTTACGATGTTTGTTATTCGCTGGGGAGAGTCGTGTTTACACCAAAATGGTCTTAAAGTTTCCGAGCTGGCAAACGAGGTTGTAAAAGTTTTTAAGTTTAAACTCCTTGAAATGGGCTAAATTAAAGGGCAAAGGACTCTTGTTCAACAACTTCAGAGTTAAAGAATTAAATGAATATATATCAGATATAGCCACTTTTGAATGTTTTCATTTTTGGTGCTTTATTTAGGGTATTAAAAACACATCCTCAATTGCCTTCAGTCTCTATAATATATCAATTGGTTGTTGTTTTTCGTTTGGCCTGGGCAATGCATCAAAATGTTTCAATCCTCCAGTTGTTGTGTGTGTGTGTATCTCATGTGTCGAAATCTGATTGAGTTATTGAGCGAAAATTCCCTTTAGCTTCCAGATATTTTCGTTGCTCGCAATTGTGCACATCCCAATCGTAATAATAATCGTATCTTTTTATGCGGCAGATAGAAGTTCGGAGTCCATAAAAAGCCAGCAGTGGATTAGGTTATATTCGAAGGTCTGTGAAAGGCTTTAACGCGATTTGTGCACATTAATCATACGCCATGATGCACAGTATTGAAACCAATAACAGGGACTTATACAAACATTATTCCTAGGGCATGTTGGGCATTTTGGGAAAAAAACTTATGACGTTCATTTTGGCAAAAGTGTGACAGACAACGAAATCGAATTTCATTAAATTAGCAGAGAGCAGACTTGAACAAGGACACGACTCTGGATGCTTGAATCAACGGGCGCCATTAACAAAAGCAAATACGAAGAACTTTGGTAAAGGTAAAAAACAATCGATTGAGCTGGCATGGACAACATCTTTCCCAGAGGGCGATTCATTGACAATTTGCCAGGCAGGACGACTCTCAAGTTTTTGGCACCTGATTGGGGAGTTTGGGATGGACGTGTGTGGGTGGACCCTATGTCTGTCGCTTTATTGTTTGCAATTTGTTTCTAGCTGCCCACAAACAAAACTTTATTTTTATGGCTAAGCCTGAGGCAACGACGACACGCCCAAAAGGCTAAAAATAAACGAAACGTGCCGCTCTATTTATAGCCAACAGCATATAGCGACTATAACACTTGGTGGCAGCAACTAATACCGATTGCCATAACCGAGAAATCGTGGATGAATGCCATTGACATTTAAGCTGCCACAAAATTGGTTTTCTGCGGCAGCAACTCCTTGGCTTCTGCCACACCTCATCCATGCTTCTTTTTTGGCCTGGTCATGTGTGCTTCTTTTATTTTCTCTGTGTGGCTTATCGAGCGCATTTACATAACGAAAAATGAAATTTTCAAATTATAACAAATTGAATTTCCCCAAAGCGTAGCAAACAGAGAAACGAAATGGAAATGGTAGAAAAAGCCGGCTAAAGAGGATAACCAACAATCGTAGAGCTCTAAATATTGACATATGCCATAGGCCTGCAAAGGAAAAAAAAAAGTAAAACAGGTGAATTGGAAAATGTCTAAGGGGATTTACCAGATGATTTGATTGACCATAGTTTAGCAAATTAAATTGACCGGGCAAAGTTACCTTTATTTTATAAAATATTTTAATTTGTTATAAATGAAAGCAGCCTGCTCCTTGCTACAAATAAAGTGGCCCCATTCGAAAACTAAGGTGCTGCAATTTCAATCTGTGCTCCAGTTCAATGAATCTTCAAGCGCTCGCTGTCTGCAACTGCGAACCAGTTCCAATCGGATGCACTCCGCATACTTGTATCCTTGTAGTCCAATCAGTCACCCGCCTACGTGTTCGATTCGACGAATTCAACATTTTGTGGCGCCGCCTTGGCATCGCATTTGCGGCACATTGTGTTGTCTTTTGATCGGCGGGCTCCATTTCTTAGCCGTCTGTTCGACAGGCGCAACTTCAACTGGGCGAGTCGAGTCCTTGTTTGCCTTCTTTTTTTGTTGTATTTATGCGTTGATGTTTTACGTGCCCGAAATGCCAATATCCTGGCCATCCTGGCCATCCGAAAGGTATGTGCGAATACTGACGATCCGTATGTGCGACGATTGTACGTGCAAAGTTTATATTGTGTAAATGCTGGCTGGTAAAGTAAAAATGCTAAAGTGAGAGGCAACTTGGTTAGATGTTGCCAAAAATGTATGTATGACCCTGGAAAAAGGGGTTAGCATGCCAAATGAATTTATGTGGTTTCTGCCGGGCTTCTACCATTTCGACTCGGGTTACATTCATATTTGGTATTCGAATCCATTCGTCAAATGCAGAAAGTGAATTTAGCGCTTTTTGTGGATTTCCTTTTTTTTTTTTTTGGTTCTCCGGTTTCTCTGCCGGTTTTCACTGTTATTAAAGCGTGGCAAAATATTGACGCAACCATTAACAAAAGCTTTTAGTGCAAATACAGCTAGCAGTGGCACATGGCCATCGGCGATGCCATCGTGCAGTCGTCCAGTGAAAGTGCAGCGAGAGTCCAGTTAAAAGGGCGGTCGACACTTTGACAGTCCTGTCGTTTTGTAGCCCCGCTTTGTATGCCGCGCTGCGTTGCACATTTCCATTTGCATTGTCCTGCCTCATATCCCCCCTCTCCATCCAGTGCCAAGTGAGCTGGTCAACGGGCTATGTATTTTTGCTGCCCTGCAGGTCCGCTGTCCTGCTGAGCACTTTCAGCCGTTCCAAATTCGCTTCGGCATGTGCAATTGCCTGGGACAACGGCCACATCCCGAGCTGCAGCAGCCACATCGAAGCATGCAACAGCAACATACATTGTTGTCCTGCATTTGTGTTCTGTGTCATGCCGGCTCTGCCTGTGGCATTGATTTGACTTTTCAGTTGCCAATGGAAAACGTTTCTCGCCAAGGACAAAACGCCAGCTTTAAATCCGAACTCTGACAGTATTGTGATGGGGTATAGGAAAAGGATATTCAGCACAGCTCAGCTCAGCTTGCCCATAAATATTCACAGCAGATGCTTGATTTGATTTGCGAAAGGAAATTAATAACACTGACTTATTTTGATCATCGGGCTTCTCTAAGTCCTTGAGCCAATTTCCTTCAATTATGTAATTAAAAGTTTTAAGATGCAACTTAAATTTGATTTAAAGAGAAAACTGCATAAAATAAATTCCACATTTGATTTTGTGGCCCCCGGGGTAAAGAAAAATCAAATAAATATATTGGTGCTTGAATAATTCAATTACAATTTGATTAAGATTGCATTACGCATTTATAATTGAAAATAAACAATATTTTTCATATACTATATACTACATAAAGCTTTATAGTGGAAATTTTCGCAGAAAACAAACAGGCAACTTAATTATTTATAGTTTTAAAGTCTAAATCATAATGGATATGAAATCCATTTGCAGATTGAATTTCCATTTCTTTTCATTCCATTTGCGCTCAGATTGGATTTTGAAAATGGGAATGAATTAATTTCAAGAATATTTGAAATATTAAAGTTTTCCCCAATTGCTTTAAATGTAGAAGAGAAATGTAGAAATGAAGAGTGCATTTGAATTATTCGCCGCTTTGAATTCCACCAAATTCCAACCTCGACAATCATCCAATCCCATTCCGTCAACCTTTCCGCTGCAAAGGCAATCAAACATGGATTTTGGCTGCCCTTCGAGGAGCACCCTCAATCTGAAACAGGCAAACACAATTAATGGGATAAAAAACGAACTCGAACTGAGAGTCGCGCACTCTAATTTACTTTATTTTTGGACACGAATGGCGGACCAAGTTAAGTGCGTGGCCTCAGCAAAACGGAAACGGATACTCATGCAACCGAAAGCGGAAATGTTACGCCGACGACAGCGAATAAGACGGGGTGTATGTGTGTGTGTGCAAGTAGGGACGCTGGGCAAAAAAGGACGAAAATAAGAGGCACCCAGAACGGATCCACAGACACACAGGGTCGAGTCGTGTCGAGCAACGCATTTCTAGCATTAAATTTATGTACATGTCATTGGGGGCGTATACGTAACGTGCCCGACGGGTATCACGGTATTTTTGGCCCTTCCGTCCATAAAGTGTTGCGAATTCCTTACCTGAACAGTGCCTTTGTCGGCGCCATTTGATGGCCGGGCTTAAAAAAATATTAGCTGCCGCACCGCGCCTTTAATCCACACAAATTAAGCCCTAAATTAGAAAGCCATCACTTGAAGTAATTGCCGGGCCGATTTTTATGCTTTATATCCTGGTTTTTATCTTTGCAGTCGCAGCATTAGCGGACGTGCTCCGCATGCCAACATGATGTAGTAGACTCGCTAGTCTCCAGCAAGGACAACTCAACTCAATACACTGACTGGTGCTCTGATGATGCCCCATTTCTCGTGCCATCGAATTGTTTGCGCCAACGGTAGGTGTTTAAAATTTCATTTTTACTATACGGATTTTTATTTCGCATTTAATGGGCTTCCTAGGTCTTTTTCTTCTGTTTTTTTTTTTCTGAGCGTGGCAACAAACCCTGAAACAGTAAAGTTGTTTGGCTGCCCACATGAAACTTTAATTTATTTTTGCATAATTTTCAAGGTGTGTGTGTGGGAAAATGTTCATTAAACACCCGCAGGAATGTGTCTCTCTGCTGCGCCGAAATGTTTTTGTTTTAAATTGAGGTAGCCGCCGCATGGGTGCGATGGTCCCCGGGCTTCGATGTCCTTGTCCCTGTTGGGACACGAGTGGGCTGCCGGTCCGGGTGACAGTGACACCAATTATGCATAATTTTGTTGGCAGTCACGGGACGAAAACAACCATAACGAATGCCAACTTTATTAATCATGCATAACGCTAGTCTATGAGGATAATAAACAGCGGAGTTATCGTTATTATAATGATTGCTGGTAATGGACAGGAAAATGAGGTGGTCCGGTGGAATTATCTCATTAGTAGGGGTGAATTTAAAGATTATTGTTGGAAAAACTATGCTGATTTGAAGGATTTCATAATTGAACCATATATATTAATTATGTAATAACTTTGACTTATCAAATAGGGGAATATAGTTATAGATATAGCTATAGTTCTCTTTGGTTTATGTACACATTTGATGATTCTATCTTGAAATGTTTTCCTTTGGCCTTTTCTACTTTTTCGACCTGCGTCATTAAAACAACACCCAACTTCGTTAGCTCGCTCCACGGGTCTTAGTTGTGTTTATTATTATATCCAAATGCCACGCCCACAAACAGACCATAACATGCACCGCAAGGACACCCCCGTGTGGCACATCATCCCTCATTCCGCCAGGAGTGATAATATTTAGCCTCGGTCCGACCGCAGTTTTAATGCCTTTTTCATTGTCTTTTCATCGTCATCGCCATGGTCGAGGCCCATGTCGCTGGTCACGCCCCTGGTGGTTGGGCACATTGGGTCCTCGATCCTGGATCCCTTTGCATTCATGTAGCTGGAGGTTTCAGGCGGACCGAGACTGAGTGGCTCTGGCAAATTGACGTCATGTCATCAATCAATCTTGCTGCAGAGCTGCGAGCCGCACGCCAACGCATCATCACGCTTTTCCTTTTCCCATCCTGACAGTCTGTGAATTTTTTTTGTTTTTTTTTTTGCATTTTCCCGCCGCACTTCTCTTAAATCCAAGTTTGTCCGAGCAATTTCAATTTACTACGGAATACTGTTTTTCGCTCGGACAATTTTCATTATGCATTGCGATGGCTTTTAACTGCAGGCCGTTGGAGCGCGGCTTGATTTATGTTTTTTTAATGAGCCCCCCTGACGGTTTAGCTATTGTCTGTCCAAGCGTGAAGCCCTCGCAAATTTCAGACCTTCGAGTGGTCGCTTTGAGCGTGTTTGCGGGGCAAAGGGTTCAAGGCCATAGCATTGACCTTTGCCACAATAAATATTCAAAGGACGTACTGTTGAATGGGAAACAAAGTAAGAAATAGGCAACGAAATGCGTCGGGTGCTGTTAAATTTTAATTGCGTCGCAGGACAGGGCCACCATGGCGTATACGTTATGCATGTGACCAGGAGAAGTTGTCGCCTGCTAATTTCCCATTTAACATGGCTCCCTTTTTCAGTGCGTGCGAATGTGTGTGTGTGTGTTCGTTGCGCTGTTTTATTGCTCGGTTATTTTAATTAAAAACTTTGCTCAGCTGACAGTAGCAATTGCCCCAAACCGCCCATCCTTAACCCATTTTGCCCGCCTACTCAGCAACTTGCCACCGCTTTCTTGGGCCGAAGTTTCCTGCGCATTTTGGCTGCCTCGAGCAGCGTGCGGCATCCAGACAACAAAGCTGTCGCTACAAGAGCCACTTTTGTGCGAGTATCTTCCTTTGTCTTGGCCACCATCCCACCCACACATCCAGTCATCCGACGTTTTAGCGACTTTTGCTATTTTTACGCTGCTAAGCCGCCATTAAAGCCATATGCAAAATATGGCCACGTTAAGAGCGTTAGGATGTGAGGCGCAATCTTGTGCCTTCTTCTCTTTTTTTTTGGGTTTTATTTGTTCACTCCTCTTATGTCACCTTGTTGATGATGTTGGCGACATTCGGAAAAACAAAAGCGCAAAGCGGCGGTCCTAATCCCGCTTAACGTTCTGTTGACATCGCCGTGCCAACCGAATGCCACCAGGCATTTCGTCACATAAAAAAACATGGCCAATATATATATGTGGAAAACAGAATAATGAAAAATGTATATGAGGGCCGAACAACACAACAAAACTGAAGGGTCCTTAACGAAAATAAATCATAAAAAACGAATGGGGAATGAAATACAGATTACTTGGGCACGAACCAAGCCCCTCTTTAAGCCGCCAATCGGCTAATGGTTTGTCACAGAAATGTTAAAGGATATTTTACCAAGGGAATTACTGCCTCCTCCAATTGAGTTCAGTTAGTTTTAAGCAATTAACTTAAACGTTAGCTAGCCAAAACATAGTGATACTTAAAATGCTGCTTGAATAATTGCATTTCAACGTTGGTTAGGTAAAATAAAATAACTTGGCTTTAAGCAAACATAGTGCGAAATTAGTTTCCCATTTAAGTCCTGACCTGACCTTAGCAAAAATCCCACATAGTTTGCGAAAATTCCGCACTGTACCGTACCACTGGCAGCAACACGTTTTAATTACCAAGCATTTAAGCAAACAAAAGCCTGAATGTGCAGTACAAAAATACATTTTCATTGCTCCGCAACGCGGTGTGTGCATTGCGCATACGCCGCGTACGCCGGCCAAGTTCGTAAATAAGCTGCGGCGCCCTTAATTGCAGACTTTGTACTTTGAACGGGGCAAACGGGGAATGGGTTAATACAAAACGCAATGAAAGCAAACAATAAACCCGGTCGGCATAAAGGCCAATGGAGAAAAAATCCAGAACAGTACAGAACAGAACGAAGCAGAAGCTGAAAAGCAATCTTTATGATGGTCCTTTGCTAACCCAGTAAAAATGAACTTAAAGCCGAGCTCAACGAGTTGGAAACATTGAACGTCTGGCAGAACCATAACCCATCTTCGCCCCACTCCCCCGCAGTCTGTCATGCCCCCCAAGAAGCCCCAACCCCGAATCCCCTTTTGCCCCCAGGAGATGTTGTGCATTGAGCCGTTTTGGATTTTCTTGTAATTTGCAACAATGTTGAGCTGTGGAAGCTGCTGGTGCTACTGCAACATCTTCGTTCCTTTGCCTCCACTTTTGTTGTTCGCTATTTGACATGTCAACGCCAAACAAAGCGCTGCTAGACCCATACACACATTTATTTTGGGGGGATCTCCAACCATTAGCACTCCCCATGGCGTTGATTGGCGTCAAAAAACGCATCAAACAAAGGCAAGGTGACTTTCAAGTTCAGCGCACATGGTCAAGAGGTGGGGTGGAAATTGAAAGGGGTGAGATATTTTGGAGGTACTAAACGCTAAAAGGCCAATTAGTATAACAAAATAATTAAAGCAAACTGAAAACCAATTTTAAAGAAGCTTTAAAATAGTTTGAAAACCAACTCTTAAATGAATAAGAAAGCAAGTCTTTTCTAAAAATGAGAAATCGATGAATTCGGGAAAGGATTTCATAGTTACTGCTTTACAAACTTCTTCATGTAATAATTTTAAGACTTGTACAATATTCTTAACAAAATTTTAAAATAATGTCTATATTTACTCATTAAGTCTTATGCTCTTTATCCAAAACTTTTAAAAGTTGCATGGCCAGTGCCTCACAGAATTTAGCCAATATTATGCATTAATTAGCAGCATAAAGAGTTTATCGAAAGTTTGTACTTAGTTTTGGGGCCACAACCAGTACGAACAAGTGCAGGCGTAATTTCCCCATCGATTTTGAATGAGCCGAGCATGCTTGGAATTGGTAATTAAAGGCGGCCAAAGCATCTGTGGCAGGGGAGTTCAAGCGGCAGGCACTTTCAAATTGTTGCAATATCAAAGGCGACAATTAAACGTTGACTCGGCATGTGTGTCGCTACAGCCACTTCGTGGTTTTGGCCACACTTCACAATTAGCCGAAATAGGACACACATAGCACGCACACACACGCAAATATACAAGGCACATTAATTATGCATGCGTATGTGTGTGACGCGCCTCCAATTTCCAGGGCCACACATTCCTCATTGGCGAAAACATTTTTGCGCCACCGCAAATATAGTCAATGGATGGATCCAGTGTCCTCTGGGAGTGGGATAACACTGAGAGAAATGGGAAGTGTTTGAGTAAGTAGAAAAGTTGTACGAAGTTCTTACGATAAAATATATTCAACTATTGCATTTGGCATCAAAATAAAAGCCTAAATTAGTATTGTTGAATTATAATCTAATTTCTTTGAGTGTACCTTGTAAGATGTCTTACTTGAGTTTTGCTCAAGACCTGCGTCTAATTAGGCAGCCTGCGTACGCCTCGCTAGGCTTATACGTAATTTGATAGTTTTAATTGGCCATTCCATGGTCCCCTTAGACTTGCGATGAAGCTGGAAGGGTAAGAAAACCTCTTACATATGGAAATTTGGATTGAAAGACGAGGCATATTTAATTAAATCCCTTTCAGTACACAAAACTTGCATTAAAGTTTCTGTGTGAGAGTGGAAAGTGCTCGAGTCTTGAGATCTTCTGTCGATTTTCCCCCTGACTGGTTAATCTTAAGGACGATTGGCATCTACAGGATTTCTCGCAACCGCCATAAGTGCAGCGTGTTTTGATGGCAAAACCTGTGTAATTTATAGCCGCAAATCCAGCAAGTTAATTGAATTTCTGTTGCATTTGCGCAAGTTGCCCATACGCCCCGTTGTTCGCAGGATTGCGTGTAACGCTTGTGTTTTCCCTCTGTTCTCCGTTTTTCGCCTTAACAAATGAAGCAATTTAACAGACAGCTGCACAAGGCAGGTGACCCTTCTTGGGCGCATTTATCAAAGGGAACTCCTTCTACGGCCTTTCAGTTCGTTCAGTTCGGCACTTTTGCATGCTCGATGCCCATTACTCATGGCCCCTTTTGCCCATTGTCCTGGCCAGTTAGTCCTGCTGCTGTAGTTGCTGTTCCTCACCAGACATCTTATACACACACATACACACAGAAGGATCTCTGGTTTATTGCATTTGACAGAGAAATAGCGCTCGAGTCCTTGCTTTTCGGCCCGGCAACATGCTGACTACAAATTGCCAAAGCAAACAATGATCGAGGGTGGGGGGCAGGGAAAGTGCGGATTGCGATGCATATGCTGCACTTTTGTGATTTATGGTGATGACGATGGTGCTGATGATGATGCCAATACTGATGAAGCGGAAAAACGAGAAATCCCTGTGGGCGGACACACAATCCCTCGATTTCTGGTCTCTGTGGTGGATGCAATTTTTTTTGCATCACGTTTAATGCAATTCATGCTTATCGCATCACCTTTCATCGCTTTATTACGGAGAGTACAACAATAGTTTTCTATCTTTTCAGAAACAGCAATCAATTACAAACAGCTACTTAGTAACAGTTGTACTTTAAAGTTGCAAGTTGTGCTTAGCAATTATTATTTTTAAGAATATTTTTTTCTAAATTTATTATCCATACCTCTCATTACGAATGGCATGTGGTTTCTAAAGAAACATTTTAATTATGTTTATTTTTTGAACAATATGGTTGCTAATGGCCATGGTTCCTGCTGTTAAAGCCATAATTATTACCATTATTGGTTGCTATTAACCTGGCTGGTTGCCACAGTTGCCGATGGCAATTAAATTATATTTGGCCACAATTGCAGCATTGTTAAGGCCGTTTCGCTCCCTGAATTTCGGTGTCAGCCCGTGCGTAAAATAATTTATGTTGTGCCACGCCCACGCACACACACAACTAAGCAAGACATTTGAATGCCACACATTTGTTTGGCTCAGTTTTTAGCCCAAGCCATGGCAATTTTTGCTTTTTGAGATGTCGAATCTGGAATATCTGCCGCAATGTAAACGACTTTTTTCTCTGGACTTTTTTTCATGTCGGTTTAGTGGCTTTTCCTTCGTTCCTTTCTTTTTCCTGCAGATATTTAAAGCCACATATCATGTGCGGGCCAGGAGTGAAAAATAAATTTTATGCCAGAGCATGCGTTGCCGTTTGTTGTTGAGCAGCTGCTTTGTCATTTTCACGTACAACCGTGCACCCTAAAATCCCCATATTCGGCGCCCCAAAAACATCCTGAACTTCACCCCCATTTTCAATTTTTTTTTTTTTTTTTTTAGCGGTATGCGCAACACATTCATCTGCCAGTTGCCTGGAAAAAACTTGGCTTTCGCGAAAGAAAAAAATGACATAAAGCGACATAATAATTTTGCCTTTGAAATTGCCTTACAATTGGTTTTTTTTGCGGGTGTGCGCGAATTCCTTTCGTTTTTTGGGGAACTCTGCGTTTTTTACACAGCTTATTTATAGCTGTGGCTTTTGTGATATAAGGTATATGATGAAACATTAAAATTTCAAACACCCTGCATTTAAATTTATTTCCTGCTCAAGGATACCCTATATTAGGGATTAATTTATTATTCATCTTCGCTTCAGACAATTACAATCTTTCAAGCTTTGGTTAGCGTATTTAAAATTCTTATTGCTAAAATCCACGAGGGTGTTTTTCAATTTTCCGCCTTCTATTTGGTTTTCGCAACTTTTTGTGTGCAACTTGCTACCGCAGGATTGTTTGCACAGGTGGGTGGCTGGCTCACGAAATGTTTTCAAATTATGCATGGCAACCAAATCAGCTCACAAAATGTGTCTAAAATGGACTAGACCCTTGTCTCAGTTCATTTTGGGGCACAAAAAACGATAATTACTGCGAGTTGATGGAGAGCGCTGTGTTGTGACAACTCTTCAGAGCATTCGGGAAGTCACATTAGTGCAATCCACATTTAATTTAGTTTTTTACCCCCGCGAACGAAGAAAACTTTTGTCGAACAAGGGTTGCTGACGGCAAACGAAAACCCACGCAGGCACCACTTCTTCTCACTCGGTCCACATGTCGTATGCGCAATCATTAATAAAAACTAAATAGATTGAAATGGCATGTGGCCTTCCTTTATGGCTTACATTAGTGCACTGAAAAAATATATGGTTAAATGACGATTAATTACGTTTTTTATATTCTATATAAGGAAGGGTTCTATTGAAACAGAGAGCTCTTCAAGATGGCATAACAAACATTTTAGTGAGAAATACAGAACTTTTCGTATTTGCTGTGCTTTGAGCCACCTAGTAACTCACACATGGCACAATGACTCGGCCAGTGACTAATTAATCTTAATTAAAGCCAAGTTGGCTGCGTATTTATGGCCCCTTTCCTTCACACACATGCATGTGGCTATATCTATCTATGTATATATCTATAGGTGGTGGTGGGCAGCTGTTGCTGTTGTGGCTCCGCTTTCATTTCATTTAATTGCAATACATTTGTCAGTCGCTTAATGGCAAATTTACGTGCACCATATAAATCAACTTTTGTGTGTTGGTTGATTTATTTTTAGCGTTTTTGGGCAAGCAAAACGAAAACCCAATAAACCCGGCCACACACACAGATACTACAATGAGATAACAAAAATGGTTTGCAAATTATTTTCAGAGTCCGCTAATTATGGCACCAGTTGTAAGCAGGATAACATGCGGAAGCTAATGCCGCCTAGAAAGAGACGGGTGTACCGCTTACAGAGAGAGACGGCACCATGCATGAATGCGCTGATTACGCCCACGAACGCAGTGGCTTACACATCGCAATATCATCGCTGTTTTGGCCATTGTTTTTGCTGGATGCGAGTTGTTTGCCAACTGTAGTTCCAGTTGCTATGACTGCTGGCCATTTAAGGCCATATCCTGGCACAGCTTGCTTTTATGGCATTTTAAAGCCACTCAGCACAGCACATAATACCTTTCATTGTCCCCGAGAGTACTCGACTACACTATCCGGCGTGTTGCCAGCCACGATAATGTTGAGAATTTAATCAGTTTTGTTCTTATGACGACAGTAAAAAGGTTGACAATAACCAAGTATTTTATTGTGGGCCAGCTTAACAACAGATAGTTCGTGAAATGTTATTGATCTCGTCGAAATCCTATTATGAAATTTTTGCTCGATGTGAAATTGACAAACGTTGAATGGCTTATTTTCATATTTATTCGAATTTTTGGTATTCAGTAGTTCAGTTGTAGGAATAAATACCAGATATATCTAGAAAATATTTAGCTAGAATATTAAATAATTAATTATAAGGCACAGAGCTTTGAGCTTTAAACTATTCAATAAAACAGATTTCGCAAATAATATTTTTGATTAGAAAAGCTTTACTCTGCAAGCATAAAATCCTTTAATTTTCTACGCTTTCCACCCAAGTTTAAGCTACTTCATTCTTATTGCCAAAACGAAATGGCCCAGGAGCCTTTATCCGGATACATTTCCATGGAAATTTCAACGGAAGGAAAAGACGGACAACTAAGCTCGTCACGTTTGGATGGCTGGGGGAAAAGCTGGTCCCAAAACTGTTGGTGTTCAATTTGGAATTTCATTTTCGCCAGCCGATTTGCTCATCCATAAATGAGGGCCAAAACCTGGCAAACTAATTAATTAGCTACTTTTCTGCTTGGTCCAGCGTTTATTTTCGCTCGTATAATTATTATTATTATTTTGTGCGAGGCCATATATGTGGGCTAATTTATGGACCAGGACAACTCGTCCTTGTGTTACCTTGAATGTGTGTTGCGCCCAATTATTCATGCAGATCGATTAGCTGTGAATCCAAAAACGGCTCATTAGGCTCAGCTGATTAAAGGTTAATTAGGCCAGCGATACTGGGGGCGTACTTCAAAAGAAATTTAATTAAGAGCTGTGCCTTGAAGTGAGCAAAACGACGCTTCAATCAATCGATGAATGTCTATAGAGGAGTGAACCGGAGCCTAAATGCAATCGTCCTTTTTTTCCCCCTCCTTGAATTTGGATGAGCAAATAGGAGACGGGCGGTAAGTCAACAAAACTGCTGACGAAACGAATCAAAGATAAATATAATGACTGACTGGTAAATCGGGGACATTGGGGAACTCGAATCACAGTCCCAGAATGCACTGGCTATAAAAGTGCCAAACAAGTTGGCTTAATTAATTTTTCTTTTTGTTTGGAAGAGCACTTCGTCTGGCTTTTCTACTATGTAATTGCTTTTATTCTGAAAACGAAAATGTTTACTTACATACATACACATAATTCCCGCTCAAGTCCCGGGGTCAAAATTCAATTATTGCCCAAAAATAGCTGAGTACCATTCTCCAGCGGATTGCAGAAGTTTTCCACCTTAAACAAACATCTCGTTTCGTCTTTATCCTTGCAGAGTCTCGATAAGCGAAAAACGGCGCGAGTCTGGACCAATTTATAATCGGGGTAGGCAAATCCCGGGCGCAAGTTTCCAAGTGATTAATTTCGCAAAAAACAAAAAAAAAAACGACGAGGAGTAGGAGTAACAAGTTGAGCCAATTACCAGCCAGCCAGATAAGAAAGCCAGATGACGCCATGAGTTTCCTCAGCTCCATGCAGCAATATGTAACAAGTGGCATCTCGAGTTTGGGCCTGGGCAATCGTCGCTTCTCGCTTTCCCGCCAGGAGTCGAGTGAACAGCAGTCGGGGATCGGAGGCGCCACATCTGGCGGCCTCGTTTCCGGCCAGCCGCAGCAGCTGCAGCAGCCGCAGGTGCCGTTTCCGCAGCAGCCATTGCAGCAGTCACTTCCGCAGCAACAACAGCAACAGCAGCAACAACAACAGCAGCAGCAGCAGCAACATGGCCACGCCCCCTTGCAGCAACAGGCGAGCATCGGCAGCGGACTGGGCGTCTATGGCACCCCTGCCCCGCCCACCGGAGTGGTGGCATCTTCGACGTGCGGCAGTAATTACCCCTCCGGCGGGGTGGTAATCGGCAATCCAAATGCCACCAATCCATTACTGGGTGAGTTCTGATAACAATAAGGTTTTTTATTTTTGGTAAATGTACTAATGTACTTTATTTAAATGTGGGAAAATACATTTAAAATAAATATTTGTTATTTTATTGATTTTAATCCCATTACAATTAATAGCTTACAACATATTTTAAAGAATTGCTATTTAAATCATTATAATTTCGTTGAGGCTTTAGTGTGCATATTATATTTAGTTTTTAGTTAAGTTGTTAATGGAGTTTTCCGATGTGGTTTTAACCCTCCGGACTTATCGAGAAATCGTGTACAGAAGTACGTATGAAAAGTACCCAAGATACACCTTTAACTTGGCTCTCAGTTGACTTTCACTTTTCATCAGCTGCCATAACTTGGCCCAAAAAAAAAAAACAATTTGTTTGCGTATGCGTGCCGCAAAGATGGTAAACATGGAAAAGTTTATTGAATCCGCCAGACGCCGTCGTCATCGGTTCTCAATATGAAAATTACATTACATGTCTTGCCATCCGCCAAATGCGACCAAAGTTTCCCAATCGCCGAATGTTTTTGGCCAGCAACGCCTCTCGCATATGGATCAACAAATGTGCAGACTAAACCACCGCAATGGGGTGCCAGTTGGTTCTGGTGGCTGATAGTGGTTCTTACACAAAGAACAAAAATTCTAGAAAAATGTTTTTGGGTTTTGAAATATTTGATAGCATATGTGTAGCTGGAAAATAACATTTAAAGCCAAATAAATTTGATCTAGCACAATTATTTAGATTTTGTATCTTATATACAAATACAAAACTATCTTGCTCGTGTAACACTAATTTCTCTCAGTGTATGATAGCTGGCGAAGCGAAAGCAATCAGCATGCATATGTGACTTCTTGTGCGGCTTCGTTTCCGCTTTGGCTCCGTTTGGCTATGCAAAACTTGTTTGCCAAGTTAAACGATGTACAAGGTTGTTGTTTCTATCGCAGTTGGCAAATGCAAACACATTTAAATGTCAAGACGCAGCAGTGGCATCAGCATCAGCATCAGCAGTTGAAGGAGCAGGAATGGCAGGACCACAAACCGCTGGATCCTGAACTTTCCGCCATAGCCATCACATGCCCATCGCCATTGCCATTGCCAACGACATTGACTTGCCATTTGGCTGGGATTTTGATTCACCGACGTCTGCAGCATTTGAATCAAAATTGAAATTGGCTTATCTTGTTGCACGAGCGGCGAACGAGCGGTTTTTCCTGGCCAAACAGCTGCCAACGGGGAATTGTCGTTTCCATGCTACAAAAAAAAAAAAAAAATATCCCATCAACGTGTGTAAGCGCCTTTCCCAATTCCGCAGTCCACTGCAGTCCAACTTTGACTTTACGCCTTGTGCACACTTTTAAACCAAACCGAAATTCGAGCGCATATTCGTATTCCTTTCGTTGCTTTTCTTTGCAATTTTTTAGTTGGCCCGGCTTAACCGCTACTTGGCCAGAAAAAAAGCATTCTTTTCATAGCCACATCAATGGTTAGCTATTTCCATTCGAAACCCCGCACAACAGGCACTCTCCGCCACCGTAGTCGTAGTCCTTGGCAGCCAGGAGTGGCAACCAGGACCAGCTGCAGGAGCCACAGGACCCACACAGATGCATGTCAAGGTTGCGGGCTGCGGTTGCAGTGCCGTTGCAGTTGCCACTACCGTTGCCTTCAGCACGGACCACTGCACCACACGGAACCACATCGCACCACATTGACTTTGACTGCGTTCCTTACACACCTGACTTTCCGTGAGCGTGGCCATCAGCTAGCTGTGCTCCACAGACATTTGCATGTTGCGGGAAATTATAGGATATTGAACAAATAGTTTCCAAGATCAAACTTTTCGTATGACTTTGTTCAATCTTCTTATTTCGATGTGAAGAAAGTTCACAGAAGCACTAAGGGAAAACAAACATGGGTCTATTTTCTTTATGCCTTTGCAAATAGGTAGTAAAACTGATTGTTAATGGTATATTATTTATATTTTTACATTGAAGTCAAACCAAATACAAACCATAGAGTAAATAAGTATAATAACTTTTGTTCGCCTGCTCCATATTGATTTATGTAATTCAGCACATGCTTTTACCCCTTCTAATTTTTTTCCCAAAGGTTACCCCAAAATACCAGGTGGTGCCGCGGGACCCGGCAGTCCCTCGACATCCGGCTCCGTTGGGCCAGGTGGCACGCCCCAGTCGCGTCGCCAGTCGCGTGCATTGGAATGCCTGGCTCCACCGCGCACCGGATCCTTCAGGCAACGCAATTCGCCACTGCATCAACCGGATCCGCCGCCTCGTCCGCCGCTGGCCTTCTGCAAACGCCGCCTGAGCTGGCCCGAAGTGGATCCGCGCTCCAATTCCGGGTAAGTCCAAAGTCATAGCCAGAACCGAGACCAAATCCAAGTCCGGTGCCCTTAATGCATAGTTGATGAAGTGCCAATGGATTTGGCTAATTTAATGCCTGTCTGGCGGAGATTGGTTTGGAGATGGAATGGGTGAAGGCGCATGTTTGCTGGAGGTAATTAACCCACAGATGGAAATGCTAATATTTTCCCCCAACTTGGCTGCCAGATATTTACACACCAAAACCCACACACACACACGAGAATACAGAGGTATTCGCATGTGAAATGCATAAATTTAACATTGCGGCATAATGAGCTTCTTTGGGGATTTGGAGGGCAGTAAAGTAAACAAGGCGTGGCGCTGGGAGTCACCAAATGCGGGGAAAATCTAAAATAAATTACATACATACCAATTAATTAATGTACATCAATATCACAGTTGTGTTTTTCGATTTGTTTTCCGAATTGCCAAACAAAAACTTTACCGCTCGACCTTCATAATTACGTAATTCCAAAAGTTCCTTCAGTTAGTTGGGCGTCGAAATTGGAAAGAAACTTCAGCACCCGCCCACTTGCCTAGGACCATGGCAACTTTGGATGCGGGCGAAATAACCTTTGAGTGTCGAAAAGTTTGTTTGGGAATAACCTGCACAAACACACACACACACAAACTCACAAATAGAGGGTCTTGTTCACTGGGCTTAAAGGTGCCTCTTTTGGGTCCTTGGATTGCTCTCAATGCGGCCGAGAATCATGTGGCATCCAGGTGCAACATCCTCCAGACGCTGCAGCACCATCTTTGTGCCTCAAAAGGCAGCTTTTCCAGCACTTTGCATAATGCGGCATCTGCTTAACCTGGAAATGTGCGCTCGTCGCGAGTGCGGATCACAGGTTACATTTAATTAAGCCCGAAAATGAGGTTTACTCTGGAGATTGCTTAAAGAAATATGAGGTTTTGATGAGCCGAAAGTGTGAAATGCGTCCTGAAGAGCCCGAGCTGCCAGCAGCGAAGTTTTAACATCCATTAACATGGCTGGCTTTGGCTTTCCGGCATAATTGGTCTCGTAAAGTACACCAAAGTTGTTCAAGGATGAAATTAATTTTCACCGCTTTGTAAACTCATGACCTAGGGCGCAGACCAGTGGATATTGACCAATATTGAAATTAATTTTTTTCACATTTGCACAGCAATTTGATTTATTCACATTTAATTGCACACTAGTTGAAAAGAAACAATTTATCCGCCATTTGGAAGTCAAACCAAAAATTGAGCTTATTAAAATGCAATTGATGCGCGAGAACTCATATTTTATGCATTAACAACTAATTGCCACAACTTTGGTTTGTCACCACAGCCGATAAATTTTAGCAAAACGAAAATAAATTGCTCGCAGTGGGACTGATTAATTTATATTTCATAAGAGCCCTCTTAACACAAAGCCGCTGCTTATCAATTATTTAGCATCAATTGGCAGTCAGACAAATAAAAACCAATATTAATTATGTGCTGAACAAAAAAAAAAACAAACTTTTGCGCCCTTAAAATTGTTTACCTTAAGTTAAATACAAAATAAATATTTGCGACTAAATAAATACGAACGAAATATAAAAAAGTTTAGCAAAAACTTTTCCCTCAGCCCGAAAAAAGAAGAAAATGACAAGAATACTGTGGAAAAATCTTAAAAATTGAAACCAAAAATGAGCGTTCTCCGAGGCGATGAAATCACATAGCAAGACAGCAAGAAGAAAAATAAAAGCAAACTCAAACATCTGGGCGAAAACTTTAAAATTAAATTTTTTCACAAAACAACTTTAGAGTGGGACAACTTTAGACAACGCAGTTAGTCTACACTATCATTTACGGCAATTATGTTGACCATTTTCGCACGAACACGCCTTCCGCCCCAAACACTCACCCCCATTTATATAAGTATATATATATTTATTTACATATTTGTCTAGATGAACACCGAAAGGCGTGTGTTCCCAACATTTCGGGGTCGAAAGGAAAAAGTGCCGACAGAAATTGTTGCCTACTTTCGTGGGCTCTTCAGTTTATTTTGTGCCATAAACGTAAACGTAAAAAATCATCAACGCCGACGACAAAGTTAAGCCGCTTAGCTGTTTTCCCTGCTGAGTGGACAAAGTTTTTGGCCAAAATTTTCTTTTTTCCTGCCACAGCTGCTCGAATAAATCCGATGGGATTTTGCCAGAGTGCGGGGCATGCAAATCAAATGATTAGGAGCATCAACTATCGGGACTAGTAATAGTTAGGACCAAAGCCAAAAAGTTTCAATCTAGCATGCACTGTAAACAAAATATTTTGGATAAAGTTTACCTGGTTTTAAGTGCTCATACCTATATAATTTGCAGCAAACTTCAGTAGGCGAAATTTTAGATTTCTTAAGGTAAAATTTGAAGTTGGTTTCAAAATGTATTAAATATTTTTAATAATTAACTAAGTTGGGTTCATAGACATTTTTTCTGTGTGCCAACGGGTGAAAATTTGTATACAATTAGCGGCTCAGGGAAAGCCTCTGGTTTTTGGATATCAAGCATACGCCGAGTGGTACGCGGCAACAAGCGACGACCCTTATCAAAGTTGAAATAGGTACGGCACTGTCACATTTGTATGTCGGCAACGGCATATTGACAGTGCCAATTAAAGTTGGACACCCAACTGACAGCGGCAGCAGTCGATTTGAATATCCTTTGATATCCAATCGACTGAGAGAGAGAGGGAGATAGTGAGTGAGTGAGTGAGACTCCATAAAAATGCACACATACGTATTCCAATGTATAACCCTATTTTATAGCCCTTTTGTATGTGTTTCCCTTCACAGCGTTCAGGAAACGGATGGGTCGTACTTCGAGAACTTTACATCGCTGGGCTGGAAACGTGAAAATCGTCGCATGTCGGCCACGCGTGCCGCCGAAGCACGTGCCGAGGCTAATCCCGAGAATGAACGTGATCCGCCGGCGGGTGAGGAGTCCATTGACCGCCAGGACGAGAAGGAGAAGCTGTATGCGGAGGTGCTGCACACCATTGCCAATACGGTGGGCGCACCGGCTCCAGGTGGACAGGTAAATCAATATTCCGGGATGAGTAGTTGCCTCAGCTGCTTCGAATACAATTATGATTTGGGACATTTTTGGGATGGAGCTTAGGTTTGGGTTACGGGGACTTATGCAAATAGTTGCAAATTACACAAATTAGGGCGATTTAGGAGATACGGAAAACATTTTTGCTTCGGGGCGGGGACACCACATGATTGAAAGGCTTAATCGCCGGCATTAAGCTTTGAGACGTTTTGCAATTTGAATGATTAATGCTTGGGGTTTTGGCCAGCCCAAAGGCAAGGAAGCACATTCTGGGATTCGGAGATTTTGCAACTGGACGAAATCAAGTGGGTGGATGGGGATATTTCTTCCATTTCCCAGCACTCAAGCTCCCAAGTCTCTGTTGAGAGGGTAGCAAAATTCAATTAAAAATGTGCTACTTTTCCTTCTCATTGCTGATTGCCATTTTCAAAAGGAATTTCCCAATAATTCTGCCATGGCCGAGCCCGGCTTAACACGAGTTCATTTTTCAATTATCGTTTTTAATTTAGCAGTAAGAAAATTGTTAGACGCCCAGTGCACAACTAATGAAACTTGAGCAGTTCCTTCCCAGTGGGAGTGAAAGTGGGTGGTGGATGGCAAGGTTACGCCATCATAACAAAAGTTTCAACTAGTAGCGTAAAATAAGGTTACTTCGCTCCTGCTGTGATTGAGTTGAAACCGGTCAAATCTCGCGGGTTTCCGCAAAGCGGATCGAGAAATGAGAAAACAGGACGAAGGACGAAGAAGTGAGTTGGCCATGTCAGTAAAGTTATTGCCTGGCCGACTCTGCGGGCGTCCCCAATGCTCGAGTTTTTGCATTTAATGGTAAATAATTACAAATAAATGCGATTTGCTCGGCCAGCGAGTCATCAGAGGGTTAAACCTGCCCTAATGGAAATTAATGAAAAGCGGAAAAAATAAAATAAAAGTAAAAACGAAATGGAATGCGGGTAAGTTGCAGAAACAGTTGCTGAATTGCGAAGGTTGCTTGGTAACAATCCGGCCAAGTGGTGTGCCATTTAAAAGATAAACAAACCGAGCTGAGCTCCGATTATTTTCAATTATAAAGACTTTAGTTGCAGTAGTAGTAAGAGTATCTTAAATGAGGGCGCCATTTCATTTTTTGCTAATGAGTATAAATGTAACTGGGATCATCGGGCTTAAGTCGCAAAAATCCAATTCGCTGATTTAGTTCGGCACACAGAAGGAATATTTAATTTTCCCACTTAAAAATCAATCCAAGTTCTCTTCATCCAAAACAGCGTACTACAAGTAAATGTAATTAAATTTTTAAAATATTGCTCGCTAAATGCAGATGGTGTGCACCAATCTATCGAGTAAATTTAATGAAAGTCAGATTATTCATC
Organism: Drosophila sechellia; assembly: GCF_004382195.2. Classification (NCBI taxonomy): domain Eukaryota; kingdom Metazoa; phylum Arthropoda; class Insecta; order Diptera; family Drosophilidae; genus Drosophila; species Drosophila sechellia. The sequence continues at coordinate 7,132,666 of NC_045951.1, read as the reverse complement.
AAATCAAATTATAATAACATCCCAGTAGTGGGGAAAATGATGAAAGCGTTTTTCGAAGCGTGATTGAAATCAAAAGACGGCAGGCTAATAAATTCAACGAGGATAAATCAATACATTCGATAGAAAAAAGAGAGTGAAAAGAAAGTGGATTTTTTCGATGAGGCGGAGGCGGGTAGTCAAAAAACGAAATTTCAGCCAAAGCGAAATATGCAAATTTTTGTCCCAAAAATGAAATTATAATTTTGTTGACTTGCAAAATATTTACAAATGAACGACAATATAATTAAATTAAATTTTTGAAAATATTTACTCTCTCCCTGGTCGCGTCACATGCGGCGTATACGTAATGTGGCGCAACATGCTCCATACTCCTTACGAAATCCGGAGCACAGTTTGCACACTACAAGGACGAAATGTATCTGCACGCACAGCGCGCCTTCGGTGTCAATCCGGATCGTCATTATCGCCTGCTGCACGCCTCCGCCGAGGATAAACCAAAGATAATCGTACTCTCTGCGGTGGTAATCGAGGCTGATGGCCTCGAGGCAAAGGATGCCAATGGTAAGCCAACACAATCGGCACTTTGCCGCACTTTTCCACAGATTTCCGCACTTTTCCGCCCCACTAGCATCCACCTGCCACCCATTCAATGTTTCAATCTGCCTATCCATCTACCGTGCGCAAATATTTTTAGTTTGTAAATTGATTTTGCGGCTACTGCGGTAATTGCATTATGCGGCGTGTGTGTATGTGTGTGTGTGTGTGCACTTGGGCAAATCAAAAAGCCAAACGAGCCATCATCTATAGCACTGAGCACCATGTGCGCTGACTATTTCCACCAATTATCCCACATTTTCCGTGCAGCATTTGTGTTGCTGTCCTGCCCCAATCGACCAAGTCAAAGTTACAGTTTTGGTTATGCCCCATCTTGTTCCTTCAGCTCCGTGTGCGTTCAATAAATTTGCAATTTAATGCTTCCCATTTTGTTCATTATGCTCAAGAGCCAGAAGCCCCAACGACCAGAAATAGAAATGCACAGAGGGAAATGTTCGTGGCAGCAAGTGAAGCATTACTTTTAATTACATCTAAAGGTGTTATTTCGGAAACACAGGAAAAAAGTTGGCACTTACATGGAATTTTGCAGGCAATCTAATTTGAAGTTGAGCTAAAAGTTTATTGCTTTTTTAAGCTATCATTCTAATTTCAATTTTGAAATAATTCTGTTGAATTCTGTTGAAACAAAATTGTTATAGCAAACTTTGATATTGGATGTCTTCTACGAAATGATTAGCACCATTTCTTTACCCTCAAAGAGAAACTTGTAGGAATTCTTCTCAGTGCAGCAGTAGCAGCAGCAGCCTCATCGAAGGCAACGCAATTTCGCATTTTAATGTGCTCAAGGATGTGTAAGGAATACGTTGAGTGCTCCTTCGTCTGCGTCTGCTTCAGTTGGAGCATTTTTCTATCGCTCGACTGGCCGGGTGGCACATCACCATCCCCATTCCCATCACCGTGCCCAATCCGTGAAGAAGTAGTGCAGTGTTAGTGTGCCGTCTGCCATCTGTTAAATGTACTGATGATGACGGCCAATGTCTGCAGGCAGGGGGCACAGCAAATAGGCCAGAATGAGGCATCCTTCTGGCTGGGATGGGGGGTTTTGTGGACCCGGGGCCCCTGGGCAGATGGCAAACAACTCGTTGCCAATGAAACGTGGCCGATGAGAGCGGTCTGCTTTTGTTTGGGCCCATTCTCGATTGGCCAAATAAGCTGGCAAGGCTGAGAATCAGGTTCAGTTCCGTGCGATTCGGGTCAGCTTGGTTCGATTTTCATTAGCAGCCAGTGAAGCCCTTCCCTTCCAGCGGCTGGCTGGTCAAGCATGAAAGGCAACAATCAAATTGGCCATTACAATGAGTGGCTTCAATGTACGAGTCCGAATTTCAAATGAATCATTTCGGCGGCGTAATCGATTTACCGGCGCAAAAACACACTAAATGTAAATCGAATTCGCAAGGAATCCGTTTTAGTACATAATCAGCCAGCAATGGCAATCGGATATTACTTCGCTTATTTGCTGTCCACTTTGAACCCAATTTAATTAATCGCCCTGAAATTATATCGTGTCGGGTTGGAGAAATTGTGCTCAAGGCTGCGTAATTGTTTCAATTAGGTAGATCTTTGTGCAAAAATCTTAATCTTGGCATCTGTGGCAAGCGATGAGCTCTGCGATGTGCGCGTAAATCAATGGCACTCAATAATTGAGCGGCACTTTATGCAAATGAAATGTTAATCATACGCAATGTGTGACTGGGAGCAGCTGACGCCACGTTGTCCCCGCCGGCAGTGCCATTAATTGCCATTTAATGTCATCAGGCGACCTCTTCATTAATGCGCCACCATTTCCCACTCCATGCCAACATCCATCTTTTTGTATCTTGGTTCGCTCGAAGATAAAAACATAATATCAGTTACATTACGCCGCCATAGCTTATTAATTGAATTATTATTGTATTTTTAAGGGCAACACTTGAGTGAAAAATTGAAAAATTATATCTTTTTGTGGAGCTATCTGCGAGTTAAAAACATAAACTTTGTTTTATTGTATGTCAATTAACTAATTTATTAACTAATCCTTGCAAAAGAGTTTGAATAATTTAAATACTATTTTATTTGATAACCTAACTAATACATTTAAATGTTCTGTAGTCTGAAACTCTCTCTCTCTGCAAAATCCAAAACTTTGTTCCATGTTAACTTAATTATTCATTGTCCACCCGCCCAGGTTTCTCGGATCCGTACTGCATGCTGGGCATCCAGCCGGACGAAAACGGCGGTCCGCCCGTGTCGCCGCTGCCGCTGCCGCCGACGCCGCGCGCCCTTTCGGCGGACATGAGCGGCGGCTTTGATAATAGCGCCACGGACTCGCCGCCGCACCGGAAGCACAGCTTCCGGCTGAGCTTCAAGCGGCGGGAGGCGGGACGGCGGGAGCAGCGCGACTCACTGGGCGGACCGGTACCGGCCAAACTCATTAAGGCGACCAGCATCAAGCCGCACACACTGACGCCCAAATGGAACGAGAAGTTTAAATTGTAAGTAAATCCATTGCGATTCTAAGCTCTGACATTTAATGATGGATTTGTGGAACTGAATCGAAGCGGCAAGCATCAAAAGACAGGCATTTTTGTTTCCGCCTGATCGACTGATAAATGAGAAATCCTGGCAACAGCAAAATGAAATTTAAACAAATCATTGGCATTTGTGGTCCCTGTCACATGCTCAACGATTCGTTTCAGTATAGAATGTATTTTACGAGTTGTAAGCCATAAAAGAAACAAATTCATTTGCATTTTCCATAAATGAAGCACAAATGCACATAAGAAATGGAATAAAGTTTATATTGCAACTGCAATAAAAATGAAAGAGGCAAGAATACCAAATTTCAAATGCTCTTTTCATAATAAACGAGTAGTGATTCGTGCGATAATTAATATAACAAAGAGATTGTTGATTCATACTTTTCATGGAATAACAAATTAGTACATATTTAATTGGTTTATTGTTTCTCAGAATTCTTGTATCATTGCCTTCATTAAATGGAAACCACATGTTCCACGAAATATGAATCTTTTCTCAATAATTACCCAAGGTCTTTCCAGTGTAACAAATTACGTGTTATTCTTGGGAAATCAACCAAAAGGGTAGGGAAAATATTGTTTCAGCTTAATAGCAAGAATAAATCGAGCTATAAATTAAATGGAGCAGAAAAGCTTAGCACCCAGAATAACCATAAATCTTTGGGTATAAATAAATCACTTGAAATTAAATTGCAATTCCCTACATTATTACTTCCCGCAGCGACATAGATGACATCAATACGGACACCTTTCACCTGGACATTTGGGACCACGACGACGAAAGCTGCGTCATGGACGCCGTTTCGCGACTGAACGAGGTTCGTGGCGTCCGTGGACTGGGTCGCTTCTTCAAACAGGTGTGTCAATCCGCACGTCAGGGTTCGCAGGACGATTTCTTGGGCTCCGTGAACATTCCGCTGTCGGAGATCCCGTCCACCGGACTGGATGCCTGGTTTAAGCTGGAAGCACGCAGTCATCGCAGCACCGTGCAGGGTCGCATCCGGCTCAAGTTGTGGCTTTCGACTCGCGAGGATCGGAGCACTGTTAGCGAGGAGAACCACGAGCAGCAGATCCACAAGGTGGAGCAGCTCCAACGGGTATTCATGCAGCACGAGGTCACCACGCACGAGCCTTCGTGGACCTGGTGTGGTGACCTTCCGGGTCCGGCTCTGACCATTCTGCATCAGCTGGCCGTGCAGTCGGATCTCTCGGACTTACACTGCGCCATGGCCAGGTGGGTTGCTATAGATTATTTAATTATTAAATATAAATATATATAAATAGCTAAATTCGTTGACTTAAACTTTCTTTTGAAAATAATAATTCCATTTCCAGATATGTGGCTGCTGCCAAACTGAATCGATCTACCCCGCTGGACCCCAAGTTTCTGCATCGCCTGCTGAGCGACGTGGAGAAGCAGTGGAATCAGCCCAACCAGGAGGCACTCAGTCGAGATCTGGAGCAGTGGCTGGCGGATGCGATGAATGGCTTCGTGGAGCGCTCCCTCAACCAAATCCGTCGGCACAGGGACATCTTCCCAGCCCTCAATCCGCCATCTCTAATTCGACTGGAATTCCTGCTGCGCTGCCTGGGACTCCTCGGCTCGATGCGGGCCTTTCGCGCCGTCTGTCCATTCAATAAGGGCGTCAGGGGCGAGGTGGTCAATGCCCTGCGCAAAGGGTCCGTGATGTGGGGCCAAACGGTGATGCGGGAATCGCAGTCCATGCCCAATCCATTATCGAATTTCGTAACGACATTAACGGCGGACATTCAGCTGGGACAGACGTACTACCATGCCCTCTTCGACAAGTGAGTAGATTTTAGGATCACTTTTAGTCGCCGGTTTCGGTTAGTTACCTTTGTCCAACACCCATACCCACACCCACACGCATCGGTTTGGATTGGATTGGGTATGTGGCACACGTGTTGCCCATTAAATGGCTGGTCCAAGGTGCACGCACACTGTCCTCATCGTAGACGTATGTACATAAAATGTGCTCGGAACATTTAACAAAACAAGCTGGATACCGTTCGATCCCATCCCAGTTTCAGGGGTTACCATGCGAACTCCGTGTTGACCCAATTGAATTGTGACCCCACGCAAGTGCCGTCACTTCGATACCAACTAATCCGCCATCGGCGCCGGGGGCGGAGCACTTTACAGTTGCCGGTTTCTAATCAGCTTGTGCATTTGTCAAATGGCCAAGTCAAAGTCATAAAGCTAACGAGCATTAATGAGGGCCACAAAATGTTGTCATGACAGATTGCCAGCAGCGTTGATAGTGACTGAACTAGTTCTAACCCAAAGGGCCAAGTGTTTCTCACTTAACTTCTCAAATAAATGTAACCGGAAGCGTGCATTTCCATCCGAAAGTTACGTACTGTTTAATGTAGTTTAGAATTTATAAGATACCTGTACCATTTAGGTATCAATTTAGATGCCAGCACTGGTTCCTTTCACAATTTCGGAATGTCTATCAAGTGAAATGATAAATCGAACCACCTAATGGCTGAGATCACGTTACGGCCGTAAACGCAACCGGAAGTGCTTCCATAACGGGTCATTTATAGGTGCATAGAGCCGCATCCTTGGCCATCCCGACGGACTAATCAGTCACATATTTGCCAGTTAGCGCGGCCATAAAAGAACCTTAATGAGGACATCAAGTGGCTTACACACATAAGCCCCAAATTAATTGCGCTGTCATAAAAATGCTCTCACGTTGCCCTTCTCTTTTTCGGCCCGGCGAACAACCCGGCCATCCTGACGAGGCATTTAACAAATGTCCAGGGGCTGTCAGCCAAAGTGTTGAGTGCTGAGTCCTGGAGTCGGGTTGCATTAGCAAAATTTACTTGCCGGCTAATTGCTCCATTTTCTCGCTTTAAACTCGGCAGGCCATTATTCGCAACTCTTTGGGCGGAAAGGCAGCTTAAGTGGTGATGACTGTGTCAGGTGTTTACACCATACAAAGTTAGTTTATTTATGATCTTTAAGACCTTTTTATTAAAAATGAGTAAATGATAATATTTGAATGAGTAGTTTGGTTATTGTTGCTTACTAGCAACGAAAGATGCAGTTCCTATCACACTAAATAACCTTTAAAAAAAGAGTCCCATGTGCAATAAAACAAAGAGAGAGAAGATAAACCTTCGGGAAAAGTTAAAGAAATAATTAAAGCAATAACAAGTCGAGCGAACGAACACCTGAGATCCCATAAATCCCATAAATCGATGTCCAGCCACGTAAACGTTTCTATCTTTCTCGGCAGCACGAATGGCATACAGTACTTCAGCATCATCTACAAACAATACGATGCGATGGTGGGCGAGGAGGTGTACAGCCGGATGGCCGCTGGCCAGGTGCCCGGTGTGCGAATGAACCTATCCCAGTACGCCGTGCTCGAAGGCGATGCGGAGCCGGTGGACACCAAGCCGTTCGAGTTGTTCCTGGCCCTGCAGGAGTTCTGTCAGCTGAAGCGACACCTGTCCGCCCAACCTCAGCCGCCGGAGAAGCCATTGGCGTTGAGCAACAGCCACGAGTGGTTCATACCCACGCTGGAGCGCTGGATGATGGTGAGCAAGGCCAAGGCGCTGCAGAGGATTAGGGCGGCCATACGCATGGATGCCATATGCGAGGGTGAGCGAATTGTGCGGTACAGCAGCTCCTCGGTGGACACGGCCAGCACGCTGCTGAACATCAAGGAGTTCTGGAAGGTGCTCAACTGGCCGGATGAGGATACGGCCATCATGATGGAGTCGCAGCTCATCGATGTGGTCTGCTCGGCGGCCATGCACTATTGCGATTTAATTCACACCGCACTGGCGGACAGTGGCTACTATGAGCAGCAGGGTCCATTCCGGTGTTCGGATGACATGTGTGTGACCGTCAACAATGTGGAGTATGTGCGTCGCACTCTGGCGGAGTTTCGTTCCGATGAGCAGCCGCTGGAGGAGTCAGCCGATAATCTCCTCGAGTCCAGTCTCACTCACATGGAGAACAGGTGTGAGCGGATACTGTCCAAGTTGGCTCCACTCATGCAGATGTCACTGCAAAAGGCCATGTTCCATCTGGCCTGGTCACCCGACTCGCTGCCCGCAAATCAAGCCATTGTCCCACTGCTGGAGTACTTGGATTGCCACCTGGCGGCTCTGAACAGCGCCCTGCTCACCAAGAACTTCAACCGATCGCTGCGATTTATTTGGAAGACGGTTCTGGGCGAGATGTCCCGCCAAATGGAAACTGGTGATGAGACGGACAAGCCGACTCATTTCCACAAGCGACTCTATGAGGCACTGCAACTGCTCATCGATTTCTTTCATGCCGAGGGTCAGGGACTGCTCCTGGAGTGTCTGCACACCGAGGACTTCTGGCGCATCGAGCAGCGACTTCAGTTCCACAAAACGGACACGGATCGACTGATCGACATGTTCTATATGCAACGTCTGAGGGAGCAGCTAATGGCCGTCATGCCCTCGCCATATGGATCGCTGGCGGTGAGGGCCTACTTCAACCACGACTCGCTCTGCGTGGAGGTCCTGCATGCCAGGGATGTGGTGCCCCTGGATCCGAATGGCTTCAGCGATCCCTTCGTGGTCATTGAACTACTGCCGCGAAGGGTTTTCTTGCACTGCATGGAACAGCAGACGAATGTGCATAAGGTAGGATATCAATTAACCACATTCAACTAGAAAAAACATATTTCCTACATGGAACCACAGTTTGTAAAAATATAAATGTTGTTTTTTTAAATATTCATATATTTAGCGTACTCTTAACCCCGTTTTCGATGAGTGCTTTGAGTTCTCCGTGACCCTGGAGCAATGTTTGACCGAAGGAGCCATGATCTGTTTCACGGTGATGGATCACGATGTCCTGACGGCGAATGATTTCGGTGGGGAGGCCTATTTGGCACTGGGAAACATACCCGGTGTGGCTGACTACAGTACGAGTGTGGACAACTTCCATGGACTGAAACAAATCGAGCTGCCACTCATGGAGCAAAAGGATAAATGTGAGTAGAAAATACCCAAATAGCGTAGTTATCCTTTGATGCTATGTAAATTATTCTACCCACCCATGAAGGCAATCCCATTTTGCAAATCCTCGAAGTGCGCGTCAATGACAAGCAGGCTCAGGACTTTGTGCGCAAACAGAAATCGCGGTTTATCAATTGATTCTAGAAAGGATAACAAAGGAAACAGGACTACCGAACTAACCGTTTGTAAAACGTTGAAAAGTGCGGATCGAGCAATGTAATTGCATCGATGGCGTTGATTTTGATATAACTTAACCAATCTAAATTGTATCCAAACCAGCATTGTATGTATTGTACTTAATCTAGTTGTTCGACAAAGACTCCTCCTTATCTTCAGTTTGTAAATGTTAGCAAGGAATCGAAATTCAAATGGTGCAAAAGTGACGAGTGACTAAAAATCGGGGAATTCAGATTCCCCAGCTCTACACACAAAAAGTTGCTTGAACAAAATTATGAATAAATTGAAACACAAATTAGGGACTTATTAGAAGCCTAGCATTGCTGAAATTGCCACAAATTGGCAATCAAACCAAAGTTATCTACAGCAAAAATCACATATGCGAAACACACACAAAAACTCGAGCTATCTACTCCAGCACCCAGATGCGTTTTGAAGACTTTTACCAGAAAAACACGATATACAAAACTCTCAAAATATCACTAGTACACTGAAACACTTTTTGGGTCAATTTAAACGAAATACGAATATATCAGCAACAAGTATACCTAATTATACAAGCCACAATTCAGCGTCACATATTTTCTACCATACGCCAAGAAACAATCAAAAACTGCGTAACTCTGAGCTTCTTTGAAAACCCCCCAAAAAGAAACACAAGACACGATAATACACTTACTATACACAGACAGGAGAAAGCTATTTACAAAATAAATATTAAATATGAGATATATGTACATGATTTGTACATTTTATATCAGGCCCAAAAGACAGTGTAACTAAGTCTAAAGTATATTTGTAAACTATTTTCTGAGCACAGATTTTGTATAAATTTATTAGACACGCGCTTGTCCCCAGAGAGGCAGCCTTCAGCTCTTTTGCTTATACACAACTTAGGGCTTTCCTTCCCATCCCCCACCCACTTTTATGGATCCTTCGAAAAGAACCCCAAACCCCCAATTGGTTTAACCCACCCAGAAGGACTCGCTTCTATTGTAAATTTTGTACTATATACAAGGGTCTCTATGATGAAGGAACTTAAAACCTATGCACGCGGTTAGCTGTGTGTGTGTTATAAATAATTGAAGAAATTGTTGAAACTGTAACTCTTAACTGTAAACTGTAGCAAGAACTTTTTATACCTGTCGCTAGGGAGGCAGTGGGCGTGGCTGAGGACAATTTAAGTGGGTAAAAACTGAGGATAAAACGAAAATAAACTAAAACTAAACTACTAAAAGATGCACAACAAAGATGAAAATCCCAGTCAAATTACAACTAAATATTTTTAATATTTACACTTAACTCAAGAGATCTGCAAAGAAATTTCATGATTGTTAATCACAACTAAATGGAGTATTATGCAAAGATGATATACATAACTATATATAGATAAATGGATACAAACTTAATCGGTAATCAAGTATTTAGTTTGTAAGACAATTCTTTGGTTTCTCATCACTGCACAGCCATTCAACCTTTTTTCACTTCAAAAACTTCTTTTTTGAGTTAGGTTTTTCTATAGTTATTTTAGTCTGCCATCGCCAAGACATCGACAGTGATCAGTGACAATCCTGGACGCAGGGAAGTTAGGATCCCGAGTAAAAGATATGAAACATCGAAGTAGAGTCAACGCTGTACGATCATAATTTCTTCTAAGTACTCCCACTTTCACTCAGTATCTTCCAAAGGGCACTCGTTATTTTCGAAAACTACCCACTTCAAACTGCTATCTTCCAGAATGCATGTGCAGCAAAAAGCCAGTAAGCAGACAAATAGTTAATTGGATAAATAATTAAATATAGGCCAGAGTTTGCTGTACTAACCAACCATTAACTACTGTGTTGATATGTGTACCTATGATAATTTCACAAATTCAAACACACACGCGATCGAAGCAGAACATATGAAATGAAATGAAATCAAATTAAATTATTCATGTTACTGGCACTATTTAACAAACAAAAAAATGTGAAAAATATATGAAGCAGGCAGAGTAGGATAATTTTAAACAATTGTAAAATTTCATTTCAAAGCGAAACTGATAGAAGAATGCGGAAATTGGCCAAACAATGAGACCAAACGCATTTCCCAACCGCAACAAACCCAACAAGCAACTGAAACTGTGGAAAAACCAAGGCCAAAACATGCATAAACCTATACTAGAACTAAATATATATATATATATATGTATACATACATATTTGAATGTGCAATTGTTGTGCTAGTTACAGAATACAAAGGAAACCTACAAAGAGCCCTCCTACATATACAGATTGCAAATGCAAATACGAAACACTTTTAATTGCCACATTTACAAGCGACCAGGAGCTGAGAAACAAAAACTGCAACTATTTTCGATGATAAAGAAGGTAACATGTATTTATTTCCCCGTTTTATTCAGGGCACATAATTCCCAACCAACAAAAAAAATAAAAAGATACCAGGGACTTGAAACTATTTTTTGTATGCCAAGACAGAACTAATTAAACAATCCACCGCCGAATCTTGATATCAATATTTTGAAGGAAACTACTGAAAACCAAGCGTAAAGAATATAGTTTTTTAAATGTGAGTGCAAATACCAACGGGCCGCAATTCAGGTTCCTAAGCTCCCCTCCGTAAATATCTGAATGGATGTATCTGAATAGGAAACACCGCAAACTCTAAACTATAGCTAAGTACATAAATGTGTGTCTGTGCCACAGCTAATGTCAAATCAAAATGAAATCGATACGAAAGCGATAGGGAAACTAAGAATGAAAACGAGGACGAAACCCCTTAAAACATATTCAATGTAAATTCAACAAATGCTGCAGCAAATAAAAAAAACATTATCAAATTCAATCAATAAATGTCAATGAATAATTAACTAGCAAGTGTCTTTTATTCAAAAGGGTTTGAAAAAGGTGGGAAAAGGTAAATATGGGATTGCTATGCAATGGATTACAGATTGTACTGTAAAGGGCATTTTACGTAGTGACGAAGCGCACCAGCTGACAAGCAGAAATCAAAGAAACTCTTTAGGTTCTACCCTTTTTAATTGATAAGTAATTGCTGGTAGACGAGTAAGATTTGCTATCAGCTTACAGGTAATTTATATTTGCTAGCAATTTAATTTTCCAGAGAACTTTCATCTACTGATAAGCTATAATCAATCCCGACGACAGGCCAAACGTCAGAGGTATGAAAACAAATTGTCGTCTTGCTGTCGAGTTTGCGGCCGGGAAAATGTTTGCGGAATTGATTTGAGGCATTATCTGGTGCACGTCAAAGGTCCGGAGTGAAAGTGTGGAAAAGCTTTTATCTAAATTAAATCCCGACACATGCGAACCCGTCGGTTTTTCCCCTGTCTTTTTCCAGCCATTTTAAGCACATGACGTACGAACGACTTGCCACTTAAAGGGGTCAACTTAAAGCGATCCTTTGAGACGACGATACATATGTACATATGTAGATGGTCTCATTTTATTTAAGGCACAACCTAAACTTCTTCACGACACTCACGACTGAGAAATCTGTGCAGTTTTATGCAACTTTTATGACACCAGAGCGCGCACACAAAAAACTTTTTACGACTTGCAGTGCCAAAGAACAAACACCAGAGCATCTCGAGCTGCGCCTGATGCGTAAAGTCAACAAAAAGTAACGAACGAGTTACTACTACTACTACCCTGAGGAACCGAGTGAGGGATTTCACAAAAAAGTGTGTGCAAAAAGTGCTGGCAGGAGGAAAACCTGAAATAGACAATGCACAAAGTATGCACAGGATCCTGTTCGTGTCAGAATCAAAGATATCCAACTTAGAGCAGGACGACATTCGCTGCACGGAGCAAATAAAAAAATTAGTAAGGATTTGACACCCTGGAGACGGGGAACAAATATTTCACATATCTCAGTTTCAGAGGAAAGTTAAACAACAGCTGGTAAGTTCACCTTTCAGTACAGTTGGAAGCCATATTAAATCAAAATTAAATTTTCATAATATGTATGTACATTATTTTTATTTTTTCAAATTATAAATGCAAAATAATTTATGATCACAAACTAATGCAAACTGCGCAAACGAAAGTTGCACGAAAGTTGTTGGAAAATTTCGCGCAATATTTCTATACAAATGTCGAAAAATGTGGCATGTAATATTTTTTTTACATGACTGACTATTTTGAATACCATTTAGCGTATAAATTGCAACCTTAAACGTTCACAGAGAGAGCGGGAAGTGCGGGGAAAAGTGACCCAGAGAGTTGGGCCTCTGGCCCCATTATCGATGCCACTCATCCTAATGACATGATGCAAATTAAGCCCCCAACTTCTGCCCGCCAGCCAACATGACCCCTAATGCTCCAGCCAGCAGTCAAAAGCATTGCACAGTCACGTGCGGCAGCTGGCCAAAAGCGTTGCCTGTCAGCCAGTGGAGCCTAATGCAGTAAGCCCCCAATGCAGTTCACCTCCCCGTAACCCCTGTAACGCTCTCACTCCCACCCGCAACTCCTCCCACCACCCACTTAGCATCCCAGTGCACTGAAACAAGTTTCATAGATATTGTGACAAATTAAAAGCTAAATGTAGAAATAGTTTTCAAGTGTAAAAGTAATCCGCATATTGATTTTTAAGTAAATTAAATACAACTAAATATGTTAGATATTTTTTAAGCTTTTTAATCAAACGCAAATACAAATTCTAGCCCAAAGATAATTTTTCTTTATTTTAATAATGTCTTTGTTTTCATTACCTTTTTTTCTCTGTGTGCGAATGCAGTGCACGTGTTGCAGAAGTTTCGGTTAACAGTTATTAAATGCAGTTTTTGCAGTTTGACAACAAAATGCAGTCGCCAAAAGTGCAAAGTGCAGATGGTGGAGACCGGCACGGCCAGGCCAACAAAGCCACAGAGAGTGAGTAAGAGAGAGTGCGAGTATAGCTGGGAAAGAGCTCGGATTGAGTTGGCCAAGAGCTCAACCGGTTCGAGTCGCGTTTTAGACCAGTTTAGACCACTCACAGGTGCTGGAACGTTGTCGCAACTCTCGAGCGATCAGTTTGAGCCGAGATCGCGACGCGTTCGCTTCGATTTTGTCCAATTTTTGCAATCTCCGCGATTGCAAAACAAAGTTGTACTCCAATGAAAATAAAAAAAAATCTGAGATAAATAACGCGCAGCAAAAGCAACTATTTTTAGCGGATTACGTGAGTGTCATTTGAATTTTTTCGGCGTGAAGTATACGCCCGATCTGCTGGCGAAAAAAAAAGAAAAGGAAAAGAACAAACAGAGTGCTGACCAAATTTGCTCGCCATCTGTATATGTGTGTCTAAGCCAAAGTGTGTGCGCGAGTGTGTTTGTGTGTGTGTGTATTTGTGTGTTGGCCAGCTCCAAAACCTGCTGCTATTATTAGCCTTAGCCAAGATTATGGGCGATTTCATTATGGCGCTGCAATTTGCTGTGCCGACGCAAAAAGCGAAACAAAAATGTAAAACAGCAGTGTCCGGGCCAAGAAGATTTGAGCCAAGTTAGACGAGTTCCGAACTCTTGGCCATTGTGTTTGGGCCGCCTCACACCGACCGATTCGAGCCAACTTGCGAGAAGCTGCAACGCCTTTCATTCATTCATTCATGGCAGCGCAGGCGATTATATCATTTCGTGTATTAATGTGTTGGCTGGCATTTTGGCCAGAACCAGTAAAGGTTTTTGGCCCACACACACACACACAAGCACATTTGCAAAGCGGCGACGATGTCATCGCCTTCATATTTGCATTAATATTTTTCTCCACACAACCAAACCACCGCATTGCCAATGTTTGCTTTCTCGATTTTCGGTGCAGCAGCAGCCAAGTGAAGTGTAATGAAATGTGTACAGCGGCCAAAAACTAACAACCTGTCGCACTGGCTGGCAAAAAGCGTTAACAATAAATAAGCGAAACAATACCAACAGCACGGCCAGTTCAACTGTATAACAATGAGGAGAGAAGGTAAGCCAGTTTTTGTATTTTTATTTATTTTGTAGCCCACAACCATGCCGCGGAATACATTCCCATATCTCTGTATATATATGAAGGGAAGTTGTGTGGATGCATAGACGAGAATACAGAGAGAGAAATCCAAGGACACATGTCTCATAACAAAATTAGATCATTTGAAGATAAGCTAACTCAATTGAGACTATGAAATTTCCATTAAATGTAAACTTTTAAGAGTTTTCAATTTTTTTTAAATTATTTAATGGTTTCTTTTTATAATGACTTAGGATCAAAAGATTGGTTTTTCAAACTGATTTATAAATCTATATTAAAATTCATATCTAGTATTTTTCGGGCACATCAATTTTTTTAAAATTTATTTATTTGCCAACAATTTGCTTTTTCGTGCAGTGTAATTGCATTTCGAACATCTTAAGGCTGCCATCCACCTTCAGTTTCAATTTCCGCAAAACGTTGAACCGAACTCAGCTGTTGACTTTGCGTGGGTGGTGATTCCATTGATTACGCACCGGTTGACCCTGAAAGTGTCAACCAAATGTTGGCTGTGGAGTGGCCTTATATGAGCGATTTTCGGTCTTTTGTCGTTCAGTTTGTTCGCCTTTCGATGGCCGAAGGAGGAGTGCTTATGTCATTTGTCAACGGACCAAAAATGATACTCCACACCGAAATCCGTTGGCAATTCGAGGGAAAAGGCACTCTTTGGTCATTTGGCAGCAAGACTGCAATCTGTGGAATTGCCTTTAGGCGACAGGGAGACCAGTACACATGCCAATACCAAATGGATCAATGAGTGAAATTTAATGTGCTTATATGCATTTAATTTATGGCTTTCACTTTTCGCCCGAAAGTGACAATCGTGATGGCAAAAGGCATATCAAGCGAATGCTTTGACATAAGCCCTTACCCAACCAATATTATCATAGACTAGGAAAAGCGTTTTCAATGGGCTGCTGGCTTATCTATATGGTGTATCTACAGCTCCCATAGTTACCATAGTTCAGATATAAGAGAGAAAAAACCCCCCAATGTAACTAACCCACTGTGCATAACAGAACTTGCTTTTGGTTTTGCTTGTTCAGTTGGTTGGATTTTTCTTCGGCACTATTTCATCGTGTCTTCGCCGTTGGCCATGTTTATGCTTAAAAGCCAGCCATGCTTAGCACTCTGGCCATCCAATAAAAGTTGCAGCTAGAAATTCAAAACCAACGCCAGCGGCCAAGTGTTTCTAGTTTTTCTCTTAAAACCCCCTGTTTTTTGTTTTTTTTTTCTTTTGGTTTGATGACAATGTTTTGATAATAATGATAATTTTCTGTGTCTCTTATTGTGCTGGGGTTTTTCTGGTTTTTATTTTTGGTTTGGGGTCAACATGAAGTTGTGAGTTTCGTGATTGCGCCGAATTCGGTAACAATTAGAGTTTTGGCGATGATAGCTTTTCAGCTAAAAGAAAAAAGCCACTGCTCATGGTCAGCAGCGTAATTCGCAAGATGCAGGGAAAGTTACGTAATGCTGCTGCGGCTCTTGCGGTTCAGCGCAGACAGGTTTTAAACGGACAATTTGCAGCTGCACACGGTGCGTATACGTGTTAAGCGAGAAACTAGCGATTCATTGACTCCAAGCCACAGTAAAATTTAAACGAAGAGGGTATATACCCAAATGTATATATGCAAAATACTCATCAGAAAACACAAATCAATCAGAGCTAATCACTCTCGGCAAGTTGGTTATATAAAGTCAAGTTGCTATACACAAATATCCATAAAAAATAAACTCCCAGGTTTCGCAGTGTTTCTCATTTTTCGATGTTTGCGTGTGAATCGGAAAGACAACTAAAAACTGAACCTAAAAACCAAACCAACCATTATGCAGGTACGAATTATCCAACCAACTGCAACTTTCATCTGACATTTGAGGCGACTGTATGCAATTGAAATCTGCAAGCCGACAGATGACTTGGTGATGGTGATGTCATCATCACATGTAATTAATGCCTCGTGTCGCTTGCACATTCATTGCGTGCAAATTATACGAAAAAGTATCCGACATTCAAACATTCAGACATTCAGGCATTCCGCGGTTGCATTCGAGCTATATAAATCAGCTATCGAGTCGCAGATCGATGCTAAGTTGAATACTTATTGAATCAATGATGCCAACCGGTTTTGACTTCGATTTCTGATGGCTGATTCGATTTTTTAGGGTATCATTCAGCAGCAAATTATGGGTTTCATTAGACTCTCAACAGCGATTTCAAAGGCCATTACTGGCATTCTTATTATATTGTTTACAACGCTTATGCATAATTCTAAAGAATATTGACTGGTGAAATTTAATTGGTTGCCAAACATTTATTCAGAAATATATGTTTAATTGGCCTAGAGCATCTTAACTTGAAAAAACTGTGTTAGAAACTAAAACTTACTACTTCCTTAATTTGTTTTATGCTCCCACTAGATTAAGCCCCAAATAAATCCTATAGCATTTCATTTGGCCTGGGAAACAATTAGAAGTGTATAAACAATAAACAATGCTCAATATGCAAAACCTCTTCACTGCTCAATCCATAATTCAATTCCAAGCCATGGCAACGTCCTCAGTTTCAACATCTAATTGAGTGAGCAAGCATTTAATGAAATGTGCCCAAAAACCGAGAAGCAATCAAAAAATGGCAAAAGAAGCTGAAACTTGTTGAAAGCACACACAGTTTTTTGGCTTCTCGAGTGGCTTAAGCTTAAACAATGCCAGCCAAACCGAGATTCTGTGAGCCACACTTGACATTAAAGCATTTTCTCAGGGGCCACATAACACGCCCCCACAAATCTTCGACGTGGCTACGAAATTATACATGTATTCCGAGCAAGAGCAAATAATATACAACATCAAGTTGGTTGGCCAAATTATAAAAGGCAACACCCATCTCATAAATCGCTGTCTGCGTTTCGCCGCCAAAAGACCTTGACGGCCAGCCAAAATACAATAACTTTATAAACAAATATACAATGGGGGGAAAAAAGAAGTCTCAAGATTGTGTTTGATACTTAGCGCAGATTCGTTAAGTTCAACATATTTAGTTTGTTTACTACTTCTATGATCTAAGCTCATCTTCATCACGAGAGTCGCGTCATCACAAAATACGTTGATTACACGGAGATGTCATGCAAACATTAGGGTATAATTACATAAGTTAATTTTTTTTTTGAGGGAAACCCAAAAAAATGCCGCGAAATAATTGTGAAACAATGAATGTGCACAAACAAACAAAAAAAACGGCCTAACGAGTTGCAATATTAATTAATCTCCATCCGTGTCCCGGCTGCATTAGAATACTGGTATCCGCCACCAACTGGGCATTCTCAACACCGATCCATGGCGATCCATTCCGATCCAATCCAATCCGCTGCGAACGGAGCAGCTGCAGCCTAGCGTGGGAAACCGATGGCGATGCAAACTGGCCAAGGCGGACACTGGCGGTCCGGGATGCTAGGTGGAGTGGTGGACGTGGATATATAGCCACGATCTGGAGCCTCGAGTTTGCATATGCTCATGTGTGGATTGCTGCCGCATTAGCTTATTATTTGATATTTAAGGTCTACTCTTATTTGTTTCCACCACTTTTTTCATTTGCCCTGTCAAGTGTACTTACCAACATTATTGTCAACTGGCTGTGTTGTGCAATGGAAATTAATGTAACAGATTGATAGCAGAGCGCAAGTACAGGCGATACTCACTACAATTAACCTGCTATTAGCACTTTCTTATTTAATTGAAAGTATTTTGTTTTTAAAGTTAACATTCCACTTAAATTGTGTGTTTTTAATTAACTCGATGAATCAGAACTGAGTCTTATGAATCAACTCATCAAGCACTGTAGGTTCATTAAAAATGCATATATATATATATATATATAATATATCTTTATAATTGGTCTGAAAGATATGTCCGAAAAAAGAAAGTACAACTAGTTTTTAAAACCGAGCCAAAAGTTTCGTATTTTATTATAATAGGTGCAACTTCCATATGGTTATAGTTTAAAAAGGCATAATAACACCAAATTGGCTTAGGTAGTTTCGCCTGTATTTGCATTGCACCACTTGTTTGCAACTCGATCTTTATGTTCGTCCGTAGATCAATAGATTACTGCGACTATGGGGTTTACGAGGTCGTAAAAGTGGCGCAGTGTTTGGTTTAGTGGGTCTGTCTGCCTTTGAAGTTCAGTCGAGAGAGGCACTGTAATGAAACCGAATTATGTGCACAGGCGGTCGTCGGAAAGGAAAATGGAAAAGCGGTGGCAGGCGGGGGGAGGGGAGATTGGCAGAACGAAAGAAAAGCTATAACGGTGCGGCTGTGTAGCGGTGGCATGCAGTCAAAGAGATACATTTTGGGCTCCCTACTGCCTTGGCTGACTGCCCATAAATAAGGCAAACAGGTTTACACATGGCAGTCCCCACCCCCCAACCAAAAAACCACCGAAACCGCCAGCGAACCACTGGAGCCACCACCACCTCTACCCAAAAGCAAGAATATTTATTATGCGCATTGTTTTGGGTGCCATTTAGACCGTGTGCCACAGATACGTATCCGTGCGGACTCAAGAACGCAGTTAGAATTAAACTAAAGTACTGAAAACACCTGACGATCTCTATCTGCATCGGTTCTGCTCGGGGACCTGGTTAATGTGGCACAACAGCGTTGGTAATAATCTTGGTAGTAATCCAGACGCCTGTCTAAGCAGATCATTCATTGTGCTGTTGTCAATCGAACGACACCCTTGTTTGCACTCAAGCCAAAGTGAATATCAATTTACTTACGCCATATGGCAGGGAAGGCAACCTAGGGAGTCCAATAATGCCGGAAGACGACACCATTAGCCCAGAAGCCAGGCACCCACATGAACATATTGGAAAAGTGGGCTAATGAAGTGCGAATGGCCAAGTGTGAACTCCACCACATATTGATGCGGAATATGTTGGTGGAATGAAAGGCGGGCATAGAAGTACTTAGCTACTGGTTACTCTTAGTACTTAAATAATATATACCCTGTAATTTAAAGGGGTCATACTAAGTATAAGTATACATATCTGCTTATATAATCTTGACAGCATTTCGAATGAGCTTCAAAGAGCTACAAATCAATGAGTAATTTTTTTCAATCAGCGGATTAGCTTGATCCCCCAGTAAAAAAAAGTAGAACAATGGAACTTAACTTTGTGCCAAATCCGCAAATCATCTTGGACCTTTTGGACTTTCAAGTGTGCCTGCTCATGTTCTAAGCCCTTGAATCCACAGTTTCTGTTTCTGGTGGAGTTTGGAGCCCAAAGACAACTGTTGCGTTTGATGTGCAAAATGGGGAGCATGTGGAGTTATACATATGTGGTTGATTGAAATTGATGTGGCAAACGTGACGCAGTCGAAATAGGGACCTTTTTAGACACCTCACATGACCACTTCATCGTTTCTTGGCCAACAAACAACAGCTTCATTTTGGCCTAAAAAAACCAAACAACCGAATGCTGTAAACAATTTTTGCTGTTGCCTCAAGTGAGCTTGCAAAAAATAAAAAAAAAGGAAAGAATCAAAGGGAAAAAATTGAAAGCGGTGGGCGTGGTTTTTTTTCTTCTTTTTTTTACGAGGAGGAAGTGGCCTAGCTAAGGCCGTTAAGTCAACTTTCTCCACTCGATTGTGGGGATTTAATATTGTTTGCAACGCCAATTGTAAACTTCTTTTCGAGTCCGTTTCTGTGCAATTCTTTTTCCGCCTCATATCGGCCATTGATTTTAATGGCTTACTCGACGCGGCGCAACATTAGAAACACGCAGCAATAAATGGCTTAAAAATTAATAAAAGAAATATGGCATCTTTATCGCACTTTCATCGCCCAGTGCCCGCACTTGGCCATAATTAATTTGCCTTTGCCTTTTTGGCCAAAAAGCCTGACGACGTGAGCGAGCATTTGATGGCTAGAAAGTTTTTTTTTTTTGAGGTGTCTTCTGGGGGTGTCTGGTTGGTTTCGCACGGCTTTTGGCCATTGCCGTTGTCAAAATGTTTTGCCAACTGACCGCCCATTTGAATTCTTTTTGGCCAACTTGTTGGATTACCATGGGTCGCTTTGAAAGGGCCGCAGTGAAATTATTATTTGGCCATTTTATGCGTTGAAAGTTTTAGCCCTGTTAGTTTCGAAGTTTAACAGAACTTGCCCATCTTGCTTTATGAATAATATATGGCATTGTATAAATATTTTTGTAATATGTACATAAATAAAGGATCCTGCCCATTGTACAACTGAATAATTTTAAACGCTGCTCATTTTTCAAGTCTGTGCGCCCTTTTCGGAATCCGCGGCGGTCTCTTTTCTACGTTCGTTTGTGTCTTTAATAGCCGGAAGGGTTAAAAATTTAATGGAAAAACGTTTTAATAAATCAGTTAAGTGGTCTTGCCGCTTTTTTCACCCCTGCCCCCTGCTCTTTGCGGCTAATTACACGCATTAGTGTTGGCCAGTCCCACATCCCCAGGTCGTTTTCTTTGGCGTGTTAACAGCCGCACCGGTGTCTCCAGCTTCAGCTCCATCTTCCATGGACCCGACTCCAAGCTTCACATCTGGAACTCCATATACACACATATATATATATATATAGACCCATATAGCCTGCAGACCCTCGTCGCAATGTCGGCCATGCAGCGCGTAATTTAGCAATTAAAAGCGATTAACGCGCAGCAGACATGGCTACTTAGTGTCTAAGATCAGCGACTAGACTACGCATTATATACATACATACCTACTTGTATACCTATATAGTTGGATGTGGCCAGTTTGAAGAGCGCTTCGAATCAGCATTATGTGTCTGACTCCCAATAATGCAATCAAATTTTATGCTGATTATCGAAAACATGTTAGTTATTAAAGTTAATAGTCGTGCGCAATTAAGCGAGGCTATTCTGTTCGAATGCATTTGAGTGTTTTTGATTCGAGACTCGAATATTCATAAATTCCCAGCGGTATACATACTTATGTGCTCGCTTAACGACTTATCAAATGGGTTTTAAGGCTTGGAGAACACCAAACTATTTGGTTTGCTATTGTGCAGAAGGCTTTAAATTTTGTTATTTACTTAAAGCCCAGATTCCACACACACCAGATTTTACATTCACAAATTCCCAAACGTTTTATTAACCAAACAAAAAAAGACTACAAACCCATAACATTTGCTGATTTATGGATATTAAAAGATACTGCAGCGAATGGTAATGGTAATGGTAATGCATATCACATAGACTCAAATTTCGCAGAATGACATGGTAAAGTGTGTTATTATTTATTCTAGCGAATTCTGGGGGATATTTATTGCAACTTTTGGCCAGGTAAAATGGATATCCCCTGCCAACTTCACATCCTTCGGCCAAACATCACCGGGATTTTTTGTTTTTTGTGAAAGGCGAACCAATGCGGGTTGACTGTTACAGATTTGTTCGATGGCAACTGGCCTGGCCTGCAGTTCTAGTGAATGCCATGGCCCAGTTTTTTTTTTCGGCCACATCCATGGCATGGAGGGGGAGCCAAACTTTCTAAACCGCGCCCCCAAATAAAAAAAAAAAAGAAAAATATGCCTCTCTGGCCATGAAATTTGCATGCTGACCACAAGTTTTCTGCTCCACCAGCAAGTTCAAGTCGTTCAACCTTTACGACACTTGACCACAACTCTTGCAGTGGAGTGCATTTTTGTGGTCATTCACTTGGCGATGGCGCCTCGCCTGGTTTCTCACCTGGGCGTTGGTGTTACACAAATTGCCGCGAATTAACTTCTCGTTTTCAGCGACGAGCAATGACTTCCGCTCTTAACCCATTGTTGCCCCTGCGCCAGCGGAAGCAGCGAAAGTGGTGAAATCCATCGAAGACAATGGTGGAGGCGCCACCGCTTCAACGGTCGGTCGAACGACAAAATGCAAATTTCTTGTAACCCGGTCCATCTAAAATGCTTTACGAGTGATGGGGCAAGAGCATATAGTACACAGAGAGAAAAAAATGGGCAAAGTTTGCCAGGCAATATGATATTCTGTGGTATGAAACTTAACTTTAAAAGGTTCTATCTTTCAGATACTATATGTTACTAAATAGGTATTTCAGCGCAAAATTTATACAAAATGATACTTTAATATAGTTTTTTTTAAGTGTGACATATGGTTGCCCCCTTATATATATTTTATATATATATATGAAACTAACGATGCTCTCGAGTGAGTTCTCGAGACTTTCACGGTTTATTAAGGCTGTTTATGTGGCGTTAAATGTTAAGGCCTCTCGGTGCGCCAAGGTAAATGGCAAATGCGGGAACAAACACATTTTAATGGCATTCGCATTCCATTTGCTTGGCCCCGCAAAAGGAAAAGGCTTTAATATAAGTCAGGCCTAACAAAACAAACCCCAAAAACCGCATAAACAAATCAATGTGCGGAGTGGAAATCCGACGCATGGGAGTTGCAAGTCCGTCGTCTTTGATGGCCGCCAAGTGATAGAAGTGGTCAGAAATCAGTGGAATACATACATACTCGCAGCCAAAGAGGCCAAATGGAGCGGTTCGAATCCAAGCCAGAGCCACGGGGACCACACAGATGAAAGGGTCGCTCGCCCTTTCAGTTTTCTTCTCTTAGTTTTTTATTTTTGTTTTCTCCTAAGGTTCCTTGTCTCCCAAACTCCCCGAACCGCACACCCGATTCGATTTTTCATTTGACGATGTACCCGCCCACACCATAAATGTATGTTTGTGTCCCCAGGCACAGAAATCACCGCATTGAACTTGAAAGTTGGCTATGGGTGTAGAGGGTCTGGACCGAACTGAACCGCAAAGAGACCCCCACACGAATCCACAGATCCAGATCCCAACTGACAATTGTATCGCGATTGACCGCCGGGCAGGGCACAAATGTAAATGCACTCGGCGATTGGCTTCAGCTGAAATAATAAGAAGGCTGGCCGCCATTTCTGTGGAGGATTGGCGGACGGAGCAGGAGGAGCAGGCAGCCCATCCGAGCTGGAACAACTTGCCGCGATAACGACACCCTTTAATTGGCCTAATCGAGGCAATAACTCAATTTTATCAGCTGCCAGGCGTTAATGATATGCTGCGAAAAAAGGAAGCTGGCAAATTATAAACAGCCAGATTCGTTAAAATTAAATATATATCTGATATATATCTGATTACGGACAGTTGAGTTGTGCAGCTGATTTTTCTTCAAAGCATTATGCTAATAATAAGAGGCTGCATGATATGGGCACAAATCTCAAACTGGTTCGTTAAAATTCTTGCCAAAAACACCTAAAAGTGAGACGAACTCTTGTTTTTCCATTATATGGCTACTTTTGATTGACATATTCGAGTGTCATAAGTAGAACTCATAGTTGGCAAGGGGTTAATGATGCACAGAGGAAAATCAGGTATCATAAATGTACCTAAACATAGTAAAACCTTTTTTTGCTAAACTATCTTACCTGTTGATTGACATATACGAGTGTGATAAAAATGCTGATTTATGAGCAACTGGGGTGCGTAAACAAATGCATGGGAACATCGGGCAGAGATTAAGTTTGCGGCCGATGGAACCAGTTTGCCCTTAACCCGCTGGCGCTCCCTTTCATCAACTGTCACCTCGGTGCGATCGGTTTGAATGGGATTGGAGTGACGCACCCAGAACCGAGCACTACGTGACCAAGTGACAAATTGCCAGCGAATGGCGAATGCGAAGGACAGGCAACTTCAATATCTCTGCCATGAACTTGAAAGAACGAACGAACGAGCGAACGAATTTCTCCAACTTGGCTGAGTGCCTGCGGTGTTCCTGCTGGCCAGGATGGTTGGTATGGGTATGGAGTATGGGGGCGAATTTAACGGAAAAGTGCAACGAACTGCCATTCCAATCATTAAGATGGGTGTGTCCTCCGCTCGGGAACCATAAATTGATATAAGTTATGCAAGGCGTAAGGGAAGTTTAAGGTCTGTTTTGATTGCAAAACGGAATTAATGGATGCAGAGAATCCTCCATGGACTGCCAGCTTATCGAAATACCTCTGAGTTTATGATTCTTTGTCGCGGGTTTCAATTAAGTGCTGCTCTTAGATAAGGTAGAATGTTTAATATAAACTCAGTCTCGCATTATTTTCAATTGAAAAACATTTCCGTTGGAGTTGCTTGAAATTTTTAATGATGCAGATGGTGCTTTTGAGTTTTTTGTAATTTTAATAAATATTAACTATTCAACTTGTACAACGAGCAGAGAACACAGAGCCATGAAACTTTACATTACGCTTGTGAAATTCAAACAAACCAGTTATTTTATTGAATATGGCTGCTGTCTGCAGTCTGCAGTCGAATGAAACTTTCATCGCTCTAATTAAAAGTTCTAAGCTAGTCGATAAAGTGAAGCCAAAACCTAATTGCCATGAAGTCGAGCTCATCGTGTGTTTGTTTTGCTTTACTTACCCATTGCAGGCACCTCGAGGAATTGCTAGACGGGTCCATTAGCAGTCAGTCAGCCGCAGAGAAGAGCCAGCAAAAGATACGGATACAGGCGGAGCAAAAGATACAGGATGCACGAGAGACAAGTGAAGAAGTGAGTTGCGCGGATGGGCCACT
Organism: Drosophila sechellia; assembly: GCF_004382195.2. Lineage (NCBI taxonomy): Eukaryota > Metazoa > Arthropoda > Insecta > Diptera > Drosophilidae > Drosophila > Drosophila sechellia. The sequence goes on along the minus strand of NC_045951.1, from coordinate 7,107,730 downwards.
TAGCGGCTAATATAGCGGCGATAACATTTGCGATCCAATTACAGGTTGAAGGGCAGCCATTATGTGGCCACGCACGGTCGCCTCACTCCGGATCCGCCCTACGTCCACTCGAACCGTGGCTACTCCACCGACGGCGATGAGACCCACTCCCACCGGGCGCCCTCAGAGCGCACCTACTCGGAGTACACGCTGACCCACGAGCGCATCTCGCCGCAGTACAATGGTTCGCGCAAGAAGCGCTCCTCATCCTCGAATGGACACCACCAGCACCTGCAGAGCAGCTATAGCCACAGTCAGATGGGCCTCTCCAGTTCGCCGGACAACGGAGGACCTCGCTCCCTCAGCGGACCGCCGCCCACGCGCCAACCACCGCGTGCTCCGTCCGCCCTGAGCTACGACCAGGCTGGTGACGCCGGCAGCGACATCTATGTAACCAGTGCCGCCTACAAGGCGCCCTCCGAGATCAGGTGCGTTGTTACAACTATGTACATAGCATATTATACATATCTAAACTATCTATCATCCAATGCAGTCGCTACAGTCAGCGTCCAGTGTCGCGAGGAGCTCCACGGAGTGTTTACTCGGTGGCCAGTACGGCCAAGACCGGACGCAGTGCGCGCTCGACGACTCGGCGAGGCGCCAAGGTGGAGACGATGTCCGCACCAAATCCATTTTGCCCCAATGTGAAGGGCGTGTGCTGCCTGATGCTGTTGCTCAACTTGGGCCTGATCCTGGTGACGCTGGGATTCGTCATTGTGGTGCAGTTCTATGAGCCACTGTACGTGTGGATACTGGGAATCGTGTTCCTGGTCTTCGGCTTCCTCACGCTGATCGGCTGCATGATCTACTGTGTGTACGTGTTCCGGGATGCGAAGACGCCGTCGCAGGTGCGCAACGAGGATCTCTACTGGACGCGGCACTGGCAGAAGAACATCGGATACACGCCGCAGGAGATCAACTACAAGGCGGACAAGTATGATGCCTACTCGGATCGCTATTCGGTTAGCAAGCTGAGTGGCAAATACTCGGATCGCGAGAGCCAGCGATACTGATTGTTATGCATATGTATGTATGTACATACATATGCGGTTTGATGAAAGGGGATCCTTTGGGCGGAGAAGAAATATGAATAGCCACATATAAACCACTTATATCTTAACTAATTGTAAGACTATCTACTAGTTCTAAACGGTTATTAACAAGGCCCCTCAACGTACCTGCTGCAAGTTGCTTGCTGGTTTGTATGTTTTAAGAGTGAAACTGACGGGAGACGCGAACGCGAGGATGCAACAGAGTATTGTAATCTGCCATATTTAAGAAGGTTTATTAGGTTTGATTTGGCTAATCAACAGGAGAGTTTTATGCTAAAATTGTAACTGCACTTGTAACACACGAGAAATAAACAAGCAAATAATACATACTAGAGACAACGCGGCGAATTTGTTTTATTTTCAAACAGTGCTTTCTATTCTTTAGTTTCGATTACTTGATTCCCTTTTTTTTTAGTGTAATAAAATATTCTATATGGCAACTCTTATTAGTCTGGCAACCTTTACTGTTGTGGTATTTTTCCAGCGTGGTATTAACAGCGTGCCAGAATACTATACGGTATATTTCAGCAATCGAACAACGGCCACATTGCGGTGCGGAAAATAAACAAATTGCAATTATTGCTTAGCACAAACGATTTGCCGTGATAATGTCGTTTCATCTGAGCACAAAAGAGCGCCTCCTGCTCCTGATCGACGACATTGAGATGATTGCCAAGGAGTTGATCGAGCAGGCACACCAAAAGATCTCCAGCACCGAATTGGTGGACCTGTTGGATTTGCTGGTTGCCAAGGATGAGGAATTTCGCAAAATGCTGGAACTTGCGGAGGAGCAGGCGAAAGTGGAGGAGGCGATGGACCAACTGCGCGCCAAGGTCGAGGTGCACGTAAGTAGATGTTTTGCATTCCCCAAAAATCAGTTAAAAACTGGATTTCCGCCGTAGGACCGTGAGATCCAGAAGCTGCAAAAGTCGCTAAAGGATGCGGAGCTCATACTGTCCACGGCCATCTTCCAAGCACGCCAGAAACTGGCCAGCATCAATCAGGCCAACAAACGACCGGTTTCCTCCGAGGAGCTCATCAAATACGCACATCGGATTAGCTCCGCCAATGCGGTCAGTGCTCCGCTCACCTGGTGCATAGGTGACCTACGGCGTCCCTATCCCACGGATATTGAGATGCGCAACGGGCTGCTGGGTAAATCCGAGCAGAACATCAACGGCGGCCCAGTGACCCACCAGAACAGCGGCATGCCCTCGGAGCAGCAGCGAACCCTGTCCGGTAGCGCAGGAAGTGGGAGTGGCAGTGGTGCCGGCGGCGAGGTGCCCAATGCCTTCCAGAACCAGTTTAACTGGAATCTCGGAGAGCTGCACATGACCATGGGCGCGTCTGGGAACACAGTGGCCCTGGAGACGCGCGCCCAGGACGATGTGGAGGTCATGTCCACGGATAGCTCCAGCTCCAGTTCCAGCGATTCGCAGTAGAGTTGGATAAACAACTATAACTAAATCTCGTTTAAGCTAGTAGTATTAGGTATTTAATAAAAGCGCGCTATAAGGAAGGCTAGTTATATATATGCGTGAGTGGCTGGGATACATATCTAATTTTATGACCTTATTTAATGATGTTAATTTACAATTTGAATTGGCATTTAAAAATATTAAAATTGTCTGCAAATGAAATGTATCAGTGGAAACAGCTTATAATAGCTCCGTGACAAGAGCTTGGTACTTTTGCCGTACTGCGATACGGTCCTCCTTAACCGCACAAACAATCGATTGGCAGGGTCGCGTGCAATCGATACTTTGACAGCTCTCATGTATTTTAGCTTTGGTTTTTCAAATAAAATGGAATGCAACGCGAATGCAGCATGTTTCAAGTAGCTAAAATGTGGCCAAGGTGTAGTCCAGTGTCGCCGCCAATCGCAAATCAGCACCGTGTGCGCCTTTAACGAAAGATAAGCCTCGAAAACGATAGTAGAAAACCGACCCCCCGTTCGCAGTGTGTGTGTACAGAGGGCGAAGCGAAGCGAAGGCTCGACTCAAACCAATTGCAATATCAAATATAAAGAAAAAGTGGAAGTGGAAGGTGGAGTGGAGTGGCCAGGGAGCGAGAGACACCGCCATCGCCACTTGCATCGCCGCATCCGCAATCGGGTTACACACGACACTCACATACCACACAGGCCAAACTTTTACTTTTTCCCATTCGATATTGTTGGAGAAAATTTGGCAAAAAGAAAACAATTTGAATACAAATACAAACAGAAAGGTTTACGAGTGGGGCGACATGATAGTTTGTTTGAGTTCTACACACTGCATGTTTGAATTATTGTAAGGCCCTGAAGTACAGTGAAGACACGCGAACGTACATCCCATACAGCGCCCCTAGAAAGTCGCACAGACCGCCCAGACATGATGATTCAAGAGCCCGTGCAGGTAAATCAATAGCTGCTCGGTCCACATGGCCTCTAAATAAAAACCAATGTTCTCCCTTCTTTTTTCGGTCCCAAAGGCCGCCATATGGCATTGCCTGAATTACTACGACTTCAAGGATGCCGTTTTCCTGTCGGAACGACTGTGCTCAGAAGGTATGGGTCAAGGTCCCGTTTGTCTGACCGGGTACATCACTTATTTTCTCTTTCACCGTGTCCTTGCAGTGGAGAGCGACGAGACGATATTCCTGCTGGCCACCAGCTACTTCCGCTCCAATCAGGTGCACCAGGCATACTGGCTGCTCAAGGAGAAGGCACGCCGCTCGCCGCAGTGCCGCTTTCTGCAAGCCAAATGCGCCTACGAGCTGAAGAAATACGCCGAGGCAGAGAGCTCCCTAATCTCCACAGGATTCGCGGACGCCAAGAACTGCGATGAGCTGCAGCGGGACTTCGGAGATCTGGCCTGCTTCGCCTATCAGCTGATGGCCCAGATCTGCATGAGGACCGAGCGCAATAAACTGGCCGTCAGTGCTTTAAGACGCGCCCTCAAGCTGAACCCCTTCATGTGGCACGCATTCGCGGATCTGTGCCTGCTGGGCCAGGACACAGATGCGGCGACCATATTCCAGATCCACAGCACAGATGTGTTCAATACCTGCCAGGGCAGCAGCGTAAATGCCAATGCAATGGTGCTGTTCGGCGCCGAGCAGCATAGTCAACAGCATCAGGAGCGCCAGTCGCTGATCACCAACCTAAGCAATGTATCCAACTACATTCTAACCACGCCCGTGGATCAGCAGCAACAACAGATCAACCAGAATCAGAACCAGCACCACAACAGCAACATGGTGACGCCCATCAACAATAATAATAATAACAATAATCTCAATAGTTCGATCAGCATGCTGCGCGGCGGCTTGGTGCAAAACTCTAGCATGCTGGCGATGCTGGAGGACACACCTATGGGGGCTCCGCAGGACACGGCCGGCCAGTATCAGCAGAACCAGCAGCTCTACGACATGAGCAGCGGCACTCCGTTCCGCAAACAGTTCAAATACCTATCGGCCATCTCACCGCCAACTCCGAGCTTCGGCATCATGCCTTTAACTAGTCCGTGCACCGGCAACGATGGATCTTTCATCGGCAACCACACGCCCGTTATGAATATTAGCTATTCGCCGATGCCGCAGATGCTGGTCGAGGTCAACCAGGAGCCAAAAATGATGGGCAAAAAGCTGAAGACACATGTGGGCGGACTCATCAATCGCAAGGAGGGCAGCCTTAATAAACCCGCCGTCTTTACGCAAGCCGGAAACATAACGCCCCGCACTCCGAACAACAATAATGTGGGCAACAATGGCAATATGAATGTGCCGCCCAATCCAAATGCTGCAGTGCGTCGCAGTTCGCGGCTGTTCAGCAACTCGTATTCGGTGAAGGAGAACAATAAATCGCCCAACATAGCCAACAAGTTCGTGCAACCACGTTCGCCGCCCCGCAAAGCCAAATCACGGATGACCAAGATCTGCCTGAATAACGAACTGATCGAGGAGAAGTCCCACCACCTCTCCGAGAAGCGCAAGGAGAAGGTGGAGACTATTACATCCTCGGGAGCGAATAACAACAGCGGTGGACGCAGTGCCGCCGAGGAGGCCAAAGTACTGCTGAACAATAGCCTAAACAATGCCCAGACGATGGCCCACCAGCTGATGGGACTGAAGAAACAGTCGGCCGATGGACTGATGGTCCTGCTGCGAGGTTTAGCTGAAGCCTATCAGTTGCTCTCGAACTTCCAGTGCAAGGCGGCTATAAAGCAGCTGGAGACGACGATACCAAAGCACCACCTGAACTCCAGCTGGGTGCAGTCGCTCATCGGACTGGCCAGGTACGAGATGCGCGAGTATGAGGCGGCGGTGGCGATATTTGAGACTATCCACAAGGCGGAGCCATGCCGCTTGGACTACATGGAGATATACTCGTCATCCCTGTGGCATCTGCAGCGCGAGGTTGAGCTGTCGGCTCTCGCCCAGGATCTGATTAACCAGGACAAAACCAGCCCGGTTACCTGGTGTGTGTCCGGCAATTGTTTCTCGCTGCAAAAGGAGCACGAAACCGCGATCAAGTTCTTCAAGCGGGCTGTCCAAGTGGATCCAGACTTCGTCTACAGCTACACACTGTTGGGCCACGAACTTGTACTCACCGAAGAATTTGACAAGGCGATGGACTACTTCCGGGCCGCAGTGGTTAGAGATCCGCGGCATTACAACGCTTGGTACGGCATCGGCACCATATACTCCAAGCAGGAGAAATACGAGCTGGCTGAGATTCACTACGTGAAGGCGCTGAAAATCAATCCACAGAACTCGGTTATCCTTGTGCACATCGGCGCCATGCAATTCTACATGAAGAAGAAGGATCTGTCGCTGCAGACACTAAACACGGCCGCCACGCTGGACCCCAAGAACCCGCTTACGCGATTCCATCGCGGCTCCATCTACTTCTCGCTGGGCAAGTACCAGGAGGCGCTACGCGAACTGGAAGAGCTCAAGGAAGTCGTGCCCAAGGAGTCGGTGGTGTTCTATCTGATCGGCAAAATCCACAAGACGCTCGGCAACATGGATCTGGCGCTGATGCACTTCAGCTGGGCCACCGACCTGGATCCCAAGGGTGCCAACAATCAAATCAAAGATGCCTTCGACTCCATGGCCCATCCCAGCTGCTGTCCGGCCAACACAACGGCCCTGGACGTTGATCTGGAGCCCACTTCGGAGCGTTCCGACGACTCAACGCAGGCGCAGCAGGACGGAAGCTACGACAGCGACTACTAGGAAGCTGCAACTCCAAATTCACGCGGTTGTATATACGTTAAATGAGAACACAGTAAACAAAGGAAAACTTAGTAACAGATACAAAAAACCCGATCGATTGCTGCTGTATTGTCGTGGAGGAAAGGAAACCAATTATGAAGTATGATAAAGTCTAGATAACGTTTAGCATTAGTAATTTAAAATATACAAAAAGTAAATGGTTTAAACAAAATTTGTGCACTCTGAAAGTCTAAGGCAAAATAACGAAAAACAAACAACAACAAAAAAAACAACAATTAAATACCACTTAAAAATATACAACAAAAAGAGAGAGATACATTTTAAATGTTAAGATAAAGCCACAAGGATCTTATGGGAATTAAATATGTTGGACTTGGACATTAAAACTATTTAAAGTGGAAACATTTCGTATGTTCACTTATACTACTGCTATAAGTGCCCAATCACATCTAAGATACTTCGAATTCAGCCTCTTCGTGTTTTATCGGAAAGCGCAGGATCTGCTCGTGGGTCAATCCCTGAGTGATATCCAGCACGCAGCGCAGTCGCTCCAAGTCCACGTTCAACATGGTGGCCAGTGTGGGCAGATGCTCCTCCAGCAATATGTACTGACGCGGCCGCTGCATGGTCAGAATGCTGCTGATATCCTTGGTGCCGAAGATCTCGCCAATGGAATCGGACAGCGAGATGTTCATGGAGACATCGGAGTCGAGATCCGATGGCGATTTGTTTACGATTTCACCACGCCGCTCCGGGGTTTGGATCTGATCGGGTGTGAGACACAGATCGCTAAGTTGCATCGCTGGAGCAGACAAGGATCGTCTTCGAGCGGCACAGCTGGAATCCTCAGCGGGCGGAAGTTGATGAACAAAATGGGCGGGATATTTGACAGGCAGCTTGGATGGCGATGGTGTGTTCCCAAGGTGATCAGTGGGAATTCTTGATTGCAGTTTCTTAGCCGGTTGTTTTGGTTTTCGACCACGTTTTTTGGGAGTGCATTGAATGTTCTTCCTTTGTGAGTTCCTTGGATGAACTCCTTTCTGAATATTATATTTCTTCTTTTCGGTCTTTTCTACTTCATCTAAACTTTTCAGGTGGATAATCTTATCTGAAGGCTTCAGGTGAACGATTCTATTGGAAGTTTGCAAGGGGACAACTTTTTTTGGGGATCTAAGATGGACTAGATTAACTGAGGATCTCAGGTGCACCAACTTAGCTGCAGGCTTCAGGTGAACCACTTTCCCTTGCTGCAGCAATAGTTCGCTGTAATCATCTTCAGTGTTTCCAAATAACTGAGGAGAAAGGTTTTTGGGCGGAATCTTCTGCACATCCCGGTTTTCCTTGTCGATGAGGCGTTGTGATCGCCGCAATGGGGAGTGATGGGAGCCACACAAAAAGGAGCAGTATGTGGAGGCCGGACTCGGGGTGGCTGTTGTCCTTTCCATACTGTTTTATACTACATAAAGAACACGAATATGGTTTAAAACTATTATTCAATGCCAAATTATAAAAAATAACAGTTGGCGCGATAGCAGGATTTACCAATTGAATAACAGGACTTTATTATCTAAAAATCTTAGGGTTGCCACACAATTTAATAACGTTATCGGTCGTAAAGTTGTGTCGAATTTAGTTTTAAATTGAAATTGATGGAGTAATATATTTTTAAAATAAAAGCCTATCACTTATTGTTGCTAAATTTTGCTCCAACAGAGACTATTATGAGATAGAGCTTTATCTAATACTAACTCAATGCGAATAATGTTTTAATATTTTTAAGTTTGCTTATAAATTTAACAGTGGGTTAACAGTGAGTCCACCTGGCAACGCTCAATGCAGTATTTTAGTATTACCAGCTCTACCTGTAAGTACAGTACATATATTTTCAGTATTGACTATCATGCCTCATTGTTTTTAATCTGGTCACATCCGATGGCAGCGATTTTACGTAAAACCCCAATTGTAAGTAAAAAATAATGAAAATTCACTTAAAATCTAATGCCACGATGATTTTAGCTTGCGGGAAGCCTACATAGGAGTTTTGCCTCCGCCGCCAAGGTCGCAAAAGCAAAACCCGTCAAAACCGGCTCCATTTCAGCTGTCGGCGAGTCCATCGCCGCCAAGGGGTAACCGCTTTTAATTTATTTACTTAAAAACCAAGTAAATATTCTCCTGATTGTAGCTTCCTGCGTCCCCATAAGCCGTACTCTCCACCTGCAGATGCCGCCGAACGTATCCGCACCGTAGCCGCCTCGCTTCAACTGAAATCCGATCAGCTGGGGAATCTCGCCGAGAAATTTGAATTCCTGAACGCGTGCTTTCAGGAGCTGCAGCACGGAGTGCCAAACTCCCAGGTACATGAACTGCGCACCGTCAGCGATGTTATCGCTTTCTACCAAACATCTGTGGATACCACCGTGCCGTTTGATGCACTGAAGCGCATCGAGCTGCCGGAGAATTTGCACATCCAGTACGAGTACGTGCGATTCCATCCTGAGACAGATACCAAATTCGACGGCAAAACGGCTTTCCCCAAGAGCTCCACCCTGGTCACCGGTCTCAAGTACCGTGGAAAGTACGAGGGTCACGAAGCCAAGCGATCATGGCCTTAGAAACAGCCAATTGTTAGTTGTTAATGTCTTACACTTATTAAACGCCTTCTGGAAGCCTGAGTTATACGTAATATATATTAGGTATTACATTTACTAAATGTGGTACTTCGCTTAAAATTACTAAATACTACTAAGTATTGAGTCTATAAATGCTCGGCTAAAATCTGTCTGAGATCCGAGTTGTAAACACTTTCCAAGGCCGCCAACACTCGATCGTCAGCAAGTAGCTCCATTATCCTCCTGTCCTCCTTGACTGCCTCGAAAGTGGGATACATGAGCTCGGTGGTGATATCGGTCACTGCCGGCTTGTTCATGATGCTGAGGATCTTCTTCTGCAGCTCGATCTCTGGATCGGGAGCTTTTAGCTTGGCCAGAGCATTGGCCTCGCCCACCTCTCGCTTCAGTTGCTCCTCGCGTTCGCCTTCGAGGTACTTAAGAATCACCTCGTACTGCGACGCGGTCAATGGATGATTGTCTGCCAGCCGTTCCAGCAGCCCCTGCATTTCCTCGGGATGTCGTCGCTGTCCCTTGTGTATGGACAATGCCGGCGGTAAGACGACAGCGTCGCGCTGTTTCTTGAGCCTAAAATCGGTGGAGATCAGGGTGATGGCGTCCTCCAGCGGCATGTTGCGATGCTCAGCGGGTACGCCATACAGAATGTTTACTGTGATGCTGTTGTGTTCCTCGTGCTGCGGCGTAACCAATACCGCATACAAGCAGCCTCGCGAAGAGATGTTTGCCAGGACCTTGCCCAGCAAGACGTCCTCGTTGGGAAAGAGGACATCCACGCGCAGACCGGAATTCTTTAGCCGCTCCTCAATGTATTCTGCGTACTTGCTGCAGTTAATGAAAGCCATGAGTATCCCCTGGAGTTGAAAAGTATTGGGAATCATAACTTACGTATTTTCGCGATTCTGGACTATGATCTCGCAATCGTTAATGAGGGGTTGTCCTGCTGCCGCTGCCGCTGACATCATAAGGCCGCCCTGAACTGTGACCTGGCCTCCTTGATTTGAATTCCTTTTGGCGATAGCATTAGCCGCCTTCGATTTGATGCTGGCATTGCGTACGGTGAGCATGTTTTGCTTGAAAGTGGACTTGTGCAGGGCGAAGGCGGCTTTATTGGCCAGCTCCTCCGTTTCAAACTGCACGAATCCATAGTTCTTCTGGACCATCGAACCGAGCACTTTGCCATACGGCTGGCAAATGCTCACCAGCTCCTCGCGCGTGCATACCGGCAGGTTGCCCAAGAAGATTCGACTCTTGGCCAGTGCCGGGTCCTTGGTTATGTTGTAACCTGCACTTCCTGGATCAGACATAGATATTTAAAGCTTTCTGCTGCACACAAAACCGAAACCGAAAATTCAAGTGTGACCAGACGAGGCAATGCAAACATACACACCGGTGAATAGTTACTATTCAGAATTGGTGTCTGTTTTTTTTATAAAATTATAAATTAAGTTCGCTTGCTTCCAGAACTTTCTTTACTATTTAACCCTTAAAGTTAAAAATATTTCACACTTTTAGTTTCCTTAAGTTGCTTGATACAATTTTAATTTACAGAAATGGCTCGTAAAACTTCAGATACTATTAATATTTTGCTGTATCCCCCTAATATTAAAAAAAAACCTATGGTCATACTAATGATGTTAAGTTCATTAGCGGCGTTGCCATACTTGTATATCCAGCAAATAAGTGTTTTCAAATATTATTTTGTTTTAATTTGATTTATAGGCTTGGAAGTTTTACCCACAGTACTTTTAATGCTAGAAGTGTTGTTTATAAACATACTTTATTGCTTAAAAAATAAATAAAGCTTGCGCCTTAACAGCACGCTGTTATGATAACAGCACAGTCGGATATTTTAGCGTCTTGCCTGTGCTCGGTGCAGCCACACTATTTTCTTTCTTTTGGCTTTCGTTTCCGGCGAGGTACGTACAAGAAATTCCTGCTCCACGTTTTTGGCTTAAATTAATGTCAAATTTTCCATTTTAGCGTTGATTAATACATTCAACAGAAGAAATGGTGGGTTCCCGACAAAAGTGCGCCAATGATTCCAGCAGGAAACTGACAATTAACCTACAAACGCCAGCTGTGGCACAGCCCACGTGCATTGCGAAGCTTCCTAGCGACGGAATGAATTAAAAACAAATTTGTATGGTCGGCAACTAGCTTGTGAAGCTAAAATACCATGGAATAAACAGAATAACTGATCGGTGCCATGGATATGTAGAAAACATACGCTCGAGTGCCGACCAATTGTTTTCCCGGTCCAAAATACCAGTTCTAATACGTGTGTTTCGTTTGCAGGGTATTGATATCAACCACAAGTACGATCGCAAGGTTCGCAGAACCGAGCCCAAATCCCAGGATGTGTACCTGCGCCTGCTGGTCAAGGTGAGGCTTTTGACGCTAACTACCAGCGGAATGTGGAGATTAATGCTTTTTTTTTGTTTGCCCCCGCAGCTGTACCGCTTCCTTCAGCGCCGCACCAACAAGAAGTTCAACCGCATCGTCCTGAAGCGCTTGTTCATGAGCAAGATCAACAGGCCGCCGCTATCGCTGCAGCGCATCGCTCGCTTCTTCAAGGCCGCCAACCAGCCGGAGTCTACCATCGTGGTCGTCGGCACCGTCACCGACGATGCCCGCCTCCTGGTGGTGCCCAAGCTCACCGTGTGCGCCCTGCACGTCACGCAGACCGCCAGGGAGCGCATCCTGAAGGCCGGCGGTGAGGTCCTTACCTTCGATCAACTGGCTCTCCGATCGCCCAGCGGCAAGAACACGCTGCTGCTGCAGGGCAGGCGTACCGCCCGCACCGCCTGCAAGCACTTCGGCAAGGCTCCCGGTGTGCCCCACTCGCACACCCGCCCCTATGTCCGCTCCAAGGGACGCAAGTTCGAGCGTGCTCGTGGTCGTCGTTCCAGCTGTGGCTACAAGAAGTAAGCGACTGGCTGACTGGACTGGATTCGGCATCCTTTTGGTTAAGATAATGATTTTTCTCGCCATCGCTTAAGCAGCACGGCAATAAAGAGGTTTTATTCCAAAAGGTGAAAACGAACGTCCTTAATCTGTGCTGTATTCGGTTGTACTAGTGAAGGTGTGTGCTCCAGTAGTTGATGATCGGCTGATCGTGCGGCTGCACGCCAAGCACCTTCTTCAGTTTGCCCTGCACGCTGGTGGATTTGGCATGGTTGAGGCAGGTCACTTTGCTGGAGATGGAAGACAATTTATTTTTGGATCTATCCAGCAAAATAGGACGGCTACTCACTTTTTCCACTCTTCGATGAGCACCTTGGTCTGCTTGTTCAGCACGAGTTCTGTGAAGTTTTTCTCCTCCACAGCCTTCAAAAGTTTCACCATAAGATCTGGCACTAAAGTGGGAGAATCATTAGTTAGGTTCATGTGTAAATGGTTCCCGTTTTCACAAAATCACCGACTGGTTCTTATCAGTGAAAGCGGGAACTGACTGAAAGTAAAGCTTACATTTTCGTGGCAGCTCTCCCGGCCATTTGACCGACACCTCGTGTCCGTTGACGTGTTTGTCCAGAAAATCGATCCGATAAACGGAGCTACTGGCCATTGGCACGGCTATGTCATTGGACACGGATATGATTTTGTACTCGGAGCTGATGGAGTGTTGATGTTGGGCATCGATTCGCATTAGATTGTGCATGGGCTCGGGCAGGAGTTTCTTAAGGCAGACCATGAACCGGAAGGTCTTTCTGGGATCACCTCTGACCACAATCTTCACCCCAGTCAAGGCGCAATAGCAGACCGTGGCAAACTCCTCCTTGCGCACGACACTCTTGAGATGCCGCAACGAGAAGAACTCCTCCAGATCGGGATCGTCGATGCTCTCTATCATTGGCAGTGTGGAACTGTTGTAGGTGAGTCGCTGTGCGGGCGGACGGCCACTACTTTGCGGCGGTAACCACGGTAGATTACCGAAGGTCACGTGCTCGGTGAGGAAGCGGGATCCTGCCAGCAGGAGCCACGAGAAGTGTGAGTGCAGCTGGGCGAAGATGTGCTCCTCGCCTGTTAGCTCCAGCAAGGAGCGGGAAGTGGGCATCAGGAACTGAGTGCCGGACAGACGCCTCTGTCGCTCTGAGTACGTCAGCTCCTCCGTCTCCTTGGTCTTTTTGGCAGCTGCCTGCAGCTCCGATGACACCTTTTTCAAATGCTCCGCCAGAAAGGGCTTGATGTTGAGCAGGAAATATTTGTCCTTCATCAGCACAATGATGGAGAACAGCTGCGAGTAGCCGCGGGCCTGCAGGTCGCTCACTCGGAAGGTGTGACTCAGGATGTGGCCCCTGGACGAGTCGCCGAAGAACACGAACTCACCATCCTTGCTGGCATCCGTACCATTGCTCAGACTGAGCACCGCCGCCTGCTTCACCAGACTGGCCACCTCCGGCAGCACCGCCACCTTCGTGCTGACGAATGTGGCCCCACTCTCTGTGTCCCTGCTGTAGATCGCATTGTTATTCTTGCCCATGGAGTAGTTGCAGGCGGAACAGGTCTTTTGCGTCTGCTGATCCAGCGACAGGTCCTCCAGCTTGGTGTCCCTCAGAGTCTGGGTGCAGAAGATGGCGCAGGGACCGTGCGCCTCGCAGAAGTGGCACAGCGCTATCACGGCATTCATCGCTGCTCTGTGGTTTCTATTATATCCTTGGTTATGTTATTGTTTATTTTATTAGTTAATAATACTAGAGTGACCAGGTGCGTGTATTCAGTGAAATACCAGAAATGGCCGTAAGAACATAGAAAACATCGCAAGGATTTCTCAAGCGATATTTTAAATTTGGCGGGAATATTCACGTAATTTTTTTTTATCAAATATATATATTTAAGAACTTGTTGTTTTGTATATGTAAAATATGAATGCAAAAATAGTAATTAATTTACTAATATTAAATAAATACGCATGACAATAAATTCAAAAATTATGTTAATAGAAGTTCCAATTAAGAAAAGAATTTTTCAAGTATGTTTTTAAGATATGTAGAAATGTATCTGTAATTATTTACCCAATTAATTATGCAGAACGAGAATGTAAAGCAGATCTGGATGTCTTTATAACCCAATTTGGATGCTAATTGCTTGAGTCTATAATGCTTTAATTCTCAGCATCACAAATGGGTACCAATTCAAGTAAGCTTCATTCTCGAAAGTTATTGTGCCACCGCCAGTCGTTTTTCCACACAATGCAACTGGTTTCTTGGATATATTTATTGGCCTGTTCATTGCCTGTGGTTAGGAGTGCGTATAAGGTGGTCGCTGCTCCAGTTGGCCAGAATATCACGGAGTATATGCACGCGCGCCAGAAGAGGCATCAGTTGATCTACAGGAATGGAGGAACCATCCGTTTGGTAGTGGGTCCCGTGTTGGCCACTCAGCTCGAAGATCCCGTGGTCTGGCGCAGCATGGTCTACTACTATGTGCTGCATTTCGGGGCATTTACTCTGCCATCGGCACCACTTTATCCCTGGGACAAATGGGAGACGATATATGCGCGTTCGTTGCAAGAGAAGATCAGGAGCTTGGATAAGTCGCATGAGGACGACACTCGCCTGTTCGTATATGCTGCCTTGGAGAACTACATGGACCAAGTCAGTGGATCTCCTGGTCGAGGTCGTCACTGTTTGCTGCGAGGGATCTGCGAAAATGCGCAGGTGCATCACCATGTGGGCATCATGGCGGAGCTACTTGCCGTTCTACTCACGTGAGTTATAGTTTTGGAATGTTATAACTTAAATGAAAGATTTATATATGTGTATTAACTTCATAGACCTGGTAAAACGCGCTTGGATGTGGCCTACAAGGAGGCTTTAGCAGCTGGCAAGGCTGGAATCGATTGCCTAGCTCGCTATTCGGATTGTCCAAGAGGTGAAAGTGTGTTGGATGCATATGCTTTGGATGTGGAATATTGAAAAATGTTTTTTAAGCTGATTTTAAGTGATATACAATTTTACGACTTGAATAAATCAAGTTAATTCAATGATTACCGCTGATAGTGCTTTTCAGTAAGTTCAACTGGAATCACTGTCAACCTTCGAGTAATCTCTGCTCACATGAACAATCTAGGTACTCTGCTGAATTTTTAACACTAATTGCAAGTGATTTGCGCCCTTGTCGTCGCCACGCCCCCTCCAACTCCACCGACTGGAGGATGTCGCCTTTGGTAAACCAGAAACATGAGTGCATCCATGCCAACATCCTCCCCAGAATCTGGTGGAAAAATGCGTTAACATTAATGGCTTGTGGCTGGTGCAAGTTGGGCTTGGAAAGCGGTGCAGCGTAAGCCAACACACGACCGCCATTTTGTCAACAATGGCGTCAATTAAATGGAAAATGCGGCACCAACAACAGCCGCCGTGCGGCAAGAACGCCGGCAGCAGCAACGAAAGACAATAAATGCGTCTTAAGTGGCACATTAGGCTCGCAGACGGTGCCAAGCGGATGGAATGGGCTTTCCAACAGGGTGCAGCAGATACTACTTCAGTCAGAGATTTCCCTAGAATAACTTACTAAATAATAATTGTATTCAAATGAATTAAAGTGTTTTAAGTTATATTGTATTTTCCATATAGCATTATCATTCTTATTACCTAAAAATAAAATTGCTATTCTAGTTCAATATTTAATGAGCTTTAAATTAATTGAGCATTAATTGAATATTTTTGCTTGAAATAGGAAGATAAATAGATAATGAAATGATATAAATATTTGTACATATAGGTAGGATAAAGTAAATCTGTAACTTTTACTTGTATATTATGAATTCATATCTTCGTTTATTTTATTTGGCTTATAATTTATTAATTTGAGTTTTATACATTCATGCACCCTGTTCGGAATCCTCAGCTGCGCCTCGTGTGCACAGCTAATTCAAATGCGATTATGACAACGCGAACAACGAAGGAGCTAAGCGGCGGAGAAGGCGAGGGGAGTGTGGTGAAAGCGGAGAAAGTGGGGCGAAGGAACCTGCCAGAGTGCAGTTGGCGCAGCAAAGGGGGGGGGGGGGGTTCAAGAGTTGGATGGGGGGAATGCCTGCACAACTTTGCGGTGTTTGAACTTGTGATGGTGCAGTGGAATAGGTAACTAATGTCTGCGGCTGCCATGTTTATGCGGCAGCAATATAGTGAATTGAAAAATTCAACTATATATAAGGAACAAAAATGGAAAAATCGTTAAAATGACTACCAAATAATTAAGTTAGTTATATTCTCCGCATGCGGTGCGTATGAATAAAATTTATATATATTTTAATTATTAGTTATTTTTTTATTGGTGAAATTATTCAGTTATAGAATTTCAGTCTCCCAGTTTTCCGGTGTTTTTAGAGCAGGACACCCGCATAAACGCTCCAGCATGGTGGGGTTCCTGCATCGATGTGCACACATGCTCATCCTGGAGCCGAGTCAACACAGTTTCCTGCCCCCTCAGACATGCTTCCGTGCATTTCCGCCCCAAATTATGCAGCAAGAACAAGCGGAATCCGACATCAGGACAAGAACCATTAGACATGCACTTTGATTTGGTTGAAAACTTTATTGCGGATCCCCATTCTCTTCCGTACTCCACAGCAATCCGCAGCAGTAGCAGTAGCAGGAGCAGCAGTAAATCAATCATCTTCCACAATCAAAAGCCCGTCGAGGAAGTTGAGACCCCGAGGACAGGCGCTGTATAGGCCCAAGCAATTGGCTCCAGCTCTTCCCGCGGCGTAGGCATCATGGTATGCATTGTCCAGATCCGCTTTGCCGGGACTAAAATGATTGGCAGATTAAAGTAGCATTTAAGGGGATTAGAGTAAGTGTTTTAAAATAAATGAGAAATTATGAATTAGCACTTAATGTAATAGCATTTCTTTAACTTGAAGACTCTCATCTTATACCTGAGTACGATATCCATAATTTCCGAGAACACACCAATATGATGATGGATCTGAGCATTCTCGCATATGGAGCGCAGCAGGCATTGTCTGCCCATGGATCGGTTGTTGTTCCTCCTGCCCATGTACTCCTCCAGAGCAGTGTAAACTAAGACCCTGGCATCGTCCGCATATCGCACTCCGCCATTAGCCACATGGCGCTCAATATTCCTACGCATTTGCGTCAAGGAACGAGCGAAGGTGCCTTCCCACTTATCCCACGGCCAGATGGGTGAGGTGGGCAGGGAGTAGGATCCACCTTGGAGCGTGAAGGAGAGCACACAGGAACGGAAGGTCACCTTGTCGCCCAAGGGAATGGGTAACGATGGACCAATACTAAACTTCATAGACCCACTATTCTGGTAGATCAGCCAGCGTTTCTGTCGATGTCCCATGAATTCCGTGAGATTTCGAGAGCCAAATCCTCGGGATGGCAGGGTGAGCATGGCCACCGCCAAGAGCAGACCCGTTGTCCACTTCATGCTCCCAACGACTAACTAGCTGCAGGTGTAGGCGTCACGGACTTAACTCGTTCTGAAATAGCCCGTGAATTAAGTGAGCCATCAACGCAAGATGACAAGTGGAAATTTCGGAGGCACAAACATTTGGCCAGGCAATTAGCATAATGAATATGTCAAGAACTGGATTACACTGACCCCAAAAAGGTGCATGTATGCATAAATATTCAAAGTATACAATCAGATATATGATTTACCAATAATTTTTTGGTTTAAAAGTAAAAACATATTTAATAAATTAAATAGAATGTCGATATATAGAACAAATATGTATCACTAAGCCAAGTTGATTTTAGGCATGCAGAACACATTATTTTTCAATGTGTTACCAATCCGTTTTGGTTTTCTATTTGCACACGTGAGTGGAAAACTGAGTGGACAACAGCCACCTAATTGAGTTCGGCCCAACTAGAGTGACCCAGAACGTGGCAGATCGAGATGAAAGGTCACAGAAATATGGTGAAAGACCCACCACTTAGAAGACCATTAAAACACGCAAAATCTCTCACACAATCAGCCGGCAGAGCGATGAAACGAAAAATGTTTGGCAAATTATTTATACAAATACGGGAAGTAGCACCAACTGTCTGGGAGACCGCCTCAAGGCGGAGATAATATCCTTTTTTGGGTTGTTTTTTGATTTGTCGACGTGGCCGGAAATGAAAAGCAAATAGCTGTTGCAGGAAAAGCAGTTGGCAACCGAATTTGCTTATATCACAGCCCTGGCATGGCAACTGTGGTGGCAACAATCGGAGTGCTGCAAAAACGTCTACAAGCCGCAAAGATGAAGACGAAGGAAATGGATTCCGACCACAAATAGTGGTTACGCTACCGAGAACCCATGTGGGTGGATAGGTCTGGCAAATTCGCAGTGCCGCGAAACTTTTGCCATTCACCTAAATCTCGGACACTTCCGCTTCCTAGCGAATAACAGGCAACAACTCGCAGAAGATATAAATTCATGTTGACAATTGAATGATTTATAAAAAATGCGTGCAGACGAAATTTTCACATTTCTCAAATGGCTGCCCAAAAAAAGAAATATATATATGGAGGCCTAAGTGTAGGCGTAAATGAAAAGATCAACAAAACCTTCCGATTCGGAGCAATAAACACATTTAATAGACACGTGACTAGCTCATTATTCATATGAAAGACGAACTCCCGTAAATTGTAAAGTCATTGTTGATATTTTAGTCTAGAAAATTTCTATGGCATTTATGCAAAATCCATTTTAAAAATAGATTTTTAGCTGCCAAAATATTTATTCAAAAGTAATTGATCTCAATAATCTTTTTAAAAGAGTGCAAGAATGTAAAGACATAAGTATTTTAATGACTTCTAACCTATTAAACTAGTGAAGATTGCAGCCTCAATGCAATTTGCTGATTTTTAATTTGTTGCAAAAGATTATGTTTCGTTTGAATGAGTAAAATTTTTAAGTTTTCCTCTCTCTTTTGCAGTGCTCTCCGTCACTATGTTACTGCCATTCACAGTGTTGTAAGTAGATTTTCATCTGAAGTTAGAGTGCACAATATGCATTTGTTAGGCAAAATAATTCCCGACCTAATAGAGATTTTGGATTTCCTATTATGACTTGGGTCCCCAGTGACCAGCAATCCATTTTTGAGTCCTCTGTTGCATCTGCATTACTTAGCAGTAGTCCTGATTTATGGTTGCATATGTGCACTTGTTTGCAATATTTTTGGCAAAAGCTTGTTTCATGCCGACATTGCCGTATCTCATGCTCAGTCCTATGACATTGCACATGTTTTTACCCATTTTCACTTGGCCCGTCCGCCAGCTCCTTTTGCCCAATTTGGCACAGCCAGAAACTTTATTTTTCTTGGCCGCAATTAGGCAGCGGGTGTGCAAAGGAGTCAATTCTCGGGAAAAACAATATCTGAAGTAGGGCGTGGCAGAGCTGCCCGCAAGGAGCATTACTCCAACTGTCAAAGGCAGCGTGAAAAGGACGAAGGACCAGGGTAAATGGAAGTAATTGTGACACCCAATGGACTCATAGCTACCTCATTCGACCTTCTGCCTCCCACCCCAAAAAAAAACGACTCCCCAGAGCGAAGTTCTTCTTCTTCAATTTCTCACACAAACTGTATATAATATTTATTATGTTGGCATAATAAATTGCAACATGAGGCAGATTCATTTTCGCACTTGCGGACATTTTTCATTTTGTTGCCCGCCGGGCAGCAGCTGCTTGGACTTTGACGGTGCGACGGGTGAGGTGGGTGGTGGGCGGTTTGTGGGCGGTATGGTTTCCTTTTTTTGGCCGCCGGTTTAGTGGGTGGTTGCGGGCGAAGGAAAGGAAGTAAGAAGCGTTGGCGCCACACCCATGTCGCCACTGGTGTCCTCGTTGCGATGTTGCAACTGATGAGCAAAAAATACTTGTTGCCCATCATCGAGTTCCGTTCGAGCTGCCTTTGAATTCAAATGGCATTTGAAGACCGACTTGATTTATTTATTATCATTCGCATGCACTCATTATTCATATCAGTGGAAAAAGAAGAAAATAAGGAATTAATTATAGATTGTATAATTTAAAGAATAATTTTTGTATCTAGAAAAATATATCATTATACTATACAGATATATATAGGAAGGATATATATATATATATATATATAGATATATATAGATATATATATATATATATATATATATAGAAGGATATACCTCCTTAAACTTCCTAACTTTTTTTATAATATAATTAATCGTAACTTTCATTTTATAAAATTTTAATTTTTATAATATAATTTTTAAAATATTAATTAATCGTTTAGTATATTAAGTTGCAACTATAAATTGGTATTTAATTAAATTTCTTTCATTACGACCTAGAAATGTATTTAAAAAATAAAGACAAAAATAATTGTTCACCACAATGATTTATGTAGTTTTCTCTAAATAAGTTTCCAAGCTGGTTCCTTCCTTGGCTGTACTGCATCACCTGTTCTTCCTTCGCCTTCGCCGGCTACCTTGGCATGTGCACATTTTAAAAGGGAAATTTAATAAACCTTGTCCTATTTCACGCTCATTAGTGTCATGATAAATTGTGGAGCCACACAGCCCCACGTAACCGGAGCGCAAAGGAGACCGCCGGATCCGGGGTCATTTCTCAGGTGAGAAACGCCGTTGAGATGGGTATCACGATGGCCATGTAAATGTGTAAATGTGGCCCGGTTGCGAAGTTCAAAGGGCAGCGGGGCTTAACTGTTGCACAATGCGTAGGACCCCACACAGAAATGGCCATAAATTAGAAAAGTTCGCCGCTGATGCGGACAAGTTGCCTTTGATTTGCCAGTTTTGTTCGCCATTTTATGGCCGTTTAATGTGCTGACATGTCGGCAATTACAAGAGAAAGATCGCCGCGAAATGTAAATGCGGGTGGGCGGGGGATGTACACGAGTTCATAGAGCTCACATAAATTCAGGCAATAATCTCATTGTTTTCCCATGCGCTTTTTATCACGCATCAGGGGGGGCGGGGGGTCGGTGGAGGTAACTGAAAATCGAGACACTTTTCCCCATCTGTTTGCGTTTGCTCATTGCCTTGCTGTTTTCCTTTTTCCTTTGTTGTCAACAAAGTTTTGCAGACACAATATGTCTGCGGCAGTCGGTTGTCTATATATATATATATATATATATATATATATATGTGGTATATCTACACATGGTGTGTCCCAATCCCTTCGGTTCATCTGTCCGTCCGCCTAACTGAGCTCTGTTCGTCCCGCCACTTGCTTCCATCTGCCATCTGATGTAGCTACTTTTATGGTTGATGTTATTACTTTTTTCTTGTTGTCCTCACTGACGCCTCGCTTTTTCATTGCCCTGCGAACTCCTGCCCCAGCTTTTCCCGCCAACTGATACTGCGGCATGCAACAGCATAAAAAGTTGAAGGTTGAAGGCAATCTGGATAGGATATTTGTAAATGCACTAGAGAGTATAGAAAAAATATATATTTAGATGTATAGATTATTTTTCTTGAATTTATATCTATATCTATACATTTATTTATTTTTGCCTATATATTTGTATTATTATATCCTAAGCTAAAAAGCGTATATACCCTCTCCTTAGGGTATCATCTAACATAACTAACTTCAGCAGCTGGTTATTGTTTTTTATGCTAGTTGCAGCATTGCTTTTTGCCTTTGTGGCTGCCACTGCACTTCAGACGTCGCCATCCTCGTGGCTTGGCGACGACATTTAAAGCGCCATGAATATGCAAAACTTTTACACTTGCTTTTTATGCGCAAATGTATAAATTGAGGGAAAAATGAAGAGGCAAGGCAAACAAACGCCGCTGGCAGCAAGGATATTTTTTCGTCCTCTCCGGGCTCAGCACTATTAGTCGCCAGCATTGGCAACTGGCAACTTGTGCCGCCAGGATGCTGGAAAGCTGGGATGTTGCACTGCTGGGATTCTAGGATCCTGCGATCCTGGGTTGTTAAAATGCCCCCCCACTCCCCACCCCTTCGTCGCGCGCAATAATTCTTTAATAATAACGGAGCTGAGTTGGCGGAGGCCAAAGCGTTTGTCGGTTAGGTGGGAAAATGTGTTCCGGCGGAATCGGAGTTCCTGGCCTTCCACTTTCCACTGCCATCGCTGCAGCCAACTCGATTGCGGGCTATAAAATAAACACTCACTCACTGCTGCCCCAGCTCCTTGTCGCGTTATCCTTTTTTCAGCAGCTTCTCATGGAGCACTGAGAGAAATCAGACAGTACTCACAGAAATAATTTCATTTAAATGCTTTGCAGTTTGTTGCTTAGTATATATGTGTGCATTAAGATTCTCATTGTTATTATTAATAAATAAATAAAATATTCGTATTAAAAATGTATCCTTCATTGACTGATGGTAAAAAGTTATACATAAGAAGTTTCAAATTTGGTAAAACCTTTTCACAAATTTCTCCAAATTGTGTTGAATATGTAAATGAAATTGCAATATGAATTGATGATTAATGAATATCCAATGTATTTTCTAGTGTTCAGCTCCTTGCCAACGTTTTTTGTCACTAGCTGCGTTTGAAGTTTTCGTCCTTCCTTCTCGACTCTTTCCCATTTTTTGTTCGCAACTGCGGCTTGCTAAAAATTTGTTTGCATTTGCAATGCAGAATTAAATTATTGCTTCCCCGTACACCCAACTTTTTGTCTGCTGCTGTTGCGGTTTTTCCATGTTGCTGCCACTGCTGCTGCGTGTTGCTGTTGCACGTTGTTGTTTTGCGCACCGCAGCAACATTATCACCGGGTTTTGGCTTGTTATTTGAACGCCGCTTTGAGACACGAAACTTTGGGCCGCGAAGCACTGCGGTGTGAGGGCCATATTGATTGGAAGGCGCTTAAAGTCGCCAAGAAGCTGGCCAGGATACTGTGGTCCCCGGGCGAAGTTCAAGTTGCCGCCGCAGGATGTTATTGATAGCGATCTCATCTATTAAACGCTTTCGAGAGTAATTGCGGTGGGGGGAATTAAAATCCTTGAGCACGAGCAAGGTGGGAATTTTCTTGTCTCGGCAGCAATTTCAAGTGGAAATCCAATTATGTAATACTTCTTAATAGCTGGAAAAGATAAGATATGCAATCAATATGCATTTTACTTAATAAAAGAAAGATAATAATAAGATAGCAATAATATCGAAACCACTGTTAAAAACGAACCCTATTTATTTGCCCAACTTGAGCAATTTCTCAGCCAAATAAGCAAGGCATTCCGTTTGGTTTTGCTTTTTTTTTTTTTTTGCACATCCTGAATTTGTCGCTGTCCTGTCCGCTTACTTGCCGCTTTGCATTCATTCCAAATATTTGCCGCCACATTTTCACAAACAATTTTCGCATGCATACTTTGGCAGGGTT
Organism: Drosophila sechellia; assembly: GCF_004382195.2. Taxonomy (NCBI): domain Eukaryota; kingdom Metazoa; phylum Arthropoda; class Insecta; order Diptera; family Drosophilidae; genus Drosophila; species Drosophila sechellia. The sequence goes on along the minus strand of NC_045951.1, from coordinate 7,084,485 downwards.
AGAGTTAAAAAAAACGGCGTGACTCCAGCTGTAAGGCAAATCCGGCAATAACTGTCTTGAGTCGGGAATCAGGAATCACCAAGGATGCGATGACTGCCGCACAGCAACAACGAGACACCCGGTCGCGGCACCCAAGGTTCCCTAATGCGTTCGCCTAAATTAAGTTGGGAAGTAAAAAATGATCAAGGACGAAACTTTAATACACTTGCAGCTATTGACACATATCAATAGCAGGGAAAAGTATTGATAGATTGAGATTATATTTAAATATCTCTTATGCTAAAGTCAAGGATCAGACTTTTTTACAAAATCCAGTGCACTAAGCTTAATAGTTGAAATTTACTTTGAGTTACTTTGAGTTAGCTGTAGTAAGTTTCAATATCCTTGATCTTCCAATCGAAAATGTATAGGACACCACCTGCAAAGGGTATTAAACGTATAAAAAGAGAAGCTAAACTTAAGGAAGGAAAAGGCGGCGACGAGGTAACAGCTCGGATCCTGGCTGGCGAAGTTTGCCAGCTTGCAGGCCGTAGTCTCAGTGCCCATGGATGAGTTGGCCCGGGCATGAACTGTGACCCCGGAATGGGGGGCCAGAAGTCAGAGAGTGTGCGGGGGTTAAATATGTTTTTTGTTATTTATGCAAATTCGTTTCTGTGTTGCCAGCGACCTGGGCATTGTTGTAAGTCATAATGGCGTACAAGCGGCGCGGGAAAAAGGAAAATTCAGGGGGGTGGTGGGGCATTCCGAAGGGGTTTCCTCAGGCTTCTAACCTGTTGGCATTCGGGGGGCTTCGTGTTTATGTGCCAAACACTCGTGCTTTCCCCTTGTTTTATGCAAATTTCCCAACCAGCCGCATTTTCTCGTCCATTTTTCACAGCATCTCGGTGGCTGAGCTATAGTCGTGGTACTTAGACTACAACTTTGTTGCAAGTTGTTCATTGCCGGCATTCTATTTTACCTTGCTACATATTTAATGCCCAACAATAGGCTTGAATAATGAATACGTTGCCCTGTGCCATCCGAACTCACACACGCACACACTTAAGTTCGCAAGGACTCACATTCAGGTTCAATATTTGACACTTTGGGGCAGCACTTTAATCTCAAATTTGTGCCTGCGCCCAGTTTATTAGACCTAATGTCATAATTTATTATATATGCCTACGAAATACTCAAGGACGAACGAGAGCCAGACCCCAAAGTTGGCTGCTCGAGGACATGGGTAATTCCAGCCATTTCTGGCTGCATAATCACGAAAAACACTCGAAACATTTTTAATTAAAATTTTGTGTTATGTTTGGGCTGAAGTGTTGGGGCGACTTAATGGGTTACCCGGTGTTTGCTGCAGGTCAGCTCTGCTCACATTAATTTACGTAAACGAAAGGTGTGCCCATTATATTAAATCAATTAAAACGAATTCGCTTACATGGTCATGAAATAGGAACTAATTAATTAGATTGGGTTTAATAAGCGAAAGGTTGTAAATCAAATAAAAGTTTACTAGTTCATTTCAGGAGGTTCAATGCAGTTTTAAACATCATAAGGGATGATTCTAAATATTATTGTTGAATTTAATACATACATTTATCTAATTCCTCTTGTAACAATAATAATATTCATGCTATGATGGGCTTCTTTTGTGTTTTGATTTATGTATTCTGAGAAATGAATCCTTACTAAGCTTCAGTTAATATAAAAAGGATCCACCTTTCAGACGCCTAAATGTTGTTTGGTGGCTTCGTTGATTCGGGTAGTTACTCTTTCCATCTCCGCATGTGGGTTAATTTATTTAAATCTCACCTGTAATTCATATTCCAGAGGTAACGTTGGCTGCATAATAAGCAACATATTTGGGTGATACTGCCGCAAAAACAGCCAGCATCTGAGTTCCTCGGCTGATTTTGTTGAGTATCCTTGTTCATGGGTGCGTGTGCGAATATTTGAGACATAAATTTGGCAATTTTTGTGGAGCTACGTGTTGTTGGTTGTTAGGTTGGTTGGTTGGTTGGTTGGATTTCGTGTCCGTGCAGCATTCGTGTCGGGTGTAAATTTGCAGATAAGTAGCATTAGTTGGGCCTTCCATCCTGGCGCCTTTAGCACGGTTATTATGTAGTTAACGAGTGTTTATTAGCATTTTAATTACCTTTTGGGCGCGTGAAAGCTGCGCGCATTAGCCAGCCCTTAGTCGCAGTTATATGCCGGCGGGCTGGCAATTTACCCCTGGGACTTGGCCGACAATATATGGCTAAAACTTTAATTATGTTTTTAAAGTTTAATGAGCGGCAGCGGCTTTGAGCTTTGAGTGCTTTCAAAATATTTGCTCATTTCAGCAGGTGCAAGAAAAAACTTCAAAATCATTTCATTAAAAATTCAAACTACAGTGAAAACGATTTAAAACATACACACATATAATCGAATGACATAAGCATAAAGGAAATTAATTCGTGTAGTTTTTCATTTCCTAACATTTAGTTAGGTATTTAAACCTTGTTTTAGAATCCAAAAGATTTTACATTGTCTTGTGTAGCTTGCGTTTTTGAACCTTAACTTGAAAATATTATGTTCCTTGATAGCAGATAATCCCTAAACTTTAAAGTAAAAGTTAAAATTATAACTTATTGTGGTAGTACTATGAAAAACATGTAAAGCACAAACTATTTTTGCTACAACATTTTTCATATGCTACAATAGTAGAGAAATATTTGCATTGCTCTAATAAAAACAAGGGAAAATTTTGCAAAAACTAATTGGATGTGCTGGGCGGAAAAAAATTGCACCACGCAGCGGTAAGCGTAGGAAACGGTGGGCGTGGCCGTTACGGAAAAAAGGGGCGGATGGCTTGTTGCTTGTTAAAAGTTCATTAAACTCATAGAATGCTTGTAAAGCGAGATGATAAATTAATCTACAGCAGGCAACGAAGCGCGCTATTGAGTGGGCGCAGCGAAAGGGACGGCGAATAAGGAGTGTGCGACAGAGAGGGGGATGGGTGGAGTGAGGAAGAGGGGGAGAGAGAAAGAGAGAGCGGTACAGATGGAGAGCTAACATAAATGACGAGTTTAATTTGTATGCAAACAAGTTGGCGGCGTCGTCTCGACACAAACACGCTGCTGATGTTGACGGCGATGAGGATGATGTTGGACCCACAGTAATTACGCACACATTTAAAGAAGTGCAGCGGCACATACACACTCGCAGGCGGAAAGAGAGCGGGAGAGAGAGCGAGCAAGATGGCGAGGTAGCCATGATGGTTGCTAACTGTTTCCGCTTGATGCTGAGTGACGTGCGAATGCCAGGAATGAAGAAGCATTGCACTGCAGCCAGAGAGAGGGAGAGGAAGAGAGAGAGGGGAGGGAAGTGAGGAAGAGAGAGCGGGAAAAAGTGCTGAGAGAATTATTGTGATGAAATAGCATGTGCATTAGTTAAAGTTGGGGGAAAGCATTTCACTGGGGTGCACGATAATGCCAGCGAGGGGACTCCAAAGTAATGATGCAGAAAACATGGCAGCTTTGTCATTCGGTCGCCTTCTTTGAATGGCAAGCATATTTCAGCGCAAGCTGCATACACTTTTGGATTTGATTAAATAGGTCAGTATTGCGATGGACGAACTGCACTGAACTTATAAGCAAAAACTGAATTATTAAATTCATACATCCCATTCATGTCAGCCCATACAGTTGTGTTACCAAACAAACAAATGCAATTAATAATTAACCAAACGAATAAGCAGAGTAATCCAATTAGAAAGTACTCGGACTCCGTGGCGTATGCGTTATATTTCAAAGAAGCACTGGGATCAACCTTTTAATTGGATTCTCGGCAATAAAATGATTCGCTCGACTAGCAGCGTGTAATTAGCATAAACTCGAACAGTTAATTAGCGTAATAATTGCGTTCATTCAAACAAACACAAAGGTAGAGGGGATTTTAGCACCAAAGGGAAAATAAACTAAAGGAAAACAAAGAAGCAAAGCAAAAGCCAAATCCAAAATCCAAAGTGGAACAAAAACTAAAACTATTGGAGTCTTAATTAGCGTGCGTGTTCAATTACAATCGAGAGAGCTACTGTTGCCTCGAGTTTCCATAGATTCCTGGCCAAAGTTGGCTGAAAGTGGGTGGCATTGGTTGAAGTGTAGTTCCTGGTAATAAGCCATTATCAGCTGCTGTTACTTGAATTTATTTGCCAGACAAAACACGCTGAAACAAAGCAGAAGACCCGGCCAGCACGTAATGCCAGAAGGAGGTGGGCGTTGCGGAAGGACGAGTGCCGGAGGACAGGCTGTCATTCATGAATTTCAAATAATGTCGATGTCGAACACTTTGACTTTGTCCTGCTGCCATGCCATGCAATGCGATGCGATTAAGGCGAAAACCACCTCGTCCACGTTCTCCTCCTGCTGCGTACAATGTCGTGATTCCATTCCGTGATGCCTGGCATGCCAAAATCCAATGAAAGACGTTTAGTTTGCCTCGGTGTCGTAGTCCTGCGACGTCTCGAGGAATTCGCAAAGAAAACAAGCAATGAAATCGCATAACTAACAATGAATTCCTAACTTGAAGCTACTTGAGCAGCCAGCCAGCCACCAGCAGAAAGAAGCCCTGAGATGAGTTGAACGTGGTCTATGTCTGTGTTGCTACGGTTCTGCCCCGCACGCCCCTCTTTCATCAGCCACACACACGTGACTATACAGAGAAAATATAAATCACTAAAAATGATTATCAATTGGATTCATGATTATTAGTAACTATATACGAAAGGATTGTGTGCCTATAAAGCTGTATAAGTTCAAAGAACTCTTAAGCCTTGCACAATATATATCTAGACTATTAAACCATTTAAATAAGCAATTACTTGTACAATATATTTTATTCAAGATTTTCTTCTTGTGCATGGGGTGCAAAAGTCGACTGGGAGTTCCTTAGAGATTTCATGGTGAAAAAATAACTTGAAGCGTGCTTTTCTCCCGTGTGTCCTGCGGGTGGGCCTTCATTTCTATGCTGCCTCTGTGCTGCCGGTCGCGATTTGCTTTTCCTTTTGCTTTTCCATTTTCCTGCTGCTCCGGATGGAACGTGGATTCTTTGCTTTGCTTTCTGTCCGCCGCTTGGTTTACTTGTGGGCGCATATTTGATTTCTGTTCGCTGGAATTTCAAGGAGTCATCAGCGCCAGTTCCGGCTTCAGATTCATATTGCAGCTCAGTTTTTACGCCATTTGAGCAAATGCAGTCGATTCATTGCATAACACTGAATTTATCTTATCGCCATGCCATTCCCATGAGTCAGCAAATATTTATGGAAACTGACGTTGGGCAAGGATAGTTTCACAGCCAAGAGAAATGCTTCCTTGGAAAGGTAATTTATTGCGTATCATTTAATTGTTTGCCATTAAATTGATGGCCAAAATATTGATGGTGCTGTCTGATTGGGTTATCAACTGCGGCCAGGCTAAACCAATTTGTATAGCTGTACATAAGATATATATATGTTCTCATGTGCTACTTTCAATCGGACACATACATATGTGCTATCTTGCTGCCCACAAAGCCAATAAACATGCGAGTAATTTCATCGACAAACAAGGCACAAATCCCTCGATGTTTTGCTTACTTTTAGCCAGCAAAGAACAACAAACGAAAGCAATACGAATTGAAGGTTTTCGAGTTCAATGGAAGCGATTCCCAGCTACGATCCCAAATCCAAAATCCATTGCATACTTCAAGGGGTGGCTGGGCTTCAGATCGCATGCTACTGCTCTTGACTTGCATTTCAAGTGCATGTTGGTTTGCTGTGGCTGCCGTTCCACCATTGTTCCATCGCATTGTGGTCTTCTTCTTGGCCAGCTTCTAGTTTTAACAATGCCACTGACTGCGGATGACAGCATTTCGTGTTCCAGTTGTTGTTGTCTTAACGCCACAGCCCGCGGGCTTTCCAGCTATTGTGGCCATGCGGATATACGTGCATATGTATGTGTGTAGACACACATACGTGTGCATGTAGACAGGCACTTCTATGACAAGCTGAAAAACATGTTAATTTTTGCTCCCAAAAGGAGAGAGGGGATGCGGGGATCGATTATCACAGCCTAATGCAAAACGCCGCAACTGCTGATGCATAATTTAGACGGCAGACTGTGCTCCAAATGAAAAGTCGGCTTATCAGCAGCGCCTCTAATCAGTGCAAGGTAACAAATCCTTCGCCAGGAAAAAAAATATTCCAACAGCGCGGCAGGCAAATAGGCATTATAAAAGCACGGCAAAGATTGCAAAAAAGTGTGTACAAAATAATTCCACAACAGACAGAGGGTAAAGAATAAACAACGTTAAGGTAAGGTTCAAGTCAGGTCGCAACCATGGGTGATGAATAAAAATAAGGACCCAAAATCATACTTAAATATGTGACATACATACGTCTAAAAATATTTAATAAATTGTATCTGTATTATTATATACAAAGTAGCTAGAGCTTGAATATAAAACTTATGATATAAAAAGCTGCTTTTGTTTAAATATTTTAATAACCACAGCCATGGTGTCTGAGCCATTTGGTGTGCCGTTCCTGTTGTCGCCAACGACTTGTTGGCAAAAGGCATTTAACGACACCTAAACAGAAGACGTCCGCCCAGCCAGGAGAACAGGACAGCGCCGGGACAGGATACAGAAGACAGGACTCGGGACTGGAGATGGCGAACAAGACGCTGTTTACATACAGCGATGCAGGGTGTTGGTGGAACATTTTTGAGGGAGACGAGGAAATGGGTGAACGACTGCTCGCAAATTCTAATAAATGTAAAAGAAATTGAATGAGGTTATGGGGAAGGTTATGCCACGGCAGCTGCGAAAATGGCAGAAATTGCCAGGCAAACGCAATTTTTAGACTCATCGTTCTACTTTTCTTTTTTTTTTTTGCTTTTTTTTTTGTATCTCTGTGGGTAAAATGAAAACTAAACGAGTTTGTGCTGGCCTAGGCAACATCATCCTTGACTTGGATTTGGTGGCAGTCAGCAAATTGGCAAACGCACTGCGGAATTGTGGTGCTGTCGGCGACAGTGAAAATTGCTGAGCCAAAATGGATATCGTTTTAATTTTTTCAAATTGGGGACTCAACATCGTTACGCGGATAGACAGGCTGCAGGCAGGCGGGCTGGCGTGGCTGGCAGGAAGATTTGTGTGTAGAATTTTTGACCAGGAATTTAAATTATAATTGTAAGCGGTGAGGATCTGACTGCAGACGAGCCATTGAAACCCGATAATGTTGCGAAGAGGAATTCCCGATTTGCCAGTCGGATATGCAATCGCAATTTGGAAAGGATTTAAATTGGGCTGGCCGGAACGCCACATAGTGCACTAGTAGTGGTAGGAGTAGTACAGTGTCCTGCTGGCTGACTGACTTTACATAATGCCTGCCTGATTAGGGCAAAGGGCATGCCATCATGCCCCATGCCCCCTGCCACTCAGCCTGCACTGGCCACAGTTAATGGCGCCTGCATCTAGGCCTCAAAATATATAACCCGAGCATGTGGCCAGTTTCGTGCGTGGGCATGTGTGCGTGTGTAACTACATAATGCCCAAAATGTGTATTTGCATGGCAGTTTGTGCGCCAGTGTGTGTGTGCCGAGTGCGTACGCAAAATTCATGTCTCTATACGCACAGGCGGCAACATTGGCGAATCAATAATGATGACCTGAATACGCAAAAGCTGCAGCCGATTAACTCTGGACACTGCCATACGCACACAGGCATGCATTCAGATATTGCGTATACGTTATACGCACAGCAGATATTACGTATACGCACGCCTCGAAGTAGGCAACGGAAATGGAATTTGTTTTGTATGGTCTGCTGACGTTTTTTCTATTCTTTCTCCTTTTTCCTTTCTTTTTTGTTGCCTATTTCAATTGCTGTTTTGCTTCAATTTGCTGGCGCTCCGTTTGCCAGCTCCCCAGTTTCATTTGCGCTCTCGCCAGCGTCTTGTTTTTCAGCTCTGTGTTCTGTGTTTTCATTGTCTTGCCGCTTGATTGTTCAAAGCGCAGCTTTCGGCTGAAACATTTGCAAAGTACTATTGGACACCCAGTCCCCGTTGCCCACCCATAGTCACCTGCCAGCGCATTTTACTACGATACGAGGGATATACGTTCGTATATACGAGAATGGTCTGGTTGTAGTGCCAGTACATAGGCCTCTCCCTCGCCGGTAAATGTGTGTGCTATATTTATAGGCATGTGCATTTCATGTGCAGTCCGTTTTCATTGTGGGTCACTCCCGTTCCCAGTCCCATTCGGGCTCTCCATTCTCCGCCGCACCCTTCTGCTCTCACATTTTTATGTTTTCGACGCCTGCCTGCTTCCATTTGCATTCGCACTGTGCTCACGAAATCCGCTTTGCCCACTCACACAGATGCACAGACAGATACAGCTGCCTATACATACATACGTACATACACACATGCAATCCTCCGTCCAGTCTCCGTCTGACATGTGTGCCTGTGTTGCGTATACGCCGCGTGGCCCATTGTGAGCCGCGCCTCGGTTCGTTCACCAACACACATTGCCCGCCCTCCTCGCCGCCTGTCCACTTGCATTACTCATATGGAACAGCAGCCAACAAAATACCGACAAATAAAAAAGGAACGTCGAGCAAAAAGAGGATCGCAAGCGAAGAAGTAATAAAAAAAAATTGCACAAATAATTTATTCATTTACGTGGCAAACCAGGGCTGCACCACAGCAGACGATAAACGGACTGAAAGTCGAACGAAACTGGGTCAGCAATCGAAACCTTTAAACTGCATTACAAATTGATGAAGTCCCACTCGAAAATATTTTAATTTTAATGTGCAAACATGCCGTTGGGGCTCAGGATGCCAACAAAGGGCATACACGGTGCCAGTGTTATCGGAATATCTTATTACAGAAATAAATGAAGTTATTCCGACCATTACGGAATGTCCAATTACATGTTATATAAGGAAAACATTGAGAATTATTTAAAAAGTTTACTTAAAAGAATACTTTCAGTTTAAGTGTTAAGATTTGCTGCCGCTCTTTAAGTGATGATGTTCATGAAGTTTCATTTGTCACATCGTACTGAGCTTTCACTTGTCAAATTGTAATAGTTTTACCTTAGCTTTAATTGCTCAAATATTCTCATTGTGTGCGGGCAGTCTTTTAACTGGTTATTTTGCTTGAGTGCGGGCCATCAAATATCTAACTTGAATTTGATGGGGCTGCATTCTGCCATCTATTACTATCTAATTCTGCTGCATATTTCTGCGATATGCCATTTATCTTTGTTATGCATAACGGGGCGACTTTTTGCCCTTCCCTTGGATGTCCATTTGCCATCTTCGGTCTTACTTAACCCATTTGTTATGGCTCTTAAAGCCTGACCCCTTATTGCATTCTACGGGCAAACAATCACACACACACAGACTTGCGGGGCATACAAGTGTGTACATATACGTTTGCTGCAGCCCTGTGTGTTCGCTCTGTATGTGTGTGTGTGTGTGTGTACTGGTCGTCATTCGGCTCTTCTTCTTTTTGTTCATCTTCTTTGCAATGCATTTTGCTGCATTTTATTTATTGTTCCACAGGCTGGATGTTGTTGCATGCATACATTTTGCATTGCCGCCACCTCTGCATGCGTGTGCGTGTGTATCTCTCTCCCACTTTTCCTCTGCGTGTGTGTATGTGTATGCATTTCGTATTTACGCCTGCTCCAATTTATTTATTGTATGTATATTTGTTTATATCGTATATAGAACTCTCAACAAATTGCCGCTCCTGCTGCTGCTGATGTTGCTGTTGCTGTTGCCGTTGCAGCTGCAATTTTTTCGACATTTTTTATTGGGCGTTGGCCGCTTTATCGATTGGTTTTCAAGTGTTTTGCGGCTGCCTTCGCACCGCCTCGCAATTGATGCAATTTCAATTATGCACGCACAAATAATTAAATTGTTTTAATTGCCAGAAATGAAATTTGCCATGTTGTTAATTAACGGCGGAGGAGCTGGAATACTAAATATTTATCAGTGGTCTGCCACACAGGACACATGTCCATCGCACCTTTAAAAGGTACTTATACACTTGCAAGGAATGTATCTGTATTCTGAAATTTTACAAAGGTCATTTTCATTGTAACAATAGAGAACATAATTTTCATGCCCAAGAGTAGCTATTGAAACACGTTTCTCGCAAATACATTGCCTCCTTCTAAGCAACAAAATAACTATGGGGGCTTTAATTTCAGTTGATTATGTTACTCTCTGTGTACATTTACGAAAGGGATACATTCACATAAGCAATGGGCATGAAACTTTTCATTTTCATTCCCTTTGCTTCGTTTTCAGCTTATCTAAAATTACTCCTTCACACACACACTTGCACTCACGCAAAAGGGAAAAGGGAGAGGAATGTGTGGATAGCCTGGCAGCCAGATTAGAAAATATTAAGGTCAACAGGTTAGTGTGCTGTCCCCAAAGGACACAAAAAACGGCAGCTCCGGCAAAACAGTTTTCTAAAAATTCTTCTCTAAAAAAGTAGGTTGTATCCCGCCCGTTTCCATTTAGTGTCGATGTATGTGTGTATTTTGATTACTGCCTAATTTGGTGACGGAGCGAATGTAACATGGGGTATACTTAACGCGGCGTCTGCAGCTTGGCTCTTTCATGTGAAGTGCGGTTTCTTGCTTGAGTGAATGAGCGAAACCTTTCCTCTTATCTGCCAATCCCCCTCCAGTGCCGCCCCCCTCGCAACGCAATTTACGTACAATTGCTCCATGCGTGTGTGTATCTGTGTGTGTGGTAGTCAGAAGGGTGAGTGTGTGCGTGCTGATGACGATGCCAGCGACGTTTCAGCAACACTTGTCGCAAAATGCCGCATTAAGCAACGTGCGTGGTATATAAAGTCGCCATGGGTGTTAGGCCATGTTAAGGCAAAGTGCTGGAATACACAGAACTTTTCGGGTGGCGGAGGACTGGGCTCCGCATGCGGTGTATGTGTGGTGTGTGGTGGCTACAGAACTTGGCCAGGACCAAAAGCTGATGAGAGGCGAGTGCGCTCGGTTGGCCCGGGACGGGAAATGTTTGTGCTGCTCGAGTGGAGTCGGTTTGATGGGCGCCCGGCCACGATCGGTTAACACTAAGTGGTCGGGCACCGGATTATCGAAAATCAAGCGTGAAAGGAATGCCAGGAGTTAGAGTATTCATGTAGGAAAATGAAGGTCTAAATATTGGATAAATTTAATAAGCTACATATAAATTTGTATAATTTTGTATAAAAGATCAATTGAAACTAGTTTTATAGGGGGAAGAAATTATAAATTTAAATTTAAAGTTTATTTATTTTTTCTAAAGATTTTTCTTATATTTTTTTAACAGTGATTTTTCCAAAACGTTTATACAAAAGCGGCTTTTCCTTCCCTGCCAAGGAATACAATGCACACACACTTGGACAAACACGTTGGGGCTGAGAAATCCTTGCAGGACTAAGGAACTGAGGAACTGAGACCGCCTCACGGACAAAATGTTAGCATAATTTTAGGCACGAATGCGCTGCCACCGTCCTCCATCTGTCTCAGTGTCTTTCGACGTCCTCCGCCTGTTTCCGCACCTTCACCAACCGAGCATCCCCCCCTCAAACCCACTGTGTTTGTGGTCGTTTCCCTGCTCCAAAAGGACGAAATTGTGTAACCGAGAGGAGAGTGCATTCGGGGAAAATGTGGGCGAAAATGGTGGGGGCTGCGGAGAGAGGGGATCATCTGAGCATAACTCAACGAGTCAATGACTTCTTGGTGGCAACGTTGATGTGCCTTAATATTAACAACATCATGGGCAGGAGCACTGGCACATGGGGCGGCATTTGAAGAGGCACATTGCGCATCAAACTTCCACTTACCCGAGCACACACAAATAAATTAGCAAATGAACACGTTCCGAGCGATGCTTGATGGCGGGCTGGTGGGGTAGTGGGCTGGTCGATGCTAGCCACGCTCCACTGTAGATGTCTGATAAGTGTGTCAACAGCTCCGTTTCGCCACCGCATCTCCTCAAGAGAGAGAAAAACAATTTTGGGCACAAGACGATTTGATTTGAGAAATTAAATTCGTAAGTACACTTACCTTAATTAAGGTGGAAACTTCCTGCTAAATAGTATATTCCACAAAGCATCCTTTCACTTTTATAAGATATTTTAGCTACGCTTTTATATCTTCTTCCAGTGCCCAACTAAACTAAATCTGCAAATTGGCTCCACTTGACTCGTTTTCGCTCCCTTTGGCCGGAGCCTGCTTATTAATAATCATCATTTTTTTCGGGTCTCCTCTTTGGGGAATGGTAATTAAGCAACACAATAATAATTATAATCTTCATCTGGCAAGAGATGCATAAATCAGCAAATTACCAGCGAATGCCGCCGCCGCTGCTGCTGCATAATTAAATAAAAGGCGAACGTGATAAATAACAATCTTTCAGCAAATACGCCTGGGAGATTTTTGCATTAAATTGATTAAATGCGCAGCACATGCAAAATGATAACAACTACAGAAGCGCCAGAGAAGCAGCAGAAATTATCAACTTGGACCGAAAACCCGTTGAGACTCATAAAAATGTGCCACTTAGCAGGGAAGTTGGGTGGCCAACCGGGGAATTGCTTAAAAGGAGGAGCAATGGAGGCTGGTGGATTGATAGGGGGTGGCTATGGGGATGGGGATGGATGTTGCACGCACACTGCGGCATAATATGTTGCCTGTTGGTGTTGGCCTTATGCGGCTATGTGGCTTTCAAGAGCGCTGCCTCTCTTTGTGTCATGGTGAGCATGCGCAGTGGCATCAATTGCCAAAATGGCGGCCTACACCAACAAGAGAAATGTGACGAGATTCCGGGGAGTTTGGCGGGACGCTGGCGGTCGCTTCGAGCCAAGTTAACAAGAGAGTTGAGTTTATGCTGCAGTTCCGTGGCGTAAATGTCAAGTGTAATGTCACAATCAGCAGCAATCAAATACGCAAACACACACACGCACCATCTTCCATGCATGCACGCATACTACTAATGTGTGCGTGTGCACAGGAAATGGAAAGGCAACAACATCGAGTAACGGAGAATATTATCCAAATAGAAACATTCACACATTTGTAACATAGAAGCCTACGAAAGAAGCAAACAATTTGGTTATGTGATGATCACAGAACCCAATGATTTTCAAATTAAATCAAAAGTGGTTAATCTTCCTTTCGTTAAGTGAAAGATCTTTTTTAGTAAAAGATCTGCTTTATCCATTAAAATTTCATATTTTTTGTAGATTAAATTAAATATGATATATTATGAATATACATATTTAATGGTTTAATTAGTAATAGTATACAATTTTCTTGGTCCTTGAAACAAATTTCGATTTTATGACTTCGCCCTTTGAAAGCGCGCCAAAAAAGTCCCACTCATTATGTGAGTTTTGTTGGCCTTTCCTTTTGGCGTATTTTTTCTACTTCTTCCACTTGATGAAAAACTTTTTTAGTGAAAATCATAGTGTGCTAGTCAAAAAAAAAGAGGAGGAAAAAAAGCTGCTACCCAGCTGGGCAATCTTCTCTGGGGTCAACCTCAAGTCTTGGCTCTCAAGTTTTTCGATGGTCAGAGGGGATGGTTTGTTTTGCACAGGCAGTGAAGATGGGTTTTGGGGTGTAAGGGCCAAAAGTGTTATTAGTTTTTGCGGTTCATGCTCATAAAATGTTGTTCTTTTTCAAGTGGCCGCTGCGCGAAGTTTGGAACGTTTTTGTTTGATTTTTTTTTTTTGTCCGCCGCTTGCAAAAGGGGAAATAATTAAAAATTTGAAATAGCTTGAAGCCTCTTAGTTAGAAAGTTTCAAAGGGCTGATGCAAGCGGATATCTGCTTTGGTCATGCCGGAAATAATACGAAATATCTGACTGGAAGACCAAATGGGATTATCTTAGTGAATACTAAAAGACATGTTCTCATGAAAATGGAACTTTAAGGATTAACCTCTGCAATTACAAGTAACAATTTTATTATTTATTGTATTAATTTCATCGTTGACTGTAATGAAGCACCGACATTAGCTTTAATTAATCTACACGTGGGTTTGCCCTTAGGCTTTTTTGATTGATTGCCTATCATTAATCTTCCAGTGCTCTCTTGACATTTCAGACAAATATATTCGTTAAATATACGTCGCGAAAGCCCAAGGATATCTTTATTATGTTTGCTTAAATTTAATAACATTATTGTTGTTTATTTATATTTTTGAAAGCAATAGCATTTTGTACTAAAAGATAGCTCCATAAAATGGTTCATTTCTTAATAGAGTTTAACCCTCGTCACAAACTCTAACTTAAAAGTCCCCCAATGTTGTTCTTCGCTTATTGACAATTTTGTTGCACTTGGTTTCAAGCTGTTTATGTTTGGTTTGTAATGCGGGAGTTGAATTTTTGTCATCACATTACGTTGACACTTGTACACTTCAAGAAAATAAGAGTTTCCCAATGTGTATGTGCATATGGCATATGCATGTCTTAGCCCATTTTTCCTTTTCTCCCTTTGGCTGACTGCTGCGTTTGGACGAATTCCTTGAGTTGCCCAAGCGAAACTATTGTGGATATCCATGGGACGCCCAAAGGGAAGCCCATCGTTCTGAGTCCTTTCACTGGCCACTCAAGGATCGTTGAAGTGTGCCACCCTGTGTGTGTGTGTGTGTGTTTGTGTTTGCCTGGGAATACATAGACATGAGTGTCAAAAGCCTTTGTGGCAACACAGAAAAGCGTTAGATTCTAAGAATTGCATGACACCCCCTGCCTCAACTATTCAGTTTTCACCCAAGTGGTTAGCTTAAAATTTCAGTCCGCTCACATTTGCAGTAATTAACAAACCCTCTTCGCGTGAAAGAAAGTTGAAGGGTATGAAATTGAAGAGGTTCGCAATTTTCTTTCATTTTCCAACGTTTCTCTCTCATCACACTCGTTGTTTTGCTTGGCTTCTATTTGGTCTCCTGCCGGCACTTCGTGGGCTTTGCCACGCCCACTGGGGGGCTAAAAACCCTCAGTTGTGGCATTTGCCAACGTCAACTACAACTTCAACGCCAAAGCGGAAGTTTTATTGTTATTTCCCCCAAGTGCGTGCAGGAGCGCCGCTCCTATATTGGCCATAAAATATGTCGTATGAAAAATGTCAGCATGCTGGACCCTGGATGGTGGATCCCCTGGTTTTATGGCCACAGCATCATCCACTTACCTCTTACACACCCCTTTCCACGACATTTTACAGTTCAATCAACTGTTCAATGCCCCGCTTTTGTGCGCAAATTGTTTACAAATGCAACAGCAATTATGCAATCATTTGTGGCCGGCAAATGAAAAGAGATTTACATGCTGGCTTCCTCTGCAGGCGCACCACCCCACCCCACGAAAAAAAATTACAAATCGATGGTGCAATAGAGCAAATATATATCGAGCTGTGCGGTTGTGTGTGTGCGAGTGCTTCTGACCAATGTTCCAATGAGCCAGGTCAGTATTCAGCCGGCCAACGCCCAAGCCTCCTCATCGTCCTCGAACCCGATCATGGGTCCACATTCTGCCGGCCTCTTCTCTCTGATTGTATGCAATTGTGTTCTGCGTATGAATGACCAGAGACCACATTGCGAATGAGTGCTCCTGACTCGGCCTCCACTGCACTCCACACCAACCCATCCTTTCACCTTTTCACCCACCATCGCATCGCATCGCATTGCATAGCATGCAGTGCCCGCCCTCCCACTCCGACCCACTCCACGTCCATGTGCATGTGCTTATTTGTATGTATTGTATTAGCCAACATAATGGCCGCAACAGCAGCAGCATACAGCTCAAATGGCAATAGCAAAAGGACACTGAAAGAAAACTATTCCAGGAATCAAATAACATATAAGACATTCAATTCATTCAAAGGTAAGATGTAAACTTAAAATTCTAAGCTAATGCTGAGCTAATGTTAAAAAAAACCTTTAATAAACTTGTATTAAGCATTTTAAATACTAAATACACTGAATCCATTTAATCAGTTATTACTTCACTTAGCTAGTAAACACATTTTCGTGCTGTGCAGCAAAACAGCATCCTGCTGGCAGCAATTTCGCATTGGTCATAACGCTGGCTCCGCCATGGGTCAGGTCAGGCCGCTTCCGTTTCCGGCTGGTGCCTGTTGGTCCTGGCATCCGTGGCCATTGCCATAGGAGAGGGTCGATGTGGGCTTTAGGTGGGCGGAAGTGGGCTGGCTGGTGGCGGAGGTGCCCGGCTGCCCTTACTGCAATCCAATTTTCGTTGCTGCTATGTTTTTGACACTTACAAAGTGGTTACGGCTTTTGCTTTGGCATTTCTCACTTCAGCAACCGCACAAGCAGCGCACAGAACCCACACGGCACCCAAACACAAACGCAAACACAGAGCAAACACAAACACGAATACAAATACAAATACATAGGACAACAAACAATGTCGAGCGGGCCGAACAATTTACCAAATGTGTGTCAAAATCCTCCTCCCGGCTCTGTGCCACTCGGTATTCCACCCACTTCCCATTGACGAGGTCAGTTCTTAGCAAGTTATTGGATTGCCATTATCAGGCGGCCCTCCTCATTTCAATTAATTTGCTTATGGCCGGATCCAGATCCGTGATTGATTTATCTTGGCCAGCAATTGACAGAGGTGGCTAGCTGGTTGCTTTGCAGTCTTTGCAGAAATTGAATTTAATTTAATCAATTTCTGACCTTGAAGTCATGAGATTAAAGGGAATATGTAAAAGTTATTTAAGAGCTTGCCACGTTATATTGATTTCAAATAATTAAGTATATATCTATAGCCTCAATAAGCAAATAAGATTTTAAAACATACATATATAAATCGATAAAATACGTATATGCTTAAATACCATTTTGTGTAAGCTGATTTTATATTCTACTTGACATTTAAAGCTTCTCCAATTAAATTTGCTAACAATTTTTGTTGTTGTACTGATGAAGAATGTAGGCCATAAATTTATCTGTAAAGTTGCGATCTTGGACAGCAAATACTTAATCAAAGATTTGCTAAGTTTTATCTCGAAAGTACAATTTATTTGCGTATTTCAGAAAGTCTGTGTTGTTTAATTTAAAAAAATGTAACACTGAACGCTAGCCAACACACATATTACAAATTTTGTGCATTAGGGGCATTAATTTTACACACTTATGACACCCAAGCGTCTCGTAAATGTGAACCACACGCAAATGACATTGGGCGAAGATGTTTTGCCTTGAGAGGAAATGCGGGTGGGGAAATGGGGAAATGTGGAAATGGGGGCAGTTCCGGGCTGTCGTGGCTGTCAGCTAAGCTGTGGCATTTATTAGAGTTGCCGCGCGACAGTCGCAGGATCCGCAGCCACAACCACAACCGCATAAGCTCATTTCCAATGGCTATCCATGTGACAGCTATGAAAAAGCAACGCAAAGGACACACCATCAGGCCAACGTCTTATTGTTTAGCAAGGAGGGGATAACCCAAGGCTCAAGATAGGATGCGGTTACCCGGGAGGCCCACAACCCACATCCCAGATCCCAGATCCCTATTCGCAGAACCGAGGACCCAGATCCCTGGAAGTTGCTAACAAGCCAGCCAAATTGTATTTGCATGCAAGGCGCTACATCCTTCGTCCTGTCAGCTACAAATGTATGCAGATGCCTGCAGAAACCAAACCAACGCACACGACAGCCACGACATTCTAAGTGAATTTTATGTCGAAAAGTTTGAGAAGGGTAGCACCAGGGACGGCCGGGCGCCTTTCTCTGGCAAGTCGGCCAGGACATCCTCCAGTCTCCATTCTCCTCTGGCATGCACATATCCTGGGGGTAGAAGGTGCAACAAGTGCTCTGCCGCATGTTGCAACATGCCGTGAGTCGCTGGGTGGCAGTGGCAGTGGTCGTAGTCTGGCCCTGTTGCGGCATTTGCATTTTCGGCTTTCCTGCTCTCGTTTCGGGAGTTGTGAATTATGTAAATGCTTAAATAATAAGATTCACCCTGGCCTCTATTACCCTCTGGTCCTTCGCCCGCATCCTTTCAAACGCCGTGTGGCTTAAGCTAATTGAAATAACAAATTTGATGCAAGATAGCCCCAAATAAGGTCGCAAATTTCTTGTAATGCAGTCTAAACGTTGGCAATATATAAAATGATTGCATAAGGAACACATTTATATAAAGTGCTCATATTTTTAAGAATGTATGTACACTATTTTGTAGACAAACTGTACTTAATATATATTTTTCAATGAATTCCCAATGCCCACGTTGTCCAATTGCAACAGAGTAATTAAGAAAGAAAGCAAACGCGAAACCCATAAAGATAACAGCCATTTAATGTTATGAAGCTCAGATTGGAACTGCCATTAAAAGCTCCATACGCACTGATTTAGTGGGTCGAAGTCCCATGCCACCCATGCCGAAACTCCAAGTGGAGCTGGACCCTCCCCCGAAACAGCTGTCACATAACAAGTTGGGCTAATTAGAAATATTCCGAGCCATAAACAACATTCGTTGGCCAAATCGCTAAGCGAGTCCTTTGGCATGTTTCAGTTTTTATTAAATTACGCGTACGCGCTGTTTTGCGACAATAATTTCCTTAGCTGTCGTCTAATGAAACGCCATAAAATATGAAACAGCCTGCGGACTCAAAAAGGCTTCAAAGGTTTTCCTGTTTTATCCCTACTTTGTATGAAATTGTTAATGAGTCTACATTTTTAATGCTGCAACTTAATCAAGGATGAAAGGGGTGAAATGAAGGTGCGCCTTTTCTAAGTAAAGTCTTTAAGTCTTTATAATGTAATTCATTGAAAATTTGTAAGTTTCTATTCAAATATAAATGTTTGTACAGCTTAAGTTTTTAGAGATTTTCGTCTCAAAACAGATTAGATCTTCCCCGAACAGTTTAAAATTCATATATGCGTCAGCATTGATCACAAAACCAGTCGAGCACCGACTAATCGTAAACACTCCTCCATGGGAATAACTGGCTAAAGACATCCAGGAACCCCCATGTGGACCAGCCCCACCCACTCGGTCATGTGCTCCCAAACACTTCCTCTGTTTTGGGCGCTTTTGTACGCATGCTGCATATTTAATGGAGTTTGACAGCCTAATCCATTGCACACAGGCCCAGGATGTCTGGACTCCTCGGTTGGGTTATGCCCGGAATTTCAAGCATAATTTGCCGCATATTTCTGGTCTACTGTATTATTTAACTATTAACGTTCAATTGCCGCCAAGATTTATCGTCGAGCTTACAGTCTCGGCATTTTTCCATCCCACTCCGCGATGTTCTTCCCGCTGCCACGTCGGGTGGCAAAGGAGGAGAGTGTATCCGTATCCGTATCCGTCTCAGTCTGAGCTCCACGAACAAAAAGGTAATTCAATATCTTAATATCCGCATAGATCAAGTGCAGGTACGTGCAGGTTTGCACAGTTTGACTCGGGCGCCGTTTAACGTGGGCTGTCTCATTGCTGGGGCTTCCTCCTCCATCGGATTCCAGCTGGCTTACAAGTCGTACAAGTGGGTGGGGAAAATGCCGGGAAAACACCTTACCTTCTGGGCCGTTTTCATAGTTCTGTTTGCCGGCACAAGAACAAATTTGAGCAAGTCATTATTGCAAGTCGTATTTAGAACTATCCAGAGTTGTTTTAAGACTTCAACCAAAATAGTTCCAACTATTTTAAATGCCAAACTCTGTGATTTTCAGTCTATATCCTGAGAAACACTAAATCCTTTTTCTTCCTTGACTTTCATTTAAAGTATGTTTTGTTTTAAGGCTTAACATTTCTTAACTATTTAGCAAGTGGTTTGCTCTGCCTTGATTTTCTAATAAAGCTAAAGTAAAAGTGTTTCTTCTTTACTGCCTTCTTTTGGCCGTCAATTGTTAGCCAAAATGATTGTGCGGTTATTATTATACATTTACGAATTTCCTTTGTAAACTTGTATTTTTTTTTTTTGCGGGCTGCGTTGGTCTTTTTGTATTTTGTTTCGACCGAAAATCTCGTCGAAAGTTTCGCAATAAAACTAAAAGTTTCAACGTTTATTGTCGCCAACTTGAAAGTTTAAACAATGAGCACAGTTCATGAGCCACAATTTTTGAGGCTGCTTTCCGTTGGGTGGGTGTGGTGCAGTTTGAGAATTGAGTTTTGTGGCCAAAGGGTTTTGCCGGCATCATCAGAAACAGCAGGATAATTAAAAGCTACAACCCCGAGTGTGGACCCCAAAAAAGTTTATGCAATTCTAGTTTTTACTCCTTTTCCCTTTTTTTGTGCCATAAAGGGGATCAATTAATTCAGAAGGGGGATGATAAGCCGCAGTTAAGCGGCTGAGGCATTATAAACTTTTTTTTATGAATGTTGCGGAAATTATGAATTTTAAAAAAAGTCATAGATTCAGTACGTTTCGCATATCGGGCTTATGTTTAATTTAAAACGACAAAATTATTGCTGCCGCTGACGTTTTTATTGACCCAAATGCTGGTCGCAGTTCGCATGGCATGGGTTTAACAAAACGAGTTAACAAAATGCCAACTAAAATTGCCATTTGCGGCAGCTGAATCGTTATAGTTCACGGCTTATATGCACATACACATGGTACTCCACCCGCTCTACATATATATATATCGCTTTAAATTTGAATTTTTTTTGTCTGAATAAAAATAAAATTTATTTATTTAATTTGCTGTTTGCCGCTGCGTTTTGTGCAAACAAATGTGCGAACAATTCATTTAAAATGTAACGCTCACACACACATACACAGATCGTACGCGAATGCATTAAGCGAAGTGCAATTGCACACACACACACACAGGTGTATGCTCATACGGTGCACATGCATACACATACACACTCACGTGCATAAATTGCAATCGCGTTATTTGCATTTAAAATTGCCAGGCAACGGAAAGCCAACTTTTTACGAGGTTTTTGGCATATTTTTTTGAGGTTTATTTGCGGAAATTTTTTGCTCCATTTTGAAATTGATTTTTTTTTTTAACAAATACATACGATGTGCTTGCTTAGTTTCATTTTAATTGAATGATACGGATGATTTGGATTTTGGAGTTGGGTCTGAAAAACCCGATTAAATAATTATTTGAATATTTAAGAGCACTATGCAGGGACTGCAATGTTAATTGAACTATTTTCTAGTTAAAAGTGCTTACAACAATACATTAGAAATAAATGGTTTTATTAAATTGCATTAAGTATATGTGTGCTTATGTAATTATTTTTGAAATGGTTCTCGAAAATTTCGAGCCTTATGATTGGATTAAGTTTGTTTGAATACCAAGCCAATTTAATCTAGATTCCTACTGAATTTATTCACAAGAGACTTTGCTCTGCTCGACCTGTCCGAATTTGATTATCTTCTCCTCAGTTTTTTTTTTTAATCTCCAACCCCCGGATTCAACATGATTTCGTTCCCACGTCAAGCAAAACTAATAACATCCGTTTGCGGTTTGCTCGTTTTGATTTCAATTTTGATGCTTCAACGGCGAGTGCAAAGCGGCTGTCAATTACACACAATTAAGCCCGATTTCTATGTATTTGGATTTCCATTTCCGCAGCGTGCTTCGATATTAAACGTGCGCCGCAAATCCACAAACAAAACGGAACGAGATCTAAGCCCCTGTCTGGATTTCTGTTTGTACATTTAACGAAGAACGGAAATTGATTTGGTTTTTATTTGTTGTTATGGAAAATCAACTTTGTTTAGGTAACATTTTTCGTTGCGCCCGGCCCGCATGAGGGCTTGGGTCAATGAACTTGGGTCAATTCAATAAGTATATTATAATAATCAGGCCATAATGATGATGACCAATCCCAAATGCACATAAAAGATGTTGACACAGAGGGCGAAGTAGGGCGGTTGTGGTTTGCGATGAGTGAATGGAAAAACTTTTTGATATATTTTGCAAACAATAATGCCCAAGGCAAATTGCGAATGTGGGTGGTTAGAGGAGCCGAACAAAACCGACAGATGGAAGTGCAAAAAGCAACGAGGAGGCGAACGAAGGTGGGCATTTCGCATCTGGGAATGCGTATCATACGGAAACCCATCGGGATTACCCGAGAAACATAAGCTACACAACCAACACTCGAGGAGGTCAGAAATATAAAAAGAAGTGTACAAATGAAACAAGGATAAAGTAAAGCAATCATAAGCAGCACAACTTTTCCATATTTCGGCAGTCGTCGTGTCCTAACTATCTCCCATTTTCGCCACCCAATTTTCCCACCGACTTTTCCAGAAGTTTTTAGCATACATTAGGGCGTGTTGAAGCGCATTGAATTGTGTATTGGGAATTGTTTACAATGCTGCAAAAGTTTTTACGTTCGCTTAGCCAACGGCAAAGCGACTCGAAAGTTTCTTCAGCAATTGCCAGGACGCTCCAGAACAAAGAGGCAGTAAAGGATGGCCGTGGAGGAGGAGTTTTTGGCATTTATAAGATGCCCAACCCCCAGCGATTCTACCCTATCTCTTAGCCCGATCATTTAGCTCTGGGCCATGATATAACTTTTTAGCCACAGCATTTCGCTTTGCGGTCGTTGCCAAAGGACTTTTGGGCCTGGGTTTTGGTCTTTGGGTCCGCTTTTAATTTATTTAAAATACTTTTAGCTGCAGCTCGGCGAAAAGTTGCAGTGCAACAAGTTGCAACAAACAGAACAAAGGCATCTGTGCTCAATAGTTATGACTTTGCAAGGACCGACCAGCTAAACTTCAACGTCGCTTGCGAAATTTATGCAAAATGTGCCCAATTACGTATATGTTTTTCTATCTCTCCGACGAGGTGAACCTCCGATCTTCGATAATAAATCAAACAAATTAGTCTGGGCTCAGTCAATTTCGCCTTGACTTTCAGCTAATATCCTGTCGCCGAAACTATAATCGAGCTGGACCATCGCAAATTTGCTGTTTGGATTTGTAATTGCTTTTGCTGCGGGCCATGTCCTCTTAATTATACCCGAATGGCTTTTTTCCAGGACCCGGCAATTATTTTGATTGCCTTCAACGTGCCACTGTTTTGGCCATGTTAATT
This sequence comes from Drosophila sechellia, assembly GCF_004382195.2. NCBI lineage: Eukaryota > Metazoa > Arthropoda > Insecta > Diptera > Drosophilidae > Drosophila > Drosophila sechellia. Next base: position 7,061,419 of record NC_045951.1, on the reverse strand, counting down.
TTTGTTGAAAACTTCTACGGCACACGTCGCAATATTGCTTTTTATGGCCATTAATTAGAAATACAATTTGTCCCGTGGCCATGTGGCTGTGTGTGTTTGCATGTGTATGTGTGCGAGGATGCGAGGATTCGAACCGGATGCAGGATCCTCTGGGGCTACTCTTGACACCTGAACAACACAACAGATTTCTCGGTCTGGGTCTAAGTCTCAGTTACATCCGCCCGAAGGAAAACGATGCGAAAACTCTGGCTCTGATGCTGACTGATGAGATTAATTAAGCAAGGCAAACAAAAGGATTTCAGTTTCATGTAGATATAGATACTTCTGGCACACATATGCTACGAGCGCACATTGTTGTTATTGCTGCTGTTGCTATTGCTGTTATCCTTGTTTGATTGACAGGCGGCATTGCGTATGCCTGTTGGCATTTTTATTGACAAGGACACATTAATTACTCAATGACATTGTAATCAAATATAAGCATTGCCTGAAAGCATTTGCTAGTTCATGTTCGCCTTCTTGTTGTTGTTTTTTCTGCCATTATCCTTGCGCTCTGACTTGGCCAGCGTGTGCGTGTCTGCGTGTGATATGTGTGCCGAAGTTCACCGTGGGTTCCAGTAAATCTTTCTCCGATGTCAATATTGCGCATACGCCACCGACAACGCCACGATGCACGAGTGTTTATTTAAGCTACACCGCTGCTGTCCTATGAGCCTGGACACGCCCTTATCTACATGCACGTGTTCGTGTCTGTGTGTGTGTTTGCCCTTAGGTCCCGTGTTTTATTAATTACGTAATTATGTAACAAATTAAATGTATGTACAGGCGCAGCGAACAGGAATGGAAGCTGAGGCTCGGAGCTACTTAGACCGCTCGCTGGCATGTCGATATGGAGCCATGCTGACACACATCCATCTCAAAGGATTGCCGCTCCAGGAGAGTGCTTCTTGTTTACTTGGTCCGCAGCTCGGAGTTCGCAGCCTGGAAGCCCTGGTACAAAGTGAAAAAGATGTTTTGAAAACGAGCCATGAATGGCATGCTCCAAAATGCGAATACTTGAAATTTAGGATAAGAGCTTGGCAAACAAGCTGCAGCTAAATGAAAATTATATATAGCCCTGTCTTGGTAATGTCTAAAATTAAATGAGTGGGCCTAATAAATAAGTGCGATTTCCTAATTAGTTGTGGGTAAAAAATAGATGTGTTATAATTAATGTAAGTCAAATCAAACAAATTTAAAAAGGAAACCTCCTCTAAACTTAAATTCACAAAACTGATTTTAGTTGCGAGCTAAACAATGAAGACCACAAATCTTCAAGCAGCAGACTTCCCACAACTCGCAAAGAAATCTGAGTAATTACAGATCCGACACTCAAAGTTTATCCAGTCTGTACCTGCGATGGCAAGGACATCCAAACTCCATTCAACAGCCATAAAAAAGTTTCGCTCGACGTTTTGCGCTGCGTGAGTGTATGTGTGTGTGTGTAAGTGTAAGTGTGGGCTACAACATTTGTCTCATTTTCCCCATCGCCGTCAAGAGTCTCCGGTACTTGGCATCTCCATCGCGTCGCTGGTCCTGGTCTCACATAACACCACGGCACGCATTTAAAATCCAAATTAAATATTTCCGCATGAAACTCAAATCTTACAACTGATTAAATAACCCACGACCGGAAGAGAAAGAGCGAGACAGACAGCGAGAGGCAGAGAAAGAGAGAGATGGCAGTAGGGTCCTTGTTGTTGGTGGTGTTGAAATACTGCGGGGCAAGTCAAAAAGGCAGCAAGAACTTAAAATGTGACAAATTTGTGTGCACACAAAGAAAACAATTCATATTTAATTTGGAAATGAATTTAGCTTGATAATACCAATATAGTTTTCTTCCTTTTAAAAAGGATAAACATAACTAAAGGTTAATATTTATTTAAAAATAAACTTTTTAATGGATTCTTTGTTTGTTGGTAAGAAATTACAGAATCTTAAGTTAAAATATTAATATCTGAATTTCAAGTTGTTTTTTTTTCCTCAGTGCTTCAGTGTTAAATGTGTTTGTATAATTGGCATGCCAGCAGACATACGTTTGCGGCAAGCTTCTATACCCATCTCTTTCCCTCCGATCTGTCCCTCTCTCTCGCTCAGCTTTTGCTATATGGCTGGAATTTTTACCATTTAACAAAACACTGCACAGGCGTCGTTGTCCTGGGGTAATTGCGTTGTTATTTGCCATCGCCCCAAACTCGCTCGCTCCTCGCCTTGCGTGAAAACTCATTTGGATTCTGGCCAGGAGAAGGAGCACCTGGCAAGATGTGTGTCTGATTGTGCGTTTTATGAATGAATTTAGTCTCCTGCCGGCGGCTCCTTCCAGCACACCTTGCTGATTGCGGAAAAGGACGAGTGCATGATGATAGCGAAGGGAGCGAAGCAAAACTTCGACCTTAGTTTCTGGCCAACTTGCGTCCTTGCGCTGTCACTCACTCGCCCATTGCTTACAGTTACAAACTTTTCAAGGAACTTCCCAACTTGCTTCAGCGAAAAAATAGTTATTTTACATAAAATCGATTTAGCTTAGCATTATTGAATACTAATTAAAAGAGAACTTACAAAGATACTCGTTATAAATTAAAAGATTTATTACGATTAGTGTGAAGCCTTGGGTTCAATTTAAATATTTTATTATTAAGTCCGAGCTTTTGGTAATTTTTTACCGTGTTTTTATCGTGGCTAAGATTGTCCTGCACTTCTGGCCATCACGGGCCAAAGTGAAAATCATTTGCACGGTAAAACGTTTTTCGGTAAACTCGACTTGACTTGGATTTCGGATTATAAAATAAAATTACCAACAAATTGAAAATTGCATCCTGCGTGCATCCTGCCCTTGCCATTCCTTTCCAAATCCCAAGGCGCCCGTTCAAGTTGGTACACGAAAAGTTTTCTATTTTATACCCAAGGATTATGCTATGAATATAAAATCTTGTGAAATTACACTGGCACACACACAGGCACACGTGCCCAAATCTACACGTAGAAAGTAACTGAAAGTTGCGGTCGTGACTTTGCAGTGGGCGAACCAAAGGTTATGACTGTGCGAATGTGATTTCAGATTGTGCGCCTTAGTTAGGGACTCACTGAGAAAAAACAGGCATTCTTTACACAATGTAATACTTATTGTAGATGGAAATTTCATAGATGCATTCACTTGGAAAGGTTAGTTGAAACTCAAGACTCTTAACGACATGTTATACCACTTTAAAATGCTTTTCACCTCTAGCGCGAAAGGGTTCTGGTCTTTTTCTGTTGCCAATGCAAAAGGAAACTTATTATCCGATCGAAAACTTGACGCTTGCCAACAAGTTTTGTGTCCCCGCTGCAAAGTGCAACAGCTGGAATTTAGCTGAAAGCCTGAACTTCGTGTTGGCCCCGGGCAAAAAGCGCTCAGTGTAGCTATCACATTTGCAGCAATTTGAGAAACTTACTTGCAGTTTCTTCCGCTACAGCCTGCATCCTGGGGCAACCTGGCGAGGATGAGCAGAAAAGTAGCATCTGGCAGGGCAGCTGGAAGCGCAATCATAAGCCAACACCTAAGCACGTCAACAACACGGCTCCACTGGAAAGGAGAAAAGGGGCCCACGCCCTCATCAGCTAACACTGTTTAGTGTGAGAAGAAGCGAAACTTTTTGCAGCCACTACAAGTAAAACTAAAATTTGCCAGATCATTGCTTCCGCTACGTGCAAGGATTCAGGATTCAGGATGCAGGACTGGCGTTGCAACATCTAGTTGCATGCCCCTGGGAGCCGTAATGTTATTATGCATATGGAGTCCTCGCTGGCGTGGCATCCTTGTGTTGTGATTGGCACTGCGAGGGAAAAACTTAATTCGAATGCAGGCGGCAGGCTGCGTGGCTTTGTTTTTGCTGACTCCTTGTGCGGATTTGGCTAGGCGCAACTTTCAGCCCAAATTAAATGTTAATTAAAACGTTATCAGTATAAAAAAAAGTGCTCGGAACAGTTGTTGAGCATTACTCGAATTGTCGGGGCTTTGAAACTAAAGTTAAACATAATTTCTGCACCAATTGCCACTTGGCCCAAGTCTTCGCTGGCTGCTTACTACTTACTGCACGCTGTTTGCTGCCTGCTACTTGAGCGTAAATTGCACAGCTCCAGCTACCCGAAGTCGGAGTCAGTTTCAGAGCCACAAACACACATACCCACACCCACATCCTGGCACACACCAACACACACACACAAAGGCGGGCAGTCAGGCGAGTAAAGCCCAAGGGGTCGGTCCAAAAGGGCAGCAAATGAAATAAACGTGAGACCAAGGAAGGAATCGAGGCGAGTTCCAGTTTCAGTTCTTAGTTCATGCACTGAAAGTAATTCAATTCAAAAAAAGGAATAGTTTTATTGTTAATTAGGAATTTAGGACTGCAGATATACTCATGCCATAAAATAGCACATGAATAAGGCATAATCACTTTAGATGATTGCTCCTGGGAAACTTATTCGTGAATTGATTTAATATAAACATTTTTGGATGGCCTGACATTGTTTTGCTAAGTGCAATGCTCCCATTGAGCCACTAGAAAACTGCAATGAATGGTTAATCAAGCAGCCGGCTTGAACAGCTTTTGGCTTCATTTTACAGCAAGTTGCACTGGGATTGGGAAAGGGAATGGTATGAAATGGAATGGTAGCGACCAGGCCCGTTTGGTGGGCTGGTTTTTGGGTGGCTAGGGGGGGTTCCAAGTGCCGGCTGCTTAAATGCAGAAAGTGCAGGAACGGGTATATTATGTGCAGAAAACGCACATAAACAAAAGCGCCAAGCCGGAGCTAAATAGGCCGAGTGCAAAAAGGCAAATGGTGGCCGGACAAAGGTGTTCCATGCTTGACATGGCCATGGACAGGCCGCAGAAAGGACCTGCCAACTATACGCGAATTAGTATAATGCCTGGCTAAACTTTTTAAGTATACGGCAGGAGCTGCAAAGGGCCATTGTGCACTGATATGTAATTGATGGATGCACTTGACAGGTGGCTGAAACGGAGACTTTGAACCACATCGGTCGGTCAATAAAGGAAGTTGATGAGCAGCGACGAGGTTGTGCTAGGCGCAGTAAATTATAATTTCGCCTGCCTTAAAACTTCACATTCTGACGTGTTTTATGGCGTGGAAACTTGCTTAAGTTCGCTTTAGAAGCTCAGATTAACGTAGCCTGACATTCAAGTGACGGGTTCTAAATCAAAAACATAATATTTATCGGCACCGAACTGCATTCTAGCTGGAAATATATATTTTTACGACTGCAGTAAGCTGCTTTAGGCAAAAGCGGAATAAATAAGACCAGATGCAGCCGTAAATTCAGCAACTATCCAGAATTACCTCTGGCCATATAACTGACAGTTTAACTATCTGTTAAAAAAGGTAAGAAAGAATAAAAGGATGAATATAAATTGTATACTCGTTTTATTGGCCAAAGAGCTTAAAAACGTTGAATATCTATTAAATATCTGGCGCACACGTCGTATACGTAATATCAGATTACGGCAACGGCTTAAAGGCAAACCAAAAAAAATGAAAAGGGGTTCAGAAATGGCTGGGTGGAAAAACAACAAAGCGCGGAAACAAAACAAAATAACAAAACAACAAAGGTAAATACAGAAAAGAAGAGAGTGCAGCAAAAACAAAAAAAAAACGCCAGGCATAAAATAAAATGGAAATTACACGGAGTGAGATGGGAGTTGGTTTGCTATAAAGGTGCTTACGTTTTTTAATTACCTCGTTTAAGGTTGTGAATGTGTGTGTGTGTGTGTTAGCCAGCTGTACGACTTGTGTGTGTGTGTGTGCGCGCGCTTTTATCAACTCGTTTCGCCGTGTTTTACTCACTCGCAGACGTTGCCATAAGTTTTAATTAAAATTACTTTGCTCGCTGCCTGCCGGCTGATGGTTGTTGCTGCTGCTGCTGCCGCTACAGCCACTTTTCCATTTTCCATTTTCCATTGCTAGCTACCAAAAGCTAGCAATGCTGCCCGCTCCTTGTGATTCCTGTGCTCCTTCTGCGGGCCGAGTGTTTTGCCGTGTGCTTTTTGTTATTTGCTGTTTGGCTCCTCTCACTCATCACTTTTGGCCACTGTTTACGGCGGAGTTTTTGCGGTTCCATCCATCCATCCATCCAGCCAGGTCGGCTGTGTTTTTGTTTTTGCCCTTGCATAGGCCCTGCGGCAGTGTTTTCTTTCTCTTTTTTTGCCAGGACTGCATACAACGGCATTTGCAGCCTACGCCTCTGACATTGCCCCATTACAATGACAATGCCACTCGCTGGTTGCTGGTCATTGGCCGCATTTGGTTTCGGGCCGGATATTAAAACGCAGCGGAAGTTGGCAAAATATTGAACACTTATCACCACAGGATGGAAAATCGAAAAAGGGTTCGATTTCGGGTGAACCTTAGTAAGCAAAAAAAAAGTTCTTAAATAATGGATTATAAGAGTCTGCAAAAGTGACTTCCTAAAAGAAGATATCTAGGACTAAACAGTAAATAATAAGTTAGACAATAAATCAACCGCTGTTGACCATTAACCATTGTTTAAAATTTTTTTTTTTTTTTTATTTAGGAATACACTTTTATGTTTATATAGTATTTATTTGAAAATAAAAAAATTCAGGTAATAAGGTTCACTCAAAAAGGTATACACAAATTCATTGATTATCTTTGGGTAAGTAAATGAAAAATATTTAACAAATTTGTCGCACATAATTCTTTATGTACGAAGTAATTCAAAAAAACCTATTTAGCGGTAGCGTAATATTAAAATATTCATGAAGTTATTTCATATATTTTATCTATAATATAGTTGGTGTATGAATATAAGTTAATAGCATAAAGTTATCTGATGAATTAAGCGTACTTTGCAATACAATGTATATATTTAAGTGTATATGTATTTTACAATAACCGAAATACATGATTCCAAAACGACCATTAAGGCTCCAGCTGAAATTATTAATGGCGGACGTAGTACTTATTGAGCGCTGATATTCAACTGGGCATGACAGCCCACTGGCATTTAGTTTCCAAGCTGGGCTTTATGGACTCCGGATTCCGGATTCCGGAGTGCGACTCCCCAGCGTCGTCGTCATCATTCAAACAATCAGCCAACTGTGAAGCTGCGGAGCAGCCAAACGAGCGGCTCTAAACGCGCAGTTCAACGCTTGGCTTGTGTTGGCCCCAGACGTGCGGGGGGTCCAAATGGGCGGTGGGGCTAGTGGTGCCGCTGGATCTGGTGGATGTGGTGGTTCCGGGGGTATATTTGCCACATGCTGATAAGCAGACATAATAATAAAAAATGTATGAGCTGCCTGGCAAGCGGCAGTCATAATAAAATGTGCAAAATAAAATGGAATGGCGAGCAAACCACAGCGAGGGAGCCCCGAATGCCAGGACTTAGGATGAGGACCACTACCAGGACGACGACCAGCACCAGGAGCGGCAGCTGGAGCAGGACGAGAATGTTGGCGGCACCGGATGTGCGGCAAAAGCAGCAACGGAAACGTTGCACAATTTTGCGGCGACGGGCGTTAAGATGGAGGGGGCGTGGCTGGGAACAAATGCGACATAATGAAGTCAAAAGTTGTGGCGGCAACCCGGCCCAAAAGAGTTTTGAACGTTTTGCTAATGAGAGCTCAGAAAGCTGGCTGCGATTATCAGGGCCAGCACACCGATGCAGGCGGTCTGGGGACCAGATGATGGCTAATACCATCCCTCAACTCTCTCAACTGGTTCATCGCAATTTTGGCGTTATATATTTTTGAAGAGACCAAAAGTTGCTTCGGGAGCACTGCGAAAAAATTATACTTTTATCAGTTTTATACTCACAAATATACGGTTTTGATGCGTAAAAACATAATAGCATAATAACATATTAATATGTTCTTCACACAAGACAGGATATATAATATTTCCACAAGATTTAGCTTTAGCTATTCATTCCAAACGATTGGTTTTTAGAAGCAAGCACTTAAATAGTTCTATGAAATACCGGATGTCCAACTTTGGCTAACAATTGTTCGCTGTGTAATGCAGCTGGGCATTACTCCCAACAGGGAGAAGCAGCAAAAATATCTGCACATTATGCCACTCAACGCCGTTCAGTTGCTCAGCTCCTCGATGTTCCTCGATGTTCCCCGATGTCGATGTTCCTCGATGCTGTTCATATTTTGCGACAGGGGCGACAACATTCATGGCCTTTGGCATTAAGAACCTTCATAAATTCCAGAGAGCAGCCAATGAGCAGTGGAGCATCCCATGCCCCCCATTTGCTCAGGCATCCAAGAGATGCTGTCGCTTTCTGGCAGCAAAGTCTGCATTTGATTGATACTCGGATGGGTGGCAAGTAGGAGCCGGTGGGTGGTAGCGATGAGTGGCACCAAAATGTGCGACCAGGCGATGGTGTTGATGTTGTTTACGGTGCTCATGTTGTTGTTTGTTTGCCCCAGCGCCAGGACTTGTTTTTGTTGTCTGAGGCAACAACAATTTAATAATAGATTCATTACATACCATATACACACATGTCGAAACTCGGTTCAATCTCCTCTCTTGGCTAGCAAAATAACGAAACATCTTTCAGATGACAGACGGGCTGGCTTGACGCCTCATGCGTATCATTATGTCAACAGAATATAAGTGTCTCTATATCGAATATAATAAATTGAATAAATTTTCATCAGCAATAGGAGCGAAAACAGGCGCAATAAGAACATTGTCAGCGGCAACATCATGTTAACAAATAAAGTCGCCAGTCGGAGGTTTCTAGGATCGGAAAATTTGCGTGGGAAGTTTATTGATATGGTAAGCGAATGGTTCGTCAAGTGATGTGTGGTAAACAATTGAGGAATAGTGACATAATAATAATATGTATTTATTATTAAAAGTAGGTAAAAAGCATGAATTTAAATAAGTAAATAGTCGATGTAATACACATATGATTAGCCTTACTTGTGACTTTAGTACACTTAAAAACCGTCTGAAGTTAAATGAACTTTTCTTTAAATGCAAACTAAATCTATCATTCACATGTTAGTTAAAAACCTATGACATTTATTTCCGTATTTCTTGTATTTTTTAGATGGCACACTAAAAATGTCTTGCGAACAAGTAGCAAAAACATTGGTCATGTCCTTCATTCGGATCCTGGATCCTGTATCCTGTCAGGACAGCTAAACTTAGTGGAGGCGTTGAGGCGCTAACAGTTTGGAAGTCTATTTGGCATGTGGCAATATTCGAGTGGAGTCATGAGTGGCGGCTTCTGTTCATCGACGTCGGAGGATTATTATCTCCCAGCAGTCAGTCGCTGGAAGGATGTATCCCAGCACGACCCTTCGTCGGCGACCCTTTCGTTGTTTTTCAATAACGTTTTCTGCGGAGGAAAAAGCATAAAAATTTCATAGAAACTTGCTTTGATATTTTATTTATTTTTATTTGCCCAGCCACAGACAGCTTTATCTTCCACTCGTCTTGGCTGATTTTTCCTGCTTCTTGCTGTTTCTAATCAATTCCAAATCATTTAGCACACGCATGAGCTGTCAGTGTCTGCATTAGTGTGCGTACTTTCGTCCTTGCGTATGTGTACGCGTATTGGTGTGTGTGTGTGGACGGCACTTTGATTGCGTTAAAGTTGTGTGGCTTTAAGCCGCTCAAAGGCAAAGGACGGTCATAAATCAGGAGCGTGACTGGGCGCAAAAGCCAGTCGACAAAAGCCGAAAGCTGTGCTGGTAATTATGGCTAATTAACGTGCCCAAAAGCCAACGGCAGTGTCGACCAGTCAATATTACGAACCGAATATCGCAAAACTTCTTCTTTTAATAAAATCATCAAATTCGCCTTCAGGCGGCATAAAAGGCTTTTGCGGCAGCCATAAAAACGTCGTCGTTGAATGGCGAATGGCGAATGTCGAAGTCGAAGTCGAAGTCCCAGGACCTCGAATGTTTATGGCCAGCACATGTTTCCAACTGGAGGAGTAGTGCCTTCAATGGGTCTGTAATTTAAGTGGCGTAAATTATGGTCAAGAGGTTGTTCGCCGCCTTAAACCCTTGAACCGAAAAAGGGCAGCACGCTGGACCATTATCCTGGTCCCAGGATATTTTGTTGGTTCCGTGCTTTGTTACATGTGTGAATCTCCTGCTAGCCAAGTATGCATGTATGTATCTCTGACCAAGGCAATTTTTGGCCATTTTATGTGCGTACCAGACCAGGACATACCAAATATGACAGTTCACCCCCCTCCATCACAAAACCCGCACAGAATGTAATTTCAGCATAGAAATTATAAACAGCAGGGACATTTTCCAGTCTCAGTTTTCACATCTTTTTCCACCAGCAAAGAAACTTCGGCAGAAGTATTTTCTCTTATTTACTTTCGTCCGCTGCGAAATGCGCAATTCAGCACGTTTCCATTGTTCATAATAAATGTTCATAAATAAGTTGATTAGTTTTTTATGTGGTTAGCTGGTGGAAAGAGTGGCATTTCCGGCGCCATCTTTCCTCCTGATTCCTTGAAGACGGTAATTGAAAATGGCTCTTAGTGCGTGATTATTACATTTTTTTTTTTGGCCCTTGCCACATTACAACGTGATAGGACAAAAACGAGAGGGACAGCCAGGATATTTATTGTGTATTAACTTAAAATGGAAAAGTGCACAGTAAGCTGCTTTTGTGCTGATCGAAATGGAAAGGGTCCTTTGAAAGCATCTTTAAAATTGCATTAGCACAGCTTACTAACTAATCATGGTGTGCAAGTATTTGTTTTGATAAACATATTTCCAAGCAAATGTAACAAGTTTCATTGCGACGAAGGATTGACTAGTTAAATAAAGTTAGCTACAGCAAACAAACTTTTTAATTTACTTAACATGAATATTTTCAGTCACATATTTGGGTTTTCCTTTCATGTATTCCCCAAATTTCTATGCTTAATCAAGTTTTCATTTCGAACTTAGACTTGCAATCGTTTTGCTGGCTTCACTTCAAATAAACTTTTCTTTAATAGACTTCTCTGTTGAGCCGTTATAGTTTTCCCAATTGTCTCTGCCTAAAACGGAAACTAAGTAACGGTTATTTCATCTTTAAGTGTGCATTTGTGTATGTTATTTTGGCCATGCTCATCGCAATTTCCGCTCCGCCAATAGAAATGCTGAGTTCAGAGTAAAACTTTAGAAAACTTTGGCACATTCGGCAAGAATATCAGCTCGAAATGCTCAACAACTACTTGGCAAATTGTTTGCCATTCCAATTTCCGTTTGATAGAGACAAAAACGATCTTAAAACAATCTATATTTTATAGCTGGTAATAGATTTTCTTTCGGTCTGTTTGGTTTAACTCTTTGGCTGGGTAGTTCGACAATTGGATTGGGTTTGCAGAATATTTTCGATTTCATTTTGGGTCGGCGCTTTGAAATTAATTTTTGTTTTATGCTTTCAGTTTTTAGGTATTATATGTTTCGATTTGGATTTCTTCGCCTTAGTTCAGCTGTTGCTTTCGTACTTGCAACATGCTGGGATATTGAGTGATTGTTGCGACATCTTTTAATTATTTAACGTGCTACGTTTGGCACACACAATGCCATCTTCGAGTTTGGCTGCAAATGCATTTTGCATAATTTGTTTGTGCACTGAGGCGTGCGCAGGCTTCATCATTGTCATTCAGCAGCGAATACCCATACCCATTGTCATACCCAAACTCAACCCATACCCATGCCCATCGTTTCCATTCCCATTCCCGTCGTCATCGTTGGAGCTTGTCATATCAATCTCCTGGCTCAACCCATTTGACTACTGTCAACACGGGGAGGGTGCAATTGAGGAGTCCATATATGTATGTAGACACAACCCACCTGAGCACATGTGTGTGTGGCAAACATCAACCCTCTCTTGCCACACACACTTACACTCTCACTTTAATTTATGTGCCACGACCCTCCGTGGCCCAAACAATGTCACTTGGCTTTTGTAAGCTCACGTGTTACATGCAAATGCGCTTCCTGACTTGCCAGCCAGCCTTTGTTTTGTCTCTTATCCTGCGAGGGGTTAAGTGTGGGTAAATATTGTAATGATGTATGTGATACGCGAGTCCTTTGTACCAGTGCCTCCCTCGCCTATCATCATTTGATTGAAATCACTCCTTATCCCATCTACAACTTCCCAGCTACCAGCTTTCTTCAAGTACTTCGAACCACTTGAAGAAATTTTTGCAACATTTTGCAAGCATCTCGCTTAATGAAGTAACAACATGACTGAGGTCCACGAAAAAAAAGTCATTAAAAAATGCTAAATGCAAGTGCCAGGCACAAAAAATCAATAAACAATCAACGGTGTGGTGAGGAGAGGATAAATAAAAATATATATGCCTGCTGCAGGCCTCAAGGCTGCAATTATGTTGAATGACGTTTGCCATGTTGTCAAAGAAATTGCGGCAAAATAAAAATAAAAAACGCCGCAAAAGGCTGAATTTCTTTCTGCGGATGAAATTGAAAAACATGTATGTAAAACGCGTTGACGATTGCGTTTTTCAAGTGCAGCCGAGAGCCGCAGCCGTCGTCGCATTTTCAACTCACATGAGTTCGCGCACGGCCAGCATTATACCAATTAAAAATGCAGTGGACAACGCCCAAAAAAGTATGCTACAAAACGGGTTGGCCGAGTGGGCGAGTGCAGCAGGAAAAGCACTCACACTCACACACTTGCAATCTGCTGGCGACTGCTGTCAATGACAGTGCAAATAAAATGCAACAAAGCTTGTTGTAAAACGCGCAAAAATGAAAATCAATAGTGAATGCGCCAACATATACAGATATATACATATATATATATATAGGTATGTGTTGGTGTTGCACATATATATATGCACATACATATATCGGTGCTATATAACGCACAATTCATACGATGGTGCGGCAGGTTTGGGCCTGGTCAGCTGCTGCTTTTACATAGGCATCGTGGGTGTTTGCCATAACAACGAGAGCAGCGACAAAGGGGGCGTTGGGAGGTGTGGCAGCAACAGCAACATAAACACGGGAAACGGAAACGGACAAGGATGGGTGGCACACAGGATAATGGGTGAGATGGGTGAGGCCGGGTGGCAGGACATTCCCGGTCCATGTTGACGTCAGTCATAGAGCGTGCAAATGTTGACCTACATACAAAACGTTGAGCAAACAGGCGCATAAATGCCACGTTAAACAACTGCAACAACAACGGCATCAACAGCACCGCGCTCTCTGCAGATAAGTCCGTCTTTTTGCCCAGCTGCCAACGCATTGTTAGAAATTGTCGGAGGACATGGCCAGCCGGCACAGTTAATAGCCCATGGTTGTGGCCGTAGTCCGAGCCAAATCTATAGTTTTGCATGCATGCACTGTCAAAAGAAGATACGAAATCGAGCTGGGATTGCACAAAACAATCTTCAAGATGTGCAAATGGCCTAAAGAATACGTATTAGGTTGATGTCTTTCATTTATATATTCTAGAAATCTCTGGAAGTTTCTAAATTAACTTCTCGAAGAAGATGTACATAATTATGAAATTATGATGAAATTAGTACATAACTTTAAATATTATGAATTTATTAAAGAAGTTAATATAGGTTATTAATATTCCAGTTTTGAACTAAAATTTCTAGACTTAAATTTATTTTAATTTTCAGTTGTCTTCATATAAATTTCACTTATATTCCGTGCACTCCCCTACTTCCTATCGATTCTAAAACTTACCAGCATCATAATTGTTATGCAGATTTATAGAAGTGGGTTGACAGGCCAACAGTGACCAGTAGTGGCCAGCATCGGATATGAAACAGAGCATTGAATGCATCCGAACAAAGCCTGGCAACCATTGCATTGTGAGCCAAGAAACGAATGACCAACTGAACTGAATAGACTAGAATTTTAAAGGAGCAGCCTCGAAAGTTGCATTTCTGCCCCCAAATTTATAGCCCCGCTGGGGAGTCCTTTTTCCTGTATCCTTTTGGCACGATGCATGGACATGGGGTGCGGTCGAAAGTGCCAAGGCACCTGGCAGGCCTACCAATCCACCCAAGCCCACCAATGTACCCAATCCACCAACACAAGCTGCAACCCCCACCTGACCCAACTCTAATGATGACAGAGTGAGGCGAGTGGCCAAAATAAAACAGTGGCCATAACGGAGCGTTGTTGTTTTTGCTGCCCGTTGACTGCATTTACTCCGGTTAAAGCTGCCAACGTGTGCAACACGCATTGGCAGTCAGTCAGTTTGCCATTTTGCCAGTTTGTTAGTTCGTCAGTTTGTTAGTTTGTCAGTTTGTCAGCCAGCCAACCAGGCAACCAACAAACAAACACGATAACGCTGCTTGAGCCAAAGAGTGTGACGGCAAACGGAAAGTTGAAAAAAGTGGGGAGCCTAAGATCGAAGATATATATACCCTCTATTACTTACACCAAACCATATCTATATATTTGCTTCAAGCATAAAAGGCATAACATAAATGAGTTGTTAATATCCAAAACTATTTGTATGAATATCACTCAATATTTATGCCTAGGGTATGCTAAAGGTCTGCCCTGCAAGTTCTGATAGCACACATACATACACAAATGCTCACCGGAACAAAACTCAATGAGTCAATGACTTTTTGGTGTCGTTCGTTGATGCGCAACGCGGTCCCGTTGTCATTAGCAGCGACACCAGTACCAATACCAGTACCAATACCAATACCAACACCAATACCAACAGCAACGCCATTACCATTACCACCACGGACAACGTCACGCGCACAAATGCAAGTCACACTCGATGGCACACACACACACTCTCACAGACTGAATGACATACAGGACTCATGAATATGGTTACTGTTGCTTGTTGTCTGTTGTTTGCTGCCTGACTGTTTGGTGTTTGGCATTCGGTGTTGCCGTGGGAAATGCTAACGGGTCCAAAATAAATTTGGCAAGCAAACACGTTTCGGCTTATGTTTTATTGTTGCTGCCTTTGTTGCGGCGGCGGCTGCGGCATCCACTGTCCTTGGCACGCCTAATGTGGGCCAAAACCCGATCCAAAGCCCCCATTCGCCGCTTTTTACGCGCTCACGCGTCCCAAAAACAAGAAATTGGCCAGCGCCAAATGTACACAAATAATTCAGTGCACTGAAAATTGAAAAAATGGGAAAGTTCCAAAAAATGTATCTGTCAAATTGAATCAAAGAACATATTTCTGTGTCATTATTATTTTTAAAAACAAACCTTTTATATTCTAATATCAATTTCAATCAATGTCTAAGCAATACTAGTATATATAAATATACCCTTGTTATTAAATCTTTTCTTAATGTTTTTTTCTCTGAGTGCTAAAAACTTGAAATAGCACATTTTGGCGCTTAACATAATGAATCTTGGCAGCTGGCTGAATGCGTTGTTGTGGTGGCACTTTTTCCTGGTACGAGCAAAGACCCGATCTTGTTGGCCATAATTTCCCCTGATGCTCATTAGCAGAAATGGCCAAAAAGTAGACAACATTTATGCGCTGGCAGGAAGGGACTTAAGTGTAAAATTGCTATGCATAATGCCAAGTAAATTATGCTGGCAAAGTTGATGTTGAACCTAACAAATTGCGTTATTAATTGAAAGCAAATTTATGGGATGCCCGATTAATTGAAAGTAAATGAGATTCTTAGCCCATTCCCATTCGATTTCGAAAGAGTCATCTTCAGCCTAGCCGAGTTCATGATGCCTAATCTATGCCAAGGCAAGATGGAGCTGGCCGAAATAATGGAAACATTCAGCTAGGCACTCACGCATGTGGCCGCACCACAGCCCCACCACCCAACCGCCCATTTCCCTGTATGGCGGCACCACCCAAGTGGTCCAGTGTAAACACAGCTGTTTCGAAGGCGCTCCAAAAAGGTCGTGCCTAACCACAGACAACAAATGGTGGTGCGCATGCGCGGAGAGCAGCCACTGGCGGTGCTGCCAACTGCACCACTGAAATGTCGGGGAGCACGAGAGCCTGCTGAGCCACCAAAGAGCTGGTGGTCGCCGCATCCGGCAGTTGCTGTTCGAGGCTCGAAGGATACGCACGGCTCTGGTGGAAGACGGAAGTTGGATTGAAAATGCATCGGGACTGAGTGCCGAAAGTGACTGCGTGTGGTGAATTCTCGCCGAAGAGAGCGTGGAAGAGAGCCGCGGAGTGTGTGTGTGAAAGTGCCCCTACTTTTTGGTGTAAGAGCTCCTAACTTGGCCAACACTTCCGTTCCGGCGGCGCGCAGTCAAGTCGAGTCCTTGCTGGCAGTCGGTTGTCCTGCCGGGAGAGTGCCTAGTTTTCGTGTAGCAAAGTGTGCCGGCACCGGGCCATGCAGTCCCCTAAAACATAACAAAATACCAAATCATCCAAACCACAAATCACCAAAGTGAATAGAAAGAATCTGAAAGATACAAAAGTGCCAAAAGTATGTGAGAAGAGGAATCAAGTGTTTGCAATGTAAAACCGCTTAAAAGCGAAAGCCAAATCAAAATTGTACAGCTCACTGCCCACAAAAAAATTCCTGAAAAAAAGCTCAGCTAAAAACCCAGCAAATCAAAAACAGGCAACAAATAATAAAACAAAAATTTAAACGAAACTCAAATCAGATTCAAAACAGAAGCCGGTAAACATGTGGATTAGTAGCCGCTTCTTTGTGATTCTCCTGCTGCTCAATCTGGGTAGGTGCCACCATCAACTTTTCTCCGGGAAAACTCTTAAGCCGGCCTGCCGGCATCTTAGGCGCCTCTTCTTGGTTTTCCCTAAGTCGCTCGGCACGCGCCGCAAAGTATTGCTATGCTTAGTGCTTTTTGTTTTTCCGGCACCGGCACTGTGCGTGCGATTTTCCAACCATAAGCCCCAACAGTTGTCGGCGTGTTATTTTTCCCTTTTCGTAACTCGGCTTACGCCTCCGAAACGGAACTTATTATTAAGTCTTGCGAGTAAAACAAAAGGATTTGGGGGCTTTTGCGGGATACTCTCGGCGGCTTAGGCCAGGAATTATCTTCAGTCAAGGCAATTACTCAGTTTATTATCATTCAAAGGCAAATCTTCAGTGGCGTAGAAAGACCTGAATTTATGGTGATTCATGCGTGTGAGGAGGTGCCATAATTTATATGTTATATACGAGTGTCGCTCGCCCAGAACTAAGTGCAAATGACTTGGTCTCTTTATGGAGCAGTCAGAACCAGGACCAGTACCAGGACGAAGACCGGAGACCATAAAATTGCCTGAGAAACTAAAGCCGAAATGCCCAAGCATAATATGAAATTGCCTTATGATAAAAACCAGGCGTCAATTTATGCCACACAAAATGACTATCCCATCTACTCGTTATATGTGTGTGTACACAGAGAGAATAAATGCCAAAGAAAAAGTGATCATTTTAAAGCTATGCAAAATCAGAATTTTTAATGACCTTATTGGTACTAGGTAGGAAAAACTTTTGAAATTACGAAAAAAATAAATGAGAGTTCAAAATGTCAAAATGTTCTAAAAATGTGATACGTTTAAAATCTGTTATTTAAGATTATTTATATATATATAAATATATTTGGCTAAAACATTATTTTAAAATTGTATGTCATTCGGATGTTTTTTGTCGTTTCTATGACAAAATCTAACAAAAACCTTTTTAAATGCGTTTTTCACCTCAGTCACAATCTTTCTAATATTTTCTCTCTGTGCATTTGAATGTGTGTGCGGGACAGGCTAATGAAATGTGTCAGGAGCAGAACACTCGATCGACCCACCGACCTTTTCATATCCGAAGAGCCATGAGTGCGGGGCGAAAACCTCTTTTGGAAATTTGATATTTTCCAGTTTTCATTGCCCAGCTTTGGCATTCGTTGGTGACTGGCTTACATGTCTATTCGCTAACCAAAAAAAAAAAAATAATAATAATAAAAATATAAAAAAAATATCGAAATGCCGCACGGATATTTCATGTTTCATACTCGTCCACAAACGTATATATTCGCACCCTCGACGGAGCCAGGAGCAAATGATAAATATGCAAATGAAATTGTTGCTCAACGTCTAAGCGTACACACTTTTTTGCTCCGTCGTGTGAGAGATGGCTCACATTTTTCGGTGTTGTTATTCCATTTTCATGCAGATAATCATAAAATATAATACGTTATATAAAATCACCAGCACCCGACAACAACAATGGCGAAAATTCGATTAGATTTGAGCTGGGGGAAAAACGGTTCGAGTTTGTGATGGGAAAATTATGAAAAATTATGGCCAAAGCAAAAGTTTTCCCGCACACTATGATTGATTATGTTTTAAACCGTTTATGACAAACGCTTTAATTTGTTGTAGGATTAATGAAGTGCAAGGGATAAAGTTTAAATTAAATGTTCACCAGATGGCAATCTAACTTGAAATGTCCGGTTATACCCGAAAATCTTAGTTTCTGTTGCTGGCATTATTAATGATTTAGCCTAACATAAAAATAGGTTGGGGATCTTGGGGCGTGTCAGTAAAATGTGTACTTTTACATAAGTTTTTAGTAAAAATATGATTACAATAAAGTGGCAAGAATTTATTTTACAGGTGTTTTTTGCAACCTAACTTCGGGTTTTAAATTGTTCTAGTAATATTCATTAGATAATCTTTTAATTTGAAAAATTTTTAAATAGATTTATTTAAATTAATAGAGTTATGGGTTAGGTATAGTTTTGCTATAATCTGCTCTTTATCTATGCCAAATTATCTATATTCCAAACTTTATTGGAAGAACAAACACTTTAAGCATCAATATTAAAGTTCCAAGTGAACCGCTAGATTTTCCCAAATTCAATCTCAACTTCCCAATGTATTCGATTTTATTTGTTGCTCTCGTTGTGCAAAACAATTCGGCCAACAAAAGATTTCGAACGTCTTATTGGAATCGTCCTGGCCCCCATGCCAACCGAATCCTCCGTGCACTTTAGGCCAACTGGAGCACATCTTACTGGGACTGGGACGTTGGCCAAGGCAGCAGCAAAATCAAGTTATTTACAATTATTATTCGTTTCGTGGCCGTTTTGTTGTTGGGCGGCGCGTTGGTCTGTAAACGTTTTAACTTCTTTCAAGTTTTCCTTTACCTTCTTCGTTTTTTCTTTCCTTTTTGGCCAAGCAATATTGAGTCCGATATCTTTGGTTGTTTGGGTCACGCCTTTCTGCCGCTTGTTTTTTGCGCATAAAAATTGAATTTCCTGTAGTTTTCGAGCTGATTGCTTACAAGGTTCGTCGCCCATTTCCGGCGGAGCCCCTTTCTGTGGTCTTAAAGTCCTCTATAGATATAGCATCCCATATTTTCTTGTGTGGCTTTAATGGGTGACTTGGCCTGTCCCTAGGATCGGGGCCCATTAGAAATATTACCACTGCATTGCCAGCCGAGTGCAGCCACACAACATGCATCACATGCCGCCCGCCTGGAGGCAACGAAATAATTTCGAAAAGTGCCAAAAGGGCATAATCCAAACAGAAAAAAAATATATACATATATAAATTTCGAGGAGCAGGAAAAAAGGAGTAAAAAAAGGAACACAGACACACAGGGAAAATAATGTCTGAGAAGCTTGGCAAAGTAACCCCTCAAGACTCGAACAAGTGGATGGGAAACACATTCGGAGTGAACGGAGTGAAATGTGAAATGTACGACACAAAACGAGCGGAAATGCGAGCCAAAGGAAAAAAAGTTTTTTTTTTTTTGGGGGACTAAGGTGCCGGGCGGAAGTGGGGGCGGTGCTGGGAAAAGTGGGCGGGGCCCGGGGGCCAGTTGCACATGGAGTCGCATGTAGAGTGCTGCAGGTGTTGCAGAAAACCAAGCTGGGAAAACGATTTGGGAAAGAAATTTGTGGAAAATGTAGACAGCTCAAATGCGCTTTTCAATTGACCAAAAAATCCTGTCTCAATTGATTGGGAAACACTCAATTGTGACAACACAAAGGTGATGGAATTGTTAGCGACTATGTAAATGTGAATATAATAGCATTGACAAATTACCATACTAGCATTTTATATGGATAACCAGAGAACTGCAAGCAAGCAAAAATAAAATAAATTAAAAGCTTAATCGTACATAGTCTTAATAAAATTTAAAATAATTTTATTTTTAATCAAACGATGTTGAAATCGTTAAATTTCCTCAAGCTTTTCTTGGAAAATTTTTAAAAGTTCATCAAGCTTTTTCTCAAATTTGAACGTAATACCTTGGTGAAATGCCTTGAATGAAGATTTTTTTTTTCGATTTTGCCATTGGAGTATTGGAATAGGCCGGAAGGCAAGAAAAACAAGAGTTTGAGTCGGCATAAAGCTCACCCACACATGCACACATGCAGGACGTTCAGGAAGAGCACACGCATAGGAGTACGGATAGGGTGGACTTTTTGTTTTCGCAGGAAAGAATAAAACCCCTACAAGTGGATGTACACATGCACCAGGCCACACACACACATACACATATGCAGCACATACTTACACACATGGGATCCTGCTCAAAGGCACAAAACTCGTAAAACATACCCTTTCCAACCGAAAAGCTGAAAAAATGAGAAACGAGTGCCAAGCATCCTCAAGACATACTTGCAATAATTTTATGGCCTGGCAGAGGCCTCGTCCTTATCCGCATCCTGGTCCAGGAGCCATGATTGCACAGAGGAAAATAAATTAGGCATAGTCTTATTTAAGTCAATCATGATTTTGAATTTATACAATTCTCAACTGAATCAAATAGTAATTTTATGAATTAAATCAGTAATTTGAAAGCATGTTTGATTATTGCATAAATTTAGTGTGCTTAATATAGTTTGGTGATGATATTTTGCTAGATATTTTGATGCAACTAAAGATCGATTCCATTTTTTTGCGTGTGATCCTTGCCGCTGGAGAAGCAATGGAAAGCCATGAAATCAGCGGGGAAAAGCGAAACGAGGCGATGAGACAGACGGAGGGGAAACCAGAAAGCAGTTACATAAAAATCCATGCTGTCGAGCGTAAAACAAAAAGCGCCTGGCCAGGCACAACAAAAAGCATACAAAGCCAAAAAGAACAAAACACAGAAAGGCAAAAAAAAGAGAAAAAAATAAAAGGGGGAATAAATGGGAGAAAAACAAAACCAACAAAAACAACTCTAATTGCAGACACAATGACTTCTAGGGACGAGGGCGGACGGATCGGGAGTCCTGGTGTCCTGAAGTCCCGGGCAGGACGAATGCTGGGATAGATTGAACGAGTTGCAAGCATTTGCACAGCGCCGCAGGGAAAGATGCCCGCTTCGGTGGCAGACAGACAGCCGAGGCGCATTCATGTGGAATATGAAGCGAAATGTCAATTTGGAGAAATATACATATACATGCAGATAAATAGATATATATATACCACTCACCCCACTCGGCATACATATGTACATATTCGTAGTATATGTATTTGGGTCTGGGGGCCATTGGGAACATCTAGAAGAGCAGCCACCAACACCAAAAGTGTTATTCTAATTTGGGATAAGGCTAAATCTGTTTGCTCCCAAAAGGAGCTCTCCGATGTAAGGAAAACCCCGACTTTCGAATGCGACAATGGCTGGGCATTATAAAAAATGTAAAATGCTTATTAAAGTGCAAAAAGGTCTCAAGGGATTTGCGCACCCGAGAAGGCCAGCGGCCCTTTATGAATTTTTGATATCTCCCCGGGACTATTGCTTTTGTTTACGCCAGCTCACAATTTTAATGCATGATTGGGGATTATTTTTCTGCATTTTTATGCGGCCTGTAAATGATGTATGGGGTAGTAAAATGTTTTACGATCATAAATGCATTTATTCAGCTGAAAATCTAGAGCAGCCATTGCTGAATTCATTTATCCTTAAAGGGTTTTTACTGATTTTGGTCCTTAGCAAGGAATTCAACTTCATTTATCATGCTTTTAAAGATAAAAGTTTAAAGTACAAATTTCAACAATATTTCTATTTAAAGGTTTTGATGCTATAAAAATAATTACTATTCAACTCTTACTAACAATAATCTTATACTCTTCAGATAACACCTGCAGTGAACCGTTCGAAGCCCACCTGCGCGGTCCCGGATTCGTGATGGAGCCACCCGGTCGGGTGGAGTTCTCGAACTCCTCCGGCGGCTGGCTGGACTGCTCGGCCTCCGGAAGTCCGCAGCCGACGGTCGACTGGGTGCACGCGGATGGCTCGGCGGTGACCGAGATCCATGGGGTGCGACGTGTCCTGCGGAACGGTACGCTCGTCCTGATGCCATTCGCCGCGGCAGCCTACCACCAGGATGTGCACAACACGATCTATCGCTGCATTGCCAGCAATTCGGTGGGTCGCATCGTTTCGCGGGACGTGCAAGTGAGGGCGGGTGAGTGGCGACAGTGCGATGTGTGGGCGTGGTAGCATTATATAATATATATATATACAATTTTTTTTTCATACTCCGCTGCAGTTGTGGCCCAGGCCTACAAAGTGGACGTGGAGGTGCTATCTGCCGCAAGGGGATGCACCGCCATTCTGCGCTGCGTGGTGCCCACGTTCGTCAAGGAATTGGTACGAGTGGTCTCGTGGGTTCATGAACCCGCTATCTACATCTATCCCTCGTTGCAAGGCGGTAAGTTACCTCTGTCGTCCTTCTGCCAGAAACCGAAAGGAAACGAAATGAAGAGGAGCTCAGGTCGGTTCTGTTCTGCATCCCTGCGACAAGCCAACAAAGTGCATTGTTTTTTTGCAGTATTTGCCTTACATGTTTGCCTGCTTAACTGCCATTTGCGTCCGCACCTGCCCCTCACATTCAGTCTCCTTTTGGTCCTTTGGTGCATAATTAACATTGTCCTTTAGCAATTTGAGACGAGCTTTTGGCTTGCCTTAACCCACTCCACAAAGAGCTGGCGTTCCCGGTTGTCTTACAAAGAGCGTGTCCCCCCTGTTTTTCGAAATTCCACCGGCTTTTGTGGCGAGTAAACTATCCGGAAAGGTCAAGAGTGTCTGGCAGAAGATTTGAATCAGAACCGTGCGACAGAATGGAGGCATCCATCTTGATTAATCCTGTCAGCAGGAATGCCAATGCAGAGATTGAGAGTCTCTTTTTTATATCCAAGTTTTAACTTCAAGAATATATTTTTTTCTGCTACTTGGCTTAACTTCTAGTAGAACTTTAACCCTTCTCTTTTATGTGTATACTTGCTTGGCTTTTGAGTTGAGTTCTGGCAACAGTTCATCGTAGGGAAGTGCACTCATAGCTTTTTCTTGTATTTCCTTTCCACCAGATGGCAAATTCCACTTGCTGCCCACCGGCGAGCTGCTCATCCACAATCTGCAGGAGAGCGATGAGTCGCAGTCCTTCCGCTGCCGCAGCATGCACCGCCTCACCCGCCAGGTGGTCGTCAGTTCACCCACACGACTGCGTATTAATTGTGAGTATACCCAGGCCCAGGCCCAGGCCCATGGCCAAAGCCCCAAAAACCCCGATTCCAGGACCGCACCAATGCCACATATATCTCCATCATCTCTATCATCTCTCGCCGCAGCGCATCGCGGCATCATTTCGCCGAGCGTGGTGGAGCACACGGCTCATGTGCAGGTGTCGCAGGACGAGGGCGCGGTGCTCCTGTGCGTCGCCCAGGGCTGTCCTTCGCCCGAATACAGGTGTGTATGGGTATAGGTGCCGCAAATCGATGCCATCCACTGGCATCCGCCCACTCCCACTTCCCAAAGGACTCCTCCTCCCACCCCACACTCACACTCACTCATTCGGTCGCTGAGAGCTTTAGCACACATTTCTGGCGAAACTTTTGACGTTGACAGGTCCTGGCCGCACAAACGCTATAACGATGGGTTCTCAGTTATTAGTGCACTGGGGAAAACTATCAGGATCTTAACTGAGTGTCCTTGAAGTAGCCAAAGTTTTGTATATGTGTTGATTAATGGAATTGGTTTGATGTTAAATTTCAAATAATATATTATTATTTTTAAATATAAAATCTATTTATATATTCAACATTTAGACATGCCTATCAAGTTTAAAGCTTCTCATGGAGTCTTTATTATACTTCTCTGTACAAACTTTAAGATTTTGATATATTTAAAATCGGTTTAGATTTTCCCCTGTGCAAAACCAGTTATGCCATGGTGGTGCGAGTTAATTGGAACGCATACATCTAAAGTGTGCGGCCAGGGCATTTAGTTTGCCAGCCAAATAAATAAACAACCGCTCCAGAGGTCAGAATAGGAGAGATGCGGAGACTGTTAGCTGACGTGCATATTATTTTGTAAAATGTGTCTAAAGAGTTGGTAATGGGTGGCCTTAATTGAAATGTGAGCTAAAAGCGTTAGTTAACTTTCTCGACAGCCGATGGGTCGTATGCGCAATGCAACGTAACACACACCCTTGCTGGGCAAAACAATGGCCTAGGTAATGATGTGAATGTAGTCGGGATGGAAAAAAAACTCTGATGCCACATCGAGAACAGAGCACGTATATGTGGCCATAATTACGCTTTGATAAGCAGACAAGTAATGTAAGATCCGATGGTTTGGTGGGGGTAGGTGGAAACAGGCACAATGTCAGCCTGATGACAGAAAACAAAAGAATCTATAAGCGACAGCATGGTGGGGCACCTACATACACTCGTATAGATAGATTGCTGTGCCAAGGGGAAAATATTGTAGCCATTTCATAATTAATACGGCAGAGCGGGACGAGGTCCTTCGAGAAGAGGGATAATGAGCGAGGCAAAGGATTAATGCAACATTAAACAAAGGCACCACCAACACAGACAGCAGGGGATGGGCAAAAAAAAAGGATAAAGAATGCCAAAGGTAGTCAGTCCATCAGGCCTTGAACTTTGTATCGTTCTCGGATAGTTCCAGTTGAAATACCCTTTCAATATTTTCACAAACTTTGGCAGCCATCAGATGCTAGATTTGTTGTGGGGCAACCAGATGGTCCATGATAAATGGACTGCAATTGTCCAAGAGCTCAACACCATTAATTTTAGTCTGTCTGATTCGGAGCATTCTAAGCTCAAATTACAAAGCGAAATGTTCAATTATAAATCTAGAATGCACTTTGCACAAATGTTCCTCGCTTGACAACATTATATATTATTAAAATGAAACAGTGATCTAATATTTTTAAGCAAAATTTGTTACTATGCACGGTACTAGATTACTCTAGTGTAGTTTTTAGATGTAATTTATATTTGTAGTGGATAACAATTGCTCCTCTGACTGCCCTGAATAATGAAATAGATTGCAATAACCACAGTTCCTCTGTTCGTTCGCTTTTTTAAAATCTACCAATTGAAAATCGCGATTAATGGAGTCGATTTACAATAGTCTGATCCACATAAATCTTTTCATTTTTCCACGCCCCTCCAACGCAGCTGGTTCACCCACAATGGAGCCGGACCCCTGCCCGTGCTGAGTGGTCCTCGTGTCCGACTGCTCGGCCCCATCCTGGCCATCGAGGCTGTGACTGGCGAGGATTCCGGCGTCTACAAGTGCACGGCCGGCAATGTGGGCGGCGAGGCTAGTGCCGAGCTCCGGCTCACGGTGGCCACGCCCATCCAAGTGGAAATCTCACCGAACGTTCTCAGCGTTCACATGGGCGGCACCGCAGAGTTCCGGTGCCTGGTCACCAGCAACGGCAGTCCCGTGGGCATGCAGAACATCCTGTGGTACAAGGACGGCCGCCAGCTGCCCTCCTCCGGCCGCGTAGAGGACACCCTGGTTGTGCCACGCGTGAGTCGCGAAAACCGCGGCATGTATCAGTGCGTGGTACGACGGCCCGAGGGTGATACGTTCCAGGCCACCGCCGAGCTGCAACTGGGAGGTGAGTCCATCTAAACTCTAGGAGCAAATGCTAAATATTAGCGGGGAAATAGAAGTATTAACTTATGATTTGTAAACTTAAAGAGTCAAACATCAGCTTTATTGTAAAGTAAAATCTTTAATATCTAGGATTGCTATTAATATTCTCATTTTTATTGTAAGCCGCTTATTTTAATTCCTTCTCCGACTTACAAACAGTTATATCGTTTATGTATTAGAGCATCTAATCCCGCTCCTGGATTAGACCAGCTTATGGTTAAATTATTAATGTGACCTCTTGCCACCACATTCTGTTCCCCAGATGCGCCGCCCGTGCTCCTCTACAGCTTTATCGAGCAGACTCTGCAGCCAGGACCAGCTGTGAGCCTCAAGTGCTCCGCTGCCGGCAATCCTACGCCGCAAATTTCATGGACACTGGACGGATTTCCGCTGCCATCAAACGGAAGGTAATTGAACTTGTTGAAAAGGGGCGAAATGGGGGCATAGTAGGGGCTTCAAAGGGGGGCTGCAAGTGGGTTGGGGTTTCCGAGATGGGATTGGCAATGGCAACGGCAGAGGCGGCGCTGCGGGCGCCCAGCAAAAATTTATCTCAACTGCGGCTCCCGACTGTGGCTGCGGTTGCATTTATTGCACTCGTTGGGTGCGTTTGTTTGCCTTTTGCTTTTCCCTCCATAACTTTTTTCTCATTTTCTGTATTTTTTTTTTGCTGCTGCTGCCTGCGCTTTCCTTTCAAAAACATTGCCCCACGAATATATAGAAAAACATATACACACATATAGAAAGTGGCTGCCGCGCCTACAAAGGTGGGTGGTTTGGGTCGGCCTCGTCTGCTCCAGCGTTCATTCACTCCTGTTCCGGCGACTGTAAGTGTATCTGTATCTGAATCTGGTACTGAATCTGTGCAGGTGTATGTGTGTATCCGTGTTTGCTGTGTCTGGTCCAAGGTTCCGTACTTTGCCTTTCTATTTGTTAATTAAGCGGCCGCTCGCCGACCAAAACCTTACGCACTTAATTGCATTTTTAGCTGGCCCGCTGCCAATTGAATTGAATCCCTTTAATGACATTGACATTTGCATTGGCCGAATAAAATCGAAGTCCAGACTTGACAAATAGTTGGTTGCCTCCGTTCGTTTGCAAATAAAATGCAGCAGCGAATCGATTGATTGGCAATTCGGTCGGCGACATTGTCAGTTGCCATTCATTTGGCTTTTATCTCAGTCCCTTACCTGCTCAAAAAAAAAACCCTTCCTTTTATTTTGTATTTCGTATTTTTTGCGGCAGTCCCCTGCTTCATTTGCAGTTCGTTGGCAGCTGCCACTAATTGTTTGAGTTACGTCTGTAATGATTTGCAAGTCAAACTTCTGTTGACTTCTCTTGTTGATTAAAAAATACCAGCAGCATCATGAAAATCAGAAGCGTTTTATTTGCACTCCTCGCTTTTCCGAAATTCCGGTCTCGGTGGAAAGCTGTAGAATGGTGTAAAAAAGGGAAACTAAGGCAACCGTGTCCTGATTGTTGTCCTGCGTCGCCCAGCTTTGTTATATTTTAATTAAAACTTAAGCAATATGTCGAACGCAGGAGACGAAATCCCATCAACTTGATAGGTGGCGGGTTTTTGCAAGAAAATGATTCGCTTTCAGGATACCTTTTAGTTTTGTTATTTATGAGATACATTTATTTTTCGGTTAGAGTTCTAGAAAGTTTGAGCTTAATTTATTTATATTATGAATATCCTTTACATAAACCGATAGACAGATGGCTCCATTAGTCTGAAACCATTTAAAAGTTCATAAAAAATGTGACTCGATTTTATGCATGTAAAGCACTTGAAGCTGCAACTTGGAGCTGTCGAGGACATTGCCATGCATTTGGTTTGCTCAAGTGGTCATCCTGGGCTCCTTGGCTCCTCTTGGTCCTGGCCACTTGGCTCGGGCAGAGAAGGAGCAGGAAGATGGCTTGACCACAAGGCAAAATTGATTACAAAAATTTGTGTGTTATGTGGTCGGTGTGAAAATTTGCTTTCGGAAACTTGTGCGGACATGCAGGCGCCGATGGCCTTAATTTAAAAGTTATCTGAGCAACACAATTTTGACACATAATACCCGCTGGCGTTATCCTGGCGTCGCTGGCAACCTAATTTGCCAGGAAGCAGCAGCATCCTTCGCAATGCAGCACAAATTCTCTTGCTGTTTGCGTTGTTATTGCCGAGTTTTAAGTGGTTTACATTATTCGGTTTAAAGGTATATCAACTTGGTAAGTGTATTTATTTAATACACAGACACACAAACACAAATACACACGCACACGCAAGTTGAAGTGGCAGACATACAGGCAAACAGGCATGTCGGTGGAAGTGCTGGGAAATGGCCGGAAAAGCGTGTGGGCGGGGTGCGGTGCTAGGTGCTGGATGGGGGGCAGACGCCTCGAGGCGGAAATTAAACGATTGCGCGCACGAGGTAACGCAACACTCAAACGCTCATTTTACGCCATTTTCAAAAGTTTGTCTGCGGCGGTACCAGAAACTCGGGCTAAGGCAGTTGAGCAGGCAGGTCTTCCCCCAGCTTTTCCTCCGCTTTTCTTTAGATTTTCCCCCCAGATTTCCTCAGCTTTTCCTGAGGAGCTGCTAAGACGCCGACGGAGGCGTGTGTGCGTGATGCGTTTGTCTACAACTGCAGGCGTTATGGAAATATGTGTAATTTTGGCCTAAATGAGAAAGCGCTTAAGCTGCAGCAGGAACGCTTTTTGAGCGACACAAAGCCATGTGAACTAAAGTGAACTCTGTGTGTAATATTTTCGTTTAAATGCTACTAATCGGATGAAGGTCCACCCTATTGCCTTTATAAGATACCTTAAGCTGTGCCTGCAAACTAACCTGATTGCAATCCAAGTGCAAACTCGATTCGGCTAAATTGAAATTCATAATTTTTCATAAACTTTTGCCACGAAACTTTTCGCTTCTGCCACTTGAAAATGTGGCCGGGGCCAAGCTGCAGGTGGCACCCAGTGAAATTCTTATTCCTGCCGCCCCTTTTTTCGGCTGGCTGGAATTAAGCCACCCACTGAGCCGGGCACTCACACTGCAATCAGCTAAAACAGTACACAAAAGCCGCGCCAAGCTATTAGGTTTATATTGTTGCAGCCAAAGCGTTTTACGCTCCACACACTGGCGAGCACACACACACTCAAACACACACCGTTAAACTTCTGCAATGCCGCTTAAGCCGGCGTTGTGCGGATGTGGATGTGGATGAGGATGCGGACATGGGGATGCGGATGTGTGCGACTTTGTTGCAACTCGGTCCTCGCCATTGTTCCATTGCTCACAAGTGCTGCAGCCAACGACTGAGTGTCTCCCTTCCGAATGCGACTGTATATTTTTGCAGCCAGCTTCATTTTCATTTAACTACAGTTGCTACTGTTTTTTTTTCTGGCCTGGGCACACTCCATAAAGATTTTTCGGCTTGACTTGGCCTCACTTTCTGGGGAAATCAGCGCTTCTCGCGCCTGGCTTATGCATTCATAAGCCCCAAGCCACGTCGTTGAATCCCCTTTAGCCACAGGATGCGGCTGCTGCAAAAGTTAATTAAAATTGTAATTACTTTGCCTCCGCCATTATTGTTCTCCGACTCCAACTACAACTACAACTCTGGCTCCAACTTCCAACTGCGGCCGTAATGCCAATTGAAAAGTTGCCACCGAGCCGGGCCACAAACTAATGAGCCGGCGGGTGGTGCGCTGGCTTAGATCGCAATCCCCGCATATCCCCAACACTCATACACTCATACAATCGTACACATACATTCACAACGCTGTAAGATGCCGCAAAAGCCAGTGCCACATGGCGTATGCGTAACAATGTTGCCTGTAATTAATGCGTCTGTGCCAATAAGAAAGCGTGGCAAACAATGGAACAAACGCAGAACTTAATGCCAACTTGAGCGCCTTGTGAAATCCTTTTTTCCCCTCATTATTCGAGTCGTGGCGTAACGGCCCGGCATTAAGTGGATGTCGTATTCGTGGGCGTGGCACATGACATTGACAGCAATATGGAAACTATGCTAAGCCCCGACAGCTCGACTGACAGCCTTCATTACGACTAAATGTGGCATAGAAAAAAATAATGTTTAAAAAAGAGTCAAAAAAACTAGCGCAAAAATACGACAAAAACAAAATGAAGC
Organism: Drosophila sechellia; assembly: GCF_004382195.2. Taxonomy (NCBI): domain Eukaryota; kingdom Metazoa; phylum Arthropoda; class Insecta; order Diptera; family Drosophilidae; genus Drosophila; species Drosophila sechellia. Next base: position 7,031,386 of record NC_045951.1, on the reverse strand, counting down.
CTGCAGTCAAAAGGGATTTGGGTCAGGCTGCATTTTTGAAGTGTGCCTAGCTGATGAGTGTGCAGCGGTGTGTGTGTGTGTGCGTCAATGTTTTTGGTTGTGTATGGGTGTGTGGTACGCTTAAATATGCAGCGGCAGCTCGAAAACAAGAAAACAATTGTAGAACGAACACCAAGCTAGCAAACATTGCGCATACGCCGCGTGCAACCATCGCAAAAATCGCAACCAAGCAAATATTAATGTGTTTTTTGTGCTCTCATCCAAAACCATCCCTTTTTGCCGTTTCAGATTTATGATCGGACAATACATCACCGTGCATGGCGATGTAATTAGTCATGTTAACATAAGCCACGTCATGGTCGAGGATGGTGGCGAGTACGCCTGCATCGCGGAGAATCGAGCAGGACGAGTGCAGCATGCGGCGCGCTTGAATATTTATGGTACGTTGTATTCACACCCATGGCATGCACTCAAACATACAGATGCACATATGGGAAAAATGTTAATGGCTTAGTAAGTGGTTTAGAATTCATGAGGAGATCTGCCAGGATCTAGTATCTGTATATCAAGGATATTTATAACAATATGCAATAATAAAACTCCAATTCATCCAGGACAATAATTATCAGTCTGCATTGCAATATACTGATGATAGTAAGCTCGGTTAACTTGTTTATATTCCCTTGGTGATTCTAGAAGGCCATTCAAGATATGTTACTGAACAATTTTCCCCTGTGCATATACAAATATGGCCGGCTACTTACACATGCACTTAAACGTTCTTCGCGCGCGAGGCTGGCTGCTCTTCCTTTTTGGCATTTGCCTACTTTTGCTTGATTTTGTTTTACAACACGTTTGCCATGTTCTTACCATTGCCACATCCCCGCCTGGTTTGCCGGCCAGATCCTTTGGGCCCATGTCCCCATGTCCTCCTCCAGCAAGTTTACTTTTGTGCCTTTGCAGCAGTGAAGTGTTGTTCGAGGCGCACACTTCTGTTGAACATGGCTCTCGGCTGGTTCCAGTGCTTTCCCCCAGCACAAAGTTCCCTGGGCAGGACGAGTAGTCCACCCAAAAAGCCACCCATTCTCCAGTGCCGGTTCCCAGCAGCACGCGCACCATCTGCCTTGTTTTTGCAAGAAATCAAATATTTTTGTGTCGCCAGGCAAACAAAATGGCGTTGCCAGAGAGAAAGAAGCAGGAGCAGGAGTGCAAACACAAAACGACAGCGGCGGCAAAAACTGCGCCATGTTTACAAAGTTTTGCAGTGAAAAAGTTGAAAAATAAAGTCAAGTAAATTCACGAAAAATCCTTTCTCGACTAAACGATGCTCTACTGGTTTGAACAGAAAAGAAAATGAAGAAAATCAAGGGAAAACAACCCTCAGCACTCAGCTATCCCCGTTCGACATTTATCACTCAAATCAAATAAACTTGGGTATGGCTTATCCTTGGACGAAAGTTTAAGACCCCAGTGATTTGGTATGATAATCAAATGCATGCAAAAGAAAGTATGTCAGAAGTACCTGCTCATACCTCTCGTCCTTTCGACTCCTTTGACAATTTCCGCATACCCTGCAAACATTGTTTGCCGCCGGAGCTCGAAAAAGGAGCAAATGAATCCCACTCCCACTACCATCATCATTTAGTTTAAAGCTCGGTGATGTCGCTGATTGCGCGACTTGGTAATGGCGGTGATTACAAAAATCCCCATCCACTCCACCCCGAAAAAAAAACTCACACAGAGACCACGTATGACGTGCTCGGGAATTATGCATATTCCGCAGAAAAAAAAATGGAAGAAAAACTCAGCCCACAAGGCAACCGGAGGAGCTGCTCCTTCAGCGGCTGCTGCTGCCTCCACCGACCGACAGTTGCTGCATTATTTCCTTCCACGTTCCCGAAAAATGTTTTGGCGGAGGGCACTGGAGACAGGACGAAACCAGCCAGGATATGCATATTACATTGTGCTCCGCTTCCCGTTGTCTGCACAGAGAAAAAGAGTTACGAGTTGTAGGGATATCAAAAGCTATTGGTTTTGAGCCTAAAGCTATACAATATAATTAAATGTAGTTTCATTAAATGACTTCAAGAAATAGCAGGTTTTTAAGAATTAACCAAATCATCGAACATCATATGTAAAAGAAAGTAGTGTTCTTTTTGTTGATATTTCCTCTCAGTGTAAATGATCTTTGTGGCACCAGTTTTTTGCCGCTGTATGTGTCGTTGTTTACTGCATTATTAAAAAGCAACGTACGCGCAAATCTGTTAAGCATTTACATTCCCCCAAAACCACCATATCCCCAACTCACGACTAACTCACCAGCTGGCGACTTTTTTTCCACCAACTTTCAATTCCGTCACAGGTCTTCCATACATTCGACTGATTCCGAAGGTAACTGCCGTCTCCGGCGAGACATTGAATCTGAAGTGCCCGGTGGCCGGCTATCCCATCGAGGAGATCCACTGGGAGCGCGGAGGACGGGAGCTGCCGGATGACATACGGCAACGTGTCCAGCCGGACGGCTCGCTGACCATCAGTCCCGTGCAGAAGAACTCCGATTCCGGCGTGTATACGTGCTGGGCGAGGAACAAACAGGGTCACAGTGCCCGGCGGAGTGGCGAGGTGACGGTCATAGGTTAGTATGTGAAAGGAGAAGCCGAAAAAACTGAAAAACTGAAATACCAACCCAAAGAAAGGCCGGGGAAAAAAGTGAACATGAAAACACAGTGAAATAGATAAACAAGAGGAGGTCGAGGTTGGTTTCTTTCACAGCTCTTTTTCCCCGAACGATGACATCAAGCAGCGGGCTACGAAACGAAGTGAAAATTGCATTTTAATTATTAACAGCAAACTAAGTAGTTTCCTATGGCGCTTCGAGTTGTTCCTTTTTGCCAACCTTTTTGCATTTATTTTCCACTTCCTCTTTTTTTTTTTTTTTTGATTCTGCTTAATTTTGTTTTGTTTTGGCTTTCAGCCGGGTACATGTACTTTTTGCTTCTGCTCTAATTAAATATGCGCAATAATCTAGGCTTAAAAGTTGGTAAATTGAAAAAAAAAATGGTATGAAAAAAGGAAGCTGAAGGAGAGCAAGGACGAACTGGACCCCGATTTTCATTAGTGCTAATGTTAATGAATTCGCGCCCTAATGAGGCGCCGTGCTGATTAAATTTTCATAAATCGCAACCTTTTCAACCGGTCACTCTGTGCTCCTTTTGCGTCCCTTTTGGCTCATCAATCCTTGGCTGATCCCTTCCAGTGCCGCCGAAGCTCAGTCCCTTCCAAACGAACATCCTGCAGCTGAACATGGGCGATCGGGCCTCGCTCACCTGTTCGGTGGTGAAGGGCGATCTCCCGCTGACCATCAACTGGCGCAAGGACGGCCGCCCCATCGATCCCACCCAGCACATGTCCGTGAAGCAGGTGGACCAGTACAACAGCATCCTGGTCATCGAGAATCTGGGCAGCGACCACACCGGCAACTATTCCTGTGTGGTGCGCAATTCCGCCGCCGAGGTGGAGAACTCGCAGGCCCTGCTGGTCAATGGTAAAAACAATGAGTCCTTCGAGTCCAGTAATCCAGTTATCCAGTTATCCAGTATTGTAATCCCGTTTAGTTGCAAGTAGTTGAGTTTCCTTTCGTATGCACTTTGATTCATGTACCATATAACACAGAACCATTGAATTGCATATACATACATATTATCTTATATATATATATACGATCCTTGCTATCCTTTGTAAATGATGTTTCCACTTTCGGAATGTTTGTACAAGATTAAGTAGCGTTTTTCGATTCGAATGTGTTAACAAAACTGCGAAGGTTTACAGAGCGTACAAATTGACAATCATCATCAGTTGCTGCATCAACGTGGGAATTTCGCGTCCGCCAGGTGTCTCCGCTCAGGTGTCGCCGACCAGCTGTGCCAATCCTAACCCGTTTCGCCTGATCTTTCCTCTTGCAGTGCCGCCGAGCATAGAACCGTTCGCCTTCCAGGAGGGTTTGGCCGAGGGCATGCGGACGAGGACCGTCTGCGGGGTGTCCAGGGGCGATCCGCCGCTGAAGCTCATCTGGCTGAAGGACGGTGATCCGCTGCCCGACCTTTTGGGGGCCAATGTCACCATGCTAGACCAGTACAGCTCCCTGCTGAGCATTCCGTCGCTGTCGGCCACGCATTCCGGCGAGTACACGTGCGTGGCCAAGAATCCGGCGGCCGAGATCAAGTATACGGCCCTCTTGCAGGTCAAAGGTAGCGTACTAGCGTACCCATCACAACAGCTAAACACTAAACACAAAAAGAGAAAAGCTTAAAAATATCGGAGCCATTTGCTATCAAAATTAAAAATAAATCAAAGCTTGTTAACTTCTGTAGCTTCTTCAAAACCTTTTATATAAAAAGCAATCTAAACCGCTCAATCAAATTTCGTTGTCTACTTATAGGCGCAATACAAATCCTTCTTTAGAAACTCTAGGAAACCTTATTTCCTATATGAAATTTCCAAAAATTAATAATTAAATATTATTCGATACAACAAACTGCTATGGCGATATTATTTCTCTGAAAACACAATACACAATAACACACTACATATAATACAAACTAAGCGAACTTCACTTGCCCCTCAATAACTTTTTGCTTTCCCGCTGATGTATTCAAGAACAGCTTCTTAATGGTATTTTCAGTTGTTGATGATATTTTTGGTTGATTTTTAACAACAAATAACAATGGGCTGGTCAAGTGTTTTTCGAGTTCTATGTAACTGAGCCCCGGTGCAACTGAACGTTGCGCAGCCCGAAGGCGCTTTGATTTTTTGACTCTCACTAAGAAAACCACCCATAACTCCAATATAAAAAACGTACCGCTTAAAAAACCCCCGAAAACCCCAACTAATCTACAATTAAGAGTTTCCCCGTCACCTTTAAGTCGCTTTGGCACGCTGTGGGTTTTTTTGACAACCGTCTCACCAGGTAAAACGTTTTAACTGCACTGCTTTTTATGCGCTTCGTAACCAAAAATCTAACAAATTACCTGTAAAGCTTATGAATATCTCTTTTGATTTGCTGCCTATTATTTGAAATGCTTCTTACACGACAAGTCGGGTTTTAGCTGCATAAGTTAAGTGTGCGCTCTCCCAGCAAAAATTCAAAAATTCAAAAATTTGTGGTCCTTCAATTTTGTCGAGCTCTCGGAGGGCGCACTGCTTTTTGTGATTAGCTGTAATTTATAATTTATACAAATACTCCTGCATAAACATGGATAATAAGCTGCTTTAAGATTCGTTTGCCTTATTCGCAATGCCCCAGTTATTTTTCGGTTTGCCGGCCAGTGCGATGCTGCTCGGTCTGCAGGATACATGCAGAATATCCTTTGTTACCCTTGGCTCCTCTCTTCATTTTTGACTTGCAGCTTTCGAAAACTCCACTTCATCCACTATGCTCAATGTGCTGTGCTTAATTAACGAACGAATAAACAAGGCGAACGCTGAAAACGAATGAGTTCGCACAAAAAACGCAACGAATCCCTCCAAAAATCCTTCAAAGATGCTATTAAACTCGCGCTTACGCTTCAAACTTGATTTTGGCCTCTCTAATCGCTTCCTATATTTCCACACCGAAAAAATGGGACAGGGGACTCAAATTTATTGATAATTAATACGAGATTTTAGTAATTAGTTTTCTCAAAAAAAAAATTACAATCATATATCCTCAAAAATGATATTTTTCAATTATAAATGATTTTCTTTTGAATTCCTAAACGCATCTACAGAATGTGCTGTATCAAAATTACATTCCAAATATTTATCATATTTCGCGATATTTTCGCATTGATCCCCGACTATTTTTTTCGGTGTAGCCACCCCTTTCGCTTGTGTGAGTGCCTGTGTGCGTGCGAGCGTGCTTGTGACTGAGAAACCGCTTAAACCTAATCTTATTGCAGAGCAATGTGAACTAAACCGCAAAAATAAAGAAAATATATGACGGAGATCCGACCGAGAAACTAAATGGATAAGAAACTTAAAGCTTCGCAGTATTTGCTAATGTAGTTGAGAATGGTTGTTTTTTGCTAGAGAAGCGGCTGCCATCATGCTGCATTTTTCTTTTCTGCACGTCTTTTTTGTACAGATTAGAAATGCAATTTTTAGTTATGCCCGTTGTCATCTGCATGCGCGTAGTGCTGTGACAAATGAATTTTAATTTCAATTTATGTATGATTTGCTTGCTCTCCGTTCAGTTTCGTTTCATACCAATCCAAAGCCTCGGTTCTTAAGCTCTCGTTTTAATTCGTTTTTGGGTTTTCCTCCTATCACACACAGATTGCTCCGTTAAGCTTTTTCCGCCCAATTTCCAGCCAGCCAGCCAGCTTGGGGTGTGAGCAATTATATTTATTTTCGAGCAAAACTCCAAGCACACAGTTTTCCAAAAATTTAATTTATTTATATTTATTTTGCCAATGCTCCATTTCCCAGGCTGACGCTGCTGTTGTTGTGTGCAAAGATTTTTTCCGTATTCGAATTAGACACGCTGCCACCCCAAATAAAACCAACCCCAAAACTATGCCAAAACAATCCTTGAAAAACCCCAAAGAATAAAAAAAAATAGATTATGCCATAATAACCAGAAATCATTTTAATTAATACCGGACCCTGGGCCAGCTGATAATTTCATTTGGAGCTCTATAATTTGCTCCTTGTTCGGGCTTAATTTTTAATTAAAATTTTTTAATTCGTTATTGCTGCACAAACAAAGGCTGGCAATTAAATGCAGCCGCTAAGTAAACAGTTTATAATTTATTGAAAACGTCGCTAAGGTGGGTGATTTTTTTTTAATATATATTTTTTTTTGCACTAAAATCCCATTTTATTGTTTCGCTTTTTTCGTGTTTGGTTAGCTGCGTGTCCAACTATGAAACTCACACCACCACGTTCACATTTATGTTGCGCATTCTATAATTTCTATGCAAATATATTTTCAATTTCGCTTCTGGCATGCCTTTGTCATTTAATTTATGTGCCGAATATACCAGAACATATTAAGCCTTTTTTGCGATTTTTTCGAACAGTGAGGCACAGAGCGTGGGCGAATCAAAGAAAACACACAAAAGAGAAAGCGATCAATTTGAATAAACGAAACGAAAAGATATAAAAATAAAGTCCTTGCACACCAACAGAAACCAAAAGAATTCATTTTCCCCCACGGACATTCCTAAATGATTTTCCTTAAAACATGATGACATCAAAAAATCTACATTATTTTTGTTCTATTTTTGACTGAGTTGCATATAAAATTATTTTTTGTATTTGATTTCGAAGCAATCCACCCAAAATAAAAAAAAATAAAACAGATATCCTTTTGTATATTAGTTGAAAAGTTCCTAAAATATTGCTACCACTATTCAACCAGTTTTTACATTTGTGCTAGGCACAATGAAAATCTTAAGATCGTAAACAGCAAAAATTCTTTTATGCCGTTTTTTACTTTGCCAGAAATCTTCACGTTTCCTCTCTGTCTCTGTCTCTCTCTATATCTCTTTCTAAGAACCATTACTCTTACTGTATGTCTTAGCAGTTTTGATTTCAATCATTCGTTCTGAACTCCCAGCTATTTTCCGACTTAGCTAACCATTTCTTCATATCACGCATACGCCCCGTAGTGCCGCCTCGCTGGATCGTCGAGCCCGTGGACGCGAATGTGGAGCGCAATCGCCACATTATGCTGCATTGCCAGGCGCAGGGTGTTCCCACACCCAGCATAGTGTGGAAGAAGGCCACAGGTTAGACACTACAAATTGCATATAAACTATAAAATTATTTAAGACAATATGTCCGGAGAAAGGGAATCATATGTCATAGCCAAACTTTTGTAATGTATCTAATGTATTAGTAATAATCAATGAATGTAGTATATATTTTGGTACAATCTAGTATGTTTCCAAGTAGAACTATCCAATTTCCACTCGGTCTTTCAATGTCTCCCCACAGGCAGTAAGTCGGGAGAGTACGAGGAAGTCCGCGAGCGTCCCTTCACCAAGCTCCTGGGCAATGGTTCCCTGCTGCTGCAACACGTTAAGGAGGATCGCGAGGGCTTCTATCTGTGCCAGGCCAACAATGGCATCGGCACCGGCATCGGAAAGGTCATCCAGCTGAAAGTGAACTGTGAGTATTTGGCGGAAAGGATGATGGTGCTCTGCTCTGGCAATTTGGTTAATTGCAATGCTGTGGCCCCGGAGGAATCGACGTCGTAATTAAAATGGGCAAAATGCTCGTTGTTTTCAGCCTCGCCGTACTTCTCATCCACTTCCCGGTCCGTGATGGTGAAAAAGGGCGACACGGCACTGCTCCAATGTGCCGTCAGTGGGGACAAGCCGATTAACATTGTTTGGATGCGCTCGGGCAAGAACACGCTGAATCCGTCAACCAATTACAAGTGAGTGCACTCAGCCGGATCTGCGGGAAACGAAAGTAATACCTCTGCACTTTGCATTCGCTTTCAGGATCTCGGTGAAGCAGGAGGCCACACCAGACGGAGTGTCCGCCGAGCTCCAAATCCGCACCGTGGACGCCACCGACAGCGGTCCGTACTTCTGTCGGGCCAGCAATTTGTATGGCAATGATCAGCAGCTGGTGCAGCTGCAGGTCCAGGAGCCACCACTGCCACCCAGTGTCCTGGAGGCGGCCATGATCAGCAGTCGATCGGTGAACATCAAGTGGCAGCCAAAAACCTTGGGCACTGGCGATGTGACCAAGTACATAGTGGAGTTCCGCGAGGCAGATCGTACGTATAGTTTGGATTGGAATTAAAGAGTTTGAAGAGATGGTAAAGCTTCCAACGTAATTAGATTCTCTCCCACCAGCTTTGTTTGTGGACCAGTGGCAGCAGATCGAGGTCAAGGATCCGCCACATTTCAATGCAATGATCGAGAACCTTAAGCCGGCGACACGTTACGCATTCCGGGTGATTGCTGAGGGATCGGCTGGTCGCAGTGCACCCAGCCAGGAGCTGATTGTTCGCACGGAACCACAGCGACCCGCAGGACCTCCTCTAAGTCTGTCCGCCAGACCTTTGTCTTCCACCGAGCTGCTTATCAGTTGGGTGGCTCCTTTGCCGGAGCTGCGACATGGGGACATTCAGGGCTACAATGTGGGCTACAAGCTGTCCAGTTCGGGAAATACGGCATACAACTTCACTTCCGTTTCCGGAGATGGCGATGGAGGCAATGGAGAGCTACTACTGAGCGGACTGGCTAAGTTCGCGCGATATACCGTGGTGGTGCAGGCCTTCAATCAGGTGGGGCCAGGACCTCTTTCGGAACCCACCGCTGCTCAAACAATGGAAGATGGTAAGACGGTTTTTAAGAAAGAACTTGATATATTCATTTCATTTAACATTTTTTTAATCAGTTCCAAGTCGACCACCGGAGGACGTGCGCTGTGCCGCCTTATCCTCGCAATCGCTTCAGGTGTCCTGGCAACCACCGCCAATTTACCACACCAATGGACTGCTGCAGGGATACAAGCTGATATTCGAGCCCATCATCGATGACATTCAGCCCAGCAAGGACGAAGTGGAGTCAAGGAAGACGACAGCACTCACCATGGTGCTGACAGGACTTCGCAAATACACCAACTACAGCATTCAGGTTTTGGCCCACACGCGTATGGGCGATGGAGTGGTATCGAAGCCATTGTTCTGCCACAGCGAAGAGGATGTGCCCGAGGCTCCGGCGGATATCAAAGTTGTGTCGAGCTCATCGCAATCCCTGTATATCTCTTGGTTGCCACCGAATGAACCGAACGGAGTGATCACCAAATACAGTCTGTACACCCGCGTGGTTAACGGTCGCGAGGAGCTGAACAATGAGAAACGTAGTCTGCCATCGCAGCAGGCCTATTACGAAGCCAAAGGACTGCATCCGCATATGGAGTATCAGTTCTGGGTGACGGCCAGCACTCGAGTGGGCGAGGGCAAGAGTTCGCGAGTGTCCTCACAAATCACCACGAATCGCATACCGGCAAGGATCATATCCTTCGGTGGTCCAGTGGTCAGACCTTGGCGATCCACCGTTACTCTACCCTGCACGGCTGTCGGAAAACCCAAACGGGAGTGGTTCAAATCAGATGTGGCACTGCGGCAAGGTGGACTCCATAACTCCCAGCTGCTGGACAGTGGGGATCTGATCATCTCCAGCCTGCAACTGGCGGATGGTGGCAACTACAGCTGTCAGGTGGACAATGGCATTGGAACTGATCGATTAACGCACACCCTCATTGTCCAAGTGCCACCTACAGCTCCGGTTCTTTATGTAACGAGTGCCACCTCGAGCAGCATCCTGATGCACTGGAAGTGCGGCTTCACGGGCAATGCACCCATCACCGGCTATACCTTGTTCTACCGGCGAGCCAATGGCAACACGGACGAGATGCAATTGTCGCGACATGCTTCCAGTCATGAACTCAAGGGCCTGATGTGTGGCAGCACGTACCAGATCCACCTGAGTGCCCAGAACAAGGTGGGCACCTCACCCACCAGCACCATTCTGCACGTGCGCACTCAGGGTCAATCGCCTGGTCATCCTGCCTCCACTGCCCTCTTGGCACCCAACTCGACCTCTCTGTTGGTTCGACTGCACTCTTGGCCGGACAACGGATGTCCTTTGCTCTACTTTGTCCTGCAGTACCGAGCGGTGACCGACGATCCGGATGCGGAATGGGTGCTAGGTGAGCACATCGACCTTTGATACGAATATATAAAACGAACTACATAATTTTTCCTATTATGCCCCGCAGTATCTAATGCCTTAAAACCGCAGCGGCGCATAGTAGTCAACAATCTGCAACCATCGACGCTCTATCAGCTCCGCATGGAGGCGCACAATGTGGCTGGAATCTCGCAGGCGGAGTTCAACTTCGTGACCCTGACCAAGGATGGAGATCCACCGCCGCCGGAAATCATGCACCGTGGACGTAGTGGTCAAACCACGGTCATATTCGCCAATATTAACCTGCTCATCCCAACTATAGCGGCCGTTTCCGGAATGTTCTGCACAATCATCATGATCATCGTTTGCTACCGACACAGTAAGTATACAATATCAATAAGTTCCAGAGCTGAACTAATTGACCCAGTGCTTAAAAATGCACCACCGCTCGCAGAGCAAAGTCAAATTCAAAAGGAATCACTCGAGAATCGAGCCAACTCCGAGGCTGCCCAGCGGGAGAGGTATTATGCCACCATACACAAGGTGTCCATGCAGAACAACGATAAGATTCCAGGTGAGTAATGGGTTGGAACGGGGTGGCCAGAAATCTCAACTAAAGGAGTACTTGTTTTCAATGGAATACGAATTATGTCTCTATCAGTAATTCCTGGAATGAAACCCTTGAGCATGAAGTTCTTTATCCAACTGACAACAACAAAGCCCTTGAGATTTCTGTGACCCCTGTTGCCTTGCTACTTGATCAGCTGCGCTAACCGCCCGAGGACTTGTTCCACAGAAACCTCCGAGGACATCTCGCCGTATGCCACCTTCCAGCTGTCGGAGGCTGGGGGCAACATGTCACAGCCGCACCACGGCGGTCCGGCCAACACGCTGCTCCACTCGTTCATGTACCACGAGCGGGCCCTGGCCGAGGGCTGCTCGTCGCCACCACCAGCCGCGGTACTGAACCCACCAACAACCACCACCCATCACCACCACCACCACCGTCCACTAAAGACAATTCATAATTATTATCAGACCTCACCGTTCCATAATATCGTGCGTTTGTTTATTCATTTCTTTGATTTAGCTCTCTCTCTCCTTCTACTAAGTACTCCGATTGATCGAATGTGGTCCTGCCACTCATTAGTGTTTTTCTGAGTGTACTACTACGTGCTTTTTATGTTGTTCCATGTTGCTCGTGTATTTGTTTGCCCTTCAGTTCACATTAATTGCAATGCCGTAAATCATGCTAAGGGGCTTTAACGCCCTGGATCCACGTCACCTGCCAATCTTGAGTTACCCATTCTTTTGTTCGAGAAGCGTTCCAACCCCAGGCGCTTTGTAGTCGCTAGCTGCATAAATTCACCGCACTGAGATGCCGATCCAGACTAATTTCCCGCTGTTCCATGTTCCATGTGCAGTCCAAGAACCGGAGGCGCCACTCCAGGAAGACGGAGCCGGAGAGCGAAGAGTCGGAATCGGACCAGGACCAGCTCACCTCCAGTCGCACCGAGTCCTCCAACCAGCACGAGGGCAAGATCAAGCACAGTAAGTCAGGGATGGGAAAGTTCAATATATTATTTTATGTATTTGAAACGGGTAATGAGAAAGTCCCACGTTTTTTGATTCATCTGCAGTGAACGTCCTCTCAAAACTGAAATTATGTTGATGTTTTCTGAAAAATTACTTGACATTGAGATGTCTTTCACAGCAGACGTCCTTTTTAGTAAGCTCCCAGGCTGAACTCTCTTTTTGTGTTGCTTTGTTTTTGCAGACTCTAGACTAATACAACACTTTCCAAACCACAATATCTCGATTACATATCTGTAGTAGGCCAAACTGAACCAAACAAAACTCCACACGAAATACTAAGATCAGGCCAACCAATAAGACTAAGACACCCAATTTTGTAATTGATAGTGCTAAGTTAGTTGTTAAGTTTTTGTTAACGTTTGTTATCTATGTAATGTATCCCTGCCAAAGAAAAAAAACTCTCTATCAGCCCGCTCTTTGTTTTTCTGTTCTTTTCTTCCCCACTAACATCTCCGTCTGCGCTGCGATTGATCCACCATTGATCTGTTGATCCATTCCGCCGTAGGCATCATCTACCATGGAGCACAATCAAGCACCTCCTCCGATCTGTCACCAATGTCCGAACAGAAATCATTGCCCCGCCGCGGTCGCTCCAGGTATCATCATCAGCAATATCAGTTTTCCACCAATACCACACCGCGCCACCACAACAGCAACAAAATGAACAACAACACCACCAGCAACACGAACACCACAGCCACCAATACGACAGCCACACCATCGACATCCAGCAATTCGAACAAAATTCTATCGCCGCGGGGCGGAAATCTGAAATCCATATCGAGCACGTTCAAATCGCAAGACTCCATACAGTGCCACATACCCACATTGGTCAAGTCGCCATCGATCAGTACACAGCAGCAGAAACAGTTCCACAAGCAGCAGTTGCAGAATAGTAGTACCAATAATTCCCAGCATAGTAGCTCCAATCCGAACAGCAGTAGTTTGAAGCAACAGCAGCCCCTCCTGATCACGCCCAAGCTCCATCAGCTGGAGGCCAATGGCCAGGAGCTGTTGGGGCTGGACGGGATCGGCAATAGCCCGTTGGTAGCCTGCATGCCGCCCTCCTCACAGTTCCGCCCCATACCCCACAAGTCCATAATGCCCGCGCATGAGCCACCGCACCACCACAACCACAGCCAGCAATCGCATCCCCACCAGCAGCAGCAGCATCAGCATCCGGGCACGCTGCTCAACCCCTCGACGGCCATGCTCTCCTCCAAGTTCTTCACAGCGCCCACGCTGCCCAAATAGGATACGGCCAATGGGGGGAGTGAATACGTTGGTGGTGCCATGGAGGCCATGGACGGTTTCGGCTATGACAGCGGCGAGATCTCCTGCACCTACATGGACCCAATCGATCAGACATGAGACCTGGCCTACGGTGAGGTGTGTGGTCCCCCCGAGGGGGCCCGTTAAGGACCCTTTTCACGACCTGGTGGCTCAGCTGAGTGCCTGGATAGCATACAGAGACATATTCTTGGATTCGAGTATGCACATATGGTAGCATACGAGTTCATACGAGTCTTGAGTTTTCTGTGAATCAAACTTAAAAGAGAGTATTCTTAAATCAAAATGTAAAGCCTTTGAAGTACAAGCTGATAAATCAGGTCGTGAAATCTGTGCCCACCCACGCACACCCAACCACACAACCAGACTAGAACTACACCACTAGGTCTTTAAACGAATGAATGCTTGAATGCTGTGGTTGCAATCAGAAAACCAACTCTGGACCCTTTCTTGTACTTGCACCCCCATCACCCCCCAACGATTGCCACCCACCACCCTCCCACTCCCCGAATGAACACACGCATCCAGGGCCGGCATCCTGCGCACGCTGCATCCGCTCCAGCTGCAGGCCGAGTGCAACGCCGGCGCCTTCCATCGCACGGAGGACGGCGGCCTGGGCGAACGGATCGAGCTGGCCGAGGTTGAGGTCGATGTGGATACGATTAAGAAGCTAAAGCTGGGTCAGAGGTCATCGCTCTGGTCCCGACCCTCATCCACCACCTCCCAGCTGCAGCAGGAGCACCAGCAGCAGCAACAGCAGCAGAAGCACCACCAGCAGCAACACCACCAACAGCAGCAGCAGCAGGCACCACAGCAACCACACAAACGAGCGCATTCAAAGTCACCGCAGCCACAACAACAACAGCCACTGCAACAACAACGCCAACAACATTCACCCGCTCCTGGCCAAAAATTGCTTAGCGAGAAATCGGATTATTCGATATCCGTCTGAGACATTGGTAAGATCTGATCGCAAGATCAGCAAATTGGATGAGACCGGGCCCCCCGATAGCCACAAATTTAGCAGCAGCCGGGTACATTTTTGTAATGCATTTGTTACCTTACTAAGACACCTCCCCCCTAACACCCTGACACCACTCGTGAAATGATAAACCTCTACTCCAAACTTTCGGAAGAGCCCCGCACCAAGTAATACCCTCCTGTCCCCCAAAAGAAACAACCAGATGAACACTCAGTAAACTTTCGGACAATCAGTATCAAAATTCTGCACCAACCATCCAAAAACCGAAACATACCGAATCGAAACACTTCCCATTATGAACTCCTGCCCGTATTTATAGAGGTCATACTATATCTAAGTATTAACGATTGTGCATGCTATATACCCACGTATGTATGTATCTACATATGTTTATGTATGTAGGTGAATGCATATGGCATGTATCCAGAAAGAACCCAGGTCAGTTGTCGAACTTCCAGAAATGTTGTATGTACATACTAACGTAGTCTATTAAGTATCCGTAACGACTAATGCGTAAATCACTCGAAACTGTAACTCAAACTACTAACTGCAAAACTATCGCAAACTATCGTATCGAATCGATTCGAATCGAACTGTTTTTCATCGTATGTAGAAAGGACGACCTTCTTCTAGATGTTGAAGTCTCGAATAGCAATGAGTGTTTGGCCTATGAAAAGCTACTCCTAAAGTAGTCCAATAAGTTTCGGTTTTGTGGTACACCAGGGCGATGAAACGAGGAATTTAATCTTGAAATTTTCAACTAAGCCGAAAAATCAGATATACATATATGCTGTGTACAAATTTATATGAATGTATATTGATGTGTGTACCCGTGTGCGTGTCTACGTTATGAGGCAGTCGTGTGCTCATGTATGTATATAGGATATATACCGAGATATACAAACGAAGAATACTAATTTAGTTGTTAGCGATTCCACGTACATGTAGAGTATTGAGCAAATGCTGTAAATAATCAAAAGTAAAACCCTCAAAGGACTGACAATGTTGCATGACTCACATAGAAAAACCCAAAGGAAAGTAAAGCCACAATGAAAATGTTAACTAAATGTATTCGATATAGCCGATGTACACACACTCGAATATGTCGCCAGCTGAATTTGAATTCAAGAAAGCAGTATTCATAGATAATATGACATGATATCGCAGTAATCACACATTAGTGTTTCCATTACAATAAACTGTCATTCGTCGAGTTGTAGATAAATGTTTTTAAAAACGAATTAATGGAAGTAAATTGAATGAGTCTGTAGGAGAATCAAATACCAGTCGTAATTAAATTTCGAATTATCATAAACACTCAATCAAGCATCCGAATGGAACGAAGGCCAAGTTAGGAGCAGACAAACAAACTACAAATTAATATAACTCTTAGTTCGTATCGAATAATCCAAAAGTAATACGAGTACATAGCTGTATTTTAACTAGCCAACAAAAGCATAAGGAAACCCATTAAACAGTCAAATAAAGTCGATGAGGAGTAGAAGGAGGATCAGAGGGACGAATTGAACCCATTTCGGAAACCATGTGCCAAAATTTGTTTTTAGACAAAGCTCTCTTAAATTACGGATATACAATAAATAATGCAAGCCATGAAAAGCGAGTAAATAGCAGCCACGAAATATGAACATACCAATTAGAGCCACAGAATTCACAAAATAAAGTCGCAGATTAAGGTGTTCACTTGGGTAAAATTAATTCGAACCCGAGCCAGAGAGCATAATTCTTTAGTGTCTCATTTGAAATAAAAGCAAAAACAAAAAAGAAAAATTTACGAGCCAGCAGCACTCTTTGTTTATATAGCGATTAACGCGATTTTAGTCGGTTTTTATATGCATTTATTAGTACGAAGCAATGAAATGGTTTATTACATTTAACATCGAATTTTACGAATTTATTAAGAACAACAGAAAAGTTGCGACTGCAAGGAGCAACCTCACAGCAAAGTCTACAAATCAAAAGATGAAATTAACTTAATAGATCACAATCAAAACGAGAACAAACCGAGTAATTATACGAGAGGGAGGAACAATTTTTATGTTTAACATATATTTAGCACAACAACTACAAAATAAAAACTATTAATGTAAAGACAAACGGCATTTAAAAAATATAAGAAATATTTAAAAATTACAAACAATTGTTTATCTCTTGGTCCGCTGATGGAAAAGGTGAGATAAAAACTGCTTTTCAAAACTTTGAATATTTGCTCAGAAAAATGGTTGGAATATTTCACAACTTTGGTAAATATGAATGCCAAATGACTATACCATCATTTCATCAACGAATGTAACTTATAATCTTGAATAACTGAACAGTAAGTATTAACCAAACTGGTGGAACCAAAATAAACAAAAACCCACCCTCCATTTTAAAAAACTTCATTTTAATATTTTTTAATATATTTATATATTTTATTTAATTTTTTTTGGTTTTTTTTTGTGCACACTAAATATATAAAATTAATATTGGATAATGGATATTGGATAATACTGAATGAAGCCAGATACTCACAATGAAATCCGAACGGGCAGAGCCAGGGGCAGTGCTCGAGATCGTCGGGAATCGGTGTAGGACCTGGAACGAGAACGCCCATGAGAACGACCACGCGAGTGACCACGGGAGCGACCGCGAGACCTGGAACGATCCCGCTTGCGATCATCCCGGATGTGTCTCCTCCGCGGCATGTGCTCTTCCTTCTCCGCCAGGATCAGCTCGCAGTCACTGTGGTCGGAACTGGAACTGGAAGATGAACTAGTGTGATGACCATGACCATGTTTGCGTCCCCTGTGTCGTTGTTTACCTCCATCGGAGCTGCGGTGCTTGGACTTGGTCTCCTTGATGGAGAGCTGAGATTCCTGTTGCTGCTGCTTCTGGATCTGTTTCATCACATCGTTCAGCATTTTCTGGGCCATGTTGGCCTTTCGAATGAGCCGCTCCATCGACGGGGTGGCCATGTCCTCCACTTCCACGGGCGTGGCACTCGGCACTTGGCCGCGGCATCCTTGACATGCCTCCGGCCCTGCATTTGCCGCAGTTTGCTCACGTGCCACGTTATCGGATTGCGACATTTTCGCACTAGTTTACACCTGACCCGATAAGAAATTCACTTAACACTTTGATTACTGCTTCACTTCTGCTTCTGTGAACTGGATACAACTGCTGTAACTGCTGTAACTGCTGATGCTGCTGCGGGATCTGGTGCTTATGTTGCGACTGCTTCACTTGAACACTTGAATTTGACTGGCTTCTGCGGCATTAAGTCGATGAGCTTTTATAGGCAACTTTGGCGCCAAGCTTATCTCGACTTTCGGACTGTAAACATTTGCCTTTCTTTATCAGTCACATACTCATACAAGCACACGATAAAGGTGACGTCATCTGAGCTATTTTTAACCAAATCGCATTCATGGGTTTTTGGGAAATTACTTCCATTGATCACGAGTTTTTAATGTTACATAATTTCATTCCCGAACGTAACCTCAAAAACATTTCTTATTATTGCGAAATTGTTTTTCTTTTGTTCTGCATATATGCATTAATATTCTATACAATATTATAAATATATTGCGTATTTTTATAAGCAAACTTCTATTTTATTATGAAATTGTGAAATATGACATTCTTTTGATATAATTTTGAATTTCGTCCGAGTGTTTAAGTTTAAAACAATTATTTATGGTTACAAACCATCAAAAATTTAAAAAAATTTGCAATATTATTAATAATTGCATACATCAGGCAGCTTTTCATTAATTTTTACACATTGTTAGGTATAAGACTACGTATAAGACATAACCGATTGGGGCTAGTATTTTTATTGTGGTATTTTCATGATTGCTTTTGAAATGTGCCCGCCAACATATGTCTTAACCAAAAGCGGTTAATAGCATTCCTTACATTAACTTATATTTAAACATCGACAACAGGTATAATAATTCAAAACTATTAAACAATTTATAATAGAACCAAATTTTAATTAAAATAGCTGTTAACATGGATAAGATACATATGGTGTATCGAATAGATACACTTAACAGCTGGAGAGAATTAACAGTGAGATACACCAGACGGTTAACAGACTGCTAGAGCGCGACTTCCCGGCTTTGGTATTTTAACATTTCCTTCATTCGGTTTCTCTAATATTTTCAAAATCTATATAAGCAACTCGCAACGCATTCTCTCTGTAATTTTTCGAGAGAGCGCAGCAGCGCGCGCTGTTTGTTCGGTTGGCATTAAAAACTATTATTAAAGAAACATCGATATAACTTTAATGCCTGCGGAGTTGCGGCATTTGAAACAAATTTTTTAAGCAAGCGAAAATAAAGTCGACGTGAGAGTGTGCTTCTGCTCGCCCACATGAAGTGATAGCGATGTATATTATGATTTAGTAAATATAAATCGATTTAATTAATATTTAAACTTGTTGTTTTCCGCGAGTGGGCGCCTTTTGTTACCAAGCCGCTATACGATTTTCGTTTTCCGACTTTCCTGCGCGCCGAACGGGTTTTTCAACGAAGCCTTGCTGTCTTTTTCCTCTCAAGCAGCAAAAACAAGGCTGAAAAACTAAATTAAAGCGACTGGCTTCAGCGGGAAATTAATCGATGTGCGGCTATAGACTTTTAATTCGCAGATTCATCATCGATTTTTCCTTTGAGCTCAGCTGCAGTGCGCTAGTGTACGTGCGTGTGTGTGAGTGAGTCCTGACAATACAAATAAGCAGTTGTGTTAGGTAAACGGAACAACAAAAGGAAGTGAACCAGAGAGAGAGAGAGGAAAGGGCAGGACGATTTCGAGTCCTTGAGCGATCATTTATGCTCTTCTTCTTCTCCAGCTGCAGCTGTCACGAAATTTCGCGCGTGCACGTGTGTGTGTGTGTGTGTGGGAGAGCGGGAGAACGCAGGAGTTAGTAATTTCACTCCACTTCTCAGCGTTTGTGCATTCAATTTGCACAAAATTGAAGCGACGCGCTAAATTCGCAAATTTCCGTCCGCGAATTGCCATCCATTATTTTGCACTCCCCCCAAGAGAGCGAGAGCAATAATAGAATTATCAGGCAAAACAAAAAAAAGAAATACAAACTCAAGCGAAAAGAGAATGCCCTGGGAGGCCGTAATACCAATACCGCGACCCTCTGACATTTCCATCGTCGCCCACCAAAGGAACAACAACTGAGCGACAAACAAACAAACAAAACAGCAAACGAGCGAATCAACGAACGAAACTCCAGCAGCCTCAACCGCTGGCACAGTTTTCCTCCTTCAACTCCAACTCCGTGGGTGAGTAGCTACAGTGGAACGCAGAGAACAGTGGATTGCAGAGAATGCCGCTTTGAGCACAACTGTTTAAAAATTGATTTCACATGAGCTTTTTGAAAAAATTTAAAAAAACCAACTGTTTCATTGTTTTTGTTCGTTAATGCCAGTTTTAAATTGAAATCGATTAACAAATCTTTATGTCCTTTTTATATTTGTTGATATTGGATTTGGCATATGGGGGAAAGGCAATAGCTCTTACGTGAAAAATTTTATAGTTTTTACATAGCATTTAAATATAATTAATTGCTTTTACTGAGAAAATGAAAGTTTTCCTTATGCAATTTTTTGTTATTTTTATATTCAAAGCCAGAAAAAGGTGTTTACAGTTTGAACATTTTTTTTCGCACACCCATCCCAAATTTAATTGTATCAGGATAAAAGTTCAGCTTACCCAATCTCCACTGTAACTCATTGGCGGGTAGAAAGTGGTTATCGAATATGAGCTGCGTCTTAAGTTGAAGCCACATCGTCCTGTGGGCGAGGGGGTGGTTGTGGTGGGTCAGAGGTTTGTTGGCGTCGTGCGGCTTTGGTTTTTAGCTGAAATTAAAAAGGTCAGGACCGCCGTACTGAGGGGCTTCCGGATTTTGTATCCTAGCCACGTCGTTCGCTTCATAATGCAGCGTTAACTTCGTATGTAAAAGCGTATATACGTTTGTACATATGTACATATATGCATGTGGCAAGCGGTGAATATAATTTCTGTTGCATGACTTCGGCCATAATCGATTTTGAAGCGACGAAGCAATCAGGAAGAGAGCAATTTAATGTCAGTCCGTCACTCAGTCAGTCAGTCAAAAAGTCACAACTTGACACACTGCAAAAAGTTATTCTGCAAAATGGAGGTCAGCATGACGTTTTTGCATTAAAGATACAAAGGGAAATGTAGCAAAAAACTAACTTTTTGCTCAAAAAGTTTGGTAATCATTAATGTTTCCATGAATTTAGGCAATCAATTGGGTTTTAAGTTAACTTAGAAAAGTATATCCACATATTCTCAAGTAAATCAATCAACTCCCATTTCCTTGAATTAATAATTGGCATAAACTACCATTTTTCCTGGTGTATTCCGGCCTGCTTAAATGGCGTTTACCATATTCATAAGCGCCCCGGTTGATGGAGCAGCGGACATGGCAGCCGTTACTCCATAATGCGACAACTTGGCGACTTGGAGTGGGGGTGTGGGGGATGTCGTAATGGAGAGTGAGCTGAGGAAATCGCTAATTAAGCATCAATTAGTGCAGTTTCCGATGCAAGAGTCGCAAGAAACAAGCAAGCCTCCCCGTTCTTGTGCTTTCCAAATCGTGTGACACATTTCGCTTTCCCACACACCAATTGGCGATAGGAGTTATCAGCACTTTCCAGTTTTAGCACTTCTTACCACTTTGGCTGGCCTGCCCCCTATCCCAAAAGATAATAACACATTGCATTTTCAATGTGTTTCCCCTGATAACTGGCATGTATATGCCCGATTAGCGGGTATCTCAATAACAATGGCGTTAATTTATGATAAACAAGTTTTTGAAGTGTGCGAAATTTAGCAGCTCACTGATTTGAGCCTGTTTTTGGCGACACACCGCACTCCGCTTGCTACCCCTTGTCCAAATGTTGCATTGTTTATAATCAGTAACGGACTCATAAGCGCACACATGTCTGGGCTGGTTTTCAAGGTCAGTTGAATGGCCAGATTCGCCTCGTTGTGATTTGGCAAACCCCATGGAAACACGATAAACGAGGGCAAACAGAGCAGAATTCAAGCTGCAGCCTCTCATCATCTCGTCTTTCCCCAGACAATGGCCATTCGGCTATACCATTTCAGAGGGTTATGCCTTGAAGAACGCTTCTGGAAACGAAAACCCGGCCTGGACTGGAACCTTGCCAAAACACACTCGAGACACGCGTTGACAATGAGCGAGGCTCTCAGGCGAGACTTTCAGGCGTCTCCAGATGCTTTCCATTCTATTCGCTTTGTCTGTGCCGCTTTCGGCGTTGCATGCACTGCGAGAAAAAATTAATTCATATGGGTGTTCTATTATAATGGTTTTTGTGTGTATGTATATCTACAATTCACTTTTCTTATATCGAAAATACAGACACTTATCTACAGTGAACAATGTTATCATATATATTGTTATCATATCAAAGTAATTAAAAGTCTAAAAATATATTGAAAGTAATAACTTAGCCGGAATATCGATTGGAGTTTAGCATTACTGAGCATTACGTTGATAAGGCATATATTTTAAGCAACATTTTTTAAATTTTTTGCTGTGCGCTCTCATGGCTTTATGGATTGACTCCAGTCAAGCTCAACAAGCTCTGAGCGTAGCTGGTCAATGGTCAAGACCGCCGCGCCCCTCTTCCGCCCCCTTTAGACCACTTTTGGCAGCGGAGTGTCGTGTGGCGCGCATGCCGCTGAAAAACTTTGCGGAGCGTGAAGTACACCACTCATTGTTTCTACTCGCATTGGTATGAAAACTATGTGTATTATGGCATGTCGTAAAGAGCCATTTTCTTTGATACCCAAACTGTTAAAAGACCAACGAAGACCAGCCATCATAGGCCATAGTATCCGAACGCCGCGTTGGAGATCAGGCCGCAATCTCGACTTTCTCCGCCATATGACAAATAATTTTAGTAGTTGGCGTAATTGCCAACGCAATGGGTTGTTAATTAAGCCGGAGAGTTTCACAAAGAGCGCACTAGTCACCATTTCTCCATCGGTCTATTCCGGTTCGCATTTGGACCAGGCCAACAAACGATATTCCGCCCTCGGCGGTTCAGCACATCTGAAACAAATCAAGTGCGGCACATTTGTCACAAAAGACTCCATTCCAGTGGCGTAATACATTTCAATAGCTGCCAGCCTAATAAAAAATATTTTTAGACATATGCGGGGAAACATGATTAATGCGTTCTCTCGGATGCAAAAAGAGTTTCTAGATACGAGAACGCTTCTCAAAAATCGCATGACTACTTTGCATTGGACGTTTCTTGGAATATGTGTAGTGCAATCATATTGGATATACTTTCTAGCATGGCTTAAAGGAATATTATGCTCATCTCTTGAATTTGCATCATCCTCCGAATTTGAAGTAGTTTCCAGCTCTTGGAGTTACCTTTCCTTTCGATCTTGCACAATGTGCTATTCGAAAAAACTTTCCACTAAATGCAAAGCGAAACATTTGCGTGCCGTTGCTGTTGACTGAGAAGCCGCCAAAAATTGTTTATAGTTTTACGGCACCAATGAAAACAACAACAGCAACATTGCTGCGTCTGAATCAAACAACAACACACACCAGAGGCAAACTCTGAAACTTCAAAAGCGATGAGCGATTCAGTCGGCCGATTCTTCCTGCTGCGCCGACTACTCGTACTATATTGTTGCCCAATATCTGATGGCTAGTGCCGAATTCCCGATCCCCGTTACCCAATATTCCCGATCCCCAAGAGCCACAAAAAGCCCGCCTTCGTGACAGCCAGCTGGCACCGCTATAAGACCCGGCCACGCCCCCCAGTCCCCAGATATTTCTACCCCGTCCCGTTTGATACCCAAAACACATACACAGCGTTGGAGGGAGTTAGCCCCAAAACAAATTGAAACTGTTTTGGAAAAAAAAATAAAAATCATAGAAAAAAGAAAGAAAAATGAAGAAAAGCCGCAAAGTCGAGACAGGGGAATCGGCTAAAAATTAGAAAATCATGCTTACACTTTTCTGGTCCGCTCCGTGTGCATAATGCGCGATAAGTCGGCAGGTGCAATACAGAACGAAAACACCAAAATATAGGCAAACCAGATAGTCAGAGGGGTGAAGGGGGGTGGGGGGGAGGGGGGAGAACCCGGAAGAGTCGGAAAGTTCTTCGACTTCCCCAACTGCCCACTGCCACGACTCCTGCCCCTTCTGCCAATAAAAACTGCATCGTACACAAAGGAAAAAACGTTTTAAATCTTATTTACACTGCCTTATCAACAATATTTGTTAGCCAGATTTAAAGAGTTGGGTTGTAATAGATTTTAATTATATTATGTTGTGTGATTTTCTTTTTTATAATTTATTTAATTATAAGAGAATTTTTTTTGTGTGCTTAGTTTTAAATTGACGTTCGTCCCCCAGACGAAAACTGTGCGCACAACTTGCAACTGCAACTCATTATAACTGCAACGGGGGGGGGCGGAGAGGTTGGTGTTTGCTTTTGGGGTGGGGCAAGGGGTATGGCCATGGGCATGGGCTGTTCGGCAGATGCGGGCGGCAACTCTAAAAAGGGGAGTGTGGATGGGGAAGGGGCACCGACCGGGGGCAACTCGATTGTAATTCGCGGCACAAATGCTTCACTTCATTTGAGTTTCGTGGATCCGCTGGCAGCACAGGAAGTGCTTTGACAAACAACAAAACGTTTTTCGGGGAGTGGACTTCGCCGCGGGGGCGTGGCAGTCACCCACGCACGACCACCTGTTTTGCCAGTAAGAACATAACACTCGTTTCCATATCAATTAACGAACTAACTCCCTCCCAAAAGCGAAGCCCCAGCAATTGAGCATCGAGTATCTGGGATTCCAGTTCCAGAAAGTGGGCATTGGGCCATGAAAGGGGTTCCGCTAATCCCCCCAGTTCCAATCTGCGACACAAAAAAAATAAATTGCCGTAGATACTCACTGCATGTATGGGGAAATAAATTGTTTTCAATGCAACTGCCACAACAGACGAAATAAAATGGGCGGAGAAATTTATGCAAGTGAACGTTTGTATTTCCCCCATTTCTCGAACATGTGGCACAGCATCAGTGGCCAAGGAACTGCGATCGCATAAATAATCATATGCATATGCAGACGGTGCGTTTCGGTAATGTATGACCAGATACTAGAATATTCCCAAACAAATTAAGATTTTATAAGTTTTCAGGGGTAAATAAATTTTAAAATTTCTTGAACTAAAGTGTCATACCCACCTTACCTTATAGTCATAGATCGCACTGTCTATGCAGATTCTGGTCTGAATTGTCATGGGATTTGGGGGAATATATATATCTGTTTGCATGAGAATGCATAATTGAGGAGCAAATTGCTGAGCGGTTCCCAGAAAATAGCTTGACCACGGTCGCCAATGCGATAACCCTTTGAATTCTGCGGATCAGAGAGAAATAAAAGGAGAAATAAAAGTAAAAACTATGGTTTCACTGCAGTCCGACTGGAAATTGCGATTGGAAAAAGCGAGAGTAACTGCTGTAACTTTTCTTAATCCAGCTTATCTTAACGATCCAAAACTCTGCTCCACAAGTGGGTTGTAAAATCAGCGAAATCGTTGAGACGAGGCCTCCTCCTTCTGGTCAATGAATGGATGCTAATCCGAGATGAATGGAAGATGTCTGCGATGTGGCGAGATTGGTGTGTGACCGTTGACAGTCACCAGCAGACGCATCAGAGACATCAAACGTTGCAATTAATGCCGAGCGAAGCGTTAAGCGCGCCACTTGTGGCACATGCATCTCTTGCAACTTTTCCCCATTTTCCATTTCCCAGCCGCACAACACGGCTAAGTGCAATTAACTTGGCAAAGTCAGCGACATTGCGACGTCGTCGAGTCGCGCTGCTACATATTCTTGCTCTGCCAAGCGCCTTAATCGAATTAGTGGACCCCTTCCGAACGGGGAATACTCTCTCTGTTCATTGATTGGAGTTAATGTGCCGTGACGAAATCGCCCTCAAGGGTTTCTATTCACCGCGCTCAACGAGCGTGTGCTCCTATGTATTTATATAGCTTTCGCCTTGAACTATTATGCGCTAAAACATTGTTGCATTCTGCAAGATTTTCCAGAGACAAATGGGAATATTTCTCGGTAACTCACTGTGAGATCTTTCATTTACACAAAACAAGCGTATAATGCGTTTTTATGGTATACTATATTCTAAACGTTTGGAGACTCAGTTTGTAATGATCTAGAAAATATTATAATAATATTTTCAAATGTGGCAATAGTTTGTCGCAGTGCATTTATGCAGCGTCAGTTCCGGTTTATTCAAACAATTCCGCGACTGCGACTTCGACTTCGATAAGACCTCAGCCTCAGCTCGGATGCGAAACTAGTTTTTTCCGGCCTCTCGGCAGACTTGCATCTTTCACTGCCAGGGCCATGGCATTTCGATCGATTCGTGGATTAGCGGCGACAACTTCATTGCCGTTCCCGTTGCCATATTCAATCCCAATCCCGACTTGCCATCCTTTCCCTTCTATTGCTCTACCACGATGTGTATCCAGCAGATACTTTGTGTGTGTGTGTGTTTATCTTTGTGTGGACATGTGGCTGTTTATGGCTTCGCCTTGCCTTGGTTTTTTTAGCACCCAGCAGGGGGGGTGACCAGTGAGGAGGCGCTTGGCTTGGAGTCTCTTCCCCATCAGCGCTTTCGAGTGGTCTTCATTAGGTGGCTGTCTTGTCTGGAAGTCTGAATGTCTAGATGGGAAGATGGGAAAACGAGCCAAGCCGGCTGCAACGTCTCTTTAAAGTCAACTCGAGCATCGACCGAGTGGCGGGCACGACTTGAGACAGCCTTTAACATATCGTAAACAAGGTCGTTTGCAGGATCTTCCATTCTGGCTGAAGAAAATTGAAAAAAATAATAATGCTGGACGAGGAAAAGAGCATGAAGGGCATTCCTGCCAAACCGGTTGGCAATTGGCCAAGTCTGGGTCTGGCCAGCAATTTACTGTAATTCGCTTCAAATAAATTTCCAATTTGCTGAAAACTGGAGCAACTTCATTAAGATCTCCCAAAATCTCTGGCCCAAATCTCTGGCCCAAAATCTCTGGGAGAACGTCATAACAAACATGACGCTAATGACGTGTGTCTAACTGGGACTGTAATGCAAAGCGAAACAAGCGGGAAATATATAGCAACTTAAATTGGTGATGAAACCTAAATACCCTAACACTACAGGATATATACCCTTATTTGCTAGATTTAAAAATGGATTTAAAAATGAGCGCTGTGTAAGAAATAGTTTCACCCAAGTCAGGATCAGAATAAACCATATACCCTTTACTTAGCACTATTCACACCTTTTAAATTAAAAACAACTTTTCGATAAACACCAACACACCTCTATGACCTGGTCTCGTATGAATCTTAATGTGACACAACTAGAATGATGATGGATGTGATAAAGTGCGAATTGCGAAGCAGATTTCTGGCACAACAATGTGGCATGCCAAATTGGATGCGAGTTTGGAAAGTTCCGCAATGATGGCCCACAGCCGTCTGCCAGTTGGGTCAACGTGCCACACACAGCCACACAAATGTGTAAAATGTGTGGTGGCAATCTCAGATATTTCGACGATGACGACCCCACGAGACAATGCTCCTCATAATTTATTTACGACAGACCCCGGCGATGGCCCACTTCGTTGTAATGTCGGCAGGTGCACATTTCGTGTCGTGTCACTCTCCGAAACGGAAACTAGTTCAAGTCAATCATAGCCTGGGGGCCAAACGTTTCGTCCTGGTCACGATGCAACCACATCCACCCGTCCATCGTCCATCTGTTTTGGGTTGCGTGCCGGGCAACTTGACCGAAAAAATGAATTGTATTCGCAAATTCTATTTTTGCATTTCGGAAAAAGGTCGGTGGCATGCAACTTGTTTGTGTCGCATGCCGAGAGAATGGGAGCGGGAAAATGGGGATCGGTCCGAAATGCCAGCATCCCAAAAATACGCATCCCGAAATGTGGGTCATCTTAAGTGAATCACTGCACTGTTCAAAATAAATCAGCTTTAATCTTTAGAGTTTATGCTGGACTAGCTTCTAATGTGTGGGTTGTCACATTAATTCAATGTTTTATCCCAATATGTTAATATAGAGAATATTATTTATTTATTACTTTATTTTCCTCAGTGCTCTGACTAACTATCTCTCATTTTCTCCTTTATTGCATGCACAGGCGACTAGTGGTCGGCCATGTCCGCCACTCTCTTTGAGATGGATTCGCAAACGGAGGAACAGCAGCAAACAGTGTGCCTGGAGGAGCAGCAGCTGGTTGTGGGCATGACCAGCTTGGAGCTGAGCGAATCTGTTGTCACCCCGGGCAATTGCGATGGCAGCGACAGTGGTTTGGATGTAGCCAGTTGTTGCCATTCGCGGATCACCCTGCAACGTGGCCTGAGCAGCACCAGTGGGGGCTACACCAGTAGCAATGGTCTGGAGGAGATATACGATAGCTGCGAACTGAAGGTTACCACGGTAGCCCAGACTCCCAGTGAAACGGGCAGTGAGAAGACATCGCCTCCGAGGAGAACCGGTTCGGTGAAGAAGAAAGTGGCCATGTTTGAGCCGGAGCCAACGGGAACTCCTGCCAAGGATCAATTACGAGGCAGGGTGGCCAACTTAAAGCGAGCGGAGAGTCTGCCCAGAAATAGTGCGGCGCCAGGAACTCCTGGCACACCCTCAACTCACAGGGACAAGGCGCGGCTTTCGACCTCCTCATTTCGAGTGCCCAGCACAACGGCCACACCCACTTCCTCCCGCCTGGCTAGACCTCAAAAACCGGACACGCTGCCCAATGCCCTGAATCGGGCGCAGTCTGTCCAACGGCTCACCCAGGTGCAGAGAACACCCTCGCTGAGTCGAGCCAGGACACCGGGCACCCCTTCGGACGATGGTCGCTGGCCGGCGAATCGAGGAGCAGCTCGTCGCGGTATGTCAGTGACTCCGGAAGTTACGGCAAATCGAATGCGAGGGAGTCCTGCACCTGGCGGAACACTCCCACGTCGCCGGAAGCAGCAGTCCGTGGAGGATCTCACTGGGGGAAGACTATCGAGGAGCAACTCTATTAGCCGTGCAGCAATTGTAGATGCCCGCATGACTTCCTCCGTAATGGTGGTTCCTACGAGTCGTAGAAGCTTGGCTCCCGCCGCAGCTAAGGTCAATTCCCTAAGAAGACCTCAACCGGCAACGCCCAGGACACGAATCTATCACGAGACTGCAGTGCAAACGGCACTGACCAGTGAGGACTTGGAGCAAGTCCTGGGCGGCGGACTATTGCAAACTCGTGCCGTGGACGCCGTAGAGCAGCGGAATCAAAGCACCCAAGCGGAGCCAGACCAAAGGGAATTTGAGCTGGAGCAACTGCGTCAGGAGGTGCGCCAACTCAGTGGTAAACTGCAGCGGGAGCGGGAGGAGAAGCTGGCCATGCAGCAGGAGCTGCACCTGAACACGGAGCGGGTGATGGGTATGCTGGAACTGGCGCGAGTGGTCAGTGCCAGTGCGGGAACACCCACGTCGGAGGACAGTGGTGATGGCAGTGGTCATGACAGTCTACTCATGCTGGAGTCCCAGATCCAAATCAGTGGCCATGAGCTTTTCGAGCGCCAGCAGGAGATAGGCCAACTAAGGTCCATGTGTCGCGCTCTGCAGCTGGAGATGCGGAGATCCTTGGCCACGCAACAGTTGCTTCTCCAGGAGAAGGCCGCCATCGAACAGGAATCAAGTGAACTGCAGGACTTCCTGCAACACGAGAAGGCAGCTCAGTGCGATGCTCTGCGGGATCTGGAAGCGGATTATCAAGCCGTCAAATCGCAGTTGGCCAATCGCGAGGAGGAGGCAAAGGTTCTGCGGGATGAATGCAGACATCTTGTGCGACTCAATGAGCAGAGGCGCCAGGAGAACCGTCTGCTCCAGACCAAGTTTACCGCTTTGGAGAACAAATCTCGGGAGCTCATCCACCAGCAAAATGCCTCTGTAGCTGGAGCATCCACAGCCCTTTCGGGACTACACTCCCGTTTGGATGGTCTAGTGGAACAGCTCGTCTACTCCTACAGTATTTCCGAGCAGGACTTGGAGGTAAGTTTATATTTTCCGAACACCATAAGTTATATGCCTCCTATATAATTCCCTTTTCCTTCACAGGACATTCGTTTCCAAGCAGAAACGGAGCACGTTCAGAACGGACAAAGGCCCAATGGCCTGGACCTGCCCATTTGTCCTGCAGCTAGTGGCGATGCCATTCACACTCTGGTCCTGGCCAGCGATGGTTCCTTATCCCCGCAGCGCAATCAGTCCTTCATAGCCGCTGTCATCGGTGCCATTCGTCAAGCCACCACCCATTCCGGCAAGCGCTTGTCCCTTCGACAGGCGGGAAAAAAGAATGGAGTGGGATTAGGATCAGCTCAAGCGGTTACCGCCGGAACTCAGGGTCATGAGCCTCAGGGAAATGGAGGTAATGTAAAAAATTCCCCTTCAAAAGCATAAAATATAAATATTTAATCTATAAACTGTAGACGATTCCGATTCAACGGAAATGCTGGACTCCGAAACGGAACCCTGCCTGCTGATGATGGACAACGTGTTGGAGGATGTGGTGCACCATGACTCCCATTCGCACAACATGGTCTCTTCCTGCACGGGGATGATCTCGCAAATAGAGCTGCCCACGGAATTGATTAGTCAATGTAGCCATCAGAACAATATTAATGGGGTAGCCGGTGGGGATGACTCCCTGCAGCAATTATCCCAGGCCATCACCAATCGCCAGCAAATGGAGCTGCACGTGCACAAGATCAATGGCATGCCTATGAAGTAGGTTACCATTGATGTTACTTTATCCGACTTATAGCTTATGTAACTCTCATTCCAGTCCTCGCGATCAATGCAACACGGAGGAACTGAGTTGCCATGACTCGCTGGCGGAGCTGACGGAATTGCCCTCGCTAATGGAGTACAGCACCGCACAGGCTGTGGTGGACCAGGTGATCGAAGTGGACACCCTGGTGACCAAATTGCTCAAGGTCCTGCGACTGGTTCAGCTGGACAACGACAACTGCATACAACAATTGATAGTTGATAAGTGAGTTTTAGTTTTATTTTGAATGGCAACTCATTAATAAATGATGTGTTTCAGGAACAAATTGCAGCAGCACAAGGAGGACATGCTGGAGAAACTAAAAGACTTGGAGGACGTTAACCTCAAGCTGCAGGACGAACTCATGGATGCCACCCAGGAGCTGATGATCAAGGGCAGCGACTTGAGTGGCGCCAAGGCCGAAATGCAGCGCCATCGCAACGAGATCGACGTAAGGTTTTAAGACTTGATTGCCGCTGAGCATTTTGTGGACTTTTCTGTTGCGCATCCTTCGAAGACATTTCTATATATCCGTTATTGTTTACCTTCAGATATATACTCTCATATTTTGTATACCAATCTCGATCGCGATCTTATTTAATTTGATTGATTTAGTTTAGTTGTAGTTCTAATTTTGAATAAATTACTTGGCTTATTGACATCTTGAGTTGTGCCGTAGTCGTAGCTATTGAACGAACTTTCGATATAATTTCTTTCGCCTTATTTCATCATCACCTGAATCATCGAACAATCATCAAACAAACGACATCTCGATGGTACGACAGTCCCAAATCAAGTTTAAAAGTGCACTATTTCGTTTAAAATGAGAACCCAAACTAATTGCCATGTAACCACCACGCTGCTGCTTCTCCAACACCGCATATCATCCAATAATCCTGACCAGCGCCTCAACGAGGACATCTGCACACTGAGCACACTCTGCAGCAGCTACAAGAAGCTGTCGCCCACCACCGAGTTCCCGCCCATGCGCCTGCTCTCTCCCAACCATGATTCCGACCATGGCGATGTCCTCGGTATTCTAAATCTGCTCAAAATGTGGCAGGCGGGTGGGCAGCTGAAGGACCCACGGGTGCGTGGATACCTCGAAATAGCCAATGGTACTCAGGTGAGTCGTGATCATCTATACCTAAATTCCATTTAAAGTAGTACATTTTGCAGGTCCAATCTCCTCATCAGGATAACAACAATGTGGAACGCCTTAGGATCTATGCCAATCAACTGGAGCACGTCTCCCGCGTCCTGGACGATGCGTTGCCCACGGAGTTGCATGCTCCGCTGCAGCAACTGCGTCAGGACATCGAGGTGGTCAGGACGAATGCCAACTGGACGCAGCTGCTCGAATCGAACGAAACGGATCACAATGCCAACGGCGATGTGGCCACGCCTTGAATTGTGTCATAAACTGTTGTTAATTGTCTAGTTAACTATTAGATCTTGAGCGTTGTTTACTTTTACGTAGTTAGTTACAAATGTTTGCGTCCAATTTGAAAGGCATCGATTGCGGCTCTAGGGGTTTTAACCACGTCCAAAAGAAATAATATTTTAAAGAACTCATTCCATTCCATACTGCAACTAGACTTTTGAAAGCCACTGCACACAAGTGCTCTAGAATTCCATTTGAGTTGGTTTTGCATTTAGCTAATATAGCATACCCTGCAGCATTTAGGCTTTCAATGCTGCATACTTTTCGTCTGAAAATCTATTTCTCAAGCCATGCAGTAATGGGCTACCAAGTATTCGGATACAAGTATTATGAAAATTGCTAGAACTAAATTTTTCCTAGAGTTAAGTTTAACTTTGTTGAGTAGCACTTCAAACTAAAGAACTTCATCATGCCACAGCATTTAAGATAATAAAGCGCAACAGATTAAGTATGAGTTTAGCTTGGTTTTGAAAGAGAACTATGCTTATGAGAAATCGCATCAAATATCCTTTGAGATATGGCACACCTCAGACCGATGAATTCCTTGCCGCATTGACAAAATTATGATTGCAGCTATAATTCGCCATTCAGTCATTAGTTGGAGATTAAAAACGGGTTTGTTAAAGCCAAACCCCGCGTACTGAAAATAACTGAAGCATTCGATTGCGAAAGCAAGCTGTTTGTTTAATACACGTACAATAAATAAGCATAAACTAAATACATATGTATAAAAATCAACTATAAATGATAAAAACAATTTCGCAAAATTTTTGAAATCCCTTGAAATGGTAAGTACACGCTAGATAAGTCTAAGGACATAGGCCCAACGTATATATAATATATATATATATAATGATATATTGTATATATATGGTGTGTATATAGTCGGCAGAGTCCTGTGCTCGCCGATCCTTTGTCTGTTTGTCTTTTGTGTGTTGCCGTTGCTCTGTCTTTACATTTACAAATAATCTCACATGGGGTTTTTGGATGCCATCGCATCCTAGAATCCTAGAAGGAGGGCTTGCTGCTGCCCATGCTGCGGGCAGGCAAGCTGTTCGTCTTGGCCGTGGGATTATCTCGGGCCTGCGAGTGGGCCACCACGATGCTGAGGCACTGCACCCACTCCTCGGCATTCTTGCCGTCCTTGGGCTTGAGTATTAATGTCTGGTCGGCGGTGAAGATCTCGAAGGCCTTGGGAATGTTGCGGGCACCACGAGATACCTTCACCGAACGTATCTGATTCACATCGATGCTCTCACCTCCGCTCTAAAATAATTTAAGATTTAGTAAGATATAAGATTAAGTATGTCAATCGATATACTCACAGATCCTTTGCAGGACAAGTGCGCTCCGGACAAAGTAAAGTAGCGCGTTCGCCAGCGCCTGAACAGTCGCCACTTGCCCTTCTTCTCCTTCAGCTGACCCTCGATCATGGGCTGATTGCTGCCATTGAGGAAGCCCACCGCCTTGTCCGGATGATTGCAGAGGAAGCAGCCCCACTGGTACTCCAACTCGTTGCAGTTCGGGTTGGACTTGTCTGTCTTGGAGACCTCGAATACATCCAGAAAGCCCGAGTGACGCAGCTCGTTCACCAGGATCTCGCGGTCCTGTAAAATGTTATTGTATTAGAGATACTATAGCTTTGAAGAGGTGTTGACCCACCTTGACCTGAGGAAACTGGCTGGTAACCAGCTCGGTGAAACTGCGGTTCTCACACTTGAGTATCTGCCAAATATTCTTGAGATTGCTAATGCCGGACTCACGCGTGCTCAGCACGCACTTCTCCTTCACCTAAAATTTTAAAATCTTACAAAGTTAAAAGGACTTCATTACGGTGAAAAGTTGGGAGCACTCACAAAATGCCGCACTTGAAAGTCCAGGAACATCATATGTATCCAGGTCTTGGGGTTCCGAGTTCGCATCGTGAAGCAAGTTTTGGAGTACAGGCAGTGGGGACCACGAATCTGGCAGGCGAAGTGCAGTTTGGCCACCTTTTTGGTACGACGCTCTGCAAATTCATTGGAAACTGTGTGATGTGTTTGTGTGTGTATGTGGGGATGTGTGTTTATGTGCGGGATGTGCGGGGAAGGAGTTAGAGATTGAGGGAAAGGATTGCGGCTTCAAGGACTTACCCTCAATGCTGCAACGTGTGGGCGGTG
Source organism: Drosophila sechellia (assembly GCF_004382195.2). Lineage (NCBI taxonomy): Eukaryota > Metazoa > Arthropoda > Insecta > Diptera > Drosophilidae > Drosophila > Drosophila sechellia. The sequence continues at coordinate 6,997,281 of NC_045951.1, read as the reverse complement.
GCAAATGCTGCGATACCTCATCCATGTAGGACTTGATCGAATTGAAGTTCTTCTCGCAAAATTGCTGGACAGGATCACGCATAATCTGGTATGGCTCAAAGGTGCTCATCCGCTGGTCCATGACACTGTTGGCGTTCAGTAGGGTCCTGCTGGTATTATCGCTGCGTCGAGGCGCAACATTGGTGGTGGGTCCCGAAACGATTACCTCGCTCTGGAAAATAGAATCAAAATCAGTTAATATTCTTCTTTATCCTTTTGATGTATCTTACATTTCCGTTGACTGGCAGTTTCATCACTGACTTGGCGTGGCCATTGCTGGCGGACTGGGGCAGCGCCGGCGAGGCATGATGGACGGATACCGCATTCTGTGTCTGTGTCGATGGCAAAGTGGCCACCGCGGCCGACTGTGGTATGGAGATCGAGCCAACCGATTGGTTCAGTGCATCCGTGCTGTACTTCATCAGCACCGTGCTCGAGTTGAGCAGCGTTGAGGGTCCTTGGGAGTGTGGTCGCACCTTCGAGGGCGACGTGGTCACAGTCACTCCTCCGGAGGTTACAGGTATGCCATGTCGATTGTGTCCAGTTATGACCACGTTGTTGCTTAAGGGCGGCACTGGTGTCACAGGCGGAATATTTAGGCCAGTTGGGGTCTTCGGAGTAGCCCCCGATTGCACCACCACATTGCCATTGGAGCTGCCTCCAGGTTGCTGGTTAATCTGCGAGTTACTCAGCCGAGTCATGCTCTTGTGAAGTCCTCCCACGGATCCGCTGGCCACATTTAACCGGGTCACACTCCGGTGCGTATTGCTGGCGGGATGCAGACGACCTGTGCTCCGGGAATCGCCCAGCTTCACCCGCCGCGTGTATCCCGAATGCTGGGGAGTGGGCGTGGCAGCCGATACGGGCGTGGAGCTGGCAATGGGCGCCGAGGCGGAGGCGGGAGGTGGTGTGGGCGTGGCACTGGCTACGCTGGTCGGCTGGACGATTGTGCTGTTAAAAGCTGGTGCTCCAACTGGAACTTTAAGGTTTTGGTTTAGTATATATTATATTTAAGCTTCACATAATTGATCTCACCTGGCTTAAGCGGCGGACTGGGACTGGAGCTGTTCAAGCTGACAATGGTGACACCACCGGAGGTTTTGTTCCCCAAACCATTCCCCACATCCTGTTGCGAGCTGAGAGCTGCGTTCTTCTGCCGCACGCAGGCCAGGACCTTGTCGGTGAACAAAACCGGATAGGCGGAACAGAGACGAGTGGCCTCCTGTTGCAGGAGTGCCTGCGTGGGCAGGTGCTCCAGCACAAAGTCCAGAGCCTGCTGGGCCGTCTCCTTACTTCCGATACCAGCGGTAGTCATAATCTGGGCACAAAGCGGAATCGTACCAGGATTGGTTTTAGCTGCCAGGCGCAATTGCTCGAAATGGTCGACAAGAAGGCTGGGCGAGTGCTGGGAAAGCTTCAGCAGAATCTGCATGGTTATGCTGGAAGTGTCGCTATCGAGCAGGGAGCCACAGAGTTGCGGAACGCAGGATTCTAGAACCTCTGGTGACTTCTGAACGATCAGCAGATACAGCTGAAACACCGCCATTCTCTCCTGCGGATCACACTGTGGCAGAAGGGGCATGAGAAGTGGGGCATGTGGCGTCACCGCCTCCGGAGCCACCTCATACACCTGCGAAAGCACTCGGAGTAGACCATAGTTTCCGGACAGGATGGACTCCATCACGGACTCCGTATGAGGGCTCAGCAAGCAGGCGTGATCGATGGCCGCCAGTGACAGGTAACTGGCCAAGTTTCGCGAAAGCTCACGGTTTCCCTTTGGAAGGAACTGCACGGCGACGGGAAGGGCTATTTTCATCAGTTCTTTTTTGTCATAGTTCTAATTAAAATAAAACAGAAAATAGTTATTAAATGTTATCTACTAATTTTAAGAAAGATCCTTGTCTTACCAGGAAAATGCTAGAGATGATATCGGCAGCGATCTTGGCATGGGGTGGCTCTTCCTTTGTGGTTCCCGAGGGTTGGAGGTTCCACAGCAGACAGGTCCTCAGAAGATGCACCAGAGCAGCACAGTATCGCTCTGCAGTTTTCGTTTCCCGGATACAGGATAGCACCCGTGTCACACAGATCTCCACCACACTCTGGTCATTGTTGTTCTTCACATAGTCCGCGTGCGAGATGATCGGACTGATCTCGGAAAGCTTTAGGGGATTTCATACAATTATTTTCGATTTGAGAACAATGCTGAGGATAACCTACCACCTCCGTGATGTCGTCGACTATATCTGCATCCGGCACGGAAAAGAGATCTCCGGCTCTTGAGAGATCGCGTTTGGCGAGCACTTTGTTGAAAAGTTCGTGCATCGTGGAGAATTCCCCAATTAGTATTTGTCAAAATTCCTCATCTGCAGCAACTAAAAAAAAATATGGAATTAAAAAGGATCTTGGTAAAAATTCCCTCCAATATATATATTCTTCTTAATTCTGCTTAATATTTAAGTATTGCAAAAGAAATCACACTCCTTTGAAATTGACTATATCCAATGAGAATTAGTCGGGTGTATTTGTTTATTTTAGTCAGTGCATTTTTTCACTGCCATGTTTGGAATTGGCCCATTGCCAAAGTTCAGGCGCCACTGGCAGCCACTTTTTATCTTATCGCCGGGCATTTGTATAGAGGTTTCGCCAAAATATTTACTTGTTGCTCCAGAGCAATTCTATTCTCGATTGTCCCGAAAGTGCATATATAAGTAGTTGTAGTTGTATAAATATAGATATTCCGCGGACACCAAATACTTGTTGCACTGCCTCGATGTTTATCTAAGATACTCTCAGACAAGATGCCCTTGCTCAGCTTGTGAAGGAATGTATATTTCATTTTAGCCCAGCCAGAGAACTTGTGATATCGGAAATCCAAGCGAAATGTACTAACTATCTTTATGGCCAAAAAATTTGGGTCAATTATCTTTATGAAACCTTCAAATAATTCGCATTGAGTCCATGATTGGCCCACATTAATTGCACCAGCTAGTTTGTTTACCCAAGAATCTGCACCGTATGGCCGGCCAGAAATTCTGCGAAAATGATTCGGTTCTGTTTTCCGTGGGGTTTCCCGCAAACGCTATTTGTGTTTGCCCACTTGCAGTTGGCCGCTTGTTTGTTCCGATGATAGCACCGGTAAATTCTTGGCCAACTTGCCGTCGAGTTCTTTGGACCTTCGTGGAATGCAGGTCTTTTGATTAGATGAGCAAAATTCCGGCAAGGGATTAGACGCGACTTAGCGGATCAGCCGGGAATTTGCTGGCTGGCCAAATCCGTGGGCGCTAAAAAAACATGAAATGAAAAGAGCTGGCAGAAAAGTCATTTCGCGCGGCTGTCGCGCCATCAAGGAAGCAGACGCTAACGCCAACGCGCCTGGATTATTAAATTTTCAAATAAAAACTGAAAACCGAAAACCAAAAACCAAAATCAAGAGTTGCATAATCCATAGAGGCCAGTCAGGCGGGCAAAGCGGCTCTGCACGCGAATTGCAGACGGGACGGGTTGCTTTTGGTTTGGGTTCGGGCCTCTCGACGGGCGGACAAGCAGACAAGCGGACGGACGGACAGACATTTGCTTCCTGGAAATCGGGACAGAAGACAGCGACTGGGCTGCTGTGGTTGTTGTTATTTATGGCTCATTCGCGCTCAGGTTGCAGCACCAACAACAAACAGAAAAACTGGTTAAAAAATAAATAAAGAAGCAGCAACAAGTCGCAGCAGCAGCAGCAACTCGAGAGAAAATTAAAAGAGAAATAGAAACACACATATGTATGAAAAAAGGGGTTCGAGCTCGGGTATAAGTAATGGATGATGGCGTTGGCTAAAACATAAACCGAAACCGGTGCGGCAGGTTAATACACACGAAGCCCCGGGCCCAAGATCGCAGGGGGGAAGGGGGGGCGGTGCAGAGTAGGGGCAGGGTCTCCAGATTTCGGAGACAGAGTGGAAACAAAGGCTGTGCCAAAATTCGGGGCCCCATAACTCTTCGCTTAGATTCTATTTGCATTGCTCCACAAAATGGCAGAGTTCAGGAACGGAGTAAAGCCAGCCACTAAATATCTTAGTTCACTAAGCCTTTCGATTACACTCGAACTGCTTGGACAACAATTTGGGTCAATTATTGTGATTACTCAAGCTTCAAGCGTTTCAAAACCGTTTCAAAACCACAATCCATTTTAGGTGATGAAATGTATTTTGCATCAGTATTTTTGAAGATTTTCTTAAAACCACAATTAGACTTCTAGGCACAGGTGATATTTGAATATACTCGATGACGCAAAGTTCGTGAATATTCGGAGTGAAAAAGATATGCACGAAATTTGTAGATCTTCGAACGTGACAAGATCGCAGTTCGACTTACAGAAGTTTGTCTGCGCTTTTCGAAGAGCGTGCGAATGACTCAATTCCCAGATGGCGACACAGATGCAGAGATGCCTCGCTATGAGTAACCCTACCTGTTGGCCAGGGCTGGACTAGCCGACCAAGTGGCACGGCCTTCGTGGATCTCCTTGTTGGGAGTTTCCGCGAATCGGGCAGCCGGCTCACATAACCGTCACACTGGACGTATACGTATTCTGATCCAGCGAGCATTCCGAGCTTTTCCGAAACCGAGTCGCATTGCGTGCTTGGCAAGTGTTTGGTTCTTGTTTGTGCATTCCATTGTCATACCTGGACAATCCAATGCGGCCCGAGGAGCGTCAAGTGTCTCGGCTGCCAGCCACTAGTCGCTGGCCACTGGCCACTGGCAACTTGCAACCTGCAACCTGCAACTTGCAACTTGCGACTGCAATTACACGTCGGTTCAAAGTCTGCAAAGGCGCCTCGGGGGAAAAAGGAGTTTTTGGCGGCGGATAGTCGCAAAACATACATAACTAGTATTAGTCGCTGTCGCTGGAAAACTCGTTTTCCTCTAACTTCGATCGCTCAATCCGTTTTTGCGTCTGTTTTGGTTTCTGACTACCTGGTGGTGGGTTGGGTTTGGGTTTGGGTGACTGGGATGCCACCGATTGGAAAAATATTTATCTAGTCAATTTGAAATCTGGGTTGCAAATGTCATCAATAGCTATTGGATAAGGTTAAGTAGTAGTAAGGCTCTTGTGTGGGAATTATCTCAACCATGAGCGAAGTATGTATCTTTTCAAATGCATGATTTAATATCAATTTCACAAGGAGTATAATCTGGTAGCAAGCATAAGCAAATCTGAATTGCCAAGTCAGCTGTTTTGATCAATCCATGGGTTAAATAACTAAAATCTAGAGACGACATTTACATTTATTCAAAATCAGTATGCATTTAAAATCAAACATTTCCGTTCTTAGCCAATTCATATTTAAGTGTATTGCATCACCAGGTAAATTATGTTATCTACCCCACCGAAAGTCGAAAACTACCTACATGTACGAATTAGCAAAAAATTATAATTTATTCGTAGCGCTTCCCCTTCCCCTCTACCTTCTCCCCTTGCCAAGTATGGGGACTGCGAAAAGTAAAGACAACATCAACACGGTAATCCGATCCGCAGACGAGGTGATTCCGGGGACAGGAGTGCGAGTATGTTGAAAAATGAGCGGCGCGTGAAACTTATTAATGAAAAGGCCGCGAACGAAGAAATTGCCGCGAATTAGCCCAACAACAAGAAGCGCGCACACGGGAATATATACAAATATCGCCACATATACTAACGCTCACATTTTGGCACATTTTAATGGGATTGGCGGAGCCTGCGATCGGAGATTTTCTGGATTTCTGGCTACCTGGACAACTTTTTATTGAAAAATCTGTTGAAATTGCGGTATAAAATCGTTTATCTTGAAAATCTTTAAAAGTAAAAACTCTCTTCTGAAGTGTATAAAGTTATGGGTTTGAATATTCTTCTTTCTGAAAAGTCTAATATAAAGCCTAAGTTTAGAATTTAGTTTCTAATTTACTTTCCAAAAGCATAGCAAATATACTTCATTATTTACTTTGTAAGGTCAAACTATAGTCATTCACGATAAGATAAATGTTACACACTTAAAAAACCGATCACAATTTAATTTGTCGAGTTTTATATTATCGGTTTGATTATATTTAAAGAGCACTAAACCCCATTTAATGTAACTGGCTAACGAACGAAGTTTTAACTCGCAATCCAATCGAGGCAATTTTAAGTTGTATCTTTCGCTCTGCGAATTTGAATGCGGCAACGGTGAATGGGCGAAACTTACCGGATTGCATCTGCGGCTGCTGGCAGACAGCTGGTCATATCAGTATCACTTCGAAGTGTGGGCCTCGAATTCGGAGTCCGTTTCCGATTCGGAGCTAAGCCGCTCTCTCAATACATCGCTCTTGCAGCAGCAACAGAAATCCAAAAAAAAAAAAAAAACAGACTGGAAAAGGTAAAAAAGGTAGACAACGTTTGTGGTTGTTGCTGTTGCCGCTTAGGTTGTTGCGGCTGTGGTGTTGTTTTTTTTTATGGCTGCTACTTTTGTTAACATTGGGTGTAGTTCAATATTAATTTAATTGTTGCTGCTGCTGCCGATAAAGCACAAAATTCAGAATTGTCGTTGGCGTTACTTATTTTTTTACGGCCGCGCTTTGTTGCCGCGCCAGCGCATTGCTTTTTATGCAAATTTTCGCATTTCGTGTATATCTCAAAAGATATGTTTTGTATGTACTATTATTAATACATATATATTTTGTTGTTTTTTAGTGACGACTGTTACTGCCGCTGACTGTTGTTTCAGCCACAATGCCTTGTTCCACTCTGCCTGATTTCTTTGTATTTTTGCTAATCACATTTTGTTAACACACACACTCGCATGCACAGGCACAGGCACACACGTAGGCAGGCGCACGCACACACCGATAGGCGAAGAAAGCGACGGATACGAGCCCGCTGGCCAAGCGAACGCGTTTGGGCCCGAATGAAGACTGAACTGAGTTATTTTTCGGAATGGCCCAGACTGGTTGTGGTGGTCGGTGTGCCTGTTGTTGTTGCCTGTTTGTTTTGCACGATCGCTATCTCTCTTGGCTCTCTCTATCACTCTCTTTGCTCTCTCAGCACCTTTGCTACCGTTTCGCAGAACAGGTGTATCGGTTTTCAAGGCAACTGTGATTTTTTGACTTAACATTCTATATCGAAAACTTGTAGAGTTCGGAATTTTTATTGAGCGCCTAAAAGTGTTCATTGAAATAAGCCAAGCCACTTCCGGTTGCAAAACAGCAATCACACATATAAAGTGATTGAAAATCATAGAAGGTTTGACACCGTAAAAAAAAGAAAACATTAATTTAAGAACTCTGATAATTTTTTTAATTGAAATTTTAATTTAATGGCCTTCAAATCTGGTGAAAATCCGATGAATACCCATTTCCAGGGTGTATCCTAGTCGACTCCTCTTTGTTACCCCAGTTTGCTGGTCTTCTTAGCCGCACACCAGTTTATCGCCGTTTTGCCTTTGCGCTTTTCATTCATAAACAAAAAACAATGTTATTGTTATTGCGGTGCGGTAGATGTAGATGTAAATGTAGATGTAGAGGCTGCTTCTTGTGTCTGCTTCCTTTTCTTCGCCGTTGCGATGTTGCTGATTCACCTGTTGCGCGCGGCTTAGCAACTGGCTAGCAACATGTTGCTACCGGCAGATGATGTTGCGATTGCATTTAAACAAATGCCACTTAATTCGTGAAAAATCGTGGCTAATTATCTAAAGCTTTTCGTTAAGTTAAACTACGTCAAACAGGATGGATGGATGGCTCAAGGTCGAAGTTTTAGGAAATCTTCCTTCGACTTTGAACCCCGTTCGGAGCGCGGTTTGAACAAACACACTCGAAGATCCATTAACGATGCACCGCTAACAAGCGCCACTGGCGGTTCAAAGTACTGCAAAGCGGTGCAGCCAGCCACTTCCTCTATTTGCTAGTTAAATAGCCCCAGGCCAGGCGAATGCACCTCTTGAGTCACCGGGTCAATATCTTTTAGTACAAAATTAACATACGAAGTTTATTCCGCATTAAAGGTAACATTACTATAGTCTCTAGCTGGTTTAAGATCGCTAATTGCTGGGATTGGGTTTCTAGGCGTACTTGGCCACCAGACCCTCCACGAAGGTGATGTACTCCTGCTGGGCGGCATCGCTGCTCTTGCCCTTCTGCTTGTTCCAGGCCTCCCACTTGGCCTTGCCCTTCAGGTCGAGGAGACCCGGCTTGGCGGTGTCGTTGTCACCCACGCTGGCCTGCTTGAACAGGGCGTACAGCTCCAGGAACTCGTCATCACTGGGACGCTTGGTCAGGCTCTTCACCTTCTCGGCGGCGGCGTTGAATTGCTAAAGATAGATGGGATGATTTATTAGTGGAAAGTCTAGCGTGCGGGATCGTAAAATCCATTGAAATTGGTGATATAAAAAAGGTTTGGAATATTACCTACTAACAAGCTGCCATTAAAACTAAGAAAAATAGTTGTTTTGAAACTACAAAAAATTATAATTATCGATTTCAACCGAAAACTGTTATTACATCAAAACAAAATCGTATTTAAACAGCTGTCCTTGCTTCAACGGAAACACAATCTTATCTCATACCACCGATAACTTAGTTTTAAGAATGAAACGTAAATCGCTTATAAATAGATTTCGCTCAGTGTACAGAAATCGAACAGGTGATTAGCAGCAAGGCTATCACGCCCTAAATTTTGGTATACTGTTGCTATCAGTGCATAATCTTTTGGAAAAGTCTTTTTGGGAAAAGTCTTACCTCGGAAACCATTCTGGGTTAGATTTTATCTGCAAGTAGTGGAATTGTAAAAAAAATATTTAATTAGTCATGTTTATGAAGTGGTCAGCTTGTTGTTTATTAGCATAATAAGTAAAACCATTTCCGAGTGAGGAGGCTGGCGTGTGCCAAACAGAGCCAGCTGGAAACGACCTTTGGCCCCGTGGGGCGATCTTGAAGACCCACCGAATGTTTGCTAATGGATGTTTGTTCGACTTTCTCCCGGCTGAAATACATAATTCGAGTAGAACTGGTAAATTATGCTGCGGAAACAGCAGACGCAAATATTTGTCTCGGCTGCGAGATTTTTGAAAGGGAGCGAGCGGGCAACCGTTAGCGTCCGCTTTTGGCCGGCGAATTTCGACCAATTTGGATACGGACGTGGGCTTTGTACGTGTCGAGCACTGAGCAAAATAACTGGCACATATGGTCATGCTAAGTTATGGCCACGTGCAGTTCTAAAATAAGTAATCATTTAAAAGGCACTCATTTAGTTTATGGGCGTTAGAAATTGCAAAAAGTCAAGGTGACAAGTTTCGTTTAGCATGTTCCAGAATATGCGTTTCAAAAGCGATTCTTTTGTACTATATTTTCATCAGTGCCTGTTGCCTGGCGAATTTCCATAATTGAGTTCTGCAGGTGTATAAGCTCGCTCGAAATGAAATATCCACTTTATGTGTCACCAGCAACGAAATTACCAGCCATTAGCCGCTGGGTAATTGAATTTAAACTAAACACTTACTGTTGTGTGTTGGCTGCCACAGAACTAAACAGTGTCTGAATTCCAATCCGGCGGTGACTTTCAATTTAAGTCATTCCATATCGCACGATCGCCCGCAACGAGAAAGCTTCTCCCCAGTGAGCAACATGAGCGGTTAAGCTCCACTCCGATTCTCAGTGGATCGGGAAGCTTTCGCTGAAGTGGGGCTAGGCAATCGCGTTGGTGATAATGCAGGCCTACTGATAACAGCTCCGATTTCGATTCCCTGATAATTCACCCCACCAAACCACTATCAAGACACGTAATCTCGTTCGGATCAAAGTTCGAGGGGTCCCACCTCTCCCGAATCTCCATCTCCAGCGGGGCATTATAGTTCCATAATGCACGAAAGCTCCAATAAAATGCCGCTCATCCGGACAAACACCTGATTATTGCTCATATATCTGGTAATCTTTATTGTCCAACTAAATAGCAGTGATGGCAGGTGCATGGGGGGTCCGCAATCGGAATCGGATTTGATCGGTATCCGGCTTAGGCGTACTTGGGGGCGTACTTCTCGTACACCTTCACGTAGGCCTCCTTGGCGGCCTCCTTGGAGAGACCCTTGTTGGAGCTCCAGGCCTCGTACTTGGCCTTGTCCTTGAGAGCCAGAGCGCCGGGCTTCTCGATGTTCACATCGCCAACGGTGGCCTGCTTGAAGAGACCGTAGAATTCCAGGAACTCGGCATCGGTGGGCTTCTTGGTGAACTTCTTGGCGAGTTCAGTGGCTTCCTCGAACTGTTCAGCAAAGGAAAGTCGGAGTCAGGGAATTTGGTACTTATATAAAACACCATAACAGTGAGAAATGAATGGGAATTTCCTCTTATGCAATCTTTCACTAATTTGACGTTATATCCAAAGTGCAGAATACTTACCGACACCATGTTGCTAGTATAGGATTCTTGTTGGTAATGCTGGAAATTTGAAGGTAATAATCCCAATTAAATATTGAGCTGAACAAGGATCCTTGGCTAATGTGCTTACCGCTGAAAAGGCAAAGACGATTGAATACTTTTGGGTCTTTTATTCGCGCTTATAAAGCGTCGAGACCCTTTCGTTTCGCTGCTGGTTTATGGACGCAAGGCAAATATTCCCATTTTGCTGGTAATCAGCAGATATCGATATCTTTATTTCACTAATTTCGTTGCCCAACTACAAGCGGGCGACATTGTCAAAGGTAGCGATATTGGAGATAGCCCCCGGATACACTTATCGTTTATGGTCCGTTCTGGGAGCCAAGGGCGCACTCCGGCCGGATTCACCTGCGAATTTGTCTCTGGACTTTAAAGCTTTTACGATTAGCCATAAATAATGACGAGCTCCGTCCGAAGTTCATTATCTCAAATTCGAGCTAATAATCAATTTCTGTGCAAGAGTTTGTGGCTCCTTGGTCAGCATCAGATGATTTTGCCCCTTTTTATTTTATAATGCATTATACAATTCTAATACATCAAAGTAATTAGAACTCTCCACTTTGTTCCGGGTAGTAATAATATATTAAATGTTTCTGAATGTTTTAAACATTACTTATAAATACATATAAAAAAGGGACAACGTTACAAGCAATGGTTGAACAAGTTGGCCAAAATTTAATCTTTTTTTAACGATTAAAATTTTTTTCATTTAACGATTAGTTTTTTTTCATTTAACGTTTAATTTTCTGCAGTTGACCACTTAAATTAACTCACCTCCTAAAAGTGTGCTAAAATTTGAAGAACAGTTTTCTAATTATTCTTCAATGTGTAAAAAATATATATACTTTTGTTAGTGTTGCTGACTAACAAACTTGTCTGTTTTCTTTTTTTTTATTTAACAGGACACACCCGCACAGTGGTTCCCTTTGTATGGGGAAAGCGGCGAAAAATACTTCTAGCACAAAACTTAGCACAAAATATTCTTATTTTTGTAGGAAAATTATATTAAAAAATCAGCCGGATCGGACCGAGTACGGGACCAGTACGGGACATCACAACGTCGTACATAAAATTTTTTTCTTTTAACTTTATTCTAAATACCACTATTTATTATACAAATGCCTTCCATTGCAGAGTAATGTCGATTTATAAGGTTTTTTATTGTCTTTACGGACAGCTTCACTTGCAAGTTGCTCAGGCTGCAATAATAGATTGATATCATGCTGTCTCTTTCGATGCTATTATTATAAAACATAATAACAAAAACATAAATAAATTAGAATAGCTAGACCAATTATTTGAAAGTAATGATACATTTAAATGTAAATACCAATACATTTAAATTGAATGTCGCGGCCATTGCAATAGCGGGTACCCGCTACCCTTTTCTTGATTAAAAATCCAGCCATATCAATCATTCACAATCTTACACGTAGTCTTTCGAATGAGTAACTTTTTACCAAAAATATATTAGTAAGTTAGTATGACAGCTAAGGTGGAAAATTTTCAATACACACTTTTTGTTAGATGAAGTCAAAATTATTTATTATTTTTTTTATGAATGGGACCGTCATATTATAACTTTAGAACCATATTTGTAGAGCCTTGAGTTACTTATGTATATCGATCAGACTTAAGGCAAATATATTATAATGGTCTATCAAAAATGTGGCGCCAGGTGGGCAGTAAAATGAATAATAGAAGAATCAGCTAAATCTGATCAGGGTAATATTATTTTAATTATCACATGCTTATCAATCGAAAATAAAAACAATTTAGTCTATATGTTACATTTTCCAATCCGATACAGCCTAATCAGATTAGGATAAGCATGAAGTGGAATGTTGTGAAAGAATGCCGGTTGCGTTCAGTTTAAATGCATACGTGTTTGGTTTATTATAAAATTACAATAAATACAGAGTTACAACAATTATCCAACGTAAGCATCGTTAGCTGGTCAAGGGAATGGGTCTAGCACTAGGATGGCACTTATTCGTACTGGGGAGCGTACTTCTTGTAGACCTCGATGTAGTAGGCCTTGGCATCCTCGGCGGTCAGACCGGCCTTGCTCTTCCAGGCGTTGTAGCGAGCCTTCTTCTCCTCATCCTCCGGCTCCTCGATGTTGCAGTCGCCGACGGTGGCCTGCTTGTAGTAGCCGTAGAACTCGAGGAACTCCTCCTTGCTGGGCAGGTTCTTGAAGTTCTTGGCCTTCTCGACGATCTCCTCAAACTGTAAGATGGCCAAAGAAATGGTTGGTTACACAAACGATCCATCGGATGATTAAAAAAACTTACGGTGGGCATGTTGGTGGCTAGTTGGTTTCGACAAACAAAAACAATCTGTGTGCGGATTTTGGGTTGAACATCGTTTATATATTGGCAAACATGGCTCACACCTTTCGTTAATCTTATCAGGCCCCCACTGCAATTGTAGTTCCCACTTGGGCTTATCATAAAAGTACTTATGTATATATATACATATATATATTTGCGGGTAATCATGAAAAGTGAGAGTTCCTCTTTGGGGCAGTGAAATATATAATTAGTCAGACGGCAGCTTATCAGTGGTGCTCTTGCACTTGCCAAGAAAAAAGTGGAGTGAGCCATATGCAGCAAGCTATATACCCACTATCTGATTGATTGATTGGGCCGAGCCCCAACAACAAATACAAATACAGAAATCTGGATAGCCAAAAGGCCAATACTTTAATTAATGGCTAGCCCATATTTTCCATAGTCATGGACTCTGATTTACACCTAATTCACGTGAGTCAGATGCTATTATTTGTTATCATGGTGAAGTCGCACGATCTGTTACTAAGAATAGTTCTTCGGACTTCTGTGGTAGGTAGATAGTAGTATCTACTCGCAAGTTTCCCCAAAAAATATTAATTAAACTATTTGAGCGGCATTATGGATACCATGTTGGCCAATGCACCTGTTCGTATTCAAACTAATTAAATTTCTCAATATCAATTGAAATGGCCTATATAAGAGCGCGTTTGGTAGAGTGGACTAACTTAGTATCTTTTACAAACTCAGCAAAATGGTCAGTTTTGAGGAAGCCGCCGAACTCGCCAAGAACTTCTCCAAGAAGCCCACCGACTCCGAGTTCCTGGAGTTCTACGGTCTCTTCAAGCAGGCCACCGTTGGCGATGTGAACATCGACAAGCCCGGCATTCTGGATCTCAAGAAGAAGGCCATGTACGAGGCCTGGAACGCCCACAAGGGTCTCTCCAAGGATGCCGCCAAGGAGGCCTACGTGAAGGTGTACGAGAAGTACGCCCCCAAGTACGCCTAAGGCCAGACTATTCTCCAGACTGTTCTCTATCTGACAAATAAACTCGAAATCTTATTATGAATATCCATAATGCTTACATATTTCGCTTAGAAGGCGGCCTCGGATTGGGGCATCGAAACCGCGGCTGCGATCAATGGCTTGGCCTGGCCGGCCTTCATCAGCATTACCCGGATCAGGGAGTTATCCGGCGTGAGGCTGGCCGGTGGCAATTTGTCCATGGGATCCAATACCGCCACCACCTCGAAGTCCACCCGCAGAGGAACTCCTGGCAGGACACTCGGCAGTCGGGCCAGTGTCTGCGGAATGGTATAGTGGCGCCGGTCCGCGTGGAGCAAAACCACCAGATTGGAGGCCATCTTGAAGGTGGACAGGTTCTGAACGGTGAGGTAGAGCCGAAAGGAGGGTCCACTGCCGCAGACCTCGGCGGAGAGCTTCACGGGTGCGTGGGTCAGGTCTCCAGATATCGTGCTCTCCGACGAGTTGATGGCATCGATGGTTGCTCGGGCTGCCGTGTGGCGAAGACGCCACAGCTCCATTTGGAAACTTCCGTAGGTTGCTGGATTAGGGAATGGATACACATGACAAATTCAATTTCAATCAAATTTTCACAATGAAGAATCACGTTCGAATCGATTTTAGTAGGAATTCGAGCCTTTATCATATCTAGGTAATCTTTAAACTTATGGAAAATTACGCTTAGTTGTGATTATCCCTTACTGGTTTGAATTGTTACTTTCCAACTTACATTTGGCCTGATGCTTCTCTCGAGCTGCCTGCTCCACAAAGATGGAGCTCTTCTTGGGCTTATCCAGAATCGAAGCATCCACGATGGATTTGTGATCGCCCAATGCTCGCTTGTTGGTCAGATCACCGGCCTTGGGCTCAAAGCGGGACACACGTCTCAGAATCTTAACCACGATACCACCAGATTGAGTGACGAGCGTGAGGACATGATCCTCCATGCCCATTCGTCCGTACAGCATGGCATCCACCGTCTCCTCCAGAACAAACTCGTCGACGAGGTAGCGCTGCAAATAAAACTTGACCACTCCTCCTCTAAGGGCAATGGCCACCAGGGTGAGTCCCAGATGGGTCAAGGGCAGCGGTAGGAGGCAAACGGGTAGATCGGCCATGGGCACCTGGTATAACAGCTTGCCCCGCTTTGAGTAGCACAGATAGCGATTGTCCATGGTGGAGGCGATTATCGTCTGATCGATGGGCAGCAGTAGGAGACCGGTTAGGGGGATGCCCAGCTTAAATATCTCCTGTCCATCCGATTGGCTTTTCCGCAGGAGGTAGACACCGCCATTCCGCGTGGCCACCACGATGCAGAAATCCGTCTCAAAGGTTCCCTGCACGGAGATCAGGCTCGGCACGGCCGTCTCATCGTCGCAGGCCTTGCCCTTGTAAACCAAATTGAAGCCCTGCGGCTCCAAGATCATGATGTGCCCGGTATCGGTGGCCAGGACCAGGTGGGACGGGGGATTGGCATCGCTTGAGATGCGCTTTATGCAGCACATGGCCACAATGCTGCCAACCCGACCCACTGGGGAGTCCTTGTGCGTGGCAATGAAGTGCTCCCGCTCTTGCTCGTCCATTTGGAGAAGTCGCTGCGATTTCCGCGACAGCTTGGAGTGGTCTATTGTTTTCAGGGAGTCCAGCAGGGCGGGATGGGCACTTGGCTTCACAACCGGCAGCTTGCGCCATACCTCCAGCTCCAGATCCTCGGAGTCCTGTGCGGGAATCGTGTACTTAAAGTATGGCTTTAGATGGCGATAGAAGAGCACTGACTCAGCGATGGCCACGGCAATTACTAGAAAATTGTATTCATAATGGAATCTACTTTAATAAGATTAAAATGCATAGTTATTTCTACCCGGCGTCTTGGGCTCCGTTTCGTCGATGTAGAGACTTTCAATGGCCGCTGGAATGCCCGGCAGTGGCTGCTCGTGCTTGAGCTTTAGACCACGGAAAACCTTCAGCGTGGCACTGGGCTCCTCGGCGGCATTGTCCAGTGAAATGTCTGCCGCCAGCAGCCGGACATATCCGTCGCACTGCACGTCGCTCAGGGCCATGCAACTGGAGAGGGTGGTGAGATGCGGTGGAGGAGCCTCCTCCGCCGTGTCCACGTGAAGCCAGTTGGGAGCACCGGCCATGGCAGGATCTTGGTGAAAAATTTGCAGCACAGTGTGAAAACGAACAGGTGATTCAGGACATGCTTTTGTTTTGGTTTTTCTTGTCCTTAGCAACCAGGATGACAGCACATTTTTTGTTAGTTATTTAGGTTTTCTCTTAAAAACAGAAAATGTTCATCAACACTATTCTAAATGGGTAGGTCCACGTATAACTAAAAAAGCGTTTGGCAAAAGGTAAAACTGCGATCGAATTACGGGTGATAGAAAATTTGATTTAAATTGCCCGCCAAAAGTGCATTTTGCCTTGCATTGATCTGGTCATACTTTAGGCCGGCCTGCTAAAGACGTGCAAGCATCGACAGTACGTGTTATCGATAAGTGCGAGGAAATATTCGATATCAACGTCAATTGCTTATCGCAAAAAACATTCGCTATAAATATCATCTCAGCGACACCAGACGTTGAATTCAATATTTAACATTTTGCATACATAAGTGACTAACTTCGGCCCATTTAACTGCAAGTGATGTCGGCGCTAAGGGACGAGACCCCGCTTTTTCACAAGGGCGAGATAGTCCTTTGCTACGAGCCGGATAAATCGAAGGCCCGTGTTCTTTACACCAGCAAGGTAAACACACACATACACGCGCGCGCATTGAAATGTCAAGCAAACGTCATAGGCGAAGTTTTCACAAATGATTTTCCGTTTCCTGCAATTTTCCGTACTTGCCGCAGGTGCTAAACGTCTTTGAGCGCCGGAACGAACATGGCCTGAGGTTCTACGAGTACAAGATTCACTTCCAGGGCTGGCGCCCATCCTACGATCGCTGTGTACGCGCCACCGTTCTGTTGAAAGACACCGAGGAGAATCGCCAGTTGCAGAGGGAGCTGGCCGAAGCTGCCAAGCTGCAAATGTAAGATAACCCCCTAGATATATATATATATAGATATATCGCTAACGAGTTCCCCCTTCTTTTCCGCACAGTCGTGGTGACTACTCCTACAAGGGCACACCCGATAAGCCATCTGCTAAGAAGAAACGCGGCGGAAAAGCAGCCCACGTTGAGGAGCCAATAGTGGATCCACTCGACACGGGACATCTTGAGGCGGAGCACGAAATGGCGCCCACTCCACGAGCAGCGGGCAGCCGGACGCGGGACAACAGCGGTGGCAAGAGAAAGGAGAAACCCCCGCCACCCGATGGCCGATTAAAGGGAAACCGGGGCAGACAAACCGAGACTTTCTATCACAATACCACAAATGATGTATCGGTCGATAGCCATGTGCCACAAGAGGATCGCATTATGATGCGAGTCAGCGAGCGATTGCGAGAGCTAATAGAGTACGATCGGAATATGGTCAAGGTACTAGGCAAACAGCACGCACTTCCCGCTCGTGTGCCCATCGTGACCATCATGGAGAACTTCGTCAAGCAACAGGCCGTGGAACTAGCTATTAGCATCAAACAGGACAGCTCGAGGGCCAGGAACACGCAGAGTCGCAATGCCCGAATGGAGCGGGAATACGATCGCGTTATGTCCACGTTGGTTACCACTCAATATCAGACTTAACAACCCACTTATACTCTTACTTATTAACAGTGTCTGCATGCTGAAGGAGGTGGTAGACGGATTGCGTATCTACTTTGAGTTCCACGTGGATGACCACTTGCTGTATAAGGAGGAGAAGGAGTACGTCCACAACTACCTCACAGACGCCAACATGCGCAACTGCAGCCTAATATTGAACAAGTCGTACGAGTACATCAATCCCAGCGGCGACACGGAACTGATCGGTCTGGACGGCACGCCAGTGGGAGAAGGGTCGGGCGACACCAATGGACAGATCGGTGTTAATAGTCTCGGCGGTCCGGAGTACGAGAAGCAGTTGCAAAAGTGCCTTCTCTACATTGTCACCGCCAGCGGAAAAAACACTGCGCAGGCCTATGAGAGGACTTCTCCATACACGGCTGCCTACAAACTGCCCGTGGAGATGCGTGGATTTCTGAGCGAAACATTCAAGTGGCGGCTTTTATCAGCGGAATCGCCGCCAGAAAAATCCATGGTCTTTGGCGCTCCCCACCTGGTTAGGCTAATGAGTATGTACCATCTTTTTCGCATTCTATAACATAAATTAAATCATGGTACTTGCAGTTAAAATGCCCATGTTCTTAAACGCATCACCGATCAGCAACAAGAAGCTAGAAGATCTTCTTCCCCACCTCGACGCCTTCATTAAGTAAGTGTGAGACCCCTACCTAGTCCATCACGAAGCTAATCTGTTGGTTTTGCAGCTACTTGGAGAACCACAGGGAGTGGTTCGACAGGGAAAACTATGTTAACTCCACTGCCCTGCCCCAGGAAGAGCTGCAGCGGGAGCTGTTGGACTCCCTGGATGGGATTGCTGCTTAGCTTTAGTTGATCGTAGTTATATAGTTTATTTATTATTACGATTAAAGCTTATGTTCTTTTATTTAAAGATTTGTAATTGTCGTTTTGGTTTCTTCAACTACACACTTTGTAAACAACGCACTTCTATATAAAAAAGTCTCCTAATGTGATCGTATAATCGAATAATGCCTATAACTATATATGTTAAATATTGAAAATACGATTTTAACATTTTTTTTTTTTTTCTTATCCTAAGTTTTAGTTGAGTAGTACATGCTAGTATTTTTGTCATGCCTGTTTTTTGTGCTCAAATATATTCAAATATATATAAGAGTTGGAAAGTTGTTGTCTTTTGTATTAAGAGTTTGCGGACCTTGACTTGGAATGTGCAGGGAATTCTTAAGATTTGTATAACTTCTCAAAATATTGCAACTGTAACAACTATGTATGTGCTGATTTGTGTTTCAGATCCTGCTTAGAAATTCGAAATTGTCGCTTGGACGGCTTGGAGTTGGATGCATTCGCGTTTGTAACATGTGTAAACTTGGGACGTTAACTTGGACGATGACTGATCCGGACTGGACCGCTTGCCCTCACTTCTGTCGCTTGGTGGCACTGCTGGCCGTGGGTCGCATGAAGCTGCTCACGGATCTACTGCTGCTGGTGCTCCTCTGCTGCGGACTGGGGTTCGCACTAATCCTGGCCTGCTGCTGCTGGTTCAGGGCATTCTTCACCAGCACCACGCTGCGAGCGGCGCTCATTCGGGACTGTGACTGGGGTTGGGACTGGGACTGGTTTTCCTTAAAACTGGTGCTACCATGGATACTCGATTTCGGAGCGGTGTTGGACATCTTGCTGCGCACCAGGATCACACTCGGTCCCACACTCGAGCCGCTACTACTACTCCTGCTGGCGGGGACTCCACGTCCCTGGCTAGGTCGCAGGTTCTGCGCGGCCAGTGGTCTTTTGCTGGGCGAGGAGTCAACGGACACAGTGGCTCCCGCTCGCTGGACGGCGGGCAGTCGTCTCACCACAGTTTGGGTGGACGCTCCACTGTTGATGGACGATCGCGAGGAGCGCAGACTGTTTCTCGAACTGCTCCGCTCCACGCCGGCAAGAACCTGTTGCTCCTGCGGAGAGCGCCTCACAGCGGATGCGGATCTCAGCGGAGCTGCACTGGCCAACGGCTGACCGTTGGGCATGCGCAGCGGTCTGCTGGCGGAGAGGCTCCTCTTGACCGTTGCAGTTTGGGTGGCAGGGATTTGGTTTTGTGACTTGCTGGCTGTCGATCCTGAGGGTCCGGAACTCTTCATCCTGGCCTGCTGCAGGCGATCGGCCAACCTACTGCCCATCTGGGTGATGCTGGTGGTTGTGGGCTTTTGCTTCTGCATCGGCCGGTGGCGGGCAGGAGTCTCGTTTACACCCTCGTTGCAGGAGGAGTTGGTGCTCTCGCCCTTTCCGTGAGACGGAGTGTCTGACACAAGACTTTGAGTCTCCTCGAAGCCCTCGTCATTCAGTTCGTGGTGCCCACTGGCGGACAGTTTTAGCTTGGAGGGCGTGATCTCCCGCGGCGGACTCCAGGGTCGTTCTGGAGTTCCCGTGGGCGATTTAAGATTCCGAATGGCCTCCCTTACATCCTCCTGATTGATGGAGCTTATGTGGCGACCCACCTTCTCCAGCTTGTTGATCGTGCGCTCCTTCTGCTTGGTCTTCTCGGGTGCGGGTGGCTCTGGCTTCAATGGAGAAGTCTTTGCCTCAGCTGAGCTGGTGGTCAGGGTCTCCTCATTGCCACTGCTGTAGTCCGTGGGTCTCTTGTAGCGTCGTGTGCGGCGAGCCAGGGCATGGCGATCGAAGTGACCCGGCGCATCCTGTTCCGCTGGGTTGATCTTCTCCTCCGTCGCAGCCTTTGGTTTGTCCGTCATGCTCACCGTGACCACTGTGGTGGTGGGCGTGGCTATGACCCGTCGGCTCACTGGTGGCGTCTCTATATTATCCGCATCCACGTCCTTGGAGGAACCCTGCATCTCGTTTTGGGTCTTGTGGTGACTGAGCAGGCTGGCAAAGGTGTCGTCGGACACTTGTGGCTTTGGTGACTTGGGTGGCAGTGGATGCTCCTCCGGTTTCGCGGGCTGCAGTTCCCGGCTGGAGGATCGCCTGATATAGATTTGCAACCGCTCGTTGCTCTTGTCCCTTTCACTTTGTTTCTGGATAAGGGACTTTCGGCGATCTTCCTCAGCTATCGATTGCAGTGCTATGGGACTCGACTGTTCCTGCGATCGCTGTCGGCGATATTGACGCAGTGCATCGTGCGGCTGGGCATCGGCAATGGCCTGTAGATTGGCCACCACGTCCGTCTGCTCCAGCGTCCTTGAGGGCTTCCAGTCGGCGTAGACGCGCTGGTATTTGCCGGACTCCTGATCCATTCTATTAGTGGAGTTAGTGGGATTCGTGGTCGTAGGCGTATTCGTTGGCGTAGCTGTCGTCGTCGAAGGCAGGATCTTCTCCTCCGGCAAGGGGTCCAGTTTTCGTTCGTTTTCTGCGAACATAGAATGTATCTAAAAGATCCATTTGGTCCTGAGTTTGTGAGGGGCATCTTACCAGTTTCGTTTTCGAGCGATCGCCTATTGGCGTTGACCAGACGACGCTTCCGCCTGTACTCCTCGTTCTGCTTCTCATCGCTCTCGTTGGATTGAAGCCATGTCTCGATCTTCTGGCGCCACTCACGGGATATTCTGTAAAATAAATCATTATTTGTATATTAATATGTGGAAGAAAAGGCGTAGATGTATAAGTGATAGATATATATATATAGATAGATACTATAAGATACTTTAAGTGAATCTCTCACCTTGGTTTCGCATCCTCGTTATTAGACTGCGTCTGAGCAATCGCCGATCCACTGCCCGTGGGCGTATTCGCTGCCGTTGTGGGCGTTCCAGCTGCACTGGCCAATGGAGATTGTAGTCGCTCCTGGACATTTTGCTGCTGCTGCTGATGAAGAGGAGCCGGGGAGCTGGCTCGTTCACGATCCAGGCCAAAGTCAATGTTGAGCAAATCGGGTCGTTTGCGACTGGAACTTCCGGAGCGGGCACGACGAGCCCACGAGCGATCCAAGCTGCCGTAGGCCGCCTTCCGCTCCCTGCTATTGTGTCCATCGTGGTGAGGACCCGTCGAACTCCGAAGGAACTCCATCAGGTCATCCTCCTCGGCAAGAACTCGACTACGCCGGCGCCTCAGACTTCCGTTGGGTGTGATGTCCGGAGAGGCGCCGTCTTGCTCCAGGCGGATGAAACCATTGCTGAGCTCTCCGGATCCCAGGTGGCGGCGACTCAGCGCCGGACTAGCCCTAGGATCGAAGAGAGCATCGCCCAAGAAGGAATGCTCCGAGTCCGAAACTGGCGTTCCAGCCTGACCAACTGCAGAATAACTTAGTAAGTAAAAGAATTTCTTCCAAGAAGAGGATGCACTTACTCTGCCTGGCTCTGCGGGCCATCTGCTCCTCGCGCTGCTTCCTCCTGAGCGTGGCCTGCTGCTCCTGCTGCTGGCGGCGCTCGTTCTCTTTGACCGCCTGCTTGAATTTATCACAGAAATTGTGGAAGATCTTGAAGCACTCCTCCAGCCGGAAGGTGGCCGCGTCGTCGCAGAAGAACTCGGATATTTTGAGCCGCATTGACTCCACCTGTTTCATGCCAGCTTGGAGGACGGATAGCTCGGATTCGGCGGCCTGCAAAAAGTCCGCCATTTGCTCCTTGATGTCCACATCCGTGGCAGGTTGTTCGATCTGCCTGGCTATTCTTCTGATCCTGCCGTCCAGTGTGTTGATTTCATTGTTGATCTGCTCTGATGTGGTTCTATAAAAATAAGAAAGTTGAGTAAAGGATAGCATTATATGGGATGAATGAAGGATTCACTTACTTGCTGGCACTTTCGAGGTTGTTCAGTTGTCCTGTGAATTGAAGCAGTTCGGGATTACGTTTCTCCGCCTGAAGAGCCACAAAGTGGATGAGGTTCATGCCCGGTTTATTTGCCCGGATGTCAGTTAGCTTTTGCAGCGATGATAGCTTCACGCCCGCCGCATTTCCTGCATAACCGCCGGAGTTAAGGAAATTTCCAGCCACAACGACCATGTAAAGGACCTCCTGAAGAGTCTTGTTATTCAGTAGATCGTCGCCAGCATAGAGCATCGAGTTGATACAGGGCTCCAGATAGGCCACATTCGCCGCAAACTCCTCCTTGAGCAACATGCTCTCAATCCGCAATTTGTAGCTATACAAGTTAAAGGGTAAGGTGAGACAATAGTAATGTATATTTATGGATAACTACTTACTTGGGCACCTCCAGCAGCTGCAGCAGGAACTTCTCGGCATTGCCCAGTCGTGCCTTATCCCCGTTGAATCCCTTCAGCATGTCCAGCTCATCCACCTCCGGCATTATCTTCAGCAGACCCCTCAATCTCTCCGCTCCGATCTCCTCGTGGGCTCCCTGCCGGATCAACTGGATGATGTCGTCGTTGCTGGTGCGGAATTGCTTCAGGAAGATATTCACATTCAGACTTCGCTTGCCGTCAAGCAGGGTGATCTCTGTGCTCTCCTTCTTGGATTTTCGGTCGAGTGTATCGCAGCCGTTGGATCCGGCGGAGGCCTGACTGCCATCCCGTCCCAACTTTGGTGATCCCTGCGCACTGGCTGTTTGCAGGCAGAAGAGTCCCTCCATCTCGTTCCAGTCGATGTCCTGCATCGGGCTGTCCTGGTGATTGCTGGCCACAATGCTCCAGATGTTCTGCTTGCCCAGGACCTTGTTGTGCGGTATCTTGCCCCAGTTAATGGTCTTCATCTTGGCCTTGGGTGCGGGTGTGTCCTGTTGCGGCAGCAGTATGGCAGTGGCCACCGCCTCCGCCGCCAAGTGATCTGGTGTCCTGGGCCGTGAGGCCATTTGCATCGAGGGCGGAGGTGGCGGCGGAGGCAGGGCGCCGCCATTGATCATGGGCGGTGGCGGTGGTGGCGGTGCTGCCCCATTTACCGGCGGTGGCGGGGGCGGTGGTGCTGCAGGTGCCATGGGTGGTGGGGGTGGCGGAGGCGTCGTCTTGGCCGACACGCCCACCGGCTGAGAGGGCTTGCGGGTGGGGCTGCTGGCATCGCTGCCACGACAACTCTGGCAGGCGAACTTCTGGCTACTGGGCGTGCGCAGCAGGCGCACCGAATCCTCGTGACTCTCGAGGAGCGTGGCGCGGTGGACCAGACGCTCAGTGGTGTCCCAGATTATATCGCTGAGCGGCTCCTTGGGATCGATGCGCAGCAGGTGCTGCAGTATGTTGAGGAATGGCACTTCCTGCGGCGTATCAGCCACCTGTGAAATATAATGTGAAATATAACATGAAAAAACATAATAAGTTACTTGGTGAAACCCATTACCATAAAGCAATGACTATGATTCAATGATTTCCGCAATGCCAGTCGCAATAACACATACGTCCTGTTGCACACTCACCTGTCGCAAAATGGCGTAGAAGACATCAAGGTGCGAGTTGAGATTGATGCCATCGGGCGCCTGAAGGCTCTGGGCCTCGTCGCATTCCTGCTGCTCCACGAATACGTCCAATTGTACAATGATATCGCCCACACTTTGTGCGACTTTTCTGTAATGCAGAATGTAGCAATGATAATTAGATCACTGGCACTTAGAGGGTTAAGCTCTGGAAAATCTTGGCATTCCGTCCGACAGTCCGCACTAATTATTCAAGCTGGCATTGCTGCTGGCAATTTGTAGTTTGTAGGTTTTGTGTTGACACAACTCACTGGCTTTTAATTTATTTCCTATTTATGCATGAATAAATATATATGTATTTATGGCCCAACAGGAGGAAGGGGTTTATCCACAAGTAGTCGATGCTTGCCAGAATCGATAGAGAACAACAAACTCCGCCTCTGACATTGAGTAACCTCCGGAGGCTGCCAACAAAAAAAGGGGTGGCAAAAGGACCTTCGACCCGCTGCACACTCACTTGAGATTCTGCACCAGTTGCAAGGCGGCGCAGCTGTAACGGGACAGCGAGCCGCAAAATGTGAGGCGCCGCTGCAGGTGCAACGGCGATGGCGATGGCGTCACGGAAGTGGAAGCGAAACCGGAAACGGATGACGCCGATGAGGCGGACTCCGATGAGAGCGATGGCGGCGGCGAGGGCGATGCTGACGACTCCACGTTGCCTGCCTCGAGCAGCCTTGGCAATCAAAAAAATAAAAAAATCACTTCTACAGGCACATCATTTCACACGCGGCGTGCAAAATCGTTAGCCTTGCGCAATGTCCTTGCTGGCAGCTCCGCTTTTGGCCTTTTGAGAATTGATATCCATACATCGACTAGCACTTTTTTGTTGCCCGTTTTAATTGCTTGCCCCAATCGCTTTTGCGGTTCGAACGAGAGAACGGCCAGAATGGCAATAACGAGGACGAGACAGCCTGGCACTATACAATGTTTGAGCTATGGCCACGACTTGGCGCTTTGGCGGCACGGAGAGCCTCGTCGCCAAATCCGAGTCCTTGTTGTTTTTGGCGGCCACGTGCTGCGCGCGCAGGAGTTTTCCTCACCATTTGCGAAGCGCCCACGGCGGCCTCTTTCATATTCCGGAGCAAGTTCGTCAACATCCATCGTGCACATTGGACACGCGGACACTAGCACGTGATTCTCCGCTTTGTTTTGTTGTTTTGGCCAGCAGTTTCTATTTTGGTCCGTCACGGAAGTTGTTTAGGGCTTTTGGGAGTTACTTACTTGCGGGGGCACAAGGAAATTGGGTAACCAAAACGCCAAATTACAAAACTTTAAACGGAAGCTTCAACTAAATGGAAGGGAAAAAACGTGCGGTGTAAATCCAGGTAAACTTTTAACTTAATATTGAAAGAATATTTGTTTTGAATCCTTTTAAACTAATTGTAATAAGATGCACTTTTTCAAACCAGCTTAGCTACGTTTGTTATTGAAGCAATAAGTCAATAAATATATTTTTACCCAAGCTCTTATTTTAAAAAGGTGTTTTTATCCCCTAGCTGCTGTTTCCAATTGTGTTTCCGACTCTTTGGACACTCCATAAAAATACTTCAGTAATCGAAAATGTCTATTCTTGACACGGTTCTAACAATCCCCCTGAAATGCGATACTTTGGAGTTTATTTTTAGCAGACATTTATGAGTTTGACGGTAATTCGATACTAGCACACATCCATCATTCTCGGGTTGATAAACAACTTAGATTCGGATTTCGATTCGATTAGAACACTTTATGTAGGAGAACAATTAAAAGCCGCTTAAAGCATCTGGACAGCTTCCAAGCTACGCAGAATCGAGACTCGACCGAATCTCAATGGTTCTCCATCTCCTCCAAATCGAATGAAATAAGAGGCGGTCTCAAATCAAAGCGCTATGTGGCTGAATGAAAACGTTTAGGTCGATTCGAAATTCCAAATAAATTAAATAGCGCCAGAAAACTACGCATTTCGTTGATGTGTGCGCGTTAAAATTTTAATAACAATAGAACTGAAGGGGGATCCTCGTCTGTTTTTGGGAATGGAAAAATGCCACAAGACAAATGGGCCGGGACAATCAATTAGTCAACTGTGTGCTCCAAACTGACAAGCCGAGGAATCAGCCAGCTTGTTTGTTATTGTTCGCATTTGGGCTTGAACTATTTTCAAAATTAATTGAATTTGCTAGTTTTCCAGCTAGCTTGTTCTCTCGCGTTTTCGAGAGCCACAAATTTGTCAAGCAGAGGGCCATAAACAAACCCGTTTTTGAAGGGTGAGTCGCAGATCCGACTAATTGATTTATTGTTGACTAATTAAATATTGAATTAATTGGTTTGCTCGCAAGCGGCGCAAATTATTTGCATAAGGCCCGATCATCCATTCAAATCTCCTCCAGTTTGAAGATCAGATCCTCTCCTCTTTTTCTTAATATTTTTTTTGGCAGAAAATTAAAAACGATTTCAAAATCAGCAAATACCTTGATCTTGTCTTGTTTATCGTATCGCCATGTAGTCCCATGCAAATTAAATGTGCGTCTGACTCGAATAAAACATAAAAGGCAGCAAATGGCAATCGTTAAACTGTTTGTGATACTCATTCGCTCGATTGTGGGAGCCTTTTCAGGGTTTTTCATCCAACTCTTTTATTTATTTGAACTTCACACGATCGCGTCGAACTATGAACGACGCCCTCAGCAAATCTGGGTGCTTAAATATGTCTCGTCTTTGGCATTTCGATGAGCGTCCTCCTAATCGATGCACTTCAAGTCAAAACTCACCTTAGGTTATTGAGCAGCGGCAAAACTTTGAGACCTGTAAGACAAAGGATAAATTTGTGAATTGTGGGCGGTTTTGATGGGATCTTTGACTTACACTACAAAAATGTTAAACCATTTAAGCTATTATTATATTTTCAGAATTATATCTAAGATTTGAACCCAGTTTTTGTGTGGCTAATGTGGTGATGATTCGTTGCCCCTTTGGACAAGCGGGATTGCCATAGACAGCGAGTCAACTCAGACCCGCCCAATGTCCACTGAATCCCGACCGACTTCCGGTCAAGCTCGTTTTTTCGCCTTTTTGCTTTTATTGGCGCACTCAGCGATCAATTTATGCACTCGTACACAGAGGCACACTTCTATCCGTGAGTTGTAAATACAAATAATACTAATAATAATAATAAAAATTTAATTGCGAAAAAAGCTCGTGAAAGTCGTTGTCGCTTCTGTGCTATATAGCACATATAGCATGTCCCTCAGATCCCCTCGATCAGCCTTATTTGGTGCCTTGACGTTCATAATTTCGTTTTACGACTTTTTCGCTGCGCTGTCATTTCATTTGTTTGAAATTGAAATCCATAAAAGGCGTACAATTAAAATGCGTGTGCGATTCCGTGTGTGAGTGTGTAGTAAAAGTTTCTTTGTCCCGGTCTTTGTTTTTTTGTTTATTGGATATTCGGAAGTTGAGAGCTCCCAATTAGAAGGAGAGATCAATGATCATTGGATCATACTTTTATTTATTATGAACTTAGTATTTGTTCTCAGTTGAGGTCGATTGACCATCTATGCCCGGCAGCCAAAAGATTGGGTATTTATGTGCCGCACAATAGTTGAGATCGGGGACACGCCCAAGTGCACAATTAATTGTTTAATAACATGCCAGGCTGTGGCCAAAGAAACTCAACAGCTCGAAAATCAATTCTCCACTAACGATTTAAATATTCCACTCAATGGTGTAAATCTGTTGATGATTTATAAATCAATTGAAATTGAATTTTGCCAGCGAAACAGTTGAGCAAATAAATTTATGGTCGACTATGGGAAAAACTGTTGCGTGCCAAAGTGGAAAATCATGGGGCATAAATCTCGTTCCCCAACAATATGCCTCCCAGCCTGACAGATGACATACAACAGATATGATGGCTATATGGTTGGTCCGACGATCGGTCGCTTGGTTGGTGTGTTAGTTGTCCGGAGAATGGGAATGATTCCGAGCCGATAATTGGGCACTTAAGTGGCATTAGCGAGAGCCTCGCAGACTTTTGAATTGAAAAATGCAAATATTTGAAGGGGCGTTGCTGGCCGTTGTTCCTGGAAGTTCAAACAGGGGGCCGAGAAAACTGAAAAGAACTGAAAAGAGCTGGAAAGACAAAGTCAAAGTCGGGCCAACAGCCTTGAAACTGAATACTTCGATTCATTGCCAAACGAAATGCGGCCGTTGCCTGTCAAATGTGGCGTTCAGGAATGCCCCAGGAGGAGCCATCGGAATGGGAATCGATGTTTGGGGCGCATTCGCGGGTGGGCGTGACTTACATTTTGTGCACAGCCGTTGAGATTTCGAATTTGTCTTGCTACTACTTCGCTTTTGTCACTGCGCTCTTGTAATGCTGAAAAAGCGCAGCTCAATTTATTTTAATTAAGAACAATAAAAACGCCGCTTCTCGGTAAACTTGCCCCGTCAATACAACCCAACCTCCCACCCTCCCTCCATTTCGCAAGCAAGTGCAGCCCCACATTTCGGTGGTGCTGCGGCTGCGCAGAAGGAGCAGCGAGCATAAGAGCCACCACGCACGCACAACCGCGCTCAATCAAAGTCAGGGAGTCGGGTTGACGACTGGCAAGTACAGTGGGAACTTCCTAAAACGCACTTGCTTGTCGGTGTTGAAAAATGTGGGGTCTTTTATAATGGAACGATTCTGGATTTAACTTAGAATTTACAACAGATCACATATAAATCACACATTTAATTTACATATAAATCTTATTTTTAATAAGAAGTTCAATATTGATTATTTTAATTTTTCGGAACATCAATTTCTACCTCTTATTATCTATATTTTAGAAGCCAGACTGTATAAGGAGGTGGAGGTCAGACCAAATTGGTGGTCGCTAAGGGGTTTGGGGGTTGATGGAGTTCGTTGGCAGTTCATGAACTTTGAACAACTTGCAACGCCGAGTCGCCGATGAAAAAGGGAGTGGCATCTGCCACTGACAGGATGTAAATGAGTCCCTTGTTTGTCAACAGACGTCTTGTTACATACATATAAAGTACATTTTGTTCATTGGGCGCCTGTTCTCCCCTTGCAACTCATCTGCAGATGGAGCAGTATTAAATTTAAAGGGGTTCAGCGAAGTTGCAGCACTTTTGGGGCACGTTCGAAACATATTACTAAACTAACTACAAACACGTTTTGGATAAGCAAATCATTATCTATGCCAAACATCCAAAAATTTGTCACGTATCTTCGATTTGTTCCTTTGTCTCACAACTTTGAAGTTGTTGAAAAACTTTTTGTTTTAATGTTCAAAAGTTTCAGAAAAATCATAAATATTGCACAAATGTACATAAACGTGGGATTAATCGAATTACTTGCATAAGTAGATCAACAGCGATCGAAGATAAAGTTAAGTGCACCTTTTTAAGGCTATTTCACGAATCATTAAGGTGTAAATGAGCATTAAAAAGTCTTACAGTTACCCAGCAAGTCAACAAATCAGCAATTTCAAAATCTGTGCCTGCAATCAAAACGTCCTCAATGACCCGACAACTTTTGCCACAATTAATAAATCAGCAATAAGTAAACAATGTTCGTTTGACCGATTTTCCAGCAGCTCCAGTTCAAAGGACTCGCAGTGGGCAATTTAATGGCTTAAAGACGCGCCTCTAAATCGCCGGCACGTGCTAAGGTTACTCGGTTCGACAAAAGGCGATTTTGGCATTTTGGGGCTCTTCGAACCTATCATTATCTAACCTCAAGTCAACGAGCAGCCCGCGAGGGTCGCTGGTGTGGCTGCCTGAAATATGAATTAATATGGGAAGGGGACATGCAAACAGTGTATGTGTATCTGTGCATATACTGTATTTATATGTATGGGTATTGGCCAAACAGCCAGCCGGGCACATACGGTCAAGGGTAATGGCACTTGATCAGCGGGCACATCAATCAAATCAATGAAATCGAAGACAGCATCAATGGCACCAAACAATCGCAGGGGAACAACCCGTTGACTTTTGGCGGGCTTATCTCCATTGTAGCAAATTATCACTCTATTTTTATTTGGATATCGTATTATCGGAATAGATCGCTCTTCTCACCTATAAATTCGTTGCGAATGCGAATCCGCTCCTGTAGAGTGGCCGCCGAGATGATGACGCAGTTGATGAAGGCCAGCAGGGCGGCCTGGTAGTCCAGGGGCGGATGGGCAGCGGCACTCGACAGCTCCAGTTCGTTGATGACAATCTTGAAGCGGTATCGCTGCTTCTTGAGATTCTGCAAGGATATTACGATTGAATTAGAACAAATTTAACATTTTAGATACATCCAGGATAGGGTATTCATTGTATTCATTGAGGGATTATGTATATCTTGAGATTGGTCGTGAGTGTTTTTCCTAATCGTTTGTACCTCATCAAATGCTTTGTATCCCCACTTACCTTGTAAAATTCTAGGGTCTCGATGGCACGTGCATATCCATCGGGGCTGTAGGCGCACAGCGCGGAGAGGAGCTCGAAGACCTGCTTCTTGACGGTGGCATTCTGGGTGTCCAGGGCAGCGCCCAGCTTGGCAATGTAGTCACGATTCTCGACAATGTAGTCCAGGCCGATGCGTGAGTCCATCGTGGTGGCTTGGGGTGTTTAGTTTCTATTTTTTTCGGGGGGTTCTCTTCTTGGAACGGATCACGTCCCCAAAGTGGACGCTTTATTTTTGGGGGGACAGCAATCGGATCGAATCGCAGTGAGACGATCGATTGGGGCGGCTAGTTGCAAAGGTTGGGGTGCTCGCATGGAATATCTAAGCAGTTCACGTCATGCCGAACGCTGCTCGTGTTCTGAATCTGAAAAAAAAAATGGGGGCAAAACAGTGGAAAATTCAGTTAGTTGGGTTCAAGCTGTGATTGCATTTCCGATGATTTAGACCCTTCAATTCTCGCCCTGTCACGCGTTGTTCCATATCTTGTGGGCTTTTCAGTCCTATACCCACCCCTGCTCGATACCCATTTAATTAATTTACGATCGCTTCTCGTGGCACCGAGCTGCAATTGTCATAAATTAATTCCGACCAAGCAATCGCCAAGGGGCGTAACAGATTTTAAATTTTCTATCGGTTTTCGTTTTCGGATTTTGGGATTACGTTTCGGAGGCACGATCAAAGGCAACCTTTGGCAATGGCGACGGGTTCCGCCCTCTAGATCGGCATCTCAATTACCAGCAAAAACGATCTCGTTAATTTGTTTACTTTCGATTAGTCGCCGTCTAAACTGCCGACAAAGTCTGTCATTTGGGTTCGCGCGCATATTAAAATGCGATTTTTCATTAAAATACAAAGAGCGCCGATAAAATGCTTAACATTCTTGTTAAGAGCTCCGATCTCGAGTGGCACTTTGCGTTATTTGAAATTATAATTTGTGTGTGCGCTAAATGCTCATGTTATTGCCATTGTTGCTATTGTTTTCATTCCCATTGAGATGACTTTTTGAAACAAAACAAAAAAAAAGTGGAGATACATAGGCTGTGTGCTAATGAAATCACATACAACGACTTCGCAATTAATGGACAGACATCACAAAGTGACATCCTTGCGATATGCCTTATTGTCGTCCGTCCGTCACTTAACATGATATTTCCGATAATCCACTCAAGTGGATGGGCGAATTCTCTGGAGAAAAACAGAAAGCGAGTTCTCAATCAAAACACAGATACATTCGCCACTTTGTATCTTGTTCTCCGCCCGGCTTTCTCATTCGGATTTCGATGAGTGTAGATCTACACTGTGTCACACAACTGGGCTATGAGCTCAACCAATTAGCGAATGATAGTAATCTCGTAGTTAACCTATGTAAATTTCGCTCTTTAAAGGCTTCGCTTTTATTTTACTGCGATCTGGTCGATAAAAAACTGGCAATTTTGGCATGCCATTGCGAAATGGCACAGATTAATAAGATAGATATATATGATTTGGTTTCATAAGGAGAGCTTGTATCTTACAGATCTTCGAGATTGGTATAATTGATTTGGTATGCCTACGATGTTATTTAAGTTAGTAGTGAGCATTAGCGGGATTTGAAACAAATATCGAGATATGCGTGATATGCACAATTTAAGATTCCCTTGCATTGAATTTATTTTGAATTTTGTGAGCTAGTGTGCTGCTGCGGCGACTCTAGATAACTTAGCACAACACCCGCACACTTTTAACATCCCAGAGTGATAAATTAATAATGCTTATCTGTAAACTGGTTCCATTAGCCCAGCCAACCAAGCAAGCAGCCAACGTGCTGGACATCGCATTGTTGTTGCTATTTATTGCAAAACAGCAGCCACCTAAAAGCCAATTGAGTTGTTTTTATTTTGTTTTTAAGGGAAAACAGCGAAAGGGAACATATGCCTGGGAATCGAATTCGCAGCCGAAATGTTAATGAACCCGCCCCATAACAAATGCGCCGGAGTCTAATTAGAATTTGAGTTGGCCATTTATCTTGCCACAGCGTTTCGGGTAAAAAGCGGGGCGTTGACAGGCGCAAATGACTTGCCCCTCCGGAGGACAGGTGGCGACTCACTGGCGTCGTCAATAAAATGTCAACCACATGCCCACAAATTGCTGGCTGCCATTGTGGAAATATTCACCTCGTCATCGCAACGATGCTGGCAGCCATGTTAAAGTGCAAGTAATAATTCACGAATTTCAAAAGTTTTCCGTCTCTCCGACTCGCGATCGTTTTCAATGTCTCGCGACATTATAATATTGTTGTATAAATTATGCGGTGGCCCACGGGGCGTATGGGGCATGCGGTATTGGATATGGGCTATGGCGAATGGCTAAATGTGATTAAATGTTGTGCAAACTTTTCAAATCACTTGGGTTGGGCCGCGGAATTCATACTGCTCATCAGCAGGAAAACAGTGTCTAGGATACTTGACCAACTTGGCTGGGAAATCAAGACAAGTGCTTGAGGAGATCTCTACAAAGGTAAACAGCTGAAGAGCAACTACCGTGGCCACATCACTTGCTGTTGCAATAGGCGCAAGGTTCTTCCACATATGTGTTTCTGATTTCTGGCACCTGTAACAAATTGTAGCAAATGAAGCTGCAGGCGGCCCAAGTGGTCGTCTCTAGGTTTTTTCTCTATCAGCATTTTGGAACGGGTGTGTCTGCAGCTCTAATCTCGAAAAGCAACTGTTGCACAGTTTCCATAAATTTTTATTGAATTTTTATGGCTGCAGGCAGGCGTCATCGCCGCATTGGATTTGCATGCGATGTATGCACACAAAGGCACACCAAATAAATAAACATAAACATAAAATATAAAATAAACAGCCATTGAGAAAAGTGTTTGGCACTCAATAGTAAATGCTGATGATAAAAGTGCTTCGAATATGGAAACTTGGCAAAAGTATCATTAGGCTAATAGCATAATTTATCCCTGTCAGCCGTAGCGAACATCTTGATCTCTTGATTTAAATAGTTTAATCTCAGACGGAGCAACTTCATTTGAGTTGTTTATAAGCCAAGCTGCTTATCAACAAACGCCACGCAATTGTGAGAATGTGTCTGGGAACCAAACTGAAAAACAGTACAGACTCTTTGTTGTGCAGCTTTTGAGTTCAGTAAATTAAAATGGGAAAAAAACAGAAAAACGGAGCGACTTGGAGTCATAACACTTGACGACGCATCAGCAGCAACATCTCGCAGCAGCAGCAGTCGCAACACGACGAGTTGCAATCAAAACACGATCTTGGCGCTCAGCATTGACCTTATGACTTCTAAAATCGGTAAAAACATCTTTACAGCGCCATGTGGCACTGCCGATGTGTTTCCAATATGAGCTAAAAATACGAAACTCAAGCTGCGAAACGGCGGCGTACTTGAAATTGGTATACATTTTATAGCCTTAATATATATGTACGGATTGCCATTTTCAATTCGATGCGACTCATTCATGGGGCCAAAAAGTGGAAGGCACTCTCGTGAGCTGCACAATCATTGTTAAAGGATACTGCCTTGCACATTTCGGTTATAGGTCAAGTTTAAGTGGCAGACGCGAAGGTCGCAACACGGAGGCGGCGCAAATTGAGCAATTAGGGCGTGGCCGGAGTACGCCTCATTTGCACTTACTTGACTTAATTCGTCAATTAGCCGCTGCTAAGGTAATCACAGACCAGCTGGCCAACTGGGAAACTGGACAACCTCATCCACTTCAGACTCAGATTGAGATTCGAATTCGGATTCGTGGGCGTTCAACAGCCAAATTCAAGAGCCCCAACAAAGCAAATAAGTTTAATGATTTGCTCCGCGTGTTTATTGTATGGTCAACAAAGAACATTTGACTACGAAAATAAATGAGATGCAGCCCACGGGTCCAGAAAACAGTCTAAAAATTAGTAAAGTAGTGCGTAGGTTTTGCATTTCAATGATCACAAAACCGCAAAGACCCCACAAAAAGCGAAGCTTGTTTGAAACTAAGATGATTCTATTTTGAATGGGATAGAGTCGTATTGTGATGACTATGTAAATTTCGAAATCTAACAGAAGTATCTTCTTCACTGCATTGTAAAAATATTATTATTTACTTATGTAACAACTGGATTTTGGTAAAGTCGGTATGTACTCTTGATTTATGTTAATTGAGATCTATGTTTATTTAAAGAATTTGAGTACCGAAATGGTTAAATATTTTTTGTAATCTACAAATGTCCAAGTGAAATGTTATATTTCTATTAATATTTGTTCTCTTCAAAGACCCCCATCCCATTTCGAAAAGGGAGATTATTCGTGACTTTCTTGATTGGATTTCATTGGGTTCGCCGCGTGGCGCTAGTTGACATCTGACAGCAAAAAGCGGGCAGAGTCACAATTTTTGGGGAACGCACACACTGGGGGGAACTCCCCCAACTCTGTTTGCCATTGATGAGAATTTATGAACTCACAGTCACACGGACTTTCGGGTTAAATGGACTCAACTGGCAATGACAGAGCTGTGCACTTGGGGCTGCCAGTGAAAAACCCATCAAATGTGTCAAAAGCCGCTTCATTGGAAAATTTTCTATTGTTTTAGGGCTTGCGTTTTCGAATTTGGAGGGATCTTTGCTCAAGCGCCGTAAAAAGTGTGAAAACGTAGCAAACACGCTGTTCGGTATCAGAAAATTGGGTCTGTGCCCGTTTTTTAAGCCTATAAAATATAAGGCGCTAATGGGCCATTTTCATGCTTATTTACACAATGGAAAAGCGAAAGTTTTATTTATTGGCGGGTCATGGATTTCCAAGCGTTCGCATGGTGCAGGTGTCAGAAATTCTGGGGCCACCAAAGTGCATAAATATGTTCAAAGGCTTGCACTTATGCATTTATGACAGCACCCAAAACATGCAACAAGTTTGGCCGCACTTACAGGTGCCCAGAGAAAAAAATACTTAACAAATTGTGCGACATGCAAATGTACGTGTAAAGTGGTCAATGTCCACTTGAGTGTCCAAAAAAAAAAGAAAACAAAATATATTTGAGAAATAAAGTTACCTGGCGTGCCGGCCAAAAAGACCCAGGGCCAATCGACAATGAGCGCTAATTATGCTGAGATCGCTTGCCAAAAAGGTTCAATGCACCGCTGCAGCATTTCAAATCCCTTGTCGACCTTAACTTTGAATTGTCAAAATACAAAAGTTCAAACAGACACAAAGCTCCGAACAATGAGCACAAAGCGAAAGACACACAAAAGAAGTGAGCCACGGAAACCTACATACTTTGGCCCAAACTGAAAAGGGTACACACAAAATTAAGTTAGGACCAACTGGCATAGATAGCCATAAAAATTTAACGTTAATATGAATTTATAGTTAAACAATGATATTTTCTATATTGGATTTTTTGGGCTTAATAAGATTGATCGAGTTAAGAACAGGTACCATTCGCAACTAGTGTTTTAAGTGTGATCTAATAACCCATTTATGTTTGGAGAAATGCTTGAATAATAGAAGAATATTTTTTCCAGTGCATCGCTGATTCATTTGAAAAGTGTTGGCCATATGCAGGCTGCACAGATTCAGATTCTCGAGTTTGCCGCTTGGATGGATTTGGATGCTGCTGCCACCGCTTTGACATTGACTTGTGGTTTCAGTTGCCGCCACTGCCGCATTTCAAGTTTTCAGCTGCTCAGCTTTTTAGCTCTTTTTTTTAGCTTCCAACAAAATAGTCGGTGTGTATGTGGGCTGAAATTGTTTTCCTCACTTCATTCATGGATTCGAAAACGCGCTAAAATGATTAGTCAGCTTCTTGGCTTTTGGGGAGCAGCTCAGCTGGTTTTGCAGCGATTTAGGTGCGATACTTGCCACAATTTGTATTATTTTTGAGTGGTATCTCAGTCGTTTGTCCTTCACAAACATTTGTTTGGACCGCGCAGCACACACGATCTGCTATTGTGGTTTACGGCATCTGAGCCCAAACTTCCGCATGAATACTCGTCGATCATACATGGCTTATCGATACATCTTGATACTATATTTAGACCGCAAGATTAGGCGAGTTTATCGCCTTTGTGCCACAAAGTCAACTTGTCATTGGGCGCCCACAAATGGTGGCAATGAGTCACAGAGGAAGAAATTTGGCGTCATCAATTATGATCAATTATTCTAGAAAAAATATAGCGGGGCTTAAATCACAACTAATTAGTGTTTAATAAAATATGAGTTACTTTATAAATTCTAGGAATATAGCCGTTTAATATGTACTCATTTTAAATGTATAAATAATTTTGCATTTAATAAATCTAGTGAAATTTGTTCTCTGTGCTATTTGAATTTAGTGTTGGGCAACCAGTTGCCATTTATGTAAGTTCGACATTTTGCAGATCTATCCACAGCAGCTGCACTTGACAATCGTTAGAACAACCAAGTTAAACAAAGCCCATACAGACTGCATAAATTAAGTGCCGAGGGGGTAAAAAAGATATCAGGTGACAAGCGTGAAAAGCGCTGTTCTGACAAACAGACAGGCAGTCGTATATAGAGCCGAGATTAAAGGCCAGCCCAAGTGCCTTCGTTACTTTTCACCTTTTAGGCACCAGTCGCTGCACTTGCGCAATTCCCTCATCCACAGGCCACAATCCTCAATCCCCAATCCCCATTCCGCGATCCACAACAATCGCAGCGATCCTCATCACAGCGCCAACTCGAACTTGAACTACATTGCATTGGACATCAAAATAAATACATAATCGTAAATATAAAAAAAAACCATGCGCATTGCTCCCATTTCTTTGGCGGCACAGGCCACACCACGTGACTGGCGAATTTGTTGGTCAATGTTTGGCGGTCGTTGCTGTTATTTTTTTCTCCATTTTCCTCTCTTTTTTTGGGGCACAAACCGAGACAGATTGGCCAGCTTATGAGGGGCAGCCGAGTAAGTGAGATACATCCACTGATCTCCAGGCAGCCGCATCGCCCACAGCGCCGCTGCTTTGGCTTTGTTGTTTTTAACACTGGATGGCAGTGACACTGGCGGAAAAGTTGTGCCACATGCAGCAAGCTTTCTAAGAAATATGGTCAAAATATTTTAAAAATATTTTGAATATTGAAAATAGCATAGAAACACATTGAAAAACATAGGCATGCCTGAAAATGTCTTATTTCTTATCAAAATTTTTCATTCCTTTTCGTATGTTTCCTTACTTTGAATTTTTGTGTTTTTCGATATTTTCATATAAACTATATGTTAACAATAATCAAAAGGGTATTCGCACTTTGGGGCGATCTCCTCACAATTTCCACCTTATTGTTGCCTCGTGAACTTGTAACTGAATTGTAACCTGATATTTGCCAGCACTAACTTAACTATTTCGTTGCATTGTTGTCTTCTTGTTGGCTTGGTTATGTGCTCGCTTTGGGCTATTTATAAAATGGTAAGCGCTTTAGCTGACTAAGACCATTGTCTCGCAATTAAGATTTCATTGTGAGATTTCGTGGCATGGGCCACACGGCGTATGCGCGATTCGAATCAAACGCAATTTGCACAGCCACTTGCAGCAGCGCTCTGAGCATCAAACATGCAATAATTTGTTTAATTAGGCGTAAATGACGCTGACAGCGCTGCCAGCTCCGTCGGCATCGTGGCTCTAATGGAGCGTGGCTGATTTTAATAGCTTGTCGGGTTGGCTCTAACCTTACGGTGCGGTGCGGTGCGACTTGTGGTTGTGGCAAGTGATTCGCAAATGCAATTGCAACAGCCACACCCCAACGATCGCCCAGCCATGCTAATGCCATATTCTTGTTGCAAAGTTGCAGTTGCAACCGAAAATGCCATAAAAAAGTACAGAAATACAGATACACATGCCCCGGACACATGTCTGCCGATCGCACGGTTCGTATCGTATCGGATCGCATTTGATTGCACCCCAATCGATCTTTGGATGCCTTTGCCATTCACGACGATAATTCAATTAATTGCGAAAATGTCCTAGAGACAAATTCATATTCACAGCAGACGGCGATCGCGACGGCAATTGCAACAAAGTGCAAATGTAGCGGTCGTGTCTGCGATCGTGTAGCTTTTCATTAAATTTCATTAAATTCTTTTATGCGATGGCAAAGCAAAAATCAGCAACATTAAGCATTGCAACATTTTTGCCATTGGATTTGATTGCCACGGAGTGTGGAGTGTTGGGAGTTTGCAGTTGTAGCTGGTGATCGCGATCGCTGCTTGATCTTCGCTCCTCGGAGCTCTGTGCATTTTATGACTTTGATTTATTTGTGCAAATTATTTTTAAGCTGTTACATGACTAGCAGGGATCCCCGGCTCTCGGGGAAGTGTCTGCATGAGGAGCCGGCGATCGGGGATCGGTGATCAGTGATCAGTGCAATTTGCCATTTCTCATCGCTCATTGCCCGTCCAAGTTATTAGCTGTCTGCAATTGTCAGCGTTCGTTTGACGGCTTCGCTCCCAATTTCCAGCTCAAATCCAATCCGATTGCATCCCATCCGCAGCGCCCAGATCCCGCAGGCGCATTTCCAATTACATAAGCCAGTGATCTCTCCATCTGTCTGGCTGAAGATCAGCTGTCTTAGCTGTGCATAATTTCAATTTGACAAAGCACATACGATCGATGGCTATGGTGATAGGCGCCATAAAACTCGGTCTCAGGCCCCCAGGCTAGGGCATTTCCCTATCTCCCCCAATTTACCCCAACTCCGGACAAAAAATCAAAATCTAAAAACTCAAGTCCATTGCATGCCCATTCAGCGTGCTTAATTACTTTTTGGGGGAGTTGGGCTATCGGCGATTATCGACGCCGTATGGGAACCGGGATTGGAAATGGATTTGGGATGGGTATTGAGCACGGACATCCGCGTACGTGCGTGGCATTGGCAAACTCAGTTTCTGGATACGTCCAGATGGGCATGTCCACACTATCTCCTTTTAAGTTGCTGACCTATAAATTCTTGGCTAACACTATCGCTTGGAATTATAAATAGACTCTAAGTGAACATAAAGCTAATCAAGAAATATGCCAGTTAATTAGTTTTGTTTTGATATAAAATTTCAGGAACAGTTTTAATGAAATCTTCCTAATCAACAGTTGATTTAAGCAAAGCCGGCACTTATCACAATTATTTCCTACCCCATTGTTTATGCACAAAAACGAAGTCTGAATGCTGTTGTTCACATGTTCACAAGCACACAATTGGCCAAAGTAAACAAATCGACGGCGATTGGACAGCGTTTAAAGTGGTGCAAAAATTACGCACCCACGATTTGAAGAGCATTCACGTTTCGATGGCTTGTTTCCTTCCTGTCTGAGGCCTATAGGTACGGCATACCCCTTCTACCCTTCAAAAAATACAAAAAACTGTTGCTTAATGAAAACAAATGAATTTATGAGTTTTTGTTTCTTTATTCGTACGGTGGGTAGCCCAAGTTCCCAACGCAAACTTACTTATCCCAGTGATCGCAGCATTGGCATTGGCTTTGTCTCCCACTCTGCGTTTTATGGCAAAAACTTGGATTACGCACTTTTGCGAGCGGAGAGCGCTTTATTAGCACCAATGACCGTGTTGTTATTACTTGAGTTATTGTAATGCCAATGAGGCGGTCGCATAAATTATTGTAATTTTGCCGTTACAGTTATATTCAGACAGTCGCTTTGGGGTCTAAGGTCCGCCCCATTTGGGGATGTGATTGATCGGTTTGTAATTGGCTGCGGCGGTGTTTTGATGGGCCCACAAAATAATAGGTATGAAATCTCTGGATTTTCGCTTTTTGGTAGCAAAGTTCAAATGAGTTTCTTCCGATGAACTTTGGACCGATAGGCTGTTTAAGCCATTTTTGGTGTCGCGCGCAATTTGGCTAAGTGTATAGACCAGGAGATAGAAAATTACCATTCTGGGAAAATATTTAAAATTGAAACAAAGTTTTGTAGAACACATAATTGAATTTATTGATGTATTGCTCATAGTTTCAGAGCGTTTTTCTGCTCAGTGTAGAGAGCAGCAAGAACAGCCCGCTGAGACCGAGATACAAAGATACTTTTAG
The DNA here is from genome assembly GCF_004382195.2 of Drosophila sechellia. NCBI lineage: Eukaryota > Metazoa > Arthropoda > Insecta > Diptera > Drosophilidae > Drosophila > Drosophila sechellia. Next base: position 6,956,970 of record NC_045951.1, on the reverse strand, counting down.
CCGCACACGCAGCTGCGGAAACGTAAAACAATGTAGGTGAAACAAGTTCCAGTTCCCGCAAATGCCAAACTCAAGAGCCCGGCCATCGGCAATCCGCAATCCACTCGCTCGTATAGATGCAAATCAATAGCAGATTTTGGGGCCTTAATAGAATTTTTTTTCGAGGCGGCAGTTGGAAACCGCAACGCCAAAACGGCAACCGCAGCTCAGACAAACAAACCCAAAGGCGCCGTCGCAAACACTTTGCTCACAGAGCACCGCAAAATACCCAATAAAAGCTAGAAAAATTAGAAAATAAAATAAAATCAAATAAAAACCCAGAGCGGCACTTGACTCGAGACAGAGGGATTAGAAAAAGTCGAGAGCTGCTTATTTTGTAAGCCAGTCGCTCTAACTTATGCATATGTGTATCTCGTCGATTAGTCGAGAATTTCCGCTTTCGATCGACTGATGCTCGTAAATTAACGAAAATTTAATAAGAATCCGCAACTGCAGGCGAGATGTTCCCAGAATAACCAGTGACCTTGGGCAAATAAAAATCTCAGACAAAAGCCAAGCTGCCACATGTCGTTCGCCATCAAATAAATATTTATGCTCGTGGTCGAGGGTAATAAAACTACAGGAGTAGTCACAAATAAATGAGCTGTATTAGCAATGGGTGGGGTATACACCCTTTTTGCCCATTGATCACTGAGTAGTATAGTATTATGCAACTTGCGAAGCTCTAAACGAGGCTTTATTAGCCGATAATTGGCGCTCAAATAAGGCCTGATTCGCTTGTTGTACGAACAAGTAAGTACGTTTCCATCGGTTTGATTGATATTAGCCATCCATAAGGCATCCAAATTTCGTCCGTGACATAAAATATTTTCGAGACCCCGCGTGATTCACAATGTTCTTTGCACTAATGTTTTATTTGTTTACTTGTGCGCGGGAGGGTAATAACATTAAATAATGATTTTTTACGCCATTCCTCAATTGTTTGCTCAACCTTCGATGTTCGCTTGACATTTTATTGACGCATTATTTGTCTGCGCTTTTTTTACGAATTTGCTGCTGTCTTCGATTCTTGCGAAGAATGCAAATTTTCGAGATCGATGATTATGATTAAATTATGCAAAATAATAATACAAAAATAAAAAACTGAAAAAATGGCAAGCAAACAAATTAGGCGGGCGTATAAAAATTTCACCTGCTGACAAGTCGGGCCAAGGTAATCGGCTTTGCCAGCCGCCAAATTTGGCCAAAGCCGCCCTAGAAATTGTTTTCAGATAAATGGCGAAAAACTTGGCTAATGGATATTGGGTAGCTAGAAAGTGGAGTGGCGTAGCCCAAAAAGCAAACTGGGCCAGCTAATCGGGGGGCGGAAGTGCCAAACCAGCGTCTCTCTCCCAATATCTACATATATATATATATATATATTTCCATATCGGTTCTACGAATTATCCAACAATGTCGGTCGGCTTCCCACAAAGTCAAAGACTAAGTCAATAATTACACAGTAACCGGTGTGATGGGCGATTCCTCCAATGGCATTAAGCGTTTCAAAGCGTGAAAAACGCTTCCTATTATTAGTTTAATTTGTTTTGGGCGCGCAATTTAATTTATATAACAGTAATCGTTTATAAATGATAAATTAATATGGGAAACAAATGGTATGGGCGGTCGATAGCTTCAAGCTTAAAACTCAAAGCTGAAACCTGGGAGCTCTCATCTCTCGATCGTCGAAGCGATGTTCCAGCGCCAAGTGGTCGACAAGTTGCCAAAATTGGCAAGGTTTAAATGGACAACAATGAGCAACAACAGCAACAGCTACAGCGGCTTGCAACTTGTAATCAGTATTGTTTTTGTTGGCCAACTTGGACCTGGTTAGTTATTTCCTATCCGCCTTTGTGGCTCGTATATTTCACTAGAGTGTGTGGGTTGCCTTTCGGATGGGTCAGCTGGCAGTAGTCGCTATTCAGTGGTCTTTGGGCTTTGGGCTTTCGCATTACGCATACGCCATGCTGGCTTTGATTTCTTATTTGCTGAATGGACGGACAGGCGAGAACTTCCAAATAGGGAACGCAACTGAAGCATGGCGAATTTGGCTTTGTTGCGATTTCTTTTTTATTCAAATTTTTTTTCGGCCAACAAAAGGGTGAAACTAAGTGGAGTCTCTCAACTCGCGACTTCCTGCATTAAGAATCCTAAAAAACTATTTATTTACAACATACATACCTATACCTTGCGCCATTCGAAAATGACTTTAAGGGAGCTTTAAATGGGCTGATTTATGGCTATTTGATGAGCACATTAACCGGAGGAGCAACACCCCCGCCCCCCTCGCTCACTACAGCCTTTAAAAGTTATTACATATTTAAGTTTATTGTTGCTGCTTTTGTATGCCAGGCACACGAAATAAAATAACCAGCAGCTTCAGTCAAATTCTTATGGGTTTTTTTTTTTTTTCATTCAATATTCAACTCTTTATGTGTAATGTGTGTGTACTGTGTGTGTACCGAGTGTGTACTTTATTATTAATTTTAAACGTGGGCTCGCAACAACACGAAACACCCACAGCATTTGTTAAGTTGCTTGGATTCTTTTCTTCATCGGTTTCTCAGTTGTGTTTTTTCCTGTTTTTCGTTCTTGGCGGCTGCTGGCCGCATTTGTTATTACTTTTTGTGGTTTTGCTGCAGCGTTTTTGAATGCTTTATGCTATATGCTGGATTCTGTGTTCTGTGTTCTTTGCAGATTAATACTCGCAATTTGAACATTTCAGCACGTCGACGTCGGCGCCTGTTTCTAATTGCAAGCGCAAATTACTCATACGCCGCGTTGTGCTCGCATAATTATCGCTTATTGCCACATCAAATCACTGGCTGGCGTGGGCAGTTGGCTTGGCTAAAAAAATTATAATGAATATGAATGAAATGCGGCAAAAAGCGCAAAGAATCATATGGCAGTTGCCAAGTGACAACTGCGCATCCTCCCGTCAGCTGCTGCATAACAATTATTCGCGCATTTAAGCAGCCATTTTACTTATTGTTTAGCAAATATCTTGGCTTCGCTCTCCCTGCAATGAATTGCCTTTATGCGCTCATTTGCATATTAAATAAGCGGCTGCCACTGCATCGGTGTTGGCTGCAATCGCCGTTGTTGTTTATACCTTATTTTGTTTCTATCGTTTTCATTTAACCATTTTTTTTTTTGTTTTTTGTTGGTTTCCAAGCGGCAGCAGCTGTCGTCAATGCAAAGAACGTTGTTGGCTGATCGTAGGTTGGCCAGCCGCGTTACGCGAGGGAGCCGCGATTTTTATTAGTATTCTCCATTTGGCTCGCTGACGCAAAGAAACGTAGCGATGTTGCATAAGCTGGAAGTGGTTTAGTATGCCCTTCGCACTCGAAAACCCACAGTATTGAATGAAATGTGATAATTTGATCGTAAATATCCAAACAATAGCTTAAATACATCAAAACTAACAGAAATGTATTTGTATTTTTCATAAATACCTTTCCACTTTTTATTCACGATAGAGTGTCAAAGAATTTGTATAATTAATTTTAAAAAGCACATGGAACATTCTGAGCAGCTAAATATGCATGCAAAGAAATTTAGAAGGTGAAAATGTATAAAAATTCGATGAAGCGGTCAAATTTATCAAGATTAGCAACAATAAAATGCTGAATATTTGGGTTATGAATATATCAAATGGCATTCGCATACATTATAAAAAACTATAGCTAATTGGTCTTAATCTGCCGAGACCACTTCACTTTAGATTAAATCGGAAGCAGACAATAAATCAGTAATCCATAAAAACAGAAGCCCTGCGCAAATAAATTCTATTGCGGAATTTTATTGGAATCGAGTTAATTATTGACTAACTGCTTCAATGCCCATCCCTCACTGCCCAGCGATCTCGATGCAATTAGTCAAGCTGCCCAAGCCAATTAGTCACGGAGAATTTCCAGTTAAAGCCAAGCTGGAGCCCAGCTGAGCTCTTTGTAAGCTGTTTTGGGTGGATCGGCACACTCATCCGTAGATCGATTGGGATTTGATTGCCTTTTTAGGCCCTCTGAGCTTAGATAACAATTAGAGAATAAATTCACTTGGACGCATGCTAATTTCAATATTTATTGGCCGACAGACAAAGGAAAGTCAGCTAGCGAAGCGCCAATGCTGGGTGACTATTTCAGTGAGTTTTTGGTGAAACAAGTAGTTGAATTTCCTTTTTCAAAGCCCAGCTATTGACAGACAGAGAGTTATACTTATCTCTGGGCTGGTGTTAGTGTGTGAGTGTGACATTAAACCACACACAAACAAGTCCGCCATATTTGGCAATTGACTTTGCAGCCAGCCAGCAGTGCTATTCGCAATATATATATCTACTATATAAGCACGGAAAAATGGGAACAGGTCCTAATGGAAATTTGGTTTAAAAATCTTTGAGCCATTTTGAAAAATTAAATAAAGAACGACATAAGATTGCCAAATGAAATATCAATTTAGAATGCATATTTTACTGAAATCATAAGTTTGTAGTGATATTTCTCTCTCTGTACCCAGTTAACATATATGCGTGCTTGGGTTTTTTCTTCTTTTAACTGTTTGCGCTGCCCACATGCGATGGCCTGGGCTTGATAAATAATTTTAGTTTTATAAACACAAATTGACACTTCAAATTGTTTGCCAAAAAACCGAAACCCCTCAAGAGGTGCGGAGAGAACGAATCGAGAAATGAAATCAATTTGAATTAAGCCGCCTCGCTTTGAAGCGATTTCTTTGGCCTCGAGGGGTGGAACCTGCCTCGATTTTGGCCATATGATATTGGGCATATCATGACCGAAAACACTTCTCGGAATCGGAATCCGCAAGGCAGGTAGCCGCCCCACTTGTTCTTGTTCTTTTTGGCCGCACTGGGCTGCTCCGCAAAAAAAAAAATGCGAATCCGATTCGTATCGGCAAAGATCTGAACACGGCTTCCAATTCCCCCAGGGCATCGAAATGGAACCCAAAAACTCGCCTTTTGGTAGCTTAGGATTTTCAGATTTCAAAGAGCTACGCAATCGTTATTGCCGCATTATGCTCGCGTTAATTAATTGTTTATTTGTCTTGCGATTACCACAGATTTTCGTCATGCAAGTGGTGTGTTTGTAATTACAGGCGGGCTTCGCTATAGGTAACTGATCGTGGGGTGATCATTCATTATTTTTTAGAAAATATTAAATAAACTTATTTTGTTATTTACAACCCAGAAAAGTTGTATCTAAAGGTAGCAATGATTTTTCGAATAATTGTGGGGTATCATTTTAAGAACATAAAATAACTTGAGTTATTCATTTAATATATGTAAATACTTTCGTTCATAATATTGACATTTTTGATCATTTTTGTTCACTAAAGATATCGACTAAGTAATAGGTTTATATAATAATTAAATAACTCAGGCTAGGAGTGTTAAGATTGAAGTGAGAAGTATTCAGCATAATTTCTTAATTTTGTAACTTCGTTATTTATTTTTAACGCCTTTAAAAATATTTTGAGGGCGTCACGGGGGAAACTCATTAGTGCAATGATTCATGGAGGGCGCCATTCTTATCAGCATTATGGTTCCGCGTAATTGATCTAGTTTTGTGGCGATCGCTGCATTCTACGCTGCATTGGGGGAAATGTTGTTGGTTGTGGCGATTGGTAGTAAATATTATCTCAGCTGACCGCGACTAACGGGCAAACAAAAAGGCGACTTAAAAGGCCACAGATCGGCACTTCGATAGCGAACGCGTGGAAATGGAAAACTCACCATGGGAAATGCGGTGGGGAAAAACACCTGCTGTCTGTCGATCAAATTGGGTGCGCAAATCGGGTTTGGATCGGGAATGGATTTCGTTTATCGTACTTATCGAATGCACTTTGTTTCGCTTTTATTCAGGGTTTCTTGCTGCTTGCTGGTTTTTTGCCGCTTGCTGCCACTTTGCGGTTGCTCTTGCTGCCGTTTTAATTAGCAATACAAACACATTAGCTAATGCACACACGCGACACACAGCCACATGAAATTGGCGCCCACGCAGCAGAAAAGGCCAAAAGCAAACGCGTTTATTGAAAACGCAGCACAGAACTCGCGAGTCGCGCAGCCTCAAAAGCCAAATTCAAATTCAAATTCAAAATCAAAAACCAAAACAAAATAATAGCTGATGGCTGCACATGCACTTTGCATTTGCATTCGCAGTCGCCGCTGAGCGGAGAGTTCTCGGCTCAAAACAACTGAAAACAGCGCGAAACAACACTAAACACCACGAGAAAACACCTCACACCTGCTGCCGGATGCGAAATGCCGGATAACCGATTCGTTCGAGTGATCGCGAGTGACTGAAGTAACGGCGAGCTTGCGCGGCTTGATTTTCTACCGATCGCCCGATTGCGCGCGCTCCAAGCGCTGGTAACCGGTTCGCGAACCAGTTCCGAATAACATAGACGATCATAGTTGTTAGTTTAAGTAACCGTTAGGATATTCAAATCATAAAATAATTATTTAATAAATTATTTGTATGACTGTAACAGCAGCTATAAGTTAGATAAGTTAATATAAATAATTTCTTTTGGCTTCAAAGAATAAATCCATACAAGTGCATGCAGAATAAATGCATCAGCTTAAACTTATACAAATGATTGTGATTCTTTCGCTCAAAAAAAAAAACTCCAGTGTTTCACATTTCAAAGCTAGCAATTACAATGTAATAATGTTTCTTATTCAACTTTATTTTTGTGTTTAATACTAATAAGTTTTCCTAAAAGAAATTGTTGTACTATATATATATATCAAAAGTATTTAAATTGCGCGCCAAGTTGTTAAAATAGCTATCGATAGTTCCTTATCATCGGCGTTTCGCTGTTACTGTCAATTAGCATTAACTGCAATACGAAAAGCGTTTTAGGAGCCCTGGTTTCAACCAAAACAAAATTGGCGCCAAAATTTGAATTCGAATTGCACTTAGAGTTTTATGATTAAAAAAAGAAGTAAGCTACCTTTAAAGTTTAAGTGTTTTATTATGAAATGCCAACTGAAAGTCCAATAAGCTTTAAGTTAAACTAATTTGTACAAATGGAAGTGAACAATACAATTATAAATAAAATGCAGTGATAAATACAAGACTTTCAAGTTCGTAAGCCTTTGGCTAACTTTAAGTTCCAAAAAATTTCTTAGTCGTAACAACGGCTTGCAAATGTGAAATTACGAATGCGAAATCTCGGATAAGCAAATATTTGCCTAGCCCCCGAATGCAATCTCTACCCAAATTCGACAACAGTCTCGACTTGTTTATGGATATGTTTGATGGCTCAAACAAAGTTTATTTTCAAATGACTTAAAACTAGCTCGAATAACGCTCAACATGTGATGGTGGTGGTGACAAGCCCATTTGGTCTAGAACCGTCCTTGACCCTGGCGACTCTCCTGCTGCGGATGGGTGCGGATGTACTCCAGTGACTTCAGGATGGCCGCCGGGATTGGAGGAGGAGTGGGCAGGTGGGCGCCGGCCGGGTGGTAGCCATTGCCGTCGGCGGTGTAGGTCAACTGGATGAGCTGGCCATCGGGGGCGTAGTAGGCGTTCGAGCCGCTGGCATAGTAACCACCCACGCCCGATTCCTGGCCAGCGATGCCATTGGACGTCTGGTACTGGTAGGCATAGCTGCCATCTTCCTTCAGGTCGCTCTTGTACTCGCGAGTCTCGGCTCGGGCGTCGAAGGAATCGGCCCGGACACAGGAAACAGCCAGGGCGGCGACGGCAAGGACGAACTGTGAACGGATAAGGATAATGGTAGTTGAAAGAGTTTTCCTTCTGGTCGAAAAGAAAAATCCTGAACTCACGAATTTGTTCATTTTTTTTTTGGTGAATTGGTGATTGGGCTGGGGGCTGACTTGTTGTCACTGTGAACTCGCAACGAGAATGAATATGACCGAATTGGCCTGGCATCGCATTTATAGCATTTTGGCACGCCAATCATTTTGGGCCGGGCACTCGCAGTCGCCGAAAAAACGCATATAATTTGCAGCATTGAACCTGAACTGCCCCTCTCACAGATACGAAAAAATACCCACACACTGGCACTTAAAGACTCCGCTGGAGACTCTTCGCTGATTTTAGTGCTTTAGTGCTGTTGGTGTGTGTGAGATAGTTTTTTGTTGCCCATAAACTTTATGCTCCTTTTTGTTCAACTTGTGGATAGCCGGTTAATCAATTCTTGTGTCTGCGGCGAGGGGTTAATTTTTCATTAACACCTCCGCAAGTTGTTTGGTTAGCGCAATTTATAGCTGCCCCATCGCTTTATTTCCTTATAAAATGGTTAACCCGAAAACTTGTAAATTATTTTAAAGCGCCTGGCTTTTGTGGCAGGATCATTTATAAATGTTGCGCCTAGTCTCCGATGCCAAATCATATGCGAAACTTTATAATAAATCGTTCGCAGAATCGGCGAAATCGATTAAGAACTTCACATGCTGGGTCAACGCATCCATTTATTACAAAATCACCAAGCGCGTCCAAAAATGGAAAAGCCGAAAAACCGAAATCGACGAAGTGGCAAGCAACCTTAGCTTTGCAGCAAAAGCCAGACGAACGACCTTGCCACCAATATTGGCAGACTGTCCGAAAGTACGACAGCTTATCGACAGCGAAGCCGGCGAGTTTGTATTAAGTTTTGATAAGAAAACTTGCGATGAACCGAATCACCGACGAAGATGACGTGACTCACGGGGATCACGAAGCTTTTGAGGGAAAATTGGGGCTTTAACTTCGTTTCAATCGGAAAGTCTGATGACCTAAGATATTTGGGCAGTAAATTAAACTGGGTAGTTAAAAGGTAAAATAGAGAACCTATAGGACCTAAATAACACCTAATATATACAAAAATAGGTGTTAACGTATATTGTCTTATTTTTAATTCATAGATGTAAAGAAAGTACATTATTTTGAAAGTTAATTATTTTTTTTTTTTAATTTTTTACTATATTTTATTATGCTTTTATTAAATATTTCCTGAAAATAGCAAAGACGTTTATTTCAATATGGTCTATATATTTTCAAAAATGTATCTGAAATTTAGTGGCAGCAAACAATTATAAATGTTTTAAATACAAAGTCCAGAATTGCCACAACTATCATAAACATTTATATTTCCATTAACAAACTTGCCACTTTTATGTGGGCCATATTAAAGGTGTCAATCTGCCATCGCTAAAATGGCCAAAAGGCATCGACTAGCGGCAACAAGCAGAGAAGAGCGCACGCTGTTTCCCTTACAAGATTTGTGTTGGCCTTTTATAAGTACATGGCTGGAACGACTAGGCTGTCCAGTCCGGACCAGACCAGACTGCGTCTGCTGCTCGGAATGAATCTGATTCCGAGCTGGGGAGAAAAGTGAATGTGATGAGGGGCGATGTCGCATGGAGGCATCGGCAGCAGAAGCATCATAGGGAGCAGCATTATCTGCCTTGTGTTGGCTGCCCTCTGTTTTGCTGGCCTTTTTGGTGTTACTTTCGGCTTTTATGCCCCAAACCGGCTGTCCGGCAATTGGGCATTTATTTTTTGTGTACGTATCTTTATATACATATATACATCTCTTTTTTTTTGGCCCAATACAATTGTCCGGTGCCTGCCGCTTGGGCGGCTTTAAATGAAAAGCAAAAGTTGTTGCGATTCGTTGGAGTTTCCTCTGTGACATTGCTGGTTGCCTTAAGCCGCTTCCGCTGTACTTAACCATCCTGCCCCTCGATGTTTTGTCATTGCTGTTGCTCCTTCTCCTCCCCCGACTACTCCTCCTTCTCCCCCTTTCGACTGCTCCTCCTTTAGATCCCCATCCATCCATTAGGGCATCAATCCATATTCGCGCGCATTAAGCTGAGACAAGGAGCACCAGTGGAAAATATACAAAAATGAAAGAGGGGACATGCTTTAGTGCAGCGACTCCTTGGCCAGTTCCTCACGCTCACCTGCTCCACATTAATTGACCCACATTCGGTGGCAACCACTCGTCCAGTCCGCTTCAGACTGGTCCCATCCAGTCCAGCCGAAGGTCGTTTGGGCGCAGTGTTTTAGCCCTAATTTGGGCATGTCTTTGAATGTTTGCTTGACGACCACTGCCGCATCTGCACTGCGAGAAAATATTCATAAAACATTGGTCTGAAAATAAGCTTTAAGAATCTACGGGAAAAAGATTGGAACTTTTGTCCTATTTAGTAAGAATAATTAAAAGGTATTTTAAGCGTTTTGTAACTTAACTTACTACTTTCTTTTCTCTCTCTGCACTTCGGCGATTGGCATTTGAATTTTTATGACCAATCCGCTGCTCCACATTCACTCATCTGATACTTTTAGTGATTTTAATTAACTAAAACACTGTCAACGAAATCGCCGCGTCGCCTGCAGACTGTGTGGCCACTTTTATGGAGCGTTTATGCAGTTTCATTCGAATGTTAATCATCTGGCTTGGCTTTTAGCCGATTCTTCAGCAGATGTAACCTTATCTAACGCCTAAGAGTAGCGGACAAAAAGCGTTGGCGTTGGGCGTGTAAGGTCGGCCCTTGGGGGATTTTTTTCTTTAGAGATACAAATACAGATAGGTGGATGGATTGTCGGCAAACAAAGTCAACGACTTTCGAAAATCTTGGCGCAACGACCTTCAATCCATAGAGACGAAATGGGTCTGCTAATTGCTTGTAGTTGTAACTTTCATATTGATTCGCTTTGGAAATTCGGCTCGTGGTAGGGTTTTTGCTTGTTTTATTTTCTTTTTTTTTTTTTTGGCAAGTTGGCACTTGTAGCTTCAATTTAAATCAGCACACGGCTTTATTGAATAACCCAATTAATTGGATTTTCGTCCATTTTATTTTTTGGCAACCCAACGGACTACATTTGTTCATGCATTTCTGGTGTGGCGAATATTTAAGGCTGGCTGATGGATTTTTAATCAAAAAGTTGATTCAATTTGCATGTTTCAAGTCCGTTTCCCTTCGCTGTTTGAATGGATCGCATCTTTTGACAATTCATTTGAATGCGTTAATATGCCATAACATCGCACTACTAATTCATTTAGTTCGTTAGCTATTAGGGCTCTGGACATATTAGAGCGTTAATGTCTGATATTTGCATCTTTGCCATCATTTCCTTCCCAATTGAATTCAATTATGAGGGGCGAAGGCACGCAGGAAAAGACTTGTTTATGTAAACCTATCAAAACTGAGAGAATTTTTATAGACTTGCATGTAAATGTTGCCGTAAAGATAAAAAACAGCAACAACTTATTGGTTTTTTATGCCGGCAGTGCATCATAAATGTATATTTAATGCACTTTCACAGCTTTGCTGAGCATAACGAAAAATATGTGGACTTTTCAAACAACTTGAAAAGTAATGATTAAATTATAGCACACATTTATATAAAAGAGGAAATTATCATCACACTCACTGGTCAAAGAAATAAACCCGAGAAATTAAGAATAATTTATTAAATTAATGTTTTTGGCCAGTAGCAGCGCACATAACCCATGACCTAATTGTTAACTAAAATTTATGAGCGTAACCAGTTGCCCGAAAACCGAAGCCAGGTGCATTTTGCATGTGAGTTATGGGCAGACTCGCTTTCAAATTCTGATTGATTAGCATCTCCCAAACTAGGGGAAAATTAGCGATAATTTGTGAGAGGGTAGGGCGAATCCATTAGCCATTTCACGCCCAGCGCACCCACCAAACCACCGAAACCACGCAGCACGAGCCATTCCATCCACTTATCTGGATCCACGGCATGGGTAAATCTTTGGGCACAGTGAATCCATTACGGATTTCGTAAAAGTGGTCATCTTACATACAAACGAATATGGTCCGATAAGTGTGCGCAACTTGGTCGTGGATAATTAATGAATTAACACAAACACTTAATTACTCAAGGGCCGGCAGCGAAGAGCCGCGGTTTCTTGACCCGCGGGAAGTGGAGCTGCAGAAGGGGTCATTCGACCAGGTGGCCTGAACCCGGTTGGATTCGGTTTCGGTTTCAGTTTCACTCAAAACTTTTGTTAATGGAACTCGCTGTGGAAGCCACCTAAAGTCGAGATAATTGCCGGTTGCAACCGTTGCTGGCTCTTGGCTGTGAAATCCAAAATGAGCTGCCACATGTGATGGGTGATGTGATGAGTTCCCCCTGCTCCGCCGCATCCACAATTATCATCACCATCAGGTCTAATGGCTGCACACCACTTTCCTCACTTTCGTTAGCAGATCAATTCGGATTTTCTGGGGTATAAAAGCGCCGGGTCGAGGTTACTGAGGCATCAAACATAGTTTAGCTCTTTGGGTCAAACCAGCAAATAAACCATAAACCAAATCTCAACCTAAGCCAGGCGAAAATGTCGAAGATCGTAAGTCAAAGGAGCAGGAGCCCACCACATGAGCTCCCCTATGGGATATAATAACAATTCATGTGATTGCAGAACGTCGTTGTACTTGTGGCCATGTCCGTGCTGCTCGGAGTCCGGGCTCGTCCCTCCGATTCCCCGGATGCCCATGCCGAGATCCGGAGCTTTGTCAACGAGCTGAAGCAGGAGGATGGCAGCTACAACTACCAGTTCGAGACGTCCAACGGGATTGCGCAGCAGGAGCAGGGAGTGGGTGGTTACTACGCCAGCGGCTCATCGCAGTACTACACACCCGAGGGCCAGCTCATCCAGTTGACCTACACGGCGGATGAGAACGGATTCCAGCCGCAGGGCGAGCACCTGCCCACACCTCACCCCATTCCCGAGGCCATCCTGAAGTCGCTGGAGTACAATCGCAACCACCCGGAGGAGGATGGGGAGTACGTGCACCACGACCATCACCATGACCACCATGAGCATCACCAGAGCCATGGTCAGGAGCAGGGCAAGCAGTATCTGCAGCCAGCCGGCGCTCTGCTCGCACCGGCGTCATCGCCAGTGGTGTCCGTGGGTCAGGTCCTGCCCTACGACAGGAAGGTATAAGGCTGCATCCGTCCATTGCATCCGTAGCCTCCGCATCCATCTCGTCCAGCTGTCCATGTTTTCGCCTGTCTGTTTGCATAGTCAGACCATCCAACATACGGCATCCAGCATATATAGTGCACATCAAGCAGCAGAAATAACATCGGAGCAACTACATCTGGACGCGGTGACACACCCACTCACACACACACACACACACACACACACTGTATATATATGTAGGGACCATCATACATTTCCATCAACATGCTCCCGGGCTCCTCAAAGGTCCTACGTCCTCTGACCCCGGCTCCTTCTCCATTCCGTGTCCGTTGTCGGCTCGACTGACGTTGACATTTATTGCCAGAGATAATAATAATGTAATAAAAGAAAAATACAATTTAATATGCTTGTTTATACTATGAGTGCCTGTGCCGAGACGAGAGCATATGGCCGTGCCTGAAGCCATTGCACAGAAAAAAAATATGTAGGTGAATAAATCATATCTATGGCACAGTGATTCAAAAATATTTAAGAGGAAAAAGTGAGCAGTGTGAGCAATCAATTTTGGCAGAAACTTTAAGGGACTTCCCCTTCGCCAGCTAATTGTGACGGATTTGCTTACAAGCGTGAGAAACCAGTTTAACACCTTTAAGCAATACTATTTATAAATAATTTTCATTTAGGCACTAATATTTCTCTCTGTGTCAATGCCATCGCATCGCCCACATGCAACGCAGCGGCTAACCCCTTGAAATTCTCCTACAAGTGTGCAGATCTGGTTTAGCATTATCTATATATAAGTTCAGACCGGAGGAAGTTCAATCAGAAATTAATAAATGCACGCTGGTATTTGTTGCTGTTCGGGAGTTTTGTATTATGCAAATTGGCATTGGCCCTTCGATTCCAAGTTGATTCGCGTCTCGAGCCGTAGAAATGTTGTAAGTTCAATCATCATTTGTTGGGTTGATTAAATTAACAAGTTGTATTTGTTGTTGCTAATCTCGATGGCGTTTAGCATTGTTGATGTTTGCCGAAGAGCAACATTCGACTTTGATTTTGATGCATTGAGGTTGTGTCATCAGCGCTCCACCCAAGTTCATGATTTTATAGGGTATAGCTATAAGTATATATAAGTTTGGGAGTGGATTCATAGTTGTTTTCTATAGAATAATGCTAATCTTTGTGGGAGATTTTGCAGTTTTGAAAATTTAAATGACATCTTATAATTCACATTATTGCAAATTATTAAAACTATTTTATCCATTAATATATATTTCTGTGAAAAAACAACAAATTTATTGAAAAAATCAAACCTTCACCTTCATTACAGAGTATCCAAAAGTCGGTACTCTACCATTGAGGGAACTCCATGTCTTGCATTAATGAATGAAAACGTGTGGCCAAAAGCAGTTTATTGGGCGAAATATGGGTCGCTCTGCATGCCCGACTTGTTTGCATATTCGGAGTCTGTTGGCTTTGTCTTTGACTATCGGATCGGATCACTATAAATAGTCAATCGGGGGCCCAGAGTGACAGCATTAGCCACTCGGTCAACAAACCAGCAGCAGCAACATGTACAAGCTCGTAAGTGGATGGCAGATTCCTTTTGCATGGATCCAGTGATTTAATTGGACAATTCTATACCAATAGCTCGTCGTCGTCGCCCTTTTCGGATGCGCCCTGGCCGCGCCACTGAACGATGATACCATCACCAAGTTCCTGGCCAACCAGGATACGGACGGCACCTACGCCTACGACATCGAGCAGGCCAGCGGTATCCAGATCAAGGAGGAGGGTCTGGCAGGACACCAAGCTCGCGGATCGTACTCCTACATCTCCCCCGAGGGCATTCCCGTCCAGGTGGTGTACACCGCCGATGAGTACGGCTTCCACCCACAGTCCGACCTCCTGCCCACTCCACCACCAATCCCAGAGGAGATCCTGCGTTCCATCCGCTACATCCAGGAGCATCCCACTCCCGAGGAACTGGCCGATCGTGCCGTTCGCGCCCAGCAGATCTAGAGCTGTATGGAAAATAGTAATCTTAAGTTTGCCAAAGTAGTCATCCAACGATGTCTACATCATCCCAGCCATCCGATTAAACCACGCTCAGCTCTTGGCTGGTGTTAATTCCACTTATTCGCCGTCTATCTAATTCGCTTGGGGAAGAACTAATTAGTGGGGCAATATAATAGATTTTATTCTAGCCGAAGCGGAGACAATGCTCCGCACTTCATACTGAATATTTAACGCCAGTCTCGTGACATTTCCTTTGCTGAACAGTGGCTCGAAAGTTGCCAAAAATCCATACAGCTTTGTTTCTTTGACTGCCAATTGATTTTCGAAAGTTCCTTGGGCAACCGGATAAACTTTCTGTGGCAATCTACAGCTGAAGGCCAAGGTCAACGTGGGCTAAAACAATACCTTCGAGGGAGACTTTGTTTCAAATAACATGGAAAGTGCAAAGATATTGGGCTAAACTTGTTTGCGGCCAAAACAAGTCTGTGGACTTACTTTGTTGACTTTATTTTACCACAAGTGCTGAAAGGCGAGAAATGGTGGTAAACAGCGTTCAAATAAAATGTAGATTTTTGAATAAAATATAAAATTGAAGTTACTGTAGACTGTAGACTGGCTACGTAGCTTTTCTAAATATTCATAGAAATCCCAATAATAATTCGAAATTCGAATCACATTGTCCAATGAAAACACTGTGCGTTTGCTGCTCATTAACATTTGACATGAGGCAAGTTAATTTCTGCTTTTGGCTGCGATTTTATGGCCGGGAATTGAATGAGTGTCTGCTGGAAATGGAAATTCATTAAGACACTTACATTTGGATGAGCAGGAGCAGCAGCAGACTCACACAGACGCACAGAGGAGACTTGGCTAACACGCACATAGCACCATTGAAGCGTGATGGTTTTTTGGCGTCGGAAAATGAGGGGAAAATCGGAGGAAAATTGGGGAAACTCTGGCAGCGGGTCTCTCATATCAATTAGGCACGCTCAGCAGCGGATATGAGTAGTTAATTAAAAAGATTGGGACGCAGGAAGAGTTAATATGCGATGTGTGAACTGCTATAAAATTTGGCAACCCAAAAAGGACGAAGGACGATGCTGTAAGAGCTTTTGTTTCGCTCTTCAATTTTCGGTCTTTAACAACGTTTATGCTAATGCCAACCCATTATATCTGTGGATCTGCGGTCACCACTAGAGGCACAGGTGCTTTACGTGTCCTGGTCCAGTGGATTCAACTTCTGCGGGGGACAACAGCACAAAGCTGCTGTGTAATCAAAAACTTTTATTTCTGATTTTGCTGAAAATCTAATTATAAATGCGATGTGGAAATGTGGCTCTTTTTTTCCGGTTCACCTCCATTTTGGGTTCTGTGTCTTCTGGAAACATGCTGAATTGTTTGTGACTGTCGTATCCTGAGTATCCTGCTGTTTATTCCCGGCGATTGTCCTCCATGTGCCAGGTCGTAAACGGGAACCTGTTGGGCTCTGATCTGGTGTTTGTCCTGAAAAGCAATAAATTTTTAAATAAATGCGAGATATCAGCGGAATCGTAAAGCGCAAAATATGCATAAACGGCTTGTAAAGTTTGAATAATTGAAACGTGCTTATATTTTCATATATCTTAAAGCGTTTAAGTCTACAAAATTTATGTTGTGAAAAATCTGAGTAACTCATTTATTTACACTTGAACCCTTGCATTTTAATCTGAAATCAGTTGGGCTCGATTCGTTAAGCCTTTGAGTAATGCGGGTGCAGATAAGCCGGTGCACTTTCCTGGAAATTTTAGCCCGTATATTCAGGCATTAAACAAATGGGCCAATAACCCTAAGCTCAGTAGCCGTGCAATTTAGTTTTATGGTCGGTATAAACTATGCACAAAATTAGCTTCTCTGTGCGTCTTTTATTTGGCCATAACTCAACCAACTGTAGCGCATTTGGCCCAGTGTCTGGCCTACTTCTTCTCTTTTTTCCTTTTTTTTTTTTCCTAACAAGGATAGACAAACAGAACTACCCTTTTGTGACCGTTTCAATGTAAATACGTTTGTGGGGAGGAATTGGGATACGTTTTCTATTTGTCGGGATTGCGAGTGGCCACAGGCGTAATTGTGGGGCCATGCCATGTCCATATTTAAGCAGCCAAACAACGGCTGGGCGAAATAAAAAAAAATTACTTTGTTTGCAGCTCGGTGAGAACATGGTCACGGCATGTGTCACGTAGCTGCCAAAATATGCGAGCGAGTGCTGGGAAATGACAAGGACCTACCAGGACTCCTTTTTTTACTCGCCAGCGGAAAGCATAACCCGGAACGGACGAGCATTTCAATTAAGCAAAAACTGAAGCGAGCAAAATGATGACCGGAGTGGGAGCCATTCAGCCCTTTTGTTGTATTCTTATTTATAGGGATTCGCAGGAAATTAATTTCCCTTTAACATTCTTCAGCTGGCGGAAGGAATATCCAACTTTTAAGGAATATCCAACTTATTTACTTTCCACATTTCACTTTTCATTTGCTGTGCAATTTTTCTCACAACCAAAATAAAAAAATAACAGAGTGGGTATGGGCAACGCAACGAAAAACATTCACTGGCAGTATTAATAACAATAGTTCCGGCCATTCGAGATGGTCAGTTGATGGCGTCGAGGGGCTGAATGCCCTGACTTTTGCTAGCAAAATGAAAAATAATTTCCCACAATAATTGCTAAGGAAAACTTTCGGGTGAGTGAAGTGCTGAATTTTCGCTCATTCTGTAGAAATACCAATACGAATGACAACGGCCATAGCTAAACAGACAAACGAAACCCATTTATTCCCAAGTAAAAATCAATAGTCAAGTGGCAGGAGAAGTGGGGGCCAACTAACGTGGAAATCGTAAAAAAACGTCAATTTCTTTAGAGGCGACAAAATTGTGTGTCCAAGAGTGTGAGTGTGTGTGTGGCCCCATCAGCGATGTGTACGTGAAGATGCCACCTCGAATCGTCAGTTTTGCCGGACACTCAGCCGTCATTCGATGGCCTCCATTCTGTCCATCTCCCCTTCTCCACTGCCCTTTGCCGTACAGTGTGCACCTATATCCGTATCGGTCGTCCGCCTTCCGGAATCCGTTTTCGTTAACAACTGCGCCCCAAGTAGCGCACAAGGATGGCTGCAACAGCAACAGCAACAATGCCAGCCAGGACGACAAGGACAACAGCGGTGGCGCTCAATAGTAAAATATGCATTTGACATGCGATGAAGCACAGTGAATGCACAGAGAAAAGTGCGCACGAAAGGTGGTAGTTTTGCATATTTAAGTGAGTTGAATGTCAGCCCAGTATATTTGGAAATAAGAAAGCCTTATTGTGGCTATAATGGAGTGTTGAAAATGGTAACTGATGCCGTTTATATGTGCTTGCATCTTATAAAAACTATTGTAACTAAAATTAAGTATTTATGTTTGTGTCTAAGCATTTGCTTTTGGAGTACATAATATATCATTCAAATTGATTAATCGTTATTTTCTTAATTAATTAACTTTTGTGTTCAGTGCATCGCAGCCCCATTCATGGCTTGCTTATTTGCGGTCATTTGTTTAAAGTTCCAATTAATTGGAACGCATTTTATGAATGAGCAGAGCGGACTGCCGATAAGCCAGAAATATGTTCTTCACTTTAGATGTGACATTTTGATTGCTACCGCATATATATTAATTTCCAGCGTCAGCTGAAAAGTATGCCATGTTTTTTATTCAGCTCCAATGTAATTACACGAGAATTTCAATGCATGGAAATTTAATAATACCTTCTTAGTGACACACATATGGCTGGCAGCACTAAATTTGATTTCAATAATTCAATATTAGACATAAAGTAACAGCCACGCTAAGAGCGACTGTTGTCCTAACAGCCGAGAGGTCCTTTTAGCTGGCCAACATCGAAGTCGAGTCCTCAGTTGTCTGCCGTTCGTGAGTGGAGCAGGACTTTCCAAGCTCCCCGGATTTTTGCCACCCATCGAAAGGCGAATCCCGCTTTCGTACGTAAATATTTGTGTTTGCGAAACTCGCGCTCCGAGTTCCCAGTTCCCAGTTTCGACTGCAAAGTTTGAGAGTGTGAGTGCGTATAAAAAACTACGAGTGCGTTAAAAAGTTCACACACAAATTGCATTATTTCCGCGCTGCGATATATTGGCGCGTTTTTCATGCTTTCGTATATTTTTTCGTCCTCGTAAGTGGAACAAAAGCGTAATGTATATGCGGGAAAGAAAAAGTTTGGGTGATTGTTGTGGATGTGAATTTTGCATAAGGACATGAGGAGCAGCACCCAGGAGAACAAAAAAGCGGAAAGGGTCGCTTTCATTCCGGACATAAGCACTCAGAAAAATTACAGCAATGCACTCTAATTGAGAGAATATTTAATCCTTAAACATTGTGTTATACACAAAACATAAACCTTTCTTTTTGAACTTATGTATAAAATTTTTTTCCTTTTTTTTTTGGTTTTATCATTGAGCAAGCTGTTTTTCTAACTGCATATGTTACATACTTTCTTGTGTGGCTGGCAGCTCGTTTGTTTTTAAATTTCCATTTAAACCCAGTGACTTACTTGCCGCTGCCGTGGTTGTGGGGATCAAGTAACTTGTGATTCCTGGGGCCAAGTGGTTTCTCGCCACCTGAAAATTAGTCGGAAGCCCCCCGATTTACAGCGAATTTAAGTGTATTAAGGCATTAGGCCAGGTCTTAGACTCGGGCGGCGAACTTCTCCCTTCCATGTGGCCAAAATGTAATTTTCTTAGCACTTTTGTTCACGCCCGACGACACATGTTGTGGTTCACACACCAACTCACCCGCATTTACCGCACCCACACAGATGACGGAAGAGACACACAAATACACACACACACACACACACACACACACAAAGAATCCGCAGACACCGATACGAATGCCCCCCGGCAGCATTTACATACTCGCCCAAACATAAGCATAAGCGCAACTTAGCTTGCCAAAGTTTTTTGTTCAACTTTCCGTTGCCGCAGGCGAGCTTAGGTGTGCACTAAGCCTGACTAATTGATACCCTAACTGTTTGTGACAGGTGAGGAAAAGTATGAGGAATGGTACTTAATGGCTGTGCAAGGAGTGCCTATAAATATCACTCATACGCAGTGTGTACAATATAATCTATTGACTCTTTTGGTTGTATGGATATACAACGAACTCTGGAAGATTACAAATAACTATTTTTACACGCAAGTATTAGTGAAATGTCATACGTGGGATTCAAATTCATTGAAATACAAATGTTTTGCAGCCTATTTTTAGTATCGTTTATTTTAGTATCGCACCATCTTATGACTTATTTAAGACGATTAGGCAGCAAACTAAAGTGCCCATTTCGTACCCTACCATTACTGCTTGGCATATTTAAATGCTCAAAGTCCGGACTTCGAAAGTAGCTGGCAGAAATAATGCTTATAGCTGAATCTCCGTCCTCAAATCGTCTGGTTGACGACACGCTTAGCTTTCGCCCGTGGGCTGTGGCACTTTGGCACTTTGCCACCCTGGGATTGTGGCGACTTTAATCGATGGGCACGCTAATAGTTGGTTAGTGCGACATATGTGGGAATATCTGATGGGACTGTATTTCAACTCCTGCCTGCCAATCATTTCACGCTTGATTGCCGTCCACGGCCGGAGGCACCGGAATCCGGTGGCATCCGACGTTGTCCGTTGGATTTCGGGCTGCCAAGTCAGACGTTAAGTCGATGGTGGCTGGGCCAGCCAAAATACCCGGCTGAAATGCTGGCAATTCATCTAAATCAGGTCCGGCTGGCCGGCTCTGCGGTTGTGGCTTCCAATTAATTAAAACAAATTGTATTTGCCCATGGCCATGAAACTCGGTGGGCTGCTGATGGCCGGTCATCTACCGTGTATATATACAATATACACACTACCATTCTTTTTTCAATTAATTGTTATTTCATTAGCTTCCATTACCCGCCGAGCAAAGCCACCCACGCGGGCTGATAATGAAGTGGGCGCCCATTCACCTGGCAAGAAAGCGGAGCGAGTTGATCCTGGGTCCGGGGTAGATGTGCGTTATAATTTTCACTTTTATTGGCTTTTAATGAATGCGAAATTGCCAGGGATTATGAATACACTTGCCCATTATCTGCTGCAGGGCCATTAATTAGATTACAAAACGTTTTACGGACTTTGGCTAGGGACTTATGAGATTTTCTCGCTTAAATGGAAGGTGTGTGCTTTGCAGCTTAGCTTTTAGTGGTTTTAAACCTATTAATTTTAAACCAAATATTAAAATTATTGTTTTTATTAAAATTAAATTCTCTTCATTTAGTGATTTTTTTATCAAACGAGCCTTCTTTTAATATTTTACTGTGAAATGGCAGTTGTTGGTTGCAAATGAAATTGAAAACACTGCTGATGTCCTCGGGACGTCGGGCAAATTGAACAAATGTGATCGCAATGGCATTGTTACCGATTCAGTGGTCTGTGGATAGTGGATATCTGTGACCAGGTGTGAGTGGGTGTGCTCTGCATTCTGGTGCCGCTTGACTTGCATTCAGCAGCCGTCTCATTGACTTGTCAAGTGATGCTATCAAGCCGGGCTTGTGGTCGTTACACTGAATTTGCTTGTTTGTTTGTCCGCTCGGCTGCTGATTCACTTGTCTGCCGCCCGGCAATTGAATGCCACTCTGCGGCAATGCACTCCTGTGGGCTCCTGGCTGTCTGACTGCCATTCTGCGTGAGTCCTTTCAACACTTTGCACTTCCCGGCAAACAATCACATTCATTGACTTGCATTACGGTGTTTTGCAATGGTATTTCATTCACACATTGCGGGGCACAAAGGTGGGTGGCTCGTCTGGTTATTCCCTTTCAACCACTCGGCTGATTATTGCTTACTTATTGATAGCGAAACTGATTCGCCAAGGATGCGGCAAAGGCAGCGATAAGTTTGTTCCCTGCGGAGGCAGTGGAGCGTGCCACTTGGCAGGGGATACTTTTTATCTGCCACATACATATTCCTCTCTTTCAGTTTCACAAATACAGAGATACTAAATTAAATCTTCACCGAGTGGTAAAAGGATATTAAATGAAAATTGGCCGCAAACGTCACCAAAGTGTAGTTAAAACCGCAAATAATTCATATAAATCCATTTATAAAATGGCACTAAGCGTTTAAACTCACATTTTGGCTGTTAAATCAAAAGAGCAAATATTGCTTCCATCGCATTGCTATGCAAATTGTTATTTATTTCCATTTGGCATATTTATTTTCCGTTTTCACAATATTGATTTACGATATAAATTGCGTTGAACGAGTAGTATTTATATTGGTGTTTAGTTATAAATGTGAGTTTTACGGAGAAATATCAAAAATGAAACGGAAAACAATCATAAGATGGCTAACAGAAACAATCTTTTCCAGCAGCAAGAATTTCAAGTATATTTTTCCAAACAAATTAAAGCCTGAAGTAAGCACACCGCTCTGCTCATCCAATGTCCTCCTGTGGCAGTTAACTTTTAATTTCCTCACCGAACACAGGCACTTGCCCCACAGCAGGGGATTCCCCCTACGCTGTCGCGAGTCCTGCGGAATCGTGAATCAGAGCCGCAAGCCGCAAAGGATACGCGGCAGACCGCATAAAAAAAACACAAACAAAAACATCAGTTGAGCCCACTTTAGAGGTAATGAGGCGGTGTTAGTGGGTCGACGGCATTTGCCATTTACCATTAGCGATTCAGGCGCAAAGGAACTGGCTTATTTTCATAATTGCCGCGGCTTAGTCGCGTTCTTAGCGGCAAAAACAGCTAAGAACAGCAAGAGCGCAATTGTCGCTAATCAGGACGTCCCGCCCCTGCTTTTGTGGCCCACTCAATAAGCGACTTGATAAACATGCTGAAATGATTACAAAGTCAACAGCTTATTTCCCATGCCAGAGACATTCAAATCCTCAACTCGCCACTCAACTGAATCAAAGTGCGTGGCGTAAGCACGATTTCTTAATTATGTGTACCCACGAGTGCGCAGAAAGAAATTAAGATCTTGAAGATACATACTCAAGTGGAAGGTGTTAAAAATAATACAATAGAAAGTTGTTGTATCAAAGTTTATACCTTTAAAAGATATTTTTTAGATTGCTCCCTTCATACGGTAAGGTTATTTTATAAACGATTTGGGATTTCTCTGTGAAATTGCATTAGCACTATTTAATTTAAAAGTAAATGGCATAGAAAATTATTTTGTGTGTGCTGTGGTGTGTTGACACTCAAGTTGGATGGAGAGAATAAAGTATCTATTGGGGGTGGAGATGAACCGTACACCCGCTTGTTGCTGGCAAAAACTTTTCATTATATTTATGATACAGCTTGACTTTTGTTTTGTTTGTTTAACTTCTTGTCAACCTACATAATCTGGATCTCTCTTCGGCTCTCCACGACTCTGTTAGGATTTTTGTGTGCTCTCTTCTGCTGTTAAGCGAGTGCGCAGGTCGCCGGAGTTGGCAATTGAATTTCACAGTAATTTCCTGGCCACGACTGGCATACGCTTCAGATAATCACTCGTCGGCTTGCGAGTCGGACGTGTTTTGGCCACGGAACAGACAAGATATATTATATTAAGGCGGGTGTTCGGTAGCCGTTTGTTCATTCATAAAGCCGTGTCCTTTTACGCGAATGCCACAACAATCTCGCATCCTGGAGGACAACGACATCTCTCGTGTGTGAGTGCAAGTGCTCTTGTGTGTATTTTTGTGCCGACCGGAAATACTCGACCAAGGTGATAGAGAAACACACACAAAATAATTGCAAAGGACAACCAATTTAGTTGATGTCCATTCAGGTAAGCCAAAATTTGTCGACAGGACATTGTTATCGCGGCGCCATTATATTGTGTGATTTCTTCTAATGCAATTTGGGGACTATTTTATTCGATTTGCTATTTCTATTATATTTGATTTTATTGTTGCTGCCTATTTGATTTGTTGCCGGACACCTGCGGGCAAAGGGCGTATACATGGCGTATACTTAATGGCAAGACGACCGACTGGCCCATAAAAGGCTTTCGGGGACTTGGGTTACCCGCACAATACCACAATACCCACTCGAGGAGGTCAAAAAATTTTATGGTCTGCCACTTAAGTGCATCGGTGTCTTGGCTTTTGTCTTGACTTTTATAGCTGCTACTTGAATTTTAAACGCCTGTCATGTGGCTCCTGTAAAGCTAAGTGAAGCTGAATTTTAACGTAAATCTCTGCTGATTAAGTTGCTCCTCCGACAGTTAGAAATTCAACCAGCGTAGCACAAAATATACACATTTCTGCGCCAGTAGACTCACATGCTTTGCATATTGCTTATCTAAATTGTTTTGTTCGTGCCTTGAGTGAAAAAATCATAGGGCCATTAAACCGAAGAAAACATACACACTCTCGGCTAGGCAATTTTTCAATGTCATTCCATGGCAGCAGAATTTTGACTTTGCCCATTAATAAATTAGTGAGCTGGGATACTCAGTGTGCTAATTGAGTGGTAAATGCGAGGATGCCTTGATGTCAAAGTCCTGTGAAGGACTAGGGCTGATATCGCAGCTTAGGAATCAGCATCACGCAACTCCAAATTAAAAGAAATGTTCAAGATCCAGGAGCCATCAACAGCTGTGCCCACACGCCCACCCCGCCCACAAAGAAAGTAATTTGAGGCGCTTTCCCTAACCTTTCAACCCCCATCCGCCCTTCACTTCCGTCGCAGCCTTTCGCAGCCTTTCACACATCTTTTAGCACTTTGGCCAAACTTTGCAGCCGCTTTGGTTCTGGGTATATAAATAAATATATATACATATATATATATATAGATATATATGTTGGAGCTCTCGATATGTGGGAGTTTGTGTTTGCCCATCTTGTTTTTGAACAAATTTTTCAACAATTCAAAATGTTTACTGGAACGAATTTATGGGATCTCACATCTGTCCCCGATTATTTCGTCTTTCTTGGCTTAAAGCCTTCGAGGCCGTATACTCATTATATCCTTGTTGATTCTGTATCGAATGGATTTTACCGAATACATCAGGAAGTATATATCAAATGCAGAGCATGCGAATTCTTAGAAGTATTTTTCTGGCCAAAAGGTAAGACGAATCCTATAAAAAATTGAGGCATTTAAGAAAGAGATTTCATGGAAAAATACTCTGTAACTTAAGATACTTGAAAATTAGCTTCATTTACGGGTGTAGCAAATTGTTGAGCACTCACAAAACAGCGATAAAAATATACTTAAATCAGCTTCGAAGATGAGTAGATAAATCAACCTGCGCCATAATCCTTAAGACTTAGCCATTGAAAATCGAGCCATCTATCATTCGGGAAATCTATTCAAGCTGAGTACAACAAGGATTCCTATCCCGAAAAAAAAAACCAAAACACAAAGAACTCCCTTTTGGCTGTCATGTGTTGCTGCCGTAATCATTTGATTTGGATACGCATGCAAATTCCCTTAGAGTGTGTTATCTGCCGGAGATTGGGGTATTGTTATGAGAAGAAAAAGGAATGAAATCCTTCAGATACTACCCCTTAAAATGCCAGATGTTTAAACCGCATGTGGCAGTTAGGTGAGCTGTAAGCTGCAGCAACAAATGCTTTGCGTGTCAGGTTTCTTTTGTGAATTTTCTGTTTTAACTCATTTTCTCCGCTCTAAATATTCTTTTGGCGTTTTAATTCACATTCACAAGTGGCCCCAGGATGGCGTCGTCTACTTCTGATGCTAAGCATAAACCACCTCCAGTTCCACCTCGTCCAGTGAATTTGCCACGCCCAAGTATGCTGCAGTCTGAGGGTCAGTCTGAAAGTCAGATATCCTCCAGATGCAGATACATAGTTTTGGTGTATCTCCTAGTCGTGGTAATACTCCTCCTGGCCTTGGTTCAATGGGAACTTGTGTGCTACTAGTGAGTTGTATTTAGAATCTTTATTTACTTTCTACATTAAACGGTATTTAAACCCTAGTAAACCATTAACAGATCTTTTCTTGGCCAAGTACTGGATTAGTGTATCCTGCATGCTGATCTCAGCTCCACTTTTGGCCATATTCCTGCTCATTCGACACGTTCGATATTTTCCAATTCTGGGATGGCTGCTTATGTGCTCCATTGTAGGTTTATTTCAGCAGTATTTTGCCCAGAATGTAGCCCATATTTCAGATTACAGATAGAGTTAATGGTAATTGGTGTTTGTACCTTAGCTGCTTACTGTCATGCGCTCACCTTTCTGATTTACTTTACCATAACTGCGATTTTGGTGATCGTCCTTGTGCTGATTGGATCCCTTATTCCCTGCGACTTAACTGCTAATGTGGCTTCGCTGTTCATCGTCAGTGTTCCGATATTGCTGTATAGCATATATTTACTTATGATCTTCATGATGATTGATTCAGACGATGGATTTTTCATATCCTTCGCTGCATTGGTTTTGGTTATAGTGTGTATGGTAAAGAAATATTTGCTGAATTTAGTGCTTCCCTTAATTCTTAGCTTCCCAGTTTATCATGTACCATGCCCAACTAATTCGCGGTTGGCGATACGCAGAGCTATATATCAACGATGGACTCTTTGCCGTGATCGTCCTTTTCTGTCACTTCTGCATTATCCTGATGCTTTTCTGCTTTTTGGATTGGTCCCAAACTGATGATGTTGATGATACTGATTCTTCTGAATTTGGTAAATCTTCAACCACTTATGATGTAACAAAAAATCTGCGTAATAAATTCGGTATTGGAATTTTTAATACGGCCCAACCTTTTGAAGATGTAATAAATCTTTGACTGAAGTTAATGTAAAAAAATATATTTATATTGTTTCCTTTAAGAAACATGACCATGCCTCGTAAGTTGTTATAACCCTTTGACTCCATTTAATTTGAATTTAATTAGTGTAGTTAATGAAAAGGAACGTTTATTAAACTAAAACTTGTATCCTGCAGGACGAATGAACAGCGGCACCAACACTTATTATTCACTTATTATTGCCACGATAATCCCTATCTTGTTTTAATCAAATTGAGCCGGGACTTATCTCTCATTGGCATAACCAAGGAGGAAAGGAGCAAGCGAGTAGTGGCCATCTGGCATGTGGCTTAAAGGATTCCCCCGGCTGGGAATATAAATTATCGCATTATGCTTGCAGCTCAGCTTTTTCGCCCGCCGTGCCATGATACCAATTAGTATAATTACCAGGGGAAGAAAAATGAATACAGCACTTTTTAGTTGGTAAATACTTAATGAAAAGCGCAGTTCTGCTCCGCATTTGCACATTGCTGTGCAGTGGGCATTAATTTTTATTAAATTGTATTAACTTTTAAGCAGCTTACAGGGCTCTGTGGCCATTGGTCTCCTCAGCTGTCATTGAAGATGATTTTTTGGGTCAGACCACTCAGGACTTCGGGCGCCTGCTTAGCCCACTCGTCAACATTATAATAACATCCATCATTCTGGACCATACACAAATGACAACAACTGCCAAAAAGTAGCACAGTTGTAAAAATATAAACAAAACGGCCAAGGCACAGGGACAACAAATAAAAAAATAAGTAAAAGCCAAGAACAAGTTTTACTTGGACTGCTCACTGAGTAAACATGACATATTTTTGTTTACCCATAACGTTTTCCTCGTTCTTCTTGTTGGAAAAGGTGGCTGATGGGCCTTTTAGGCCAGAAATGAATGGGCCCTTTGACCACCATTTAACCTGCTGTTTCGCCGCCTTCATACACTCGTCTTTATGCCTTCATATATATGTACATTAGTATATATAGGAATATGTATAGGAATGTGTATGAGTGTTTATGCATCCAATAATAAGCAATTCGTGCACATAATTGGCAGTGGCATGAGCCGAAGCGGACAAAGTAAATAGCCATAATTAATGTATACAACATAAATGTGACCTGACCGAAATACGAAAAGCGTTCGAAGCTCACGAAACGACGGAGCATCAAAAGAAATGTTTGTCTTCAACGGTGCACAGTGGTTCAAAATCACAGCTGATTTTCAGACTTGCTTCCCATTTTCAATCTCATATATCTCATTGGGGCTATAAGAATGATTATAATTTTTACCAAAAATCAAATTTGAAATGTATATTGCTGATTATATATATCCCATAACAAAGGTCTCCTTGGAGCTATTCCATTGCAATCTGCTGAACGTTGTATGCTGTATAATGCGTATATGCCACGTTGTACGCAGTGGAAAATGTGCAATAAAGACGGTTTTTTATTCATTGATACGCAAAGCAGCGATATGGGCATCTATGTTATACAATGCAAAGTGTATATTGAGTGCGGAATGTTTAAGCCAGACATCGCTGGGAAATTGTGAAGGATGAAAAAAAGGGGGCGAGTGCGGACGGAAAAAAGAGCATCAGCCGCAAAATTGGCAAAAACAACAGGAAAATGTTTTTCGCCGGCGTCGCGATGCTGTTTCGCTGATGTTTCTCTGGCTGATTGCGTTGACGAAATCGCATTGACAGTCGAAAACACAGCGAAAAATAATAAAAAACCATTTAAATAAAAAAATCCAAAAATGGCAATGAACAAAATTGAAAAACCAATCTTTCAGCCGCAGGGACTACATAATTTTTGTATATTTAAAGTTCTATGTTATTATTTTTATGTATAAATTATTAAACGGGGTTCTTTCCATACGTTTTATTATTTTTGGTTTGTTGAGCATATGATTTGTATTTTTTTCCGTGCTGAATCGGGAGCAACGACACATCCTGCGGATATTTGACGGCCTAGGGTGGCTCCACATTGCAGGAAGTGCTTCTCTGTGTGTGTGAGTGTTCCTGTACTTGGACACCCATCAAGGGTCTGAAGCATTCTCATTATTATAAAAAAGATGAGAGGCCGGCGGGTTGAGGACAAAATCCA
The DNA here is from genome assembly GCF_004382195.2 of Drosophila sechellia. NCBI lineage: Eukaryota > Metazoa > Arthropoda > Insecta > Diptera > Drosophilidae > Drosophila > Drosophila sechellia. The sequence continues at coordinate 6,928,062 of NC_045951.1, read as the reverse complement.
AATTAGATTTGCACGTTGTGTCAATGACGGTTTGCTCAAAAACGCCGTCCGGGCGTCATTTAATTTTCATTTAATTTGGGAAAACACATTTTGGAGCGCGGCAAGCTCTAATCAGGCGCAAAGCCTTTTTATTCTGATAATAGTAAAATTAAATAAATGCAAACTGCTGTGAAAATTTGAATTTGAATTTTTGGCTGCTCGGGCACAAAAGATGTCTGTGAAATTTATGCGTTCCCCGCCGACGCGGTCCTTTAATTTTCCAAGGGAAGCCATTGTGATTGTCGAGCTACGGCGTTGACAGCTGCTCCCTTGGAAAACCATCGTTTTCCACAAAACCCAAAAATACCCCCGCCCACTTGATGGCTGCCTTTTGTTGCCTGCATCGCTGTGACATTTTTATTACAAGGGCTCATGAATTTTATTTGGCGGCACAAATTTTCGGACTCGGGAGCAAAACTATTCGCCCAAGACGATCGAAAAGAAATTGTGTGCACAATGCGCTGCCCGCAAACAACTCTAATTAAAAAAGTTTTACGTTTAACCACTTGAGTTGGCTCAAACACACCCGTGCCGCACCGGCATATTACACACATGTGCACTTAGGAAAAAGTTTGATATTAATCAAAAATTTTCTCGTGATTAAAAAAAATCCAAAAATAATTGTATACAACAAAATTTAAGAATATATTATAATTTATTTTAAAAAATATATTTAGCAAAAACTTTAAATTAGTGAGCAATTGATATAGCATTTATTCTCCGTGCTGCATGTTTGTGGCATGTGAGTGTGTGGCTAGACAATCAAAACTTTTCCCGCAGCCGAGGGAACTTCAAAGCAAAGACAACAGTCGGCCTAGGCGAAAAGGCAATGGAATTGTAAGTGTAGGTCCTCCAAAATTAGGAGGGGAAAGGAGAGGAGAGGAGAGCGGCGAGGGGCGGCAATAAAATTAATGAAGCGCCTCGGCTTTTAGCCGGCAGCCATGAGAGAGACATTAAAGCGGTTCGCCCGAACAGTTGTAGGTCATGTCATTGCCAATGTCTGCTTAAGTATGCGCTCAAAGAGTGCCGTTTGGCAGGAATTACGAGGACGATGTGGATGGGGAACCAGGAGTGGGCGCCAGGATCCAGAAACCAGGACAATTTCCCCGCGGAACAGCGGCCTTCTTGCTTTTGTTGATGGCGGTGGCTTATCTCTGATGTACACCTAATTATGTGGCACACTTTTGATTGCCGGGGGGGACTTGAGCGGGGTGTCCAGGCGGGAAAATGGCAACCCTTTCAGGTTTAGTCGACCACCTCACCCCACCCACACACACTTTTTGGCCATGTCATGTAAATTTCATTTGGCAAATGTTGTTAGCCTGGCAGTCGGAGAGTATGCTACACTTTTTGACATTTTCATTCGCCTTGGCAATGCAAACAAGCGAAAGCTGGAAAATCATGAATGATAGAGGTTTGCAAAGTACTAACCAAGCGGGAGAGAGACGGTTGAGGAGGAGCTCTCCTAATCCTTCTGCCAGCTGAAAAAGTTCCCAGCAAAGTTTCCAAGTTGAGCGCCAAAAAATCCTTATCACAACTTGCAGTGCATTCCATCAATTTTGCACCACTTTCAGTTCACCTCCATCTCTGCCATTCTATCTCCTCGCCGTGCTGCAATAAAGCAATCAATTTTGAGAACCCCCCCCGCGACTTTTCCCGCCCCTGCTCAGCTTTCCCTCACACTTTTCCCATCGTGGATGAACGACACCAGTAAACGAACGACACGGACCAGTAAAAAAGAAAAATATCGGCGCGCATCGAGTTATTCAACCGAATTGGTAATTGTTTTTAAATGAAACTCTTTTGTCCTTGGCCATGGCCAGTTGGCAGCAATCAATCAATCAAACAATCAAGCCATGTTTATCAACAGCGCTCAATATCGACAATAACTAATGAACACGAATCGCGAGTCTGAGTCGCTTCTTATCGGATTGTCTATGCCGCATATTGTCTGCTCATTTGGACTATTTCTGTTTGCAATATGCGCTATTTGCACATTTGATTGAATAAAGTTATGTACACTTGTCATGCAATCGAGAGATTAGGACTCAGGCGAAGCAGAAATCAACGTCATCGTCCTAGGGAAAAACAATGCCGACTTACTTGGGCATTGATGTCGGTAAGGCTAAAATAATTAAATGTGAAATATAAAATACAGAGAGAAATATATGAAGTAAAATAATGAATTACCAAAAAGTTCTTAGATTTGTATTCGAATTATACGCAAAGCTATGCCATAAGTCCCTTTATCCTGCGATTAAGAATCAGACAAATCTTGTAACCTTAGGTAGGCCATGATGGAAATCATGAATTTATGCATTGCGCATACGCACTGTTTGCCCGCTATCAGTCGAAACAAATTAATGCGACATGGCAGCAATTAGTCCGGCCCTACTAAATGATTTAAAACTTGCGCCAAAACTTTTGTCTCCCCTCCGCTTGTTTGTCCGCTACATTTTGCGCAAACTTTTAATTATTACACACTTGCGAGTTGTTGTTCAATTGGTTCGCGATGCTGCCAGATTATAAACTTTTGTCGAGTTCAATTATGTACGCCGAATCGTCGTCATTGTTTGTTCTAATTCGCTCCCATCAACTTTGTGCTCTGGACGACCCATTTCGATGTGCAATTAGTGTGTCCATGCCGGGAATGGCGTAAATTTTTTATACGAATCTCAGAGCTACTTTGCCAGAGCTACTCAGACGGCCAGGTGCCCAAAATCAAACTACTTTTTCTTTTGCCATGTTCGAGGCAGATATAACCATCTGGCCGTTTTTCCATTCGGAATCGGTGGATGATAGGCGAAGATATATCATAAGGGTTATCCTGGAGTTATGCGTCTTCATTGTGATAGGATTTTTTCACTGGATCCTGGTGCTAACCCTGCTGCAGTAAGATTTGGATAATAACTTTTTACTTATGATTTATGTTAATACTACTAGCGAATGGTTTCTGGACTTGGTAAACGGGCACTCATCTGCTTTGCTCCTAGCTTTTGTATTTGGCATTTTCCTACTTTTCCTGTTTGCCCTAAGTATGCCGCTAAGGAAAATGTCCTGTGTCAATTGGCTGATTACGTTTATTATCGTGGGTATTCTTACAATTAAATAACCTAACAATGTAACCCCATAGCATATTAAGGTGGAATGTGTGGTAGTTTCTCTCAGTGTGTTGATCATAACCTCGGGAGTTCTTTATATGCTGGCCGGACTTCTGATTGTCAGCCTTGCATTTGTGTTTTGTACACTTATAGCTGCTCTAATGGTGGTAAGCTAGTATAGATAAAGGATGTTCAATAATCAACCAATATCCTGCCAAAGTATGACCTTACAGGCACCGGACTCTACCTTTATGTCCTAGCAACTGGCACTTACTCACTGAGCATATACTTCCTGGTATTGTATGTGGTTCTCGACGTGATCTGGGGATTTTATCTCTTCGCATTCTGTATCGGCTGTGTGGTGATGATGGTAAGCATTTTTCGCATTTTCCCAGCCTGCAACTGTCCGCCGCATAACCACAAATCACTTGCAGTTCCTGATGTATCATGTGCAGTGCATCATGGGCGGAAGAAGGGCCTCGACCAAGTTGTTCGATGACAAGTTCGCCGCCCTGCTGCTGTTCCACGAGTTCATAGGCCTCTTTGTGCTAACCCTCTACTGGCGGCCCATAATGCATCGCCTGCAGTTGAAACAATAAACGAGCAGTCGGTTCTAAGTAATCCCCCTGTATTTCAAGCAGTTTTCCAATCTCCTCTCAGACAGGCTCCCCAGTGGCTCCTGCCTGTGGCAGCCGCCCGGTCCGCTCATGTGCAGTCTCACATGATCCCGACACTCGATCCGTCCGTCTCCATTGCAATCCTCGCCTCCATATCGCTGCACATAGCTACGCACAATGCGCTCGGCGCACTGGACATCCACCACGCATCTTCCGTAGTCTGTGGGTTGAAGAGTGAGAGGTAGGAAATGGGTTAGTCGGTGGACATTACACGCTTGTGGCAGCCTGACAACATCAGGCTACACATGAACAAATTTACAACAATATCTTGAAACTGAAGATGTTTTTCCAAAGCAAACATTGAAGCCATTTAAATTTAATGGAAACATTAATGGTGTAGAGTACTTTAAATTTGCTTTCGTACGGCCAAATGACTTATGATTTCGAATTGTTGTAATTTTGTTGCCAAACATTTCGCTCAGTGTATTCATTACCCTGGGCGAGTGAGTCGTCCGGGTCAATTATCCGCAGTGCGTCCTGCCAGTAGACGTGGGAGATGCGATAAATGCCGCACGGCTCCTCGGGTCGTCCTCGGTTCCTGCAGATTGCCGGAATATTATCCGTGGCAGTGGTGGCCATGCAGGCCAGGCACTTGGCACTGGGCTCTGGGGAGGATGTCGGAGGCGGCTGGAATTTTGTTATCGGCGGGGTCTGGGCATCTGCAAAATGCATTCCAAAGAGGGCCCAATTAGCCGTTTAATCGAAACTATTTACCACACAATATGGCTAACAGCATGCAGCATAGTTGGCAGAGTATTTTCATAGTTCCCGTGCACGTAAATAGCTTCTAGACCTCACGTTTAAACCGCACTCTCCTCGTTAGTTGCCAAGTTTTTGGAGTATGTTTTATTAGCAGATTTGCCGAAGCAACTTTAAATTGCACTTTTATGAACTTTAAATTAATGTAAAACATAGTTCCGACTATATTTTGGCCTTAAAAGTGCAGAGGGCGTTGCTAAACGAAACTTAAATTGAGTTCACATTTGGTGTTCATAAACTTCCTGTTACTTAAGAAATATAAGTCTTCCGTCGTCAAAATAATTGTTTCAGACTAAAGTTTTCAAGTCCAAGTTAAGGCGAATGTGGAAACTTTAAATCTATATTGCAAGCTGGCAAACTTTAGCAGATGTGTATTTATTATTAACAGTTTAATCTCGAACTTTTATGTGCATGACATACTGTCAATGACTGTCACTTATTGAAATGACTGATTAAAAGTTTAATAAAATATGTGTGAGCATAATAAAAACAACTCACGCGTTGCATAGTTGTTGTGTAATGAATACAAGCTTTTATTTATAATCGCTATATTTTCGAAACGCTGAGATCTGCTGGTTCATCTAATGGCAATTCTAATCAGTCAGTCAGCTGAGAAAGAAAAAAACAGAGAAAAAGAGAGAAAATACCACTATCCCAACAATGTGAACCGCATATAAAATTAACCGACGACTAAGAGCTTCTTAGCGATTGAACAAGAGTACTTGCGGCGCACTCACCCACTCCGGCAACGGTGACCATGGGAAAGTCCTCCTCTAGGACCTCCACTTGCTCCCGATCCTTGAGATTGATGTGCAGTCGGCCCAGATGATGCTTCTGTCTTAAGTGCATGTAAATGGCGCCGATGATGAGCAGCAGGGCGATGAAAATGGCGCCCGTACTCAGGACTTGGCGAGTGCAGCAGGACCTTCGAGTCCATCGTTTCCGCTTCCGACTTTCCCCGGACATTGACAGCGCTTCGGCGTATTCCTGATGCTCCACCACCTTAGACTCATCCGTTTCCACATTATCCTCGCTGTATTTGGCCAGTTCCGCCACACTGCTGCTGCAGGAGGGCTCCATGGCGAGCTGGCTTTTCCCTCGACTATCGCAAACCGACTAACCCAAGCGACTAGCTGGAGCACTCTGCGGCATTTCTACATAGTGCCAAGTTACAGGTGCTGCTCCAGATAACCTCCCCTCGATTATCGCTCAATGTTGTCGGCGTAATTGATGCCCGCCGATTGCGGTTTCTACATTCCCAGCTTTTTTTCCCCGACCAGCTAATCTGTTCCAGCGTTTGTTCTCCATTCCTCCGGCATTTCGGTGATTTTTCTCTCGCATTCAAGTGGCGCTCACCATGGTGATTTTTCTCCAATTCCCCAACATCAGTAGTCGTACACCTCAACAAGTTTAAATTGCATGCGGTTTCATTGCCAAAAGTGGCACGAATTTAAACTAGTAGTGTGTTTATTCTAAAAGTACTATATTCGGCAGCAATGGCGACCGTGCGACGCCTATTTTGCAAATAATACTCAAGCTAATATGATTCAAATTATTTCAGAAAGTGTTTATATTATTTGGTTGCACAAAAATATTAGCAAGACTGAAAATTATCAAAAATGTGGTATCTGCATTTAATTTAGAGCTTTGTATATTTTCAATTTCTTTCTCTCATCTTTCATTGGAATTTGATTAATTATAACAGAGAACTGCATGTACATATATAATTTTCCATGAAAGCAAGGTTTAATATATTTATATATATTTTTAATATGTATGTTTTCGTGACACCGAAGATAATTTAATTGAAAATTTCAGCAGTAAGTAGTTTTTATAGCTTTTATTACATACTCATTCCATTTTTTCACGTGTATCTTTAGATTGGGTGTCGATGACACTCCGCTTCCATTTGCGACATGACAACTTATGGCAGGCGTCCATTGAAAGGGGGCAAATGGGTGGCGATATTTGTCAAATGGGAGGTGGGGTTGGGTGGCTGGTTTGGCTGATAACCTTGCGCATTTGTATGCACGAATTGTAAACAAATATGAGAAATTGTTGAGACTCTTGCGGCGAAATTGGAACGAAAGTGGGGGCAGCAAACAACAGCAGCCGTTTGTGGCACCAGTATCCAGTGGAAGGAGCGGCATCCTTCGAGAAGGGGTGTGACCAGGACGTGCTCGAAGCCTCCTGAAGTGCCACTTCTTCATACGCAAACTTACTTCACGACCATCGAAATCTGTCAACAGCAAAGTGTGGGTGTACCCGTGCAATGCATCCTAAAATACTGCAAATCTCTGTTTACTTCCCATTTATTTGTATTATTTTTCTAAAATATCTTCGATCAAGTTTGTTTGCTATCAAGTGGGACAGCAAAGATTTTTCGAAAAGTTTTCATTGAGATGAGAACAAAGTTATTGACACCTTCCAATCACGCCTGGCATTCTTGAACTTTTGGCACTCAGCCAATTTTTACAAACTGCTTTCAAAAGTTTAAATAGAAAAGAATTCCATGTATTGCGCAAATATCAAAAAAGTAATAGCAAACATTTTTAAAGATTTTATTTGAATTTATTTAAGTTATTCATTTCTTATTTAAAAAAATAAACTACTCTCTTTATGAACAAATAGTTTAATTATTTTTCCATAGCATGCTCAAATATTGTTTAAAAATTTGCCAAAACTATCGTCTCCCTTTTTTGGGGACCCCTCTGAACACATCCTGCACAGGCGCTCGGCAAATAAAAGAAATGCTCCGTCACTTAGTTGATTATTCTTTCAGTTTTTCTGTACAGCAGCCATTTCCACATTGCCTCGCCAATGTCGCCATTGTCTCAAGGCGTTTCCGTTTGCCATTTCGGTATGTTTTTCTCCTCATACGGCCACGGCAAAAAGTCATTTGTATGTGTAGGGGTGCGTGAGGTTTTCGTGCCCCTTACTAACACATGGCCAGATGAAAGGACGAGCTAGACCGCAAGCCAAAATCAATTATGGAAAAATTACCAGTAGTTGGGCTAAATGGCCTTTATACGGTTTGGATTGGGATTGCTTTTGGGATACGAATAGGATGGGGGTGTTGCCATGCATGTGAAATAATATGCGGTGAATTCTTTTCTTGCAAATTTTCCACTCCAGTTCCTTTTGTGAGCTGGCATTTAAGACCTCGTCCTCCGGTTTTTCGCCGCCCGCGCAAAATGCACGAAAACGGGAAAGGAAAATGAAAATGAGCTGAAATCTGAACGCGAGTACGGGTACTCGGCGAGCACTTGGTGCACTCGATTATGGTGGGCGGCAAGCTGCTGTTCGGCGGTAACGGTAACGGCTCTTTCCGGTCTGATTTTGCCACCCACTTCCTCTTTCCGCCCAGTTTGACCACCTCGTCCTTTTGCCGCTGCCGCTGTTGCATGCGATATGCATGAGTTGAGCCAATGTGGCCATTCCGGCTGATGTACACGGGGCACGTAGCATGCTAAAACAAAGTTAATTAGATTTGCGGCAAGATGCCCATTATGGGTTAAATGAGGAAGGGGTGGTCAGGCAATAGCCCTTTTAATGTAAGGAGTGCAGCTGGTTTTTCAGAATTTCCTTTTCATTGGCTTTGGTGAACTTGGGAGTTTGCCAATTTCTACATCAATCTGCGGAAAATTCGGATTTTAATGCCCTTTGCCAACTACTCATTCTGGACAGCTTGTAACGAAGCCCGCTTTAAATTTTTCAATAGCCATCTATAACATTTTTGTTATTTTAGTAGAGTTGAACGCAATTTAAATTTTTGAATTTTATCATAAACCGATTAGCATCTCCAGTTAGGATTAAAATAGTCGAAACCAAAAACTGCAATACATTTTGGGCAACAATTCAGCAACAATTTGTGGTGCCCTTCAAGGACGTGAAATCTAAATTAACTCAAGCTTAGTTTATCTACGATTTTAGTTTTCAAACATTTTCCGAGCATTTCTATTTTGAAGACGGCTCATGTAGTTGGAATTTATCAGGCTTAAGGTAGTCAAAATATCAAAGTTCACTTTATTTTCCCAAACATTTCATTTCAGCAGCAAAGTGGTAGAAATGTAAAGTTATTTTGCTAACAATCGGATTATATCTGCATTTAGGCAACTGTGCCCAACTGCAGATAATCTGATTTCGGATGACGGGTATGTGGTAGTCGAGGATTCGTTTCCCACTTACATTTTCCTCTTGCATTTTCCTCTGCTCTTTCATTGGTTTTTGTGTGGTTTATTCGTCTGGTTGGGCCACGGGGCAATTACCGTGCTTAATGGCCTCCAAAATGTTTGCCACCACCACGTAGACTCGACGTTTTCTTGCCGGTTCCTTTGAGTAGATGGCGTAACTTTTTTTTACATTTACGAGCTGAATGCGTTTTACATCTCTTTTTGCAGTTTGAAAGGAAGCGAAGGCAGCCCATCTAATGCATTTCGTCCGGGATAAAGTTTATACCATTAGGGCGGCATGAGGTACATATGCAAATGTCAGCTTGTTAACGACAAAGTTGAATGATTGAAAATGCAAATTGCAACCGCAACTGCTAGGCTAAAGAACAACAAGAACAACAAGAAGAAGTGCAATCGCGGTGCATCAACACCACAAATTAACCCACCGGTGGTGCCGACGACAACCATTTAAAGTGGCGGAAATGACACAGTCAAAATGTATCGCTGCAAAAATTGGTTTTGTGCGCGCAGCAACAACAACAACTACGTCGATGTGGCACTAAGCGAGGCGCCACCCATCCATCCCAGTGCAGCAGCAACAACCACACCGAATAGCCGCAACTTTAGCGCCAGCAACAATAATAACGTGCGAAGCAACAGCAGCAAAAGTAATCAGCAAACAGCGGCACATAGAGGCGCCACCACCCAACCCACCCAAATCCCCCACACCCAACACTCGAGCACCACCCACTCGACTGATGAGGCTTCTCCACCACAGGCCCACGTGGTTACCTTTCTGGACGAATCCACAGCAGGCGGGAGCAACGGTGCCGTGACCAGCAGCCGCCTGGTCACCACCGCCGAACTGCATCAGGCCCATATGCTGGAGCACCACTCGAATCTGGACGCCATCGAGCAGGCGGACGACTTCATCTACGGTCCTGGCGCAGGACTTTCGCTGTGCGACGACAGCCTGCCATCAGCCAAAAACTGCTATCGACTGGTCATGCTCGGGTACGTATACGACCCGTGGACAGGCACTGAAAACAGTAACGTTGGTTAACCCCAACTAAATGTATGCAAAAAAGAATTCAAATTTTTGCTTTTTTTAATGTCTAGTTGAAATGCAAAAGATTACTCAAACCACCATATTTATTATTACCATTTAATCCTTGAAGTTCTTAATTTAAAATTTCTCTCACTGTATTAATCATCGAATGCATGCCGCCCATTCGAGTTAATTTTGAGCTCTTATTGGCGTTTCTTTGCATTCGATGAGTGGACAGGATGGCGTCAATTTCAAAATCCAATCTCGATTTGCAATTCTCCTTCCCATGCAGCTCATCACGCGCCGGCAAGTCATCGATTGTGGCACGTTTCCTGGGCAATCGGTTCGAGGAGGCCTACACGCCGACCATTGAGGAGTTCCACCGCAAATTGTATCGCATACGGAATGAGGTCTTTCAATTGGATATTTTGGATACTTCTGGCTATCATCCGTTTCCCGCAATGCGACGTTTATCATTTCTAACTGGTGAGTGTGACGTCTTGGCCATCAAATAGTTGCATGTGTGTGCGGCATTCCAAGGATATTCGGCAATCGCCAGGAACGCACGTTCTATCACTTAAGTTGTCGACTGCTCTCATTGGGTGCCATTTAATTTCCTATAAATTATCGTAAAAATCAGGCTAAGCTGCTAGTATACCCTTTCAACCGACATCAATGGCATGGGCACAGTTTTGTTAACTTTCATTGGCCATAAAGGGTGTCACATTTGTTTAAACTATGATAAATGGACATGCGATTATGGGCAAGGACCTTTAAACTAGCTTTACATAAATTAAATTTTGTTAGCGGTGCATAATTTATTGTAATAGTTTCATAGGACACTAATAGGTAAAGTTGTTACTCAAAATGGTTAATGTCAAACTTATTACTTGCCTCACGACCAGTTATATATAGAACAATGTCCTTCCACCCCAAAACATTTCTACGAATATTCTGATCATAATAAAAATACTTCGTTTTTTGTCACGTCAAGCCCACCCAAGAAGTACTTTCTACTCATAAAAATATGTTTGAATGGCACACAGTAAGTAGGGTATTCATGTCTCAGTAGAATGCGTCTATTGATTTTCCCATTCCCAATTTTCGGGTATCCACACACAGTCTGAAATACATTAACATAGCGGAGATGAGCTTCAGATGTCAGTATCGTTTTATATAGTGTCTGGAAAATTGCGAGTGCGTAGGTCATAGATGCGGAGCCATAAATAAGCAATAAATTTGCATTTGCTAAATCAAACGACGATTAATGGTCCCCTTTTATTGCAGGGGATCTCTTCATCCTCGTCTTCAGCATGGATTCCCGCGAGTCCTTCGAGGAGGTGGTGCGCCTGCGGGAGAACATCCTGGAGACCAAGTGGGCTGCACTTAATCCCGGCTCCGGCTTCAAGAAGAAGAGTCTTCCAAAGATACCCATGATATTGGCGGGAAATAAATGTGATCGAGACTTTAAGTGAGTATATCTGATTTGGACTACGCAGTAGTAAAATGCAGACTCATCCCAGTAAATACTTTTCTCACAGAGCTGTTCAGGTGGATGAGGTGATGGGCTACATCGCTGGCCAGGACAACTGCTGCACCTTTGTGGAGTGCTCGGCTCGTCAGAACTACCGCATCGATGACCTATTCCACTCGCTGTTCACGGTCTCCAATCTGCCGCTGGAGATGACCCCGAATCACCATCGTCGATTGGTCTCCGTCTTTGGGGCGCCCTCGCCACTCCCACCTCATGGATCTGCGGTGGGCGGGACCAAGAAGAATGCCCTGTCTATCAAGAGGAGATTCAGCGATGCCTGCGGTGTGGTGACCCCAAACGCGAGGAGACCCAGCATCCGCACCGATCTTAATCTGATGAGATCCAAGACGATGGCTCTGAATGAGGGCGAGGGTGTGAGGAGTCCTTCGCGTTGGAACCGCTGCGCCCTGATGTAGAAGACCAGGGCAGTGTGATAGTAGTGATGAGCGGATCCATCAGGGATATCAGGCAAAATTGCGGTTGATGGAGCAGAAACTAATTATAAACGCAGCGATTGGGTGATTTCGATAATATAGTGTAAATACTCGATTAGTCAGGTAGTGGCAAGTTGAAACTATTTATTTATAATGCATTTAGCACTTTCTCGCCAACTACGGACAAAAGACAAAAGCCGCGCAAATTGTATTTTAATGCATAATTAAAATCTGAAGGGATACTTGCATTGACTGCCTCTCACCTCTGCTTGCCCAATTGTCCAAACTGAATAATCCTACGCACTTGATGCTCAGTTTTTCCTCTTCAGTTTTGCATTCAATTTCCCATTTTAATTGCATTTGTAATTCTGATCGTTGTAATTGCACATTTACTTGACGCACACACAAAAAAACCAAAACGCAGAGGACAATAATGTTAAAACGTATTCGGAATTGCGGGATTCGTAATTGTTATTCAATTTTAATTTATAGAGTTAGCCAATTGAATTTACATGAATTTATATTGAATTAATTTAATGTTATCGTTGATTGTTGAAGATACCAATTTGAAAATTTGAAAATTTGAAAATTTCAGTAGGTCGTCCGGTTATGACACACACTCAACTCAACTATCAGCCCACGAAAACCTTTCGAAAGATTGCATATCAGCCAAAACTGGAACAGAAATACACCGAATCAAAACTATTGAAGGGAATCTTGACCAAACTTGATACCAACTAACTCTACTGTAACACTTGTACACCGATCTAAGCGAATCTTAGCCCAACTATGGTTAACTATATTGCAAAATGAAAAACTATAAGCAAACACACTTCTAGCATTAAACCGAATTTATCAGATCTGTTCTCGGCTCGGTTTTTGTCCCTTAGGGCGGATATCTAATCGAGAACAGCTCCGTAAGTTTAGAAAATTCGAGTTTCAATCTAACCTAAGCAACAGCAACAATTTTCGCATTTATAAAGTATTATCAATAATGGAAATAAAACATATGCGTTTCATCGCCAAATGAAACCAAGACCAAATGATTATTCTAGCTATACCAATGACATAAACGCTAATATAAAGAGGTATTACCTAAAAAGTTATTACAAATTCAAGCATAAATATTTTAGGCAATTATCGTTAATGTAAAAACAAAAAAACGAAGTGCAAATATTTACAAAAATTCGCGTTGGGCCAAAGTGCACAAATATAAATATAAATTGAACTAAGGATAGTACCCGAAATTCGGGCGAATGTTCTCCAAAAATTATAATGATTTACGATTAACCATGAAAGCTAACTTTTTAATGCTTTGGATTTGCATTATTTATTTACATATATTGTAAACAATTGAATTACGATTAAATAAAAATTTAAAACAGACTAGAATTGCGGTTTGAAAGTTTGGGTAAAAGCTTCGATAGCATGGCAAAGAACACATCCTTTAAGCTCTAAAGCTCTACGTTAAATAAGCTTATGTAAAGCTCTGCTGAATAGAAGGATACAAGTTCAATAGTGCTGCGATAAATAGTTCACGACGAACCAGTAACCCCGTAATTTTTTCTTTATGCGCTTTTGTTATATAAATTTTGATACATTTATTTTATGTTACATAGTACAATAGGTTTATCTAATAGAACTTTGACGTTTATTATTTCTTGTTACTAGAATCAACAATCTAACTGGCTTTATATTATTCAAGTCTTGGACTTTACTGTTTACCCTAAAATGCCTACATTGGGTTTATGCATAGGAAAAGCTTTCATTTTCAGTGAGTTTTGAAACCAAGATAAAAACTTCAAAGCTTCAATATTATTTCGAAACGCCTTTTTCTTCCACAACAAATTAAACGTTATAAATAAGTTTGTTAACCAGATAACCGCAACATAATTGGTTTATAATTAAATGGGACAGGCACGCGTATAATTCACTTCACTCCATACCCTGTACACCTTGCGTATACTTGATGTGACGACACATCCGTTCATATAGGACAACAAATCACAGCGTATCCTGCCTCGTTGACAACAAAAATCTGCCACACATTGGCCCAAATTACAAGACACTGGCTGGCAAAAAATTTATGTTTTACAGACGAGCCGGCCTGGTCCTAAATAATGGCCAGTTGCCATCCTGGAAAAGTAACAGGAGCACGTGCACGTGGCGATGACGCCGACACATTTACGCCCAATTGAACAATTTTCCGGGAAAGCGGAGGAGCGGGAAATGGCTAAAGGGAGACGCAGGACGAAGGCGGTCCATGTGGCTGGAGGGCATCCGCTCAAAAGTGCAGTCAATTTTAATTGCTTGTCTGATCGCAGACAGGGGCTATTAATAGGCTTATGGCTTGCATGATATACCCACGCTATATCCCGATGCGAAAACCTACTCCATGTGGCTTTTGGGGGCGTTGCCAGTCGCTGGCTTATGCAAGTGGATTGTTTCAACAGCTGGAACTGCAGATGGCCCCCGTAAGCCCCTCGATCACGTGGTTAGCTGGCCACCCCACAATGGGTCATTGTGGAAAGCGGGAAGCGAAAGCTCCCCTGATACCTAATACAATTTGCATATGAAATTTGCCGTCTGCCAATTACAATTCGCCCAAAATAGATTAGTTCCCAAAAAGCCAAATCATAATTTTAATTATGTATTGGGACGCCGCTGATCCACGCCTCGGCTGCTAATTAAAAGTTAAGCATTTTAGCATTTTGATTTCATTGTTTTATTTCGATGATCCTGGCTAGTTTAATTAGTGGAAGATGGCTAAATGCTGTCATGGCCATTGCATTCGCACCTGCACCTGCACCTGCATCTTTTCCAGGTGGTAAATGCCGATTGCCGAGGTGGCAAATATTTACCCAGCAGCAAAATGGAAAAGTTATCGCACGTTTCCCAGCCAGACTTTGCTTAGCGCTATTTAACTATCAGTCGGCCGAGGGAAAACAAGACCAAGAGCGGGAAAACTTTCTATGTAAGCAGGACGCGTGTTGACGATGCCGTCTTTAAGTCAACTAAACCTGTTCACTAAAAGGAAATATAAGCAGTGAAAAAAATTGAATGAAAATAAAAAGAAATTGTAACTGAAGAAATAAAAAAGCCTATGGCTTAAAATTATAAATCACATGCATTTAAATTTATTTTAATTAATTTGTTTATTTCAACTTAATTTTAAACAATCTTCTAAGCTAAAACACAAGAATCAATGTCTAAGTAATCACATTTAAATGATAATTAAAATGTGAAGGGTTATTTTGTGCTTTTAATAGTTTTTTATCTCAGTGCATTTGTTGGTGGCGCCACCATCGCTGGCGTATTTGCTTATTGTGTTTGTAAACATTGCTAACAACTTGAGTAATGCCGGCGACAATGCCAGTATTGCCACTTGCCACAGTGCCACGCCCACGCCACCAACGCCTGCAACTGCTAATAGGGCGGCATTGGTAGGGGGTGCGGTGTGGATGCGAGGTGAACCGAGGGGGATTCACCGCCGCTTCCTTGCAAGTTGTAAGTGCCCAAGTTTTTCAATTAAAAGTTGCTACCTTTTGTGTGTTACTGCGGCGGCATAACATAAATACGCATGTGTGTACACACACATTCACAGCGACGAAGGTGGACTGTGTATTTCCTGACTTTTCGCCTAATCACGATGCCGCTGATATATCAATAAACCACAGGGCAGAACGAAGGAGAATCGCCTGCATTGTAAATCAGCAGCAACCAGAAAGCAAACTCCTGGCAAACCAAACAGCCAAACAAACAGAAAGCAAACAAACAACCGAACGAAACGAAACTAAAGAACGAACGGCAAGCGACAGGTGTTGAAGTCGAGGGCATTATAAATTCATACGAAAAAATACCGAAACGTCAAACAAATTGCAAGTTTTCAGTTGCATTTCCGCAAAACGTAACTGAAATAATACGTTGCCGGCAACGCAGCAAAGTATGCAACATAAAAGCCGGTGCTGTGCGGTTGGGCTTGCATTTTGCCACGCCAAGCAAGCCATATCCCAATCCCTCCTCCACGTGGAGTTGCTGGTTATCGGATGGCGACGGGGCACACGGACAAATTGAAGGTAGGCCATGTAGCAGCCCGGAGCAACGTCTTCGACTTGGCAGCAAGGCCCTCTACCCCCTTGATAACCGAACCACCTTCACCTGTGCCCCCACGCCGCTCTTTTCCACGATTTTCCCGCTCGCATGACAAGTTGAAACGTTGACGGCTCACTGACATTGTCTGCCAGTGTATACGTGCCCTGTGCCATGGGTGCACTGCGAAAAAATTAGGTAAGCCTTCTAGCTACAAAAGGTATATAAAATATCGGGTTTCTTAAGGAAATGATGACTCCTATGTATAAAGAATTATTAATTAAAATAATATCGAGTATGTGTATAGATCTGTATAGATCTTGCAAGATCATAAGAAAATAAACCGTTTTTTTTCAGTGCACATGACTGCGCGCTGCATGCATGTATGAATGATATTGTGGCTCGACATGGCTGCGCTGCAAGAATCTCATACAAAGTTATGCAAATTCCGATTTCGTTGTCGCTGTCGCCGCTATGTTGACGTCGCGAGGACTCTGGGATGTGGGCTGCGGACTGAGGGCTGTGGGCGTGGCATCGGTTTCTGCGGTCTGACATGCATAATTGTTGGTTTTTAGTTACACGTGAGGAGGCCGTGCGGCCGTGCGGCCACGCCCCCGAAACTCTTGCCAACAGCCCCTTCTAAGGCATATTCATTCATGCAATTTGTTCGCCGTAATTGTCTATCTTGGGAAAGATAGAAATCCCATTTAAAAGGATAAATTTCATGAGTTGTGAGATAAAAGCTTTTGGAATATATAAAATTATACGGAATTATGTATAAATAACTGTCTGCTTTGTACTATGGTATGGGAAAGAGGAGATGAAGAAATATAATCTCCAATTTACCTAAAATTCAGTTCGCCTTTGGCAATTCTATTTCGGTTTTGTTTTAATGGTTAGATCTATAACTCATTCACTGGACCATCTGCTTTGATTAGAACCCATTCATAACGCTGCGTAATTCGAAGTTCCCAATGGCTATGATAGATTGTAAATCACATGCGGGCAGAACAATAATCATTTCTCAGACATTTCCCATGTATTTTCGTGTTGCTTACCTAAAAACCCCCAAAAAAATTGAGGAGGAATAACTACAACTGGGGGCTATCATCAAAAAACAATTCTCTGCGTAGCGTCCGCAAAATAATGGACGTTAGGCCGCGCGTCTTGATAAGCTAAATGATAAATTGTTTTTACTCGTGACATATGTACGCCCTTCTGAATGGATGTGTGTGTGTGTGTGTGTGTGTGTTAGCCAACTTGTTACGGATGCTGGCCTCGTATGTGCGGCTGGGAAAGTTGTTTTATGTTTCAATAAAAAAGAAAACAGAACAGAATTTAACAGAAAGGAAAAGAAAAGCAAGGAAGCTGGAAAACAAGCATGGAAAAGTTGTAAATGCGCCTGGGCACAAAAGTGGAATCTAATAAGCTCACGGCTAAATGTGTTATGATAAATGACATTGTCAGCCGCACACGGAATTTAAACTTTTTGGTCCTGGGACCACCTCAAGCAAGGCCTATAATTGAAAACTCAGAATACTTGGCCTCCTTTTTTGGAGTTTACCAAGGTTTTGAAGGCTCAGATTTGAATTGGCTTCGCGGCTAATCAACTAATACAAGAGATCCGTATTCATTCATTAAATTAAAATTTCATCCCGCTCATCTGATTTGATTGCTTTGTGCCTAAGTGGCGTCCGTTCCTCCAGATATTCAGCCCCTCACCCCCAGCTGCCCTCCTCACCAAATATTCCCCATTATATGGCGCCTTCAATCACAATTGGAGCTGGCAGTCCCAATCCCAAACCGAATCGCAACTGTTGCCACTCGGCAGCTTCTTGGCCTGTTTGTTTATTTGCCTGAAAGCAGCCATACAGCTCCATGCCTAAGTATCTGAATCCGAATCGGAATATGTATCTGTATCTGCCGGGGTATCGCACAACTCACGACGAAATCTGTATCCGGAAACTATGTTGGCCTGCCATTGAAATTCATAAAGCATCAATGGCCCCGCCGAGCTTCGCAATGGCGCGGCTCTTTTTTGTTTGAAATCATTTGCTTTAATTCAAGTGAAAAATTATTTAAATTGGTTATCAAACGTGCGGCTCAGACAAGCTTCTATGGGGCTACGGATGCAGATACAGATACAGATATAGATTCAGATACAAATACAGTCACAAATACAGGTAAACGTGGAAATGGAAATGGCGCAATACTCTTTGTTTTCCCCAGCCCCCCGTCCATATAAAAATACCTTTTGTTGCTTGCTGCTGGGTTGGGAAATGAAAATTGATTCCAACTTAAATTAAAAATATTGAGCAAAGTAATTTCTAGGAATTTGCCCAGGTAGATGAATTTGTAATATTTTTTATTTACTGAAAAATGTATGAGCCATATAAAATATTTCGAATTCAGATAGACAACAGTTGTGCCCGGATCCATGGGGGATTTGTCGATATGCCAAGTGTGTTCGACTCACTCTGAAATTTCAATGCGTGTTTATGGATATTAATATTTTAAGGCCAAAACACCCGAAAGCAATTTACCATGATTGCCCCGTGTGCAGCAAACTTTTCTGCTATTTCCCACAGCCTTTAAATAAAACGTAATTAAACGTAGAAGTAGAAAAGTTCAGGATGACAAGACTTTTGCTGCATTTGATAGTTTACTTTTTATTGTTTCATATTATTCAATAATATTATGCTATTATGTATCTCTGTTATGCACTCTCTCTGCTCTTCTCTTCTCTTCTCTTCGTGTTTTTAGGCTTAGGACTAGAGGGTTCTGCACTTCAGTTTTGATTTCACTAAATTTATATTACTTTAATCGTACTATATAATGTCACCGTGCGACTGGCTACCGCGCCATTCGCTTTGTGTTCTGCATTTGTGGTTTGTTTTAAATTAATACCTTAACTGTCATTACAATTACGTTTAATTACATTACAAATGTTGTAGTTGGAAATGCATTGGTTAAATGCAAAAAGAAATTATTACGTAACTAACTATCGGTAACTATAATTAGAATTTAGTTAAGTGTTCGTTATCGAATGACAATAAATTACGAATTTACCATCGACGGCTGTGTATGTACTTATGTGTGTTGATTATGCTATAATTTCATTATCGTTACTCATCTGATGCATATAAAAACTGCGATCCGAATATGCAATTCGGAATTCGATAACGAGTATTATGGTGAATCGCGAGCTACGCTGTAGAAAATCTCTGGCCTACGATAGGAGTAGAAATCGGTCGTAAAACACATATATCCTATATAAAGTTCATATATATATCGTATATAGACTGGGCAGAAAGGGCTGCATGCGATAGTTAAAAACGGTTTCGTATAGTAACCACGCGGGGCTTTCTTATAATGTACACACACCTAGAAGTCTTTTGACAAAAATACACATTTATACACGCATATACAGGGTCCTGTGAAGAGTTGCTCGCTTTTCGAATTGCTCGATTCTCGATTCTCGGGTGCATTGCCATACAAATCTAAGTAGGATACTAATTTGGCCAGTATTGCGTAGGCGGAGGCGACTGGGTGTTCCGCTGCTGTTTTTTTTTTTCTTTGTTTATTTTCTTATTTTTTTTGTTGTGGATGAGCTTAGGTAATTACAAAAATTAGATATTAGTTCGGTTACGGCTATCGGTAAGTTACAAATTACAGTTTACAAACTACAAATATGTTTCCTGCTGGTACAAAAATTGCTGCTTGCTCGTGCCGTGTCCTAAACATAAAGTACAACTCAAATATATATCCACGATATATATCTATTTGTGTTTATCATATACGTTTAGCTATATATTAGACATATTACCTACGAGTAGTGTGTATGCGTACTGGTAATATAAGTATGTATTTATATGCAACATACATCTGCCGTCTGAGTATTTCTCTTTTTGGTTTTTGTTTGGAATTCGCTGATTATATGCATGGCCATGATTCACGTTGACATTCAATGTATACACGCATGTGTGTATGTGTGTGTGTGCTGTGATTTGTTTTGTTTTATGCATGAGAATGGTTCGGTGTGACGCCGCTCTTCTTCTTCCTTCCGGTTCCGCTTACATCAGTAAATTTTCTAAATGCGCTGCATACTCATCGGCCGTCTTGAACTCCCTGCTTTCACTTTCGCCGTGTCTGTGAAATCAAACAAAATACAAAGACAAAATTCAGTGATATGCATTTAAAGCTACTGCGTTTTATAATTTTTTTTTTCCAAAACTTGTAAATAAATTAAAGTCTCAAAACAGTAGGTATTTTCTCCCTGTGCACAAGTGCTTGTGGCCACGGAGGTAATGAGCAAAGTTGGCAAGTAATAAAACGCTAATGCCAAATCAATAGGACACGTGTAAGTACAAACCTGCTGCCGTCGCCGATTTCCCGCTTCTTGCGCTTGCGATCCTGCGACAGTGCCTCCACGCACAGGATGATCAGCTTGCTGTCGCAGGACTGGCGCTTCTGTTCGAGCAGCTTGTGGCCATCGAGATTGCTGGCATAGCCGGCCTTCAAGTGGTCACCCGAGTGCCAGGCGTCGCAGTAGGTGTCCATGGAGCGCTCGCCATTGGGCAGCGAGCCGTGCCAGACCAGCTTCATGGGCCTACAAGGGTTATTAAAAGTATGAATTTAAATTTTAAAAGATTAAGGAGCACTATGGAATCCTACCATGTAGAATCCGTCATCACATTCTTGCCGCTGAAGCTGTAGATACGCGGCGCCTGCGAGAAGAAGCCACCTTGGCCATTGAAGATGCCATTCCACGAGTTGAAGAGCACATCGCCACGAGTGTTCACCACGGGCAGATCCCGGTCAGCCGGACGCACAATGGTGTCCAGATTCTGTACCCTGCAGACGAGAGTTAAGCATTCCGTTTATGCACAAGTTATTGCCAGCATACGAGCGGCAATTATACGCGAACAAACAAACTGCCATCAAAAGATGTCTGAAGGGCAGGTGCTGTGTTCGCTCTAGCTCTTTGTTCGTTTATTTATTTATGCTTTTTTTCTTTACACCCCCCAAACGCCGAAACTCGGAAAACTCCTACTGCAAAGCCCCGCCCTGCCGGCAGCACTGGGTAAATAAATTGCACGAAATTGTTTTCATACTTTTGGGAGCGCGCTTTTTTGCCGCGCTCGTCTCGCTTCAAATATCAAGATTATGCGGCAACTAATGAGTTCCCAAAGTGTCGGCTCAGGCGGGGAAACGTGGCGTATGAGCAATGCCGAGCATTGAAGCGGCAAATTCCCTGAACTGGATTTGTGAAAAAATCCAAATAGCCTGCGCCGAAAAAACTAAACACGAAAACCGGCCAAGCACGCGTGAAAAATCTAAAGAGAGATAAGACACACCCGCCACCAAAGACAACCAAGTACTCACCTGGATGAGAGGAATGACTTGAAGGTGCCCAGGAGTCCTGCCCGTCGTCCTTGCCGATAGCAGGCGAAATCCGCCCCGCGAATCCCCTGCAAATCACCAGTGGAGGGCTCATTCAGTGCGGCCACGCGTAGCTATTCCGGATCCAAGAAAATATGGCATGAAATTAATGCGGAATTTATGTCAAGCATTTTAAGATCTAATTAATACAGAATTTAATAGCCAGAAATTGTTTGTTTAACAAAGGGAGCGCAGGCCCAACCTCCCCGGGGATTCTGCAGAATAAATGGTACGATAGGTACGAGTAATGGATAGTAAAATATTTCAAATAATTGTAGGGGCTCTAAGAAAACAAAAACAAAAAATGGCAAAACCTCCTTCCGGGCAATGAACGGAAAAAAAACACAGAAGAAGAAAAACAGCACTCATAAAAATGTTAAAACGTGGGCAGAGGAGCTCAAAGGTCGGATCTAGCTTAATTGAAGGACAGGGAAGAGAACTCACCATTCGCGGATACCACTGGAAATGTGATTTTAATTTGTTTATTATTTTCGATTCCATTAAATTTGTTTGAAGACGCAGCCATAAAGTGGGGGACAAAAATGTTCATAGTTTAATAAATCTAAATGGAAAATTCCGAGCATTCGAACGAACACCGAGACACAAAAAAGAAGCTCTCAACATTCTTGATTTTTGGTTTCGTTGAGAACTAAGCTTTATGGATTACCCAAAAGCAAAGGACAAAATTCAATCAGAAAGCGTCTAGTTAAAAAAGCAAATCACATAGAAACACACAAGGACATGGAATCAAACATATAACTTATTTGTCTAGATAAAAAGTATAGGGTTTCCATTGGCTTAGTGAATATATAAAATCATTGGATACAGACAAAAGCAGAAAATCAAACTACACCAATTGTTCCGTGTACAACAGAACTTCAAATGCAATTTTCGCTAATTAGAAATATTTCCATTGACCAGCAAACCAAATCAAATTATTTATTCAACGAGTGTGTGTGTGTGCAAAAATTCGTTTGGCTATTTGAAAATATGCCCGTTCGGTTTTTGTTATTTTTTAGTCGACACTACGATATGCGAATATTATGGATTTAATTACCGTTTCGTATTCGGGCGCGGTTGTAAACTGCATTTAATGACAATTAATTATAAATAAGTTTAGTTTGTTATATCGATAGCATTTGCTTCAGCTCGTCTCACTGAGTATTCAATGTGAAATTATTAACAAGTAGTGTGTGGTGCATTTGTGTTGTAATTTTGTAGCATTCTTGGATGAAAGTTCGAGTTGGCCAATCATTGATAGTGAAATACAATACAATTTAGATAAATGGAGCATCATAAAAAATCCGTTACAATCTGTATATAACTATCAATAGATCGCCAACTCCATTAGAGTAGAATACGTTTTTGTTAGGCACTCTCGGCGGGAAATGACATTCGAATGGGAAAATCAGTGTCAGCGAGCTTCTCGATTCATAAATAATTCACGGTGAGCACATCAAAGTCGAGTACAATTAATGCAAGCAAAGGGAATCTCAAACTAGGACTTCTGATTTTCCTTCGAAAAGCTCGAAATTTTTTGCCCGGCATCAATGTCATTATCCCACCGATGGATATGGATGCGATTCGAATGTGGCAAGCAAGTACGAGTAGATGTGGCAGCAAGATAATGACAATTTTCCATCATTTTCCACTCACCGTTGGCGTATTGAGCAGGGATGGTGGACTGTTGAGTAGATTCTTCGACTGCAGGTCGAATCGCATCGATGGTGCCACCGTTGTGGGCGGAGCGGGCGTGGCAATCGGCACCAGAGTTCCCAGCTGGAGAAAGTGGAATGGATAAAAAGGGAGAATTAAATGTGGAATCGCAATCGTAATTAAAAGGCGCAGAGACAAACAAGCGTTTGACGAATTTGTAATTAATAAAACAAGATCTCTGCGCAAATATGCTCGTCGGAACCTTTCAAGTAGTTAATATTTCAGTGCTGGAACAGAAGGCAACAGCCGGTGTTCGGCTCCATGCCATTATGCGATGAAATCAGCGTTGTATTGAAACTTTTGCTCAAATATTTGCATTACGTGTTGGGTAAATATATATGTAGCAACTGTCCCCCAGATAGATCCCCAGTTCTCAGTCCTTATAGCCCATCCTTTCACCCATCCCTCACCCAACTCCTCGCGGGCCCAGTGTATTAGGGTCAAATTTTCGACTGCCATAATGCGCGACGTCGTCTGACAAAAGTTTTAATTACTATTTTGAACTTTAAGTAGTCGACTCGTGTACTGAAATCTAATTAGGCTGGCGCTTCGGCCACCATCTCGGTATCTCGGCAGACAGCTGTGTACTTGGCCCAGACGAATGCGAAATGCAAATGGGAGTCCCGACTACACTGGCAAAGATCTAGAATACATCACTAAATATGTTAAAGAAATACAAATAATATATTCAATTAAAAAAATCAAAAAAGTATGTATAAATAAACTCAATAAGGAACACATATTGCTTTCATTAAACGGATTAGAAAATATTCAACTATTTATTTCCGTGTAGCCAAATTTCTGGCTTGCTGATATTCTGGCAACAAAGGGTCCTTTGCTATCGCCCGATTTTGCCATATTACTCGGCGCACCCTGACAGTTCATGGTCCTGTGTCGGGTTTTTGTTGTCAAAAGTATTTAAATGGTGCCGTCAAAGGCAAGAGATTTCGTTTTCATTCCGGGCTGCCTTATGCACATGCCAGTTGCCAGGACTCGGGACTCAGTATCCAGGATCCTGGAGCCAAGAGGCACAACCCTGCTGTGCTGACTTTTGTGCCCTGCAACAACGGAAGCGGAAATCGAATCTCGAGCAGTTTTTTTTTTCATCTTTTTTTTCGATGTTTTTGTGCACCAACAGCAACAGCTCCCCAATTCTGAGAATTTTGTACACTTTGGCACAATCGAGGCACTAGTTTCCCTTGGCCCTCCTTTCATTTTCCATTTTCTGATGATTTCAATAACGCAACAAGCAGTCGAAATTGTGGCCACTTTAATGGTTAACAAGCTATTGAGAAATCGACCAATTTTGTGTGTAATTTCTGCTAACCCAAGCAAATTGTGAGGGCGAAAGTAGGGTAATAAAAGGCTCCCATAAGGAGCAAGTTCACCTTGAAAGCTGGTCGAGATTAATTGGCAAATTTCGACATTTAAGGAGAATTGTCCAGAGGAGGACAATAAAAACCTTCGATTTCCGTTTAATATGTTTTTTAATCTGCCAAAGGACTTTATGGCTACGAGGAGCCGTATGCCATATGAAGCGATGCATGTTTTATGTTCCATCAAGAAATGTTTTGAGCCTCCGACGGCCTGACTGACTCGACTGACTCAAATTGCCTGCCACATGCCACATGTCTCAGGATACTCGCACCCCTGTATCCTTGTGTCCCTTAACCGGCTCAAGTGAAAAGCCAAGCGCAAGTCAATATAATTGAATAACGCAGATATACATATGTATGTATAGTATGTACATACATCCACGTTTCGGGTGGCAATCAGTCTGTACGTCTGCAACATTTAATGTGCAAATAAAAAACGAGTCGATACAAGGGCAATGCCAAACAAACCTTACTTTATGGCAGGCAAGAAAAATAAATAAATAAATAAGACGAGCTTCTGCCAGCCAGGCCTGTCTCATTTATTTTAGCATGCATTTGTATCTCCCTCTTTGTTTTCGCTTTTCTTTTCCAAAGAGGAGCTTATAGCCATAATGGCACAACAACGAAGGACGGGAACGGGATCTATAAAATAATAACCGCTCGCCGGCGGGCTCAGCGGCTGTCATATTTGGCATTTTAAAAGTCCCTCTGTTTGCTTAGGAGGCAGAAATCAAATCGCAGTCCCGAAACCAAAAAGGATTTGGCCCAAACTCACCGCAATGTACTGCCATCCCTTGTTCACGCGAACCAGCAGCGCCTCCTCCTCGGTGATGTAGGCCAATGTGCCCGGCGGATTCAGGGCCGATTTCTGCGGAATACACATACACACATATCAGCGAAAGGGTTTTTTAAAAATACATGGCAGTTGCCAAATTTAACCAATCGACACCCACTTTTGTCATTTCATCGAGGTTTTGGAAGGTGACTGCGCCGGGCACAATCTTCATGTTCATGTTCGATGAGGATGCCGAGAAGTATGGTTCCTCGCCATCGACGACCCCCAGGGTGTCCTCATGCTTGTGGGAATGTCCTGGCTGGTGCGGTGGCTCTAAAAATATATAATTCATGCATTATGACACATAATTTCATATACTGCCTTAACTTATTTGGAATTTAACAAGTGCTAAATCACAACAGTGTTAACATACTTGTTTCAAACATCTATTTGTTTTTTAAAATTTCCTTTGTACACAAATACCTCTACAGCTCTATAGTATTTGATATTTGAATAAATAAATCAATATTCGTGCACTTAACAATGTAATTATAATTAAAAAGCCTTGTTTAATAACAATGCAATTGCTCTACATGTGTGCCTAAATTTCAATATGAGTGAAATTGTGCTTAAATATTACATCTGCACATTCACCTATTTCCTAACCGAATAACCGGATTTGGACTTCTGACCAAAATATTACTGGTAACTAAAATATGTAATATCTGTGTGTGGGGCCATGAGTCGTTGGTTTTTTCATTTCTGGCGGAGGAGGAAAAGTCATGACGGTGTGAAAATTCGCGCATAAAGAAAATGTTTACACGTTGTACTCCATCAATGGCAAATGAGTTTATGATGCTGTGCAAATATGTGGAACTCACTACCCATTAATGGAGCTAGCTCATGAAAATGCTAATAGAAAAGGTAATTTAGTAACTGAACGCAATAAGCTGGATCAAAAGGTAAGTCATGCAACATACAAAAGGACTATTGCTACTCTAATGTGGTGAATGGAGTTTCGATTGTAGATTGTAGTTAGTTAGTTCGATTACCGGCTGTGCCATCGGGCCGATCGCGAAGATCTTGCAGTTCTCGCAGTGCTTTGAGTTCGTCCAAGGATGAGCGCGTTCCTTGATGACGATGCAAATGACATGGATTGATAGCGGTTGGATAAGTTAGGTTTCTGGCTCTTGGGCAAGGATAATGCTAACTATGTACAGATATTGACCACTAGCTAACTAAGCTCACAAGTGACATATATACAATTTATGTTGGCAGTATAGTTTTCATGGGCTTTCTCACCTGGTCGTCCGTAGTAGGATGCATCGCCGAAGAAGGAGCCTCGCGAATCCATGCCGGGTTCTCCTTTGGGGCCAGAAATGGAAAGACCCGGCAGACCTGGCGGTCCCGGAGGTCCTGGAGGTCCTGGCATTGGGATATACTGCACGCCGCCGCTGTCACCATCGCCTCCACCAGTGGAGGGTATGCCTGGAGGTCCTGGCAAGCCATCGCGACCATCCTGACCTCGGTCTCCCTTATCACCCTTTATCTGCAAGAGAGTCTCAGTAGGTGAGTATATGGAGCAGCACTGGTGATCCATCAGCATTCTGTCGCCCCCGGGGCGTATACTTGACATCGACTTTTGGCACTTACCCCTTCGCGTCCGCCGGAATCGCCCTTTGGTCCTTTGGGACCCATTTCACCCTTTGGTCCTGTCATGCCAGGACGACCCTGTGAATCAATTAAATTGGGGTTATGAAAATCAGTAAAATCAAACAAAAAATGGCTACTGTAAGCTTCTAATGATTGTTTAAAGTGCACTCAATTATTTGAATGTTGGCCTAAATATCTCCAAAATGATATGAGCACGTATAAAAGTTTCCAGATGCCCAGCAAATATCACACTCGTCTGTTCGGAAGTAGGAAAGTTGGAGAGCAAATTATAAGATCATTGCCAGCAAAAGCCAACAGCCACATGGAATGCCTCGTGAGAAGTATATAACCCACTTGGCCCAAAAGAAGTTCCCGAACACTGGGAATCGGACCAACGGGGCAACTTGAACTGTGGCCAAACTTTGGCCGTTTTCAGAAAGTGCAACAATTCTCGTAGTTGCAACGCTTTTGTCTCCCCAAATTTGGCTGCAGAAATGGCAGCTCATGTAAATACGTTGCATGATTTTGATTTTTCGGCGCGGTAAACGATGCCAGTTGGCACAGAGAATGCCATGGTGTCCTTTTGCAATGGCATACCGTGCGGCACACGCGCGCCTACCTCTCAATTCAGTGACTCTGACTCGGATCCAAAATATAAAAAAATAAAAAGAAAACTTTCCTCTTTGCTGCCATTGCTTAGCTGTTGTTATTGCGAAATAATGGCGGAATTTCTGGGTAAACTGCAATTAGAATCGTGCGATGCACCAACTGCCGCGTCCTGAATAACCGTGATCAAAATGCACTTAAAATACTTTTCGTTTGACTTTACTCCACCCCTTTTTGTCCTTTTGCAGCTCCTCTTGCTGCGCGACTCAACCGCTTTCAGTGCCCTGATTGTCTAGATTGCGAGTGCGGCCGGGAAAATTCTGTTTGTCTGTGAACATTCTTAGCATCGAGGAAAATATAGCCTAAGTCATGGGCGTAGTAAGGTACAATTATAGGGTATTCGGCTTAGGTTGAGGGGAGGCAAAAGATCTTTTAAAAAACGAATTCGCAATGTGATTTTATTCTTGTTAATATTGGTAATAAAATTAAAAACATATTTTCCCATACGAAAACTCACTGCCTGCACCCACGAAGTAATTTGTGGCTACGCTACTGGCCAGAATGGGTGAAAGCATGTGAAAGTTGGTCAATCTCATGAATATGCATGCGAAAGTTGTGAGTGGCCGGTACTCTCTCAGTCGCTTTCCTCTCCCTTCACTTACCGAGTGTCCAATATCGCCCATGGGTCCGGGTTTTCCGGGCGGTCCAATTGGTCCAGTGGCTCCCGTTCCGCCGCGCCGACCCCGCATGCCCTTCTCGCCTTTCTCGCCCTTCTCGCCCTTGGTCCCATTGGCACTGGCGAGGCCCTCAAGTCCGCCGGGCTGTCCGGCCTGTCCGGGCAATCCCGGCAGTCCGGGTGTTCCCGGTTCGCCGGGCTCACCCTTTGCGCCGCTGGGCCCGTGTGCACCTTTGTGACCCTGTTTTTCGGTGGAAAGATTTCGATGAGAAAGGAGCGCAAGTTGTGTGAAATGATTTACGGTCTTAAATATGTAGGCATACATGTGCCCAGGGGGGGAATAAAGGAACACAGGCAAATACATACGCACATATACGAGTGTGTGTGTGTGTGGGAGCCTAGAAGCGGCAACAGCAGTTCTCTCGCCTAATTTGGCCGTAAAACTCAATTTCAAACGTTTTGTCGACGGCAGAAAAAAAAATTCAATTCAAACTCATTTTGAAATCAAATCAATTCCGAAATCCCACACTCACACACACGAGCAGAGAAATTTATGCAATGCCTGGTGACAAGCCCGAAAACACAAAACCATATTCCCTTTTTCGGGGCAGGGAGGTCTTTTTGTGGAAATTTGCTTCCTTCCTTCGACTCAATTCATCCCCAGCGTCGTCTTCCACATCATCAGCGCCTTAAATGGTTCGCCATAAATTCGCACGCCTGCAGTTGGTTTGGGGAAAATTGGTGGAGCTGGCTGATCCGGCTGCTACTTTCCTCGGTTTTCCCCAGTTTGTTCCGATGGCGAACCTTGCTCCACATCGCCAACTTAATACCAACTAATGAATAATTAATAAGGCAACGCACACACACACACACACGACTGCTCTGCTCGGCGGCTGTCTTTTAAGATCCCTGTTTTTTAGGCTTAATGAAACGTACCTAATTGTGCGTGTATTCATACGTTTAAAATGCTAATTTCCATATTAGTTTTCTCCCCCGAAAATTGTGATGCAATAACGCCGTCTCCCTGACAAATTGGGCGTGAATTTATCATAAAATCCGAATCGATTTTTTGTACTTTATTGTATTTTCAACAAGTGTGTGTGAGCTGTTTGCATAATTTCTTTTTATTTCACGCACGATTAATTCCGGGTGTGGCCACCGAAGGGAATAACTACTTAAAAGCGACCTTGTTACGCCAGATTCCTTTGCCACAAGCCGCATAAATATTACTTATGTATATATATCAAAGGTCGTGGGCCCAATTTGGATGCTGTTTTTGGAAGAGTAATCTGCGACACCCGGAAGGTAACCGAGCTAAAAGCTAAAGGCGGGAAAAAAAAACCGACAAACAAACAGACTAACAACAAGCACATTATGCGAGTCCTGGTCGGAGATTTAAGTTTTGAGGTTGCAGGACATAAAGGAAATATCCTGCCAATGGGAGCCGCACAGTCCGAGGGTGCAAAGCCACCCCAACTAATCTGCTAAATGGCATACAGGGTAATGGCTGGGAAGTAAGCGTCGTCTAAGCAGGATGAGCTTCCCAAATGGCCAAAACTTATTATGAAAGTAATGCCAAAACGAGAAGTGAAAAGAAACTGAAACGAAACCAAATAGTTCATGAGGGGTATGTGCGTCGTCCCCTTAAAGCTTCTGATCATATCATATCCACTGAAAATCAAATGAGCTATAAATGCACACAAATTGGCCCCCATCATTGGACAGAAAAATCAGAAGACACATCCACATCGTCCCAACTGACGCATTTTTTGGCCAACTGCTGATAGAAATTTATGTCCCAAATTGTGTATTTCCTGCACAAATGACTGCGATGCCATAAATATGAAATTCGAGATAAAGGATGGTTAAAATGGTAGGAGCTCGACTGAAAGACTTATTACTATCTATCAAATTGGGTACAATTTAGCTTGAACTCAAGTAGTAATTTGGTAGATTAGATTAGTAGTTTATCCTTTCACGGGGTTAATCGCTTGGCACTTATTTGCCAGCTATGTCATTTTAAGGAGCAGTCAAATATAAAAATGTGCCGTAAACGAGCAAAAATTCCGTAAAGTATCTCATATTAACTTACCGAAGTCATAACACTTTAACTATTTTTTAATTTAATAGACAATTGAAAAGTGTATGACTTAAGAACGATTTTATAGAGCTTTATAATTTATTAACACCTAAAATACATTCCGGTCTTATGTCGGTTATGCAACCCTCTGACCTTCTGCACCAAAATACGATTATTTCCTGGCCCAATAGAAAATTATCTTCGCAGTCCTGTTTTGTTCATTTGGCCCGAAAAGCAACAAAGTCCTTGGCCCGATTGCCCTTTTAAGAATCCTCAAAATCAATTGAGTAGTCAATAGGGCAGAAGTTATTATTATTATATATTTGAAACAACAATCGTGTGGGCGGTCGCCTCCCCAGAAACATTTTATAATGCAAACACTCACGCACACACATCAACGGGACACGGGAAAATGGGGAAGGTCAGGAGAATTGGGAGAAAACCCGGCCATTTATTAGACCATGCCCTCTGACTTACCGGATCGCCACGCTCTCCTTTCTGGCCGGCATCACCTTTCTCGCCGGGCACACCTTTGGCTCCTGGCTGCGTCGTGCCCCGGAATGCGCCCATCGAGTTGACCATTAGGGATTCCTGTGTGCGGGTATGTGTGTAGGCATAGTAATTTGTTAAATATTTGCTTGTTGTACAATTTATTTTCGATACATGTATTTTCGGGACCCCCCCATTTTTCTGATCGTTTTTCTTCACAGCGGGCGTCCCCTTTTTGACGAGGGACACCACCAGGACTCCATATGCAGCAAAACACACGGCGGTGTATCAACGGCAGAAATTTGATTAATGATCCTGTTTTTTTTTTTTTAATTCGTGGAAGGGCCTCCTTTTGGAGGGGTACCGCCTCTCAGATTTTGGGGCGGGGCTAATGATGCCAAGTGGTTCTAGTCCATTAAAGGCGGTGGCCATAGCTTAACCCCCGACAAACCTTTTTTTTTGCGATTTTTAGTTGTGTTTTATTAACGAGTAAGTTAGGTGGTGATGGTAGGTGGAACATAAGATGAAATTGTTAAAATGTTTATACCTTGAAGGTCCTGGTTGGATTCCAATTTATCTGTTATTTATGTGTTGATTGTTACAAGAATACATAGTTTTTGGATACGAATGTACGTTTAACAATAATATAGAGCAATGGGCGTGAAATTAAAGCGTATTAGTAAATGATTTCACTGGTATAAAATCAGGAAACGTTTCAAAATTGCAACTTTTACGGCGAAACTCATATTTACAAGTGTACATGGGCATGGGTAATTGAATTTCTGAATAAAACATTTGAAGAAGTGAATGTCGTGTCGGCAATCAAAAGCCGTTCTAATAAACATAAAAGCATTTCCCTCCTAAGAAATCTAAATGTGGCAATAGAAGGAATCTGGTTTTAATAGCGCTCAACTAATTTGGTACCCTATATAGGGGTAGAAACTTATTTAAACTTCTTTAAAAATATACCATTAATATCCTGTGTGAGACCCTTACCCCTTTCTTTCGATTTCTATTTTATTATTATATGCTTGAATTCAAGCCCATTTGTTCAACTGCCGGTGGCTTCCTAGTCGTATATCCTGGCACCGCCCAATCCACAGGATAACGCCGAGGGTACGAGACTTTCTCTGGAAAGCTTTTAAAAAGGCTCCGACTCTGGGGTGATGATAATGATGATAAACCCTACGACATTAAACAATGGGCGGGCCGACAGGCGAGTGGCTGTCTGATTTTTACTGCCGCCTCGTCGACCACAAGTAGCTTGACACTTTCATAAACGTAACAGTGCGATAATGATTACGGCCCGCCCACCCACAGGCACCCACCCCTATTCACACCCACCCACACCCACGCACAGTTAGATGGAAAAGCGGGCAACATACGGCGTTGAAATGCGGTGATAAAGACGAGCGGCAAAAAGAAAAGTTTCACTCTTGCATGAAAGGGTTCAAAGTGGCAACGGTGCGGATGCCGGGAGTGATGTGATGTGTTTGCGTTTGTGTGGGTGACTCCGGCTCCTACTCCCTATTGCCCCCTAGCCGTATCTGTTTGTTGTATCTGTATCTGTGTGCGTGCCACCGCATTTAACCGCGTGAACTGCGCGCCATGCGCTGATAACGGTAATTGCCACCAGCTGGAACACCGCCATCGACATTGGCATGTGGCATGCGGCACCTCAAATCCTGCCTCCTGAAAACTGAGCCCATGACTGCCACCTAAGGGCAGTACGTCAGTAAGGGCCACAGTTGCACGGAAAGTAATTCTATTATTATAAAGAATGTATTTCAAAGAAAGCTTGTTCTTAGTTTAAGAAAAATAAATCTAATAGAGCATTTCAATCAGTGTTTTATTTTGGTTTACCTTTCTTTCTTTCGCTTGGTGTTTAGAAATACACCTGATCCCCACTTGAAATCTTCCAAACCTATCATAAACTATTTTCAAAAAAAAACCTAATTTTTCCCAGTGCACACTCCACTTGACTTCGGTGTCGACACGACGACTCCACTTCAATTTGGGTTAGGTCCTGGCTTGGCTCGCGTGCTCAAGACGCTTACGTTTCGGCCCTTTCGCCAGGAGATGTTTTCGTGGTACCTCTGCGGTTTTAAGATTATTAGCAGAGATAGGCCATTTGTGGCATTCGCGACAACGACAATGGTGGCCACCGAACGTGCCCGCTTATGGCAGACTCTGACTCCCGGTTGCCGCTTCCCAGTTGAAATCGGAATAAGGATCCGAATCTGGAGCTGGCGTGACGCCACGAGCCAACAGGGTGGCAATTTTTCACAGTTACTGCGCGAGCCAGGAAGGAAATTAGTTTAGGCAAATTGTGCGGCTTGTAAAACACGACGGACGTTTACCTTGGCCAGTCGCAATTCATAAAGATGTGCGTGATTGAAATAACAGACAGAAAGGGAGCGGCAGGACGAAACGATGGAAGGATACGCGACCAGACACCGAGCAACTGCATTAGCCAGCCGACCCCTCTGTGTTTGCCCAGTGTAAAAGGTGCAATTTTGATCGAAAGCCAAATTGAAACGAAGCTAGGAAAGTTATGGAAAATATAATCTTCGATTAGCCGAAGACTGAATACCCTCGTCCTCTATATAATAATACAAATAATAAATAAACATAACATAATATTTAATGACAATTCGATTTACATATATGCACCATACATAGGGGACGAAGGCATAAGATAGAGAAATACATTTACTTTTATACTTAGATCTTTGGATTATCCAAAGAAATTTTTGAGTGTTTCAGGAGATTATCTATAATCTTTGGATTTCTTGCAGTACAAATTAATTTTTAATAAATAAGTATAAATAAAAAGTTTGTTTATGTCATCAATTAATTTTAAAGTCAGGTTTAAAGTTAAACACTCGGACTTAAGGGAAGGACTACGTGAAACACTCAATGCAATTCAAATTTTTGTACTATTATTTTCGTATGCCCGTTAGGGCATGATTAAACATTTAAACTGGTAAATATATTCAAATACATTTTCTTTCTTTTTCTTGATATTTCCAAAGAATACTTACATCGTAATTCTCGGGCAAACCAGGCGGGCCCGGTGGTCCCGGCGGACCCATGACTCCGGGCAGGCCGTCGACGCCTGGCTCGCCCTTCAGCCCCTGGGCACCTTCGGACCCCCGGGCGCCTCTGGCTCCAGGCACTCCGGTGGCTCCCTGGATAAATGGAAGCGGAAGCGAGACATCCAGAAGCAGGACAAGAAGTGTATTGGCGGGGATGGAGCGGTAAGAAAGGGAAGAAACGTCGCCGGCAGCGACAGAGAAATAAATCACATTAGTGGGCGTGCATATAACGTGTCCTGCGTCCTTAGAGCTACAAATCTACGTCTACAGGGCAAGTTCTACATCGTCTACGGACTGCGACTTCAAGGAGCTGTTTTCGGAGCTATAGCATTTGGGGCTGCCTAACTGGCTGCGGTCGATTTACATAATCGTTGCGTTTTAGTCCAAGCTCATTAATCTACGCGACCAGGCCCGTCCATGTGGCATGTGGTTCGGTTTTTTGGGGCCTTTGGGATTGGATTAAGTTTGGTTTGAGGGGGGTACATGGATGGGTACACACAAAAAATGTGTCTCCCGATGTTCTTAATCTTATGCAAAATGGTCACGCTGTGAGCCATTTGCGTGCCATGTTCTGCTTCTTGTTCTTGTTCCTATGTTGGCCTGTGTAGCTGTTGCTTATCGTCGTCCTTTAAATTAATTGCTATTAGTTAAGGGATTAGCAGTGGGGCAACAAAGTTGTCGCAGGAATTTCCGGTATGCGCGCCAGCTTGCCATATTTTACCGTGCCCGGCCAAAAGCCTTTTTGAGTGGGTTGGGCTTAAGGATTTTGGGGTGGCATTTTGGGTGGGTCAGTGGATTTTTCGGTGCGAGTAAAAAGGGGGGTTCGGGGTTCGAGCTGGCATATTTAGCTTCTGGCAATGGACCGCAGAATGCTGAGCATACCGCTTTCCTTTTGATGTATTGCATCGCATTGAAGAGGCTGCGTTCCACAGGTTGCTAAAGTGCCCCAGATAATGCCGGATTGAATGGAGACGGAGATGGGCTTTAGAAGTGAATGTCTTTGGCCTGCTTTCGCTTTTTGAATAATTCCGACCGAAGTAATGGACATGCATTCAAAGTTATTCTATATTTTCGGTTAGCTGCTCAAAGTTTTTTTTTGGCCCTGTTGCGTGATAAGCAACAACTTAAGTGAGTTGGAGAGGAGAGCTTGTTACATTGTGGACTTTGCCTTTGACCCGCACTCACACACACACACACACAGGCGCACTCGCATGAAGTAAATGGCAAGTTCAGCACACACATACAGGGAGACATGGAGACATGTCCTTTGTGTATCCACTGTGAACTCCTATGGTTGCCAAAGACGTTCCCAGTTGATGAGATAATATAACGAGTAGCACCCGGAGAGTGGATAAGTGTTTAAGCGTGAGCTGGCGCATAAAGAAATTTTTCGTTACGATTCGGTCCCATTTTCTCCTTTTTCTCATCTTCCACGCGACTCTAAGTGTTCGTATGTGTGTGTGTGTGTGCACGTTAACGTTTTTTCCATTTCCGATTACACGCACAGCCATACGCAAACTCTCGCTCTCTCTCACACACACACACACACACACACACATGGTGCACAGTGCGAATTATGATGTTTGACATAGGAAAACATGCAGCCCCTTCTGAAATTGCCCTCCCTCCTTTTGCCAATTCCCCAGTCCATCCTGCTTCAATCCACTCACTCTTGGAGATTAGACGATGTGTGTAATGAAATTGAAAATGTGTTAGATTCATGTCAAATATTGCCTTTTTGCCAACCCGTTGTAACTCGAAATTGCCATACACACAGATAAGCCCAACGAACGGAAGAAAAACATGAAAGAAGTTTAGCTCAAATACCTTCCAGCTCGATTATATACATAGTTCGCTTGAGCAACGACTTATCTACAGACCTTCACTAAGACATCCAATAAAATGTTGATGATAGGAACTAATCCCTAGTCTTGCTATAAACAGGTATCGTACGACAACTATTATTTGGTCATCTTAAAATATGCCATTCTTCTTGCATTGTATGTATCTATGTATCTAACTTTATTATATTAGTATATATGACATATTACTCCCTCCATCTATCAGTACTCAGAAATATGAACTATGTAGAACTTCCTGTGTAATATACACATCTTGCCCTACTTTAATATCCTTCGTTAAAGTAAGAAAATGGATAGAGAAAATCCTGCGAAATGACATGGACTGGTACTTACGGTGTGTCCAGAGGTACCTGGCTTTCCATCCTTGCCCGGCGTGCCCGGTGCTCCTCGCAACGATTCCCGCAACGACTCATTGTCCTTGATGGCCTCTAGGATATCAGACGCATTACATATACACTCGCCAGTGTATTTCTGCGAAGGGAAATGGAATACAAAACTTAGCACCTGGCTGTGGATCGGATCACATTACCGCGGCACATCGTTATGACAGGCAGGCAATTTCGTGTTGCCCACCACAACGGCACAAAGAAAAAAATTACACAACTCTAGTTTCCTTTATTAAAAACAAGAAGTGGATGTGAACGTATGTGTTTAAAAATTTTTAAATATTTTTGCAGTTTATTTTGAAATCGTAAGTGGTATGTTTTCTGATATCTTTGAAGTTGAAATTGTAACTTTTTTCTGAGCAGATGCCAGCGGCAAATAAGTCTCTATTTGCAATACTCACAGCCCCCGCACTCGTCGTCTCCACAAAGGGCGGATAGGGGGCCGTTTCGCCTTTGGGTCCGGGCGGACCCGGCGGTCCCGGTGGACCGCGAATGCTGTCGCCCTTGGGCCCCCGCTCTCCCTTCTCGCCCTTGATGCCGCGATACGCTGCCGAAACGGTTGTGGAAATGGGATGGAAAGAAAAACAAGTGATGAAAACCATTGCATTAGCATTGGACACATGTACAGTGGGACACATTAGCCGGAGTGGAATGGATTCCGGCGGGGATGCACTTACGTCTCTCGTGCGTATACTGCGTCTGTCCCGGGGGCTGCATTCCACTAGCGTCGAAGATGTCTGTCGCCTGCGGAGGGCGAGAGGAGAAAATTCATTAGGACTAGAGTGCAAACCGTTGTCAATTTTCATCGATTTTCCCGACATTAACTTATAACTGAAAGTAAATATTTAATTATGCAAAGCGCATCCACACTGCTGACCAATATAACCATTTATACAGCACTTCAAGAGCACTGTCAATAGCAGTAGCGCCATAATGGCAGCGCAAACCCATTTGCCCTTATTTAATGCACCGCCAATTAATTTACTTAATTTTATACACTTTTACCAATAGCACTGCCGACTAACCTCATCGCCTGTATCCCAAAAATCATCACTTAAAATATTCGCTTCCGTTGAATCCTCGAAAAGAATATTCTTGGGGCCAAAAATATGAAAAAGTGGAAAGGGAAACAGATAAACTAATAAGGGAATCAAGGGTTTAAAGAAATAAAATTTTGGAAATCAACATACCTCTCCAGATCCTTCATAAAGTATAGAACCCTCATCCTTAAAAAAAATAAATAAAATATAATGCCAAACTTTAGGACACAACAAATGAAATAATTTCTAGGTATTGTTACAAAAGAAAATTAAAACAAAATATAATGAATAAATAACCAATAAGTTTGAATTCATGTATTGAATTAAATGTGGTAAGTAACTTATATGTGTAAAAGGGATTTGCGAATATTTCATAGAACTGGCTTAGACATTTTTGTGCTAAATTGAATTTCAAATTTGCAGCTGGTAACCAACACAATTAGCCGCATTGAGCTCTTTAATTCACAAATATAACTTTACAGCACGTGGATTAAAAATACATCATCACATACATAAGTGTATCCTATTACATGTTATTTGCAGCATTAGTTGGTAGTCTCAATAAATGAACGCAAATCCCAATGCAAATATTCCCTCACTTATGCGAACATAATGCAATTTTAATGTAATTTATCAGTAAGATGATTTGCCCGGCTATTCATTAATTAATTTAAATGCCAACCAATGCATTCTGTTGGTCTGGTTTAGTGGTGACCTCCATGATGATGACTTACCGCCGTGGTGGGAGCCATCGTTGCCTTTGGGGGCATGCATGTGACATTTATGGCATCGATATTACCATAGACATTGATTTTTTCTAAATAGCCCTGGGTTAAATAGTAACGTTCGTGTTAGGAATAATCGCATATTTTATGCACATACATATATGAACACTGCTAGTGGAATAATTTTCGAAACGCTTTTCATCGAACCAAACGCGCAATAAGTGCCCACAAACCAATACATAATAAATCAATCAATTTGTATATATACATATGCCCGTACATCTGCAAAGTATTTCCAGTACCAGAGCCCCATTTGTAATTGCCGCAAATCGAAATGTATTATTGATGTTAATGTGCAACAGTGACTGCCGGCCGGCCGGATAACTAATGTGTGCCGTGGTTTCGGATTTAGAATTACAATTAAGCATGCATATTTCACATTAGCCATTAGAAAGGCGGCCCAGGATAAATAACCACTTGCGAGCAGTCAGTCGAAGTGCTGGCCGCAGTAACTAACTACCAAATGCGGAGTATGGAATACGGAATGGGCCTATGAAGACAATGGACCACAAACAATATGCTGCCGGGTCCTGAGACCAGAGTCCTGAATCCTGAGTCCTTAGTCCTGAGTCCTTAGTCCCTGGACCTCGCTGCTGCTGCTGCATACACTCACCTCCCCAGATAGAGACACACAAATGCTCAATGCACATTTGCCCATAAACTCAAGCACTGCAAATAAAAACGGCAGCAAACATTCTGGCCCAGGACACCAGTTTCAGGAGCAGAAACAGGCGCAGCAGGACTCAGGACCAGAAACGGGTATCCCAGGACTTAGCCACCGTAATGGCTGCTACTGCTGCTTCGTCCTGTGAATGATAGTAATGGCCGTGCAGCTTTTATCCTGCCGCTCAGTTAAAAAAGTTTTGTCTGAGACGCTAACTCGTTGAGTTTCGGGTTAAAAGCGTCCTGGCACGGCTCACAATGGCTTAATATGCGCCGAGTCTGCGGCTGACTCACAATCTGGCTTTTGGATCTCGGGTTTATGGGGGAAGAAAACAAGTAGTTCCTTGGGATGGGATTCCTCGTTCTTATATTATAGAATTTGTTTTGAAATAGGTATTTATACATAGTATTATGTATAATTTTGATTTTATAAAACTCATAAAACTTTTTTTTTTTTGGAAAAATCGAAACAATCAAGTATGGTGATCTGTTTTTGAGAGTCTCTGCTCGTAATACTCCAAATTCTCAAGTATAAACGACACCAAACTTTGGTCAATGACAAAGAGATGTTTTCATGGAGGATATTCCAGGGAACCGAGGGTAGTCAGGGAGGGGGTGTGTGTGTGTGTGCTGTAACACACACATGGCCCATCAATAGACATTCAACTGAGCATTGTTCGCCATGTAGCTTGTTGCTGTTGTGCCATTGAGTGCGGATATTAAAGTTTTCGCTTTGTTTCTGGCTTGGCTTTGTTTTAGTTCAAGAAAACTATGCGCTAAACAAATGGCAAGCCGGCGAAAATCACTGGCTGGAGAGTCGGAGCATGAAAGCAATGTCCGTGCTTGTGTCCGGGATCCGTGTCCGTCCGTATTTTCTGTCCGTCCGCCGATCTGTCCGTGTGGCCCAGTTTCCACAGGAGCACGTGCTTTTCAGCTGAATGTGTGTGTGTGTGTGCAACAAAATTAGCAGCAAGGAAATTCACTTGAAACGGAAATTAAGCCGCAGGAAGTGGCATTTTTTGGGCATGAGTCGACGTCGCCATTTTGGATGTTTTTTGCTCCCGCTGGCTTGACTCTCATTATTACCTGCATTTTTGGGGCTAAGTAAATTGACAGCTCTACCATTGTGCAGTGGCCAAACAAAGGATACGAGATGTGCTTTCTGTATCACATTTCTGGGTTTGTAAAGTTTCCTAATTTAAAGACCAACACACTTTTGGTTAGAATAATAATTACTGTGGCCATATTAAAACGTGTACATTTGCTTAGCCAAGTTTAATCTTTAACAGTCCGACTTATCCCTCGTTTCGATGCGGATCTGGCAAAGAAAAACTATCTGTGGGCATCACAAAAAGTCTTAACCTCGACGGCTCCGAGAACCCTTTTCGACCGCTCCTTGAGTACGACAGAAAATTCAGGGCGATGAACTGATAAGCGGACATCAAAGCAATATTGTGCACGGCAACAAGCAGCTGCAAAGGCGACTGGCCAACGAAAAAGCGTAGGTAAATAGGTGTACGGAGAAAAAAATATATATAAGTTATATACCCAAATGGAAATGTGTCAATGCGGCTGGTCAAAAAGAACCGCAATTAAGCAAAGTTGAATGGAATAATAATGAAGAATACAATAAAGGCAAAATTAAAATAAAATTAAATTAGAAATAAAATAGTTATCTTTAAGAATTATATAACAACGAGTTCAATTTAAATTTCACATAAATTATGGTACTTCTTAAAACTTGGACACAAAGCTGACCAGCGGCTATGGAATAAAAGTGCTCAAATTCAGCTAGGATCCCTTGTATAGATTAAGTTCATTATTTTTTTCCAGTGTAGGCAGGAATGGTGAAGCCGCACGACAACAGGCGTTCTGACAGAGGGTCAAGCGCAGACAAAGGCCGTTTTAAATAACAAAAAGCTGGCCGCAGGCAAAAGAAACATTTTCGGTGTCCTGGACATCCTGGTAGAATGTGATTTTAAGGTGGGCATTTAGTTTAAATAGTGTCAGGCGGAGAGCAACGGTGGTTGAGCGGAACGAGGAGGTGGCAGGACAAATGGCTGACTTTCGCAGGACGTCTCGGCAGGTCGGTCAAGTGGCGCAGAGTGCTCCGAGTGTGCCGTGAGCAATTAACTGGGCTGAAAGTGCATGTGCACATATGCGCTGCTTGTGCATTTGTTGTTTGCTCTGTGCCGCACATAATTAAGGCCAGAAATGAACTGAAATGCGAAAGAAGCGGGGCAAGGACACAACAGGCCAGCAAAAAGTG
This sequence comes from Drosophila sechellia, assembly GCF_004382195.2. Lineage (NCBI taxonomy): Eukaryota > Metazoa > Arthropoda > Insecta > Diptera > Drosophilidae > Drosophila > Drosophila sechellia. The sequence continues at coordinate 6,887,293 of NC_045951.1, read as the reverse complement.
AGTGGGAGTAGCGGAGGCGGAAAGTGTGGTAATATTTGCGCAGCAGCGAGGCATCCATTGCCTAGCAATGAGTCCTTTTTGCTATTTTTTTCTCTCTCTCTCTTTTGCTCCTGACAAGGGTTCGTTCTGCGTATTGAAAATAAAGCAAATAATACGCAAATCGTTGACCCTTTTCCATTTGCCATTACCACGAAAAACCAGAAAGGTAGACCGGCCTCCTCAAAAATGCGAGACACGTTTCAGTTGCGAGCTGCAGGACAAGGAAAAGGACTCCGCAAATCCAACTCTGCGGCTATCTGGCAATTTGTCAAAAATGTGTCAATAATGGACATCGATTGGGGCTCTTAAAAATTAACCGAAAATGGATTCACATTCGACTCGAAATCCATAGGCAGGCAGTAAACCTCCAATTGTATGAATAGGAAACTTGTGAAATGACTTTCTTCGATTGATATTTATTGGAACTATAGTATATAGATATTGACACTTGTGTATTGCTTTACTATATTGCTTTACCTTATTGTATGGCTTATATGACTTTTTCTTATCCATTATTTGGTATTTTAATAAATTTAAATCTCTCCTTCACCTTATAAAAGTGTGTCAAACTTTTAAAGAAGGTCGTAACTCAGCACACTCTGACCTTAATTATGCGTTATAAAACTTAAAGCCTAGTTTAAACAATGCTCCCAATGCCATTGAAAATCTTGTACTGCCGTCACTCAGCTCCCAACATTTCGCTTGTTGTAAGAGTTAAATTCTTAATTAAGCACAAATATTAAATAAGTGAAATTTACGGCATGCAGCGGCATCAAAACAAAGGAAAGCTTTAGGCATTAAGATTACCATAAACTTGTTTCCGCTGACGCTGCTCCTGTACTCTATAGTTGTGAAACTTAAAGTAAGGTATATGAACTATTCAAAACTCAGATTATTTTCTTACTTAATTAAATTAAATTAGAATGAAAGATATTCCATTCAACTCCAAATATATGATTATAGCAGTTGCTGAATCAGGTGACTTAATCATATAGTTTGTATTTGAAGCATTGAAATTCCCATACAGTTACCAAGGGTATTAAAAAGTCCAACTGTATTCTGAACAATTTGAATTTTTCGCAGTTCGCTTTACCTCTTATATAATGACAATGGCAGCCACTGCCACGACAAGAGCGGAAACGGATGTATATATTTTCGTTGGAGGCACCTAATTCACCCGCTTGTCTTGGTATTTGTATCTGTGGATCTGTGTGTGTGTGCATTTGTTGGCGGTTCTGGATCCTGCGGATTCTGCACTCGCACCCAACGAAGTTAATAGATAATTAACCATGCAAATTGCCGCGCAACAGTTTACAGATACGGTTCTCATCCTCATCCATGGTGGTTGCCATCGGCATCCCCATCACCGTCGTCATCGTAATTTTCATTATCATTTTCATCCTCATCAGCTTCCATCTTCCAGATTCAGTTTCATTCTCACCTTGATTCTCGCTGTGTCACCGGCTACATGCGTAAGCACTACCTGACTACCTGACTGTGCCAGGTGTCTCTGCTCGCTCAAGTACAAAAGAATTAACTCTAATTACTTTGTAATGTTGATTAAGCCTGTTAGAGCGCATTAAATATGTAAGCGACGTTTTGACATTTTCAGCATATTTGCCCGTGGCTTTTAAGTGGCAAAAACTATATGAGTTATGCGTATTTGCCACTTGACTCACCGTCGACCTAACGCAATTTCAACTGGAATGTGCCATCAATTATCTAACCGCAGTAATGTGCAAACAATTCGATTTCAATTCGTTTTCAAGGCATTTTCAAGAGGCGCACACAAAATGGTAATGCCAATAGCCGAATAACAAAAATGCTAAATTCAAATTCAACTTTATGGCCAACGACGACAGGCGGCCGACAGCCGACAACAAACAAATGCCAATCCTGAACTCGGAACTCCAAACTGGGAGCTCGCAGAACTCGGTTCTCGACCTGGCCCAGGTACCCGGGTCATAGCATAGTTTCTAAATCACTTTCTGACAGCCGTTTCGGCCCTCGGTAAAAGTAAAAAAAAACGCAAAAAAAAAACGTCAAAAAAAATAATCTGAAAAGGAAAACACTGGAGCAACGAGGATAACAATCGCAACGTCAGAAAGTTGCGCACTTTTTGTAATTTTATTTTATTTCCGTTTAAATGCGTGCCCCGCCCCCTTGGTTGCCACTTCTCACTTTTCGGATGAGCTGGGCTGAGGTTTGGTGCGATTTTAAAGCTAAATTATAGCAACATAAATTTTTACGGCCCTTTCAAGAGGCGGGATTCTTCTGGAAAAACGAAAATAAGGCTGCCCAGGTGCAGGACTTAATTCTCTTTACTCTGCACTTGACTCCAGAGCTCCTTTTTTTGACACTCGACGGCCGTTTCGCATTTTATTTGATGCCCATTTTCATTTTTGCGCCGGTTCTTGTTTTGCATATAATCAGAATAAATTACTTTGCACATTTTGCGGCACATAAATTATTTAAGGAACGGTCGCATCAAAGCGCAGAGAGAACATAACGCAAAACTTGTACATATGTATATGCAACCTCGAGCACATACGCATGTTTTGATTCTGTGGGGCACCTCTGTATTAAATATACTTCAAACACATAATTTTAATATTTTTTGAATCAAAACGAAAGTTTTAACATGGCCATAAGAATATTAGCACCTATTTCATAATAGGCTGCACATTTTTAGAAATTCCTAACTTGCTCCTAAGTCGTCGTTTCTTATAAGAGGTTCTATATTTGTGTAACATTATTTTTAATGTGTATATTTAGCAGTGTCCATGTGCAGCGAGCAGAAGTGACTGTCTAAATAGTGGCAGAGAAGCAGAAAGGGAAACACAAGCCGAATATGAAAAGGAGCCCGAGCTGGGGAAGTGGAAATGGTACTGAAACTGGAAAAGTGGGTGGAAATGGGGTAGCTGGGGGATCAAGGGCCCTGTTAGGAGACCGAAAAACAATGAGACGGCAAATGCCAACCGCATAGTGACAGATTTTTTTTAATTTTGCTAAAAACCTACGACTAATTCTCAAACGAGCTGACACAAATCTCGAAAAGTTTTTGCGCCAACGTTTTTACAGAAGCGTCTGTCTGTTGGTCCTTCAGTCACTTTGTCCTTCCGCCTCTCCGACTGTCACAGTTCCTTTCTGCCCGACTGTTTATGCTGCGGAGTATAAGCTTCATATATATACACACATATATATAGAACTGAATACATAGGTATCAACTGCAGCGGAGAAGCTTTCGGTCTTATAGAAAAGGCAAAATAGGATTTTATATGAAATTGCTCCAGTTTGAATAATAAATTTAAAAAAAAAAGGTATACTTCCTCCGAAAACTCAACTTTATTTATTTACTTATTAATCACAAGATTAACTCATTTGTTTCTGTGCACAAACATAATTCCATTACGTGCACCCAGAAAAATGTAAACCATGTTTAAATGTAGCATATTTTGTCTAATAAATGTGTTAAGATTTTGTTACAGTTTGTTTATTTAGGTTTTTGTGGCACTTTTCTGCTCAATGAATTTATTTCTATATTTGCACCTTTATATGTATGTTCTGACCCCAAGAAACAATACGAAAAGTAAAAGGGTTAAAATTGCATTTTATTGTGGGTCAAAAGTGCCGACTACAATTAGTTTAAAACGAGAAAACCTGTCAAATAAAAACAAAACATAAAATGTAACATGTAAAAAAACCAACATATTATGAGCAAGTTGAAGATTTTTCTGTATTTATGTTCCAGTGTGTTGGTTTGTATGTTGATTTGGACAGTTTTATAAACCCAAAACAGACTGCGTCAACGTTGCGTATACGCAGCGTAAGTCGTTCTCCTGAGGCAGCTGCAGCTACGGCAAAATATGCACCATTTTAAATATATATATGTATATAAAAAGGATATGCAAAACTGGTCCTGAAGTGGATTGTGATTCAGGAGGCCAGGCGATTTCTGAAATCTACTTCAAAACAAACATTTTGGTGCTAATACAGCAATATTTTTAATCAAACTCGCAGCTTCAACTTCCCAAATTATATTTTTTTTCCAGCATGGAGTCTGCTAAAGTCTTAAATAAACTATTGAAGGAAGCTCCCAAAGATTCTAAAGGAAGCAAAGAGATTGAAGAGTTACGAAATCTGATCATGGAGCTGATGAAACCACGACTGGGCCAACTACTTCAGATACTGAAGACTCGCATGATTGCTTCCACTCGAGATGAGTTTCAAGATGAAAATGACGACTGGTGGCCAGATTATGAGCTATTATCAGCAGACTGGCGAGCCTTCACAGATATGAATGTAAGCAACAGTTATTAAAGAAAAATAATAATATATTAATAAATAATGCTATAGGGTTTTTTAGTTTGCACTCAGGATGCTCTGAAGGGATTACCGTGTGATTTTAAGGTCATTGGTGAAAAGTTCGATTATGCCTATTCCGTTGCAAAGCCTATAAATGTTCCAAATAAGACCAAAAACTATTTCTTAGTAGTGGAACTTATAGAGGACTTGGAGGTTTTTGTAACGCACCTCAGTCGCCTGTGCAGCAAGAATCTGGACGAGCGAAGGGACCTATACGATCTGGCTTCGATAACTAAAGATACTGGCGACAGAATCAAGGTGAAAGTCTTCGATGAACGCACCTTTGTGCAATTGCAGTCGCGAATTGCAAGTCTTAGGAACTACATAAGGGACTTCTGTGCCCTTTTCGATGCCCACTTGGAGTCCGATGAGGAGGATGAGTTCGAACCATTAGATATGTTGGCAAAACCCCAAGGACCGCTTGCCACGGGAACCAATGCTGATAAGGCCCGGACTTAAGCCAGATCGATCAGGAAGTCATCCCACCGTCTATTCCCAAGGCATGGCTTCCAACGGTTTTCATTGTACAATACCCACACTAGCAGCTACAGAACACAGAAACATGACTCCGGCATATGGGCGGTAATAAAGAGTTCCCCTCCGGTGTATTGGAGTATCTGGGAAAGCTTTTTATGCTTCAAAGTCAATATAGTAGTGTGCCATGTACAGAGCGCACAGTTTTAAAACGGTAAGTATGCCTTTCAGTTACGTGGTCGTGTGTGGTGACACACTTGCCCCTCCGCACCACCCACTGAAACCGTCCTACGACCCTCCAGCCACACACCCACGGCCCCTTGTCAATGGGCTGTTAGTTGCTCCGAGCACAGACGCCATTCAAGCGGAAATGCAGCACCGAAAGCCGGCTATGAGCTGCACTGAGCGAAATTCGTACTAATATTTGGTTGCTAAATGGTTAATGGTTTATTCGCCGTTTACATTGCAAGAATTGTCATTGAAAGAGTTAGAAATGGGCATATTTCAGAAATTTATGAGCTGTCGCTCTTTAGAGTTATATGGATATAAAGGAAGTTAGTATGCGAAGGACTTACTATTAAAGCAACTTACAGATTGATACACCCTTGCTTTTTACTGATTTGTATTAAAATCTTGCAAGTTGTAGTTGCCTTTCTCCGTGTAAGTTCTATGAACGGGCACACGGCAACGACCAAAAAAGAGCCAGAACCATAGCCAGAGGCAGAAACCTCCATGTGAAGTGTGTCATCAGTTTAAGGTTTTTGTGGCCAGCACTCGCACACAGACGGCAATCCACTCACACTAACACGCCGAGCACGCACACAGATGCACAGGCACAGATACAGGCTCAGAGGGCCGGAGAAAGCGATACGGAATACGGAGCTCCTCCACTCACGAGACCGAGCAGCCCGTATTTTCATAATAAACAAATGGGTTGTATGGTTGGTTGGCTTAACTTTCGGGCTGCCAGCAAGTCGCAGATAGCAGATAGCGACAGCCACCGCTCCGCATTTGTTAGCGCAAATCAGTGCTATTTATATTGCGGCAGTGGAAAGGTATATGGCATGGCATGGCATGGTTTATCCTGGCCATATCTCCCGCCAAATCTGAGGTACCAGGCCAGATCCCCAACGCCCCCGGGGGCATGACAGTGCGTGGTGCTTGTCAACACGCTTGCCAACTGCAGTTCGCCGGCGAGGGTTGCATTCCAATTTGCTGAGCAGCGGCCATAGTGACGCACGCTCAGATACTGAGATGCAAATGCAGATGCATCCGTTCCTGAGAAGAAAAACAACCCTCCAGCTACCTATTTGCAATACTTATAGCATGTAGTGTAACATTTGTCTTCAAAATACATTTTTTTGGAATGGTAGTATAAAACAACCTAATAAAATAACAATCATATTCACTCAGAATTCTTATCTATACAATTTCGATGGGAGCTATTTCCAAATTTATAATAAGATATCAAATTGTTAGTTTACCCATAAAACGCAACCCAATTATTTGTGAAAGGTATCTTCAATTTACAGGATGCGGCTTATCAGCATTCGCGATATGCACGCTGAAGTTGCAATCTGAAGGGAGCAACTTCCGTTGCAGGTTGTCAATGCAACAAGTTCAAGAAGCGAAAACTTTGCGTTGCCTATCGCAGCGTCAGAACCGCAAGAGTCGGTCCAAAAGTTGTGCTATCTATGCCATCAAAAGTGAGATACCACCACCTACGCCATCGTTCTGCAACTTCTGTTCGGTTCGGTTCAGTTCGGTTCGGTTGTGTTCTGGCTTCTGGTGCGGCACAATAATAAATTTATTACGGACTCTTTGGCGGGGCGTGTCGACGTCGTCATCGAGCCCCAGAGCTCCAAGTTCGCCTTGGATTTCTATACGATTCCTTGGGTGCGTGCAACTCAAACTCCTGCCATTTGGTTGCTAACCCGTAGTTATAGTGGCATGCTGCGCTTTAATAAAATATTATCATAAACGTAACGGAAGCTAGTTTTTCATATGCTTATATTCCCAGCCCGTGGATGAAGCTTTCACAAATATCCGTATTTTTACTCCGGTTGTGTTTCTTTTCTCCGCCCTGCAGGATAGCAACGGGAGTAATATGTTTTCATAAATCAAATGTACCGAGCGATGCTCAATATTTAATGTTTTGCCTTTCGGAATTTATACACATCAGGAATGTGGGGATTAAATTTGAATTTATCTCAAGTAAAGCCTGAGAGCACGACACTCATGAATATAAAATTCGTTTCCTTTAATCAACTTAAGACTTTTATTTAGTAGGAGAAAGAGCTAGTTTTCAGACCATTGACTTTGGATTAGCTTCTATTTAGTGCAGAAAATTAAATATTTTATAAATGCCTTTTCAGTGGCTCCGAATAAGGAATTTAATTTTGAAATAAATTCAGCAGCCGAGTTTCGGGTTTATTTGCTGGTAAACAATGATTCGATTCCCAAGAATTCTCCACTGGCATTTCGCTTCTGTTTTAGCCGGAAACTTTCCTTCTGCTTCTGAGGCACTCGGATATTTTTATAATTTATTGCCAGCCACGAATGCACATATATGTACCTGAGTATTTGTCTAGCTAAATCTAGGGGAATGCTTTTCCGGTAGTTTTTTATTGCTCAATCGAGAATCGGATAGTGGGTGTGAGTTCATGGTTGGCTACTTTCTTTCCATTCCGCTGAAATGTCGATGGGTTGTTCCTTTTGGAATATGTCTGAGTGCGGGTGTGAATGGCTTTTTTATGCCCACAAGGATACCATGCCACATAATATATGCCTTATTAATTGGAAATGCGCAGCAGGATTATCGACTAATACCTGGTGTAACACATAAATGTCCAACGAGTTTCGACGAGTCGGAATCGCTAAATGCATTAACTATAATTGGCTTTCGCCTAATTTCGCTTTTGGGTAATTAGGCACTAATGAAACCTAATAGACCTCGCCGTGCCTCCAAAAGCCACATGTCTAAGCCTCGGGAGTTCGGAGAAATCAGTCAATAAGCCAACAACCGCTGGCAGTGGATAACCACCTCGTATTAAACATGGACAAATTGCCTGTCAATCTACGTGTAATTTTTATAAATTTCCAATTGTGCGCCAGGCGTTTTTTCCTTTTATTCCCAACCGATTTTTCCCTTTTTCTGCCCGTCATTTTTTATCGTGGGGTCGTAATTAACAGCGCCAAGGAAACTAGGAAAATAGCGACAACAACACGGGAAAGCTTGTGTAATATAAGTCACTGCTAATGAACCCATCGCCGGTTGCTAGTTGGTGGTGCTGGGAGAAAGTGGGTGGTTTTCGGTGCCATTTAGTGGGTGGTGCTGTTTGGGTGGTGCCAGGTGAGACAGCCCATGCAGAAATGGCTTTATTAACAGCCTGACTACAACTCGCGCTCCTTGTTTTCGATTTTTATTGCTAAACTTTGTTTCTTTGGTTGTTGGGCTTGATTTCATTTTAGCGTTCAGCACATAGTATATTTGGTTAGGCACTGGGAAAAATAATCATGAAAAGCGTGCAAAAATATTAATTGTTTTAATGAATTTTTTTAATTCAATTTTCCATTTAATTATTCTTATTCAGAATTAGTCGAAATCATCAGGAATCCGATCCAATCCGAATCGACTTTTAATACAAAATAGCGTAGTTTTTGCTTTCATTTGATGGTGTTATCTTTTCCCATATAGAGATGGTAATGGAAAAATAGCAAAATAGAGCCATCTACTATTTTCCATATCGAAGCCAGTCGTTAGCGCTTGTCGACTTTCACTTCGCCCGTTCTCATTCGACACTTTGAATGTTTTAAATGGTTTTTTATTGCCTCGCCCCTCGCCATTTCCTCGCTTTCCGCGAATCCTCGCCTGTATTCTTGTATTCGCCCTCGTCCTGCCTCGCTGCTGCATAAAATTAGTTTAATCACTGTTTTCAGACTCGAAAGGGGGTTTGGCGAAGGGGGAGGTGAGGGTGAGCCAAACCCATAGGTAGGCGTAAATAATGTCAAAGCAGTGCAACTCTGGGAAAGGACATCGCCCAGCCCCGCCCACCCATCGCCGCCCCTTCGCCATCGTGCTTGGTGTCAATAGAAACATTAACTGGGCGTGCGGACAAAATTAGCACAACAATTATGCAGGTATAAGTCGAAGTTTTCTCGTATTGTGGCTCTGTATTGGCTGGACTGACTCCCTTTGGGAAAGGTCCTTCGGGTCGGAAACAATGGAAAAGAACGTTTGACAGGAACAAAAGGTTCTATCAACACGGAATTAGGTGCCATTTGCTCTTTTGTTCTTTTTTGAGTATGTCATTTGTGTATCTTATGACACAACTTTATAAAATGGGTGGGAAATTAGCACTTTGCAAGCCGTCTTCAATTAAACACAAAACTATAAAGTCCCATTTGCATGTTTAGAAAACAGAAGAAACTTAATTAAGTTTAAGTGCGTTTCCTCACATTCCATTAATGTGAAATGCATTGCTATTTTCTAAATACGATTAAATCATTTCATCTCTGCTTTTCCTTAGGTCATCATAAAGTCTGAAAATATTTTGTGGTAATCCAGTTAGTCAAGTTACATAAATGAAATTTGTATATTTACATTCATAAACATTTTCGACATGCTGAGGATATTTACATTTTACCAACCACAAAATGGAGAAATGATGGTCTGCCAAGTACTTCTACACTTCTTTCGAGAAAATCTATATACGAAAAAGTAAGTCCATGGGAGAGCAAAGTAAAAATACTTTGAAGAAATACCATTGGGCATTATAAACTGCAAACCACTCATTCACAAAATGGATTCCTCCAAGTACTCGCAAAAACTTGCATTGCGTATACGACACGTGGGCAGCAGAAAAACTTAAAACGCAGCTCGTTAAACGGGACAAGAAGTACTATGCCGAACAGGTGACCGTACCCGTGTCAGTTTTATCAATTTATCTTGTGACCGAGTGTCGGCAACAAAATGCTTATAATGTGCTCTAATAATTGCAATGGTCTTTCATTCCTCTGCTTCGCAACAACAAAGGTGGTCTTTCACCTGGGGGAGAAAGTGGCAAGCGGAAGAGGCAAGTGTGCTCGACCAGAGCGAAATGTGCTGTTGTCATGAAACATTTGTCACAATAAACTTTATTTGTTTTCGTGTACTGCAAGTATACCCGCACGGAAAATAATTGAATGGGAGTAATTACTGCATTTAAAGGTTCACTTCGATTTTTTAATTACTTGTAATAATACTTATAAATAATTTATCCATTTTACTTCTAATACAGGCAATCTCCGATATAAATTTAATCTTCCAACTTGTTTGATTTTATTACTATGTACATTTTAAATGAAAATTATTGGGGTATTATTTTAAAATCTCCAATTAAGATTTAAAAAAGTATGTATTCTAGTAACCAATAGAAATAATATCAAGAACTCCGCAATTCTTTATAAAACAAATGGCCATCTTCGTTTCCTGTGTACATCCTGGCATGCTTTATTTGCTCTCCGCTCGCTGTGACTGCGACGATGTTTGCGAGTGTGTGTTTAAAAGTTTCCCTAACTTGTTGTGGGTGCTGGTTGTTAGTTCCAACTATATCTATGTGTGTGTGTTGTGGTGTGTGCGTGCTGGACGCGCATAAGCCGCGCTATAGGCGAAACCTTCCCCAGCCCACCTGGTCACTACATGAGGAATCCAGGACATGAGGAGTCCAGGAGCACACAACGGTGACATTTGTTTGCATTTAAAAAGGGGCAGGATGTCAAGCATTTAGCATTTACCATTTAGTATTACACATTACACAGTTCGTAATGTTTAGATGCTTGGCGAGCCTTGTAAAGTGTTGTGGCAAACAAAAAATGTGAAAAGAAGAAATTTGCGCCAGACACGTGTTGATAATGATTATAATTAATTGGCTAGTTCATTTTAATTAGACTGAAATGCTATTCGGTTTCAGAAAAACGCAAACCCGGCAAAACTTGTTGCGGTCGAGGCTTGTGGGTTTAAGGTAGTTACCTGAATCCTAGCTGCCACCCTTTCGCCGTTGTAGCGGTTGGGATTGAACCATCCCTTTGTGGAGCCCGTTACGAGGACGATGCCGAGCAGGAAGAACAGAATCAGCGCGGTAATCACGAGCTTGGCACGCGTCGATATAACCATTGCCATTTTGTACGATATTTACACGATTCCGATTCAACACCGATTCGATATACAACACTTAAAGCACTACGAGAAATCAACGCCAAACGAAATGAACAACAACAAACAACCGGCGACGAATAGAATTGCCTGAAAGAAAATGCATAAATTGGAATATTAATTAGCTGAGGGTGGGTATATTGCTTTGCCACCATCGACACACACAAATGGTTTGGTTTTCGCTTCCACTTCGATTTTAGTATAGTTTCGTGGTTCGACAGTGATGGGAAGCTAATCCTGGGATTATTACATTTTCGAATATAAGCCGTTTGATTTCTTTTTTATTCAATGCAGTTCCCACGTTGGGAGCCATATACTGGTTTATGCTGAAGTGAGACCCTAAAAATTAGGTTTGTACCCTGTTGTTTTCCTAAGTACACATAGCCTCTTGCCATCTCTGATTATTGAGATGTCGGCAAGTGTATTTGACCCGCTTGGACTTTGGCTTAGTGATATTGCTGTCGCTGATGCTGATGCCTAATGGCATTTGTGGCCCAGTCTTAACCTTGGGAGCTTCCCTTGCCGCCGCAAAATGTTTCTGTTGGTGAGGAAGCAGGAAGGTGCTTTCCCTGCCACAAAGCGTTTTTGTACACATGCCACAAGCACTCTCACATGTATGGCAAGGAGCTCACACCCTTACCCTCACCCACACTCATACTCATACTCACACGCACACGCCCCTTAACAGGCACTCGACCAAGGACCCCCGACCCTCACGCTTACTTCCTGTAAACGCTACAAATGTAATACGTTTTATTTAATTCTGCTTCCCGTATTTTTTCCTTCCACCCGTCGCTTGTCAGCATTTTCTCACTGATTTGCGGCGCCAGGGGTGGCAGCTGAAAAATGTGACTGCTTTGGCGGCGAAAAGGCCAGTTGATACCCTCTAATAACAGATTTAAACAGCATAATTTGCCATTAACCTAACTTGACTATTAGCAAAAAAATACATATTATATATATATATATGGTAACTTTTAAAACCATAAAATAAGTATTACGCCTTCAAAACTCCAATAAATTCACCATCGAAACGGGAAAACCCCAAAAAATCAGAGGTAGCACTTGAAGTAAACTTTTTAAAAAGTTAAGCTGCCAACAAGTTTGGTCGAAAAAAAATGTATATTGAATTATAGCAATGTCAAAGGCAAGGAATGAAGCTCCGAAAATTGGTCACATGTTCGCAAGATGTCTTGCGACGACTTTCGCTACATTTTGTGTA